>NC_138144.1:7021085-7704449 GCF_964188305.1 Podarcis bocagei | reverse complement strand
AAAAATATTAACAATTTCAACATAACAAATTATCAAAACATCTTCATTATTTTTTCCCCTTCCCCCCCAAATCCCCAACAAACCCTCCCTCCCTCCCCGCCAAGCCTTCCCTCAGCTTCTCTCTCTGATTTCTCAACTCATGTTATTCTCTGCATACTGCAAAATTGTATACATCCTTATATTATCTATCTACTATATTAACCCTCAACAAAGGTCCGTATAGTGAAAGCTATGGTTTTCCCAGTAGTGATGTATGGAAGTGAGAGCTGGACCATAAAGAAGGCTGATCGCTGAAGAATTGATGCTTTTGAATTCTGGTGCTGGAGGAGACTCTTGAGAGTCCATGGACTACAAGAAGATCAAACCAATCCATTCTGAAGGAAATCAGCCCTGAGTGCTCACTGGAAGGACAGATCCTGAAGCTGAGACTCCAAGACTTTGGCCACCTCATGAGAAGAGAAGACTCCCTGGAAAAGACCCTGATGTTGGGAAAGATGGAGGGCACAAGGAGAAGGGGACGACAGAGGATGAGATGGTGGGACAATGTTCTCAAAGCTACCAGCATGAGTTTGACCAAACTGCGGGAGGCAGTGGAAGACAGGAGTGCCTGGCGTGCTCTGGTCCATGGGGTCACGAAGAGTCGGACACGACTAAACGACTCAACAACAACAACAACATATTAACCCTCAATAAATTTGTGTATGTTTATTCAAAACCTGCCAAGGAGTCCAGTTCATTTTGTTGTCTTTTTAAATAATTTGTAAAAAGTTGTCCTTATCTTGCAATTCGCATGTCAGTTTCGCCAGCTCTTCATAGTTCATCAATCTCTCTTGCCACTGTTCTTTTGTCGGGGTTTCCTCATTCCTCATCCCAGTTCAGAAA
The DNA here is from genome assembly GCF_964188305.1 of Podarcis bocagei. NCBI lineage: Eukaryota > Metazoa > Chordata > Lepidosauria > Squamata > Lacertidae > Podarcis > Podarcis bocagei. The sequence continues at coordinate 7,703,567 of NC_138144.1, read as the reverse complement.
ACCGGGCTCAGTGCGGCTAACACCAAATTTAAAAGACTTAATTGATGCAACAAAAAAACAGCATAAAATACAGTATAAAACGTGAATAACAATAAATTCAGAATTTGAAAATCAATTTAGGGGTGGGAAATCCATCCAATGAACATAAGATGATCACCAGGGCTAGCTGGCTAAATTAGTCCTATTTGGGCCAGCAAGGAGACCAGGGGAGAATTAGCTGTGGGATCCCAGATCGGGTAATCTTCATAAAAAGGGGAGGGGGAGGGAAGGAAGGGAAATAAAAGATCAGGCTAAGTTCAAATTGAAAGCCAGGCAGAACAGCTCTGTCTTACAAGCCCTGCGAAAGGAGGTTAAATCCTGCAGGGCCCTGGTCTCATGGGACAGAGCATTCCAGCAGGTCGGAGCCATCACTGAGAAGGCCCTGGTCCTGGTGGAGGATAATCTGACTTCCTTAGGGCCCGGGACCTCTAAACTATGGTTACTCATGGACCTTAAGGTCCTCTGTGGGGCAGACCAGGAGAGGTGGTCCTGTAAATACGAGGGCCGAAAGCCAAAAGGGGATGAGGAATGGTTGAAGGAGCAGGGTATATTTAGCCTGGGAAAGAATAGACTGAGAGGAGATATGAGAGCCCTCTTCAGATATCTCAAGGTGCTTTTGAATTATGGTGCTGGAGGAGACTCTTGAGAGTCCCATGGACTGCAAGAAGATCCAACCTCTCCATTCTGAAGGAAATCAGCCCTGAGTGCTCACTGGAAGGACAGATCCTGAAGCTGAGGCTCCAAGACTTTGGCCACCTCATGAGAAGAGAAGACTCCCTGGAAAGGGCCCTGATGTTGGGAAAGATGGAGGGCACAAGAAGGGGACGACGGAGGACGAGATGGTGGGACAGTGTTCTCGAAGCTACCAGCATGAGTGACCAAATTGTGGAAGGCAGTGGAAGACAGGAGGGCCTGGCGTGCTCTGGTCCAGGGGGTCATGAAGAGGCGGACACGACTAAACAACAACAATATCTCAAGGGCTACCCCATAGAAGCTTGTTTTCTGCTGCTCCAGAGGGTAAGACCCAAACCAGTGGATTCAAATGACAGCAAAGGTGATTCCGACCAAACATCTGGAAGACCTTTCTGACAGCAACAGCCATTTGACTGTGAAACGGGCGACCTTAGAAGGTGGTAGACTGTCCTCCATTTGGAGGTTTTTTAAACATAGGTTGGAGGGCCATCTGCTAGGGACTCTTTAGCTGCCTTGCAGGGGGTTGGACTAGATGACCCTCAGGGTCCCTTCCAAATCTGCAACGCTTTGGTTCTATGACTTCCATCCCCAAACACAGACAGCTGCCTCATGTTGAAAAGTCAGGCCCAGCAAGGAGTGGTTCAGAATTCCTCTTTTACTTCCTCCTCCTTTCCTTCCCCTGCTTCCTCTGTTTGGCTAGGCAGCCGTTTGGCTTTGATAATTTACTTTTAATAAGCCAGAGTCAAATGAGACGTGGATGGACAACCGTCTCCTCTCGAACAGCGCAGAGCTCAAAGCATCCCATAATCGCATCGCCTTCTTTCGCTCTCTCCCTCTCTCTCTCCACCCGCCACTCTCTGCCTCGCAGGCATCTCGTAAACCGTAAAGGAACGTTGAGGAAAAAACACTAAAAACTCTTTATCTGTCAAGATTCAAGGATCAGCGCCGCGAGCGAGTCAATAATTAATGGGGCATGTTTACAATACATCATTACAGCTGAGAGTGTGAAATTCTCACTGGAAGAATTTCCAGGTTTTTCATGGGAGGGGATGGCGGAGAGGCAAACAGACCATTCTGTCCGTCCTTTGGGAGAGCCCGGAAAAGAAACCAAAGCTGGTCTCGTGGGTAGGCTGCAGAGATCTGGGTTCAAATCTCCGTTCAGCCGTGCCACTCGCTTGACATCAGGTTCCCCATCTGAAAACATAGTAACTCCTAGGCCACCTCCACATATTCAACACTTATGATACAGCTTTATAAATGGTCCTGGCTTCTGGCAAATAATTCTGGGAGCTGTAGTTTGCACCCATAACAAACTACAGCTCCCAGAATTATTTGCCAGGACCATTTATAAAGCTGTATAAAGGGGCTGGCCTGTGTGGCTAAAGTCTCATTTATATCTTACTAAGGAGACAGAGGCGGAAGGGGTCCACTGAGGGTCATCTAGTCCAACTCTGGGCAATGCGGGAATCTTTTGCCCAACACAGGGCTCGAACCCACAACCCTGAGATGAAAAAGTCCCATCCTCTGCTGACTGAACTATCCCAGAGCTATCATGCCACATTAAACAGTCATAAGGTAAAGGTAAAGGGACCCCTGACTGTTAGGTCTAGTCATGGCCGACTCTGGGGTTGCGGCGCTCATCTTGCTTTATTGGCGGAGGGAGCTGGCGTACAGCTTCTGGGTCATGTGGCCAGCATGACTAAGCCGCTTCTGGCGCACCAGAGCAGCGCACGGAAACGCCGTTTACCTTCCCGCCGGAGTGGTACCTGTTTATCTACTTGTACTTTTGATGTGCTTTCAAACTGCTAGTTTGGCAGGAGCTGGGACTGAGCAATGGGAGCTCACCCCGTCGCGGGGATTTGAACCTCTGACCTTCTGATCAGCAAGCCCTAGGCTCTGTGGTTTAACCCACAGCGCCACCCATGTCTTCCCCCAAATAATTCTGGGAGCTGTAGTATGTTATGGGTGCAGAGAGATGTGATGGGACCCCTATTCCCTCCTGGAGAACCACAACTCCCAGAATTTCCTGTGAAGAGGGATTGCTCTGAAAATTGGACCTCTGTGCATGGTACTGGGTGGGTGTCTTCTAACTACTAAAAGCACCCTTAGCAGACTGCAGGTCCCAGTTTTATTTGGGGTTTAAATGTATGGGGAGATAAAGAAAGTCATTTTACACAGCACATAGTTAAACTATGGAACTCCAGTGATAGCCACCAACTTTGATGATGATGATTATAATGATGGAATTTATTATTTATACCCCACTCATCTGGCTGGGTTTCCCCAGCCACTTTGGGCGGCTACCAACAGAATATTAAAAACACGATAAAACATCAAACATTTAAAACTTCCCTAAACAGGGCTGCCTTCAGATGTCTTCTAAAAGTCAGATACAGTAGTTGTTTATTTCCTTGATATCTGGTGGGAGGGTGTTCCACAGGGCAGGCGCCACCACCGAGAAGGCCCTCTGCCTAGTTCCCTGTAACTTGGCTTCTCACAGCGAGGGAACCGCCAGAAGGCCCTTGGAGCTGGACCTCAGTGTCCGGGCAGAACGATGGGGGTGGAGACGCTCCTTCCGGTATACTGGGCTGAGGCCATTTAGGGCTTTAAAGGTCAGCACCAACACTTTGAATTGTGCTCAGAAACGTACTGGAAGAGTGTTAAAAATTCATGGAGGGGAGGCTGTCAATGCCACGCTCTGCCTCTACTGCTGGAGGCAGAAAGGCTTCTGGTTTATGTTCCCAGCCTTCATGGCCCACTTGCAGACATCGTTGTAGCACATGGCTTGTCTGCTAATGGACCTGGTGCCTGGAGCCTGCTCCCCATAGAGCACATTGTTACCGGGAAATTGGAGGGGGGGGTGAGAGACCTCCCTACCCCCCATGAGCCTTGCTTCTACGAGGCAAAGACAAAGAGCCTCCGCTGAACATTACCAAATGTAGCAATTCACTGATAAATGGCTCAATGGGGAAACTTTAGAGATTCATAAGAAACCACATTGTTGCATTAATCTTCTCAGTTTCTGAAATATACTCTGAGTCGAGTGTGGATTTCATGCTCTTTCTTCAGCTCATAGTAGTGAGGAATGAAAGTTCCCCCAAAATATCTGCTTTATATACATTAGTTACACAATGGGTCACACGTGATTGGCTAATTCTGGGATTCTCCTGTTGGCCAATCAAGTTGCAGATTCACTTCCACAGATTGCGGATTGGGTGGCTCCTGTGGACCAATCAGACTGCTGCATTCTGGATCCTATTGTTCTAGGACCAATCAGACTGCTGCATTCTGAATCCTATTCAACTCAGTACATAACAGTTTCAATGGCATTCAGGACCCAGGGAAGTGAGATATGGGGGTGGGGTGAGTGAGCCCTGTTAGGATATTTCCGTTCCACCTTAAAAAGGGAGCAGGTTGTTGTGTCACAGCCTGCGCATTTCCTGTTCACAGGAAGTTTATGTTTTGTACATTACTTTCGTTTTCTCTCTGTGCCTGAGACATCAAAGCAGGCAGTCATGTTTTTTCTTTGTTCTGATCAACGCTGAATAAAGTTGTAAATAATGCTCTCCTGAGTGCGCCTTTCGTTGTGCAAACTCTGCTGATAGAGCATGCATGAGCTCTGGAATGTGGCAAGCTATCTCTGAGGCTCATGTCGCTAATTGACTGATACTGTATCTACGGGAGATCGATGGATCGTCCAGAGACGGCGTGGGACCATGATGGCTTTTGTCTCCCTGGCAGTATCCCAACAAGCCCACCATAATCCCTTAGGTGAACAGTGATGTCCACAGGCCCTTTCCTTCCCAAGGAGTCGTGACCAGTGATATCCTACCCCAAGGGTGTCAGACAGATAACCACCTCAACCACAGTGCCTACCCACCCCATAGTCGGACACGACAAAGGGGTGTGTTTGACTTGACTCAGGGACCCAGGAACTGTCAATGCTTTCCTTTGCACTGTGATGGAGTATGTGTGAAAGACTATATTTGAGTGACAGGTTCCACCTTTTCTGTGACATATCTATGATGTCTTGATGATGCTTCTGCAAATGTACAGTCATACCTCATGTTACGTTTGCTTCATGTTACGTTCTTTCAGGTTACATCCCGCAGTGACCTGGAAACACCAGAAAGGTTTCACCACTCGCGCATGCACAGAAGTGCAAAATGACGTTGCATGCATGTGCAGAAGCAGTGAATTGCAACCAGCGCATGTGCGGGTTGCGCTCTTTTCATGTTGCGAACGGGCCTCTGGAACGGATCCTGTTCGCAACCAGAGGTACCACTGTATTACGGGAAACTTCAAAATACTGATGAAACCATTGTCTGGGGCTTCTAGCTGCTTCTTCTGTGTGGTAGTTTGAAGCAGTGGCGTAGCGTGGGGGGTGCCAGGGGTGCCGACCGCACCGGGCGCAACATCTGGGGGGGCGCGAGTCCAGAGGGAAGGGACAAGTTCCTTCCTCCGCCGGGCTCCCCGCCGCCACCGCCAGCCTTGCGCCCTAGCGCGCGCCCCCCCCCGCCGTCGCTGTGGCTGCGCTCCGCTCACTGCTCGCAGGAGGAGCAGCCGCTGCAGCAGCGCCGACGCCGCCACCGACGCCTGGCCGGGCACGGGCAGCCTCTGCACCCTGCCGCCGCCGCCATCCCCTCGGCCCAGGCACAGGCGGCGGCTGCTTCTGCCTCCATCCTCCTCCGGGCAAGCAGCGTTGTTTGCGCAGCAGCGCCAGCGGAAACTCGCAGGTTAGGGGTTGGGGGGGCGCAAATTACTTGCCTTGCCCTGGGTTAGGGGGCGCAAATTACTTGCGTTGCCCCGGGTGCTGACAACTCACGCTACGCCGCTGGTTTGAAGTCTTGTTGCAACAATAAAGATCAGGCCTACAGGCCGATGTTTTGCTTCTACCTCCTGGCGGAAGTCTCTTGCTTGTGACCACCGACCTGAACCTATGGGAGCCAAGGTTAGGCAGTTGCGGAGTGCTCCAATGACACCCTTATACAACATCCCTGGGGAACCTGCCATCTTCCTTTCTGCGTACATAGCCAAGGCAGCGAAGACATCACTGAGACAGGAGTGTGGGGATGTGGGTTTGGGGAGAGCACATCCTCGCTTTAGACTCTGCCCTGCCATGTGATGCCACAAATCTTCCAGACACAACGCATATAGAAGGCGTTGAGGCATCATTCCTGACAGTTGTAACTTGCCCACAACTCACTTTCACAAAGCTGCGTGCTCAACGCACAAGCCTGGCAGGCCTTCATCTTGATATCGGTCATTAGCATCACATTCTCCCATACCTTTTGGGAGATTGCAATCCTCCTTTATTCCAGCCGCTGCCACCAGCACATTTACCTGGCCAAGAACAAGGCATGCGATGCAATACGTTTAATCAGCTCCATCTGGTACGCAGGCTGAGACCCTACCTGCCCGCAGACTGTCTGGCCAGAGTGGTGCATGTTCTAGTTATCTCCTGCTTGGACTACTGCAATGCGCTCTACGTGGGGCTACCTTTGAAGGTGACCTGGAAACTACAACTAATCCAGAATGCGGCAGCTAGATGGGGGACTGGGGGCGGCCACCGAGACCACATAACACCGGTCTTGAAAGACCTGCATTGGCTCTCAGTACATTTCCGAGCACAATTCAAAGTGTTGGTGTTGACCTTTAAAGCCCTAAACGGCCTCGGCCCAGTATACCTGAAGGAACATCTCCAACTCCATTGTTCTGCTCGGACACTGAGGTCCAGCTCCGAGGGCCTTCTGGTGGTTCCCTCTCTGCAAGAAGCCAAGTTACAGGGAACCAGGCAGAGGGCCTTCTTGGTAGTGGCACCTGCCCTGTGGAACGCCCTCCCACCAGATGTCAAAGAGAAAAACAACTACCAAACTTTTAGAAGACATCTGAAGGCAGCCCTGTTTAGGGAAGCTTTTAATGTTTAATAAGTTATTGTATTTTTAGTGTTTTGTTGGAAGCCGCCCAGAGTGGCTGGGGAAACCCAGCCAGATGGGTGGGGCATAAATAATAAATTATTACTATTACTATTATTATTATTAATTCATTAAACAAAAATAACAAAAACGGAGGCTGTGTGATTCCTTAGCGTTCCTCAGAGCACGGTTTCCTTATCTTATCCCTGGCTTTATTACAGTTACAACAACGGCCAGTTGCTCAGGCAGGCCTTTGGCAACGAAGGTGCAGGCTTCTCTCAGCTCATGATGGTATTTGACTGCTGGTTCTAAATGTGTTTCAAGGCGTTTTAACTCTTGTTTATTCCCCCCCCCCCGGGTTGCTACTGGCTGCAGAGGGGGGGGCAAATGAGGTCAGCGCAAGAGGTGAAGCATGTAAGCGGAAGATCGGAGGACTGGGAGGTGGAGGGGGGAGAGGAGAAGAAGGAGAGTTACAGATTGAAGAAAGCTGTTCACAGACTGCTATTACCACCAAATTGGAGGCCAAGGCTTTCGCTGCGGAATAACGCAGGGAACATTTCCCAAGGGGCTTCTGAGGAGAGAGACGGAGACCTTGCAATTTCCCTCTTTGCCAAGCCAAGCAACTCCAGAACCTGCTCTTCAGATGCTGAGAGCAAAAGGCAAAAAGGGGGAGAAAGGTCACCCTTTTCTGGGGGGGGGGGGAGGCCGGAAGAGACGTAATCTCTTCTCTTTGAAAGCAAGCTGGTGGTGAAATATTTGAGGAGCGAAAGGGGAGGCTCCTGTTGTGAATTTGCTTCTGCAAAACCTACTCTGTTGCATTTTAACTCTCTGCTTCCAGATGTTTGCATAATTTCCTGGGTATTGCCAGTATTTGGGTAGATGAGCTTCTGTCCACCAAGGGCTGTATTCTCTCTGGTAGAACCTGCCGGGGGCCACATCCTGGGATTAGGAGGGGCCCAAGCCAGCAGTGGGGCCTAAATCATCGGAGGATGATGTGAAGCCTCTGTTACTTGGCAAAGCCCCAAACCTGACTAGATCTGAGGACAGCAGAGAGTCAGTAATCTGAGACCAGATATCTAAATGCAGATGTCATTGTCACGAATATATGTGGTTATATGCATATTAAAGGTAAAGGGACCCCTGACCATTAGGTCCAGTCGTGGCCAACTCTGGGGTTGCGGCGCTCATCTTGCTTTATTGGCCGAGGGAGCCGGCGTACAGCTTCCAGGTCATGTGGCCAGCATGACTAAGCCGCTTCTGGCGAACCAGAGCAGCGCACGGAAATGCCATTTACCTTCCCTCCAGAGCGGTACCTATTTATCTACTTGCACTTTGACATGCTTTCCAACTGCTAGGTTGGCAGGAGCAGGGACCGAGCAATGGGAGCTCACCCCGTCGTGGGGATTCGAACCACTAACCTTCTGATCGACAAGTCCTAGGCTCTGTGGTTTAACCCACAGCGCCACCCGCGTCCCTTTATATGCATATTAGTACACATTATTTGGGTGGAGGTCTGGACTGAAAAATTCAGAGCAGTGCAGATGTTTCGGGATGACAGCGTTTCAGTTCAGTTCCATTCCAGAAAGTGTGAACCGGCTAAGTGTTGCCTTTAAACGTGAAATGAATCAAATTTGGGTCCCTCAATTTCTGAACGTCCTAAAAGCCAGCCTTGTGAGTTGCTGCAGGGCCTGTGAGCGATGCTGATTGCTATTTTCCTATTAGCAATTCTGCTGCTGCTGCTACTATTTCTGATCACGGCATTCCGAGCAAAAACGCTTCAGATTGCAAGGGGGAAAGTCCATCTAGAAAAATCACCTCAACCTAGTTAGCAGCTTCTTTTTAAGAAAGAGGTTCCGAAAAGCTCCGCCAGGTCTGTTTTTAACAGCACCAGCTGTTTATACCGCAAATTGATGGGGGTGGTGTTTAGATTAATCCATATGTGAGCAAACCGCTTGCTGTTTGAAACCTCCGCATGCTTGAGTCAGAGAATGTTTTATATATGACTGTGTTTTTACATACACACCCACAGTTCTGTTTGCTTTCGGTGTGGGATCAATTGACTGAGATGCGTTAATGTGTCAGGGGACTGGAGATTACCAAATTGACAGCTCTGCAGCTTCGCCATCAGAAGCGGGAGCGATGGGACATGAATTTGCTGAACCAGTTTTTAAAAGGGATACAAAAATGGGAGACGTGAGGAAGTCAGGAAAATAAGTTAACTAAAGATGAGAAATTAAGAAAGAGGGAATTTTTGTTTTCTATTATATGTGGTTTTTTTCCTTTGTGTTTAATGTCTGTATTTTTGTATTTTGTAATTTTGTATCTTTTTCGTTTTCATATTTTTCTAAACTTTTCTATCGATAAAACCTAATAAAATATTATATATAAAAAAAACAGAAGCGGGAGCGATGAACTGCATTGTGCGCACGCACACAAACACCCCAACTCGGTTCCAGGCCCCGTTCCAGATCTGTGGCAGGCCCCTGATCGACCCCTTGAAGGGCTGCCCCACAAATGCTTGTTTTCTGCTGCTCCAGAGGCCAGGACCTGAACCAGTAAATTCTAGTTACAAGAAAGAAGATTCCTGCTCAATGTTTCGTTAGCCAAAAAATGGGAAAGGAGCGAGGTCCCAACCAAAGAAGAACGGCAACTTAAACCGATGGATTATTACACGCAGTATGTTTAAAGACGACTGGAGGATGCAACATCTTTATCAACGACTTGGATGATGGACTCAAGGGCATCCTGATCAAATTTGCAGATGACACCAAACTGGGAGGGGTGGCTAACACCCCAGAGGACAGGATCACACTTCAAAACGACCTTGACAGATTAGAGAACTGGGCCAAAACAAACAAGATGAACTTTAACGGGGAGAAATGTAAAGTATTGCACTTGGGCAAAAAAAATGAGAGGCACAAATACAAGATGGGTGACACCTGGCCTGAGAGCAGTACATGTGAAAAGGATCTAGGAGTCTTGGTTTACCACAAACTTGACATGAGCCAACAGTGTGACGCGGCAGCTAAAAAAGCCAATGCAATTCTGGGCTGCATCAATAGGAGTATAGCATCTAGATCAAGGGAAGTAATAATGCCACTGTATTCTGCTCTGGTCAGACCTCACCTGGAGTACTGTGTCCAGTTCTGGGCACCACAGTTCAAGAAGGACACTGACAAACTGGAACGTGACCAGAGGAGGGCAACCAAAATGGTCAAAGGCCTGGAAACGATGCCTTATGAGGAACGGCTAAGGGAGCTGGGCATGTTTAGCCTGGAGAAGAGGAGGTTAAGGGGTGATATGATAGCCATGTTCAAATATAGAAAAGGATGTCACATAGAGGAGGGAGAAAGGTTGTTTTCTGCTGCTCCAGAGAAGCGGACACGGAGCAATGGATCCAAACTACAAGAAAGAAGATTCCACCTAAACATTAGGAAGAACTTCCTGACAGTAAGAGCTGTTTGACAGTGGAATTTGCTGCCAAGGAGTGTGGTGGAGTCTCCTACTTTGGAGGTCTTTAAGCAGAGGCTTGACAACCATATGTCAGGAGTGCTCTGATGGTGTTTCCTGCTTGGCAGGGGGTTGGACTCAATGGCCCTTGTGGTCTCTTCCAACTCTATGATTCTATGATTCTATGTTTACGGAACATATGGGTGAAAACTGTGCTCATTTAAAAACCTTGGTAGCGTTAAGATAAATTCAACAGTGTAAATAGGTACTGATGGATGTAACAATGGATTACTGAATGGTTTAGTTCAGGGGTCAGCAAACTTCTTCAGCAGGGGGTGGGTCCACGCCCCTTCATCCCTGCTCAGAGGTGGGCTAAAGAAAGTTGCCTCCAGTAATCCAGCAAGGAGGACCCATGGGGAAGCTCACTAGCCCTGGCTACTTGCAAGAGTTGAAGGTCAAGCCAGGAGCTGAGATCAAGGAGGAAACTAGAATTCAGGAACGAAGGGCAACCAAGACCCAAGAAAATCTTGTTCCTTACTCAGTATTCACCTGCAGGGAGCCTGTTTAGACCCACTTGGACAGAAAGGATCACATGTCCAGGCTGGGTGGTCAGAGTAGGTCCAAACAGGGGTCAGCAAACTTTTCCACTGTCCGTCAGACCTTGTGGGGGGCCAGACTATATTTTGAAAAAAATTAATGAACGGATTCCTATGCCCCACAAATAACCCAGAGATGTATTTTAAATAAAAGCACACATTCTATTCATGCAAAAACACCAGGCAGGCCCCACAAATAACCCAGAGGTGCATTTTAAATAAAAGGACACATTCCACTCATGTATAAACACGCTGATTCCCGGACCGTCCGCCAGCTGGATTTAGAAGGCCATTGGGTCGGATCCGGCCCCCGAGCCTTAGTTTGCCTACCCATGGCCCAAATCCTGAAGGAACGCTGAGAAGCTGCAGTTTGAAGGTTTGCCACATGGGGGTGCTGCCAGCCATTATTTTTGAGCCTGACCTACCTCACAAGGCTGTTGTGAAGCTGGAAAAGTGGGCAGAGCCACAGACACCTCCCAGAGCACCTCACACAGAAAGGACAAGCTATAAACGCCACACACATTCCTGTCCTGTGGGACGGGAAGCAAAGTAGATAGAGCACAGGGGCTCTTAATCTCTTTTATATATATAATTTTTATTAATTTTCCAATAAAAACAAATTTATAACACAATTAAACATTAGGAACTCATCACACGTCTTTTTTCTTTTAGACTTCCATCAACATGTCTGATAATTTTCCGTAGTTATTACATATCTTCACATTTCTTAATTTATATTGCACTATGTATATCTTATCTTACCATGTTTATTTAAACAATATTCCTACCAAACCTTCTTACAGAGCTTCTTGGAAACTTACAAACGTTATATCATTATCACAAATATTTTTAATATATTCTGTAAATTTATTCCAGTCCTCAGTGAATCTATGGTCCCGTCGGTTGCGAATCCTCCCTGTTAATCGGTCCAGTTCTGCATAATCCGTTAATTTCGTTCTCCATTCTTCAATCATGGGCATTTCTTCTTGTTTCCATTTCAGAAGAGTTCTAGCTGCTGTTACTGCATACAAAAATACTTTCTGATCCTTCCTTTTTATGCTTCTGGTTTTTTAACAAATGTATATTTCAATATTTTCTTTATCTCATTATATATCATTTCCCAGAAGCACGGGGGCTCTTAATCTCAGGGTTGTGGGTACAAGACCCACATCAGGCATTGCATGGGGTTGAACTCTATGATTCTAATGTACTTCTGTGATGCATGAGGGAATGGAGGGAATTCAATTCGGTTCTCATTTCAGTGTAAACCCACCTAATCTGAATTTTTCAAAACAACACATGGGCCGAAACACAGCCTTCCTACAAAACTCACACGCCTCTGAATTTTGCGGCTCAGTTCTTCAGCAAAGTACAAAATTGAACACTGAAATGCATATATTCATGAAAGTGTTGTAGCCAAAAATAAACAAATCATTTTTTTTGGGGGGGGGGGGAATCGCTACCAGGCAAAAAAATGTATACAAATGTGTGCATATTGGGAGAAAACGCTGGTGAATTTTCACAAGGACCTTTGAAAGGGAAAAAATTGCAAGTGTAAATACGGTGAGAGGGGTTTAACAAAAGAAACCTTTTGGAGGTCCCAAGTCGCAAGGTGCTTAGACTGGTTTCAACTAAGGCCAGGGCCTTTTCAGTACTGGCCCCGACTTGGTGGAATGCTCTGTCCCAAGAGACCATGGCCCTGCGGGACTTGACACCTTACCACAGGGCCTGCAAGACAGAGCTGTTCCGCCTGGCCTTTGGTTTGGACTCGGTCTGACCCTTCTGTTTCCCTCCCCTTATGGTTTTGATCTATGGGCTATTATTAAAACGAGGCTGCATTTTAAATTGTATTTTTAACCTGTATTTTAAATTGCCCCCCCTTACGTTTTTATTGTAATTTTACTGGTGTTAGCCGCCCTGAGCCCATCTCTGGCCAGGGAGGGCGGGGTATAAAAATATTATAATTATTATTATTATTAAATACAGCAAATTGAAAGTGATGGTCCACATCCGCAGCATACAGTGGTACCTCGGGTTACAAACACTTTGGGTTACAAACTCTGCTAACCCATAAGTAGTACCTTGGGTTGAGAACTTTGCCCCAGGATGAGAACAGAAATCATGTGCCGGCGGTATGGCGGCAGCGGGAGGCCCCATTAGCAAAAGTGTGCCTCAGGTTAAGAACGGTTTCGGGTTAAGAACGGACCTCCGGAACGAATCAAGTCCGTAACCCGAGGTACCACTGTATATTTAAAGCAGTATCATATTGCTTTAAACAGACATGGCAGCTTCCCACCCCCCAAAGGATTCTGGGAATTCTGGTCATCTATCCTAACCCCCTGCAACGCAGGAACCTTTCTGCCCAGCGTGAAACTCGAACCCAAGACCCTAGGATTAAGAGTCCCATGCTCTCCCGACAGAGCTAGGGAACTGTGCTGTGGGAGCTGTAGCTCTGGGAGGCGACGCCTAGCCACTCCCAGCACCCCTTCAGCAAACTAACATTCCCGGCGCCGGTGCCATCCTTCTCATCGCAGACCCACTGAAGTGAATGTTTCGGGGGGCCTGCTTTGAGGAGGGCTGGCACCGGATGCCGCCCGTGATTCTCGACCCCAGAAACAAAGCATGTGCCGAATTCTCCCTTTTCTGCGACGGAGCCAGCCTTCGTTTGCGTGTTCACCTTCAAGCGTCCCCTCTCGCTATTATTATTCTTCCCAGGCCTGCTAATTATCTCCTCTCTTTGTGTTTCAGAAAGTGCGTCCGTGTCCTCCCACAATCCCCTCCTCCTCCCCGGGTTCCATCTTGTTTGCTCTGCTCCTGCCTCCTTAAAATAAAAACAGTCTTTTGCTAATTATCGGGAGAGCAACGTTGTTCTCAAGGAAAGGGGGCGCGGGTGGGAGAACATCGTCTTTGGCTGGAGAAAGAAATGCATCTCCTCCTCGCTAGGATGCAACGACTTCTGCTGAGGATCGTGTCCACGCCCCGAGTCCTTGGGGCGGGTGGGGTGGTCAGGGGTAGCCCAAGACGCCCCCATTGCCATCCCCACAACTGAGGAGGGGGGGTGAGGTTCTGCAAGGGCACCCTCCTCTCGCAAAACTTGGTCCCGAAACTTGTGGCGCTTTTCCAGCGAAGGCGGTGAAGGTCCTGTGTGAGTGGCCGGAGGCGGTTGGAGGATGGATGGCGGCAAACAGATTGAGGTTGAATCCTGACAAGACAGAAGTATGGTTCTTGGGGGACAGGAGGCGGGCGGGTGTGGGGGATTCCCTGGTCCTGAATGGGGTAACTGTGCCCCCTCCACACCTATTTGCCCCCTGGTCTCCCAAAAACAGTACTTCTGGTTCTGATTTGAAAGAGAGGCAGAGCTGGGTATCATCCGCATACTGATGAACACCCAGCCCAAATGAAATGGTCTTCCCCTTCAGCCATGCTTATTGGGTCAGGAATCATGGGATCTGTAGTCTAGAGGGTCGACGGTTACTCTCCTCTGTTAGGCACTGAATGCAGTGAGATTTACTTCTGTGTAGAGACAGGCACAGGATGATATCATCACACAATTCCAATTGCATTCAAATAAATACCTCCGATAGATTTCCAGTGCTCAATTCATTTTTGAGATATTGAAAGAAATGTAACGCAAAAATAAACAACCCAAAAAAACCATTTAATTTAACAAACTGCTAATATTCATCGCTAGAAGGAAGTATAGATACCATCTCTCATATATACACTGTGACAGACTGACATGAAAACAGGAAAGACAGATTGTTCTCAACTTGGAAACTTGCATTCTGTATTTGTGTGTGTGTGTGTTTAATATATATATATATATTGGAAGGCCATTGGGCTAATAAAGGGCCTAGGAAACATAAAGCATCAATAAATACAATAAATACATTAATACGTGTAAAAGTGGGCTTCAAAACATTTGGGATCAGCCAGTTTCATCCTAAACACATCTTATTACCGCATCCTGTTCCCAAAATTTCAGTTTGGGAACAATTTTAATACTGCTCTGGATATTCCTGAGATGATAGACATGGGAGGGGGGGCTTAAAACAGTCCATATTAATAATAATAAACACCATACAAAAACTAATAAACATTATGATTGCACAAATGGGATCTGCAACGAAATGTTGCAGCGTGCGGAACGCTACCTGGTTCTGGATTTGCACCTGCTTTGTCACCTTCTCTGCCTGCTTTCCCCTTGCCCCAAGTAGCACAGCACAGTTGCATCTCGTACGGAAATTGTGCATGCCCAGTGCCCACCCCCCAGGCCAGGAAGGTGTGGGTGGGAGGGAGCAGTGGCGTAGCGTGGGTTGTCAGCACCCGGGGCAAGGCAAGTAATTTGCGCCCCCTAACCCGTGGATTTGCGCCCCCTAACCCTAACCCCCAGATGTTGCACCCGGTGCGGCTGGGGCCCCCCTGCACCCCCCACGCTACGCCACTGGGAGGGAGAAACATACATACAAACCCCACCCTCCCAAAGAAGCCCCACCAACCCCAAGCAAGGCAGAGAGCCTCTAAAGCTCTTTTTGCAGCTGGTCTGCTTGGGTTACCCCAGGCATAGGCAAACTCGGCCCTTCCAGGTGTTTAGGGACTACAACTCCCATCATCCCTAGCTAGCAGGACCAGTGGTCAGGGGTGCTGGGAGTTGTAGTCCCCAAACATCTGGAGGGCCGAGGTTGCCTATGCCCGGGTTACCCTTTTAAAGGGGAGAAGGCAGGGATTGAACCTCTATCTCTGAGCGAACGCTCCCCCTTCGAGATACAGGAACATAGGAAAATGCTTTACGCAGAGTGAGGCCACTGGTCCCGGGAGGGCAGTGCGTACCAACTGGCCCAGAGACTGACTGGTTGAGCGCTAGCAGCGCTTGTATGTGTGTTTGTGTGTGTGTGCGTGTGTTTTAACATATCATTTTCAACAATTATTAAACTTACACAATTTTTTTTTTACTTCTGTCAATCACACCTGGAAATTTTCCAATCTTCTCACTTAATTTACGTTTCTTACTTTCACTATTACATTCAAATCTCGTAACTAATATATCTCTTCTTTCTCTTCTTTGCAATATTTCATATATTTCTCCTTACAAAACTTCTTGTAATCCTACTAGTGTAATTAGATAAAATGACAGGAAGGATTCGAAACCTGCGGGACCAGAGATTCACAGAAGATTGGAAGAAATATACGAACTATTTGAAGAGCAACTGTCATCAAAAAACTACGCCAGTCGACTACAAGAAGTTTTGCAAGGAGAAATACATGAAATATTGCTAAGTAGAGAAAGAATAGAGATATTGATTAAGAGATTTAAATGTAATAGTGGAAGCAAGAAGTGTATATTAAGTGAATAGATTGGAAAAATTTGGTATAAGATATGAAAATATGTTTAATGATTGTTGAAAATGATACGTTGCAAAAATCAATAAAAAAATTATATAAATAAATAAAAAAGGAATACATGTGGCCCTCTGGACCTCCCCGCCTGGCCCTCAGAACATTCCCCAGGCCACAATCCTCACTGCCTTTTGCTTCACACCCTCCTCGCGTGTTTTTGCCTGGCCAGGCAGGGTGCGTCCCTGAAATCTGACCTGCCTCTCGCTCACCCGGTCAGAGAGGGCAGAGTTTGGGCATAGAAACTTCCTGTGCCATGCAAGCGTTGCTCCGCCCCCTTTTTTCCTTCTGCCCCCACCCACCACTGGGCTCCAGCACTGACTGGCAGCCGGCAGGAAGGTTTTCCCGGAGCTGCCTGGGTATCGAATTGCAGAATTGGGAGGGACTCTGAGGGTCACCTTGGCCCAACCCCCCTGCAAGGCAGGAATCTAGGTTCTGTGTGCGCTCTAACCACTGAGCCACACTGCCTCCCCCCAAAGAAGTTGACCTCTGCTGTCCCGGCGTGGGTGACTGAAACCCTCTGCCGCCTCCGCCGCTGCCACCCCGCCCCTCTCGACTTGAAATCCCGCTTTTCCGGCAGAGAGCTAGGCTAGGCTGCCGTGTCTCAACCTGCCTGAAGTATCACCCAGCGTGGAGGCGCCATGAGGGAGTGACTGAAGGCAGAAACTCACTCTCTCTCTCTCTCAGGTCACCAACTCAGAAAGCCCAAGAGTCATGGATCTGAAGCGCCGCTTTCTGGTTCTGCCAACGCCTCCGTTCCTCTCCAGATCCATCTTTCTTCCTCTCTTCCTCCTCGCTTGGAGACCTGCAATTTAGCAAGGAGCGACAGGGAACACAGAGGGGAAGATTTAGGACTGATAAAAAACAGGGCTTCTTCAAAGCATCGCCTAGTCAAACTGAAGAACTCCCTCTCCCTTTCTTTAACCAAAAAAAAATATATTGTTTATGCCTATCAAGTTTATAAAGGTAAAGGGACCCCTGACCATTAGGTCCAGTTATGGCTGACTCTGGGGTTGCGGCGCTCATCTCGCTTTACCGGCCAAGGGAGCCGGCGTACAGCTTCTGGATCATGTGGCCAGCAGGACTATGCCGATTCTGGCGAACCACAGCAGCGCACAGAAATGCCGTTTACCTTCCTGCCAGAGTGGTACCAACTTATCTACTTGCACTTGACGTGCTAGGTGGGCAGGAGCAGGGACAGAGCAACGGGAGCTCACCGCGTCGCGGGGATTCGAACCGCCGACCTTCTGATCGGCAAGTCCTAGGCTCTGTGGTTTAACCCACAACGCCACCTGTGATCAAGTTTATACATTTCACTAATTTCGCTATCATTTTAACATTTCAAAACTTGACTTCCTTCCCCCTTTTTCTATGACCCCTTAAATTTATTTTTAATATCTTCTCCATATCCAAACTGACTTAATTTGGTCATTTATGCATTTGCTTTAAATATATATGCTTCTCAAACTCCAGGTTATTACAATAATCCTGCCAATGTTCTTATCTGTTTACAGTTTATCTGTAAATATTCAATAAACCATTTCCATTTTTTTAAAAAAAATTATCTTGATTTCTTATTCTTCCGGTAAGTTTCGCCATTTCTGCGTATTCCGTAAGTTTTTGTATCCATTCTTCTTTTGCTGGGACTTCTGTTTCTTTCCATTTTGGGGCGAGTAACATTCTTGCCGCTGTAGTAGCATACAATCGTACCCTGTTTTGTGGCCAGGATCCATTCCGGAGCCCTGAGCTGCTAGCCAAAAAGCGGTTTGCACTTCTGTGCATGTGCAAAGTGCAATTTAGCACTTCTGAACATGTGCGAGGGGCAAACCCGGAAATAACCCATTCCTGTACTTCCGGGTTTGCTGCGGACGTTCGCCAAAATGGACGCTAGACAAGGCGGATGTTCACGGAGGTATTATGTACATGAATAAATTTCTATACATTTTAGGGAGTTCTGTCCCTATAATTCCCAAAAGAAATGCTTCTGGGGGTGTGTTTTTTACCAACGTTATTTTAAACATCCTTTTCAATTCATTATATATCATTTCCCAGTAAGCTTTAACTTTACCACAAGACCACCCCTCCCAGAACTCCCTTCCGCAGGAGGCAAGGACGACGGCCAACTTAAGTGGCTCCTGAAGAGAATTGGACCAATTCGAGGAAGGAGGAGAGGTTTGTCGCAGAATCATAGAACTGCAGAACTAGAAGGGACCCCAAGGGCCATCTAGTCCAACCCCGGCCCCTGCCAATGACTACTAGCCATTGCTTACATTCTTATGGAACCTCCCAGTCCAGTGGCAGTCTATCTGGATCCTTAAGCCACGGGTCAGCAGACTTTTCCAGCAGGGGGCCGGTCCACTGTCCCTCAGACCTTGTGGGGGGCCAGACTATATTTTGAAGGGGGGAAATGCACAGATTTCTATGCCCCACAAATAATCCAGAGGTGCATTTTAAATAAAAGCACACATTCTACTCATGCTGATTCCCAGACCGTCGGTGGGCCAGATTTAGAAGGCCATTGGGCCGGATCCGGGCCCTGGGGTTTAGTTTGCCTACCCATGCCCTAAGCTCTGTCTGTCCACTGTGACAACAGGATACAGTGCTACCTCGGGTTAAGTACTTAATTCGTTCCGGAGGTCCGTACTTAACCTGAAACTGTTCTTAACCCGAAGCACCACTTTAGCTAATGGGGCCTCCTGCTGCTGCTGCGCCGCCGGAGCACGATTTCTGTTCTCATCCTGAAGCAAACTTCTTAACCTGAAGCACTATTTCTGGGTTAGCGGAGTCTGTAACCTGAAGCGTATTTAACCTGAAGCGTATGTAACCCGAGGTACCACTGTCATGAAGTAGCTGGGCCACCGCTTTGATCCAGCATGTCCGATTCGAGCTAGTTAGCACATACAGGGTTAAAAACGTGAGAGGCGATGAGCCCAGGTGTGGCCAAGCAGGTGTGCAGATGGCCATCATTTAGAAAGATGAGTTCAAGAAGTTAAAATAACAATAATATCCTGTCTCGGGTCAGCATCCGCATCCCCAGCTTTGGTGCCAAGTATGGTGTCACAGAATGTTTAAGAACACTCAAATAGCTCTGGGAATGTCACAAGATGCTTAAGAACATTCCAACAGCTCCGGAGGAAGTGTTGCTCACAGGATGCTGGCGATTAGCAAAATTGCAGGGATGAAATGGGAAAACATCAGGAATGCCGGCAGGGGGGAGGGGAACTGCCTATCAGGATAAAAAAATTCCTTCCAGTAGCACCTTAAAGACCAACTAAGTTAGTTCTTGGTATGAGCTTTCGTGTGCATGCACACTTCTTCAGATACACTGAAACAGAAGTTGCCAGACCCTTCTATATAGTGAGAAGGTGGGGAGGGGTATTACTCAGAAGGGTGGTGGGAATGGGAGATTGGCAGATAGCTGAGATGAGCCTGTTGACGACTCTTAACGACTGTAATAGGTCTTACAGGAAAAGGCAAGGGGTGAGGAGGTGAGAGATGGCTAAGTCATGTATAATGAGATAAGAATCCAATGTCTCTATTCAGACCAGGTCTCTCCATGGTTTTAAGTTTGGTAATGAGTTGCAATTCAGCAGCTTCTCTTTCCAGTCTATTTCTGAAATTCCTTTGTAGTAAAACAGCTACTTTGAGATCTTGTATGGAATGTCCTGGGAGATTGAAGTGTTCTCCTACTGGTTTCTCTGTTTTGTGATTCTTGATGTCAGATTTATGTCCGTTTATTCTTTGGCGTAAGGTTTGGCCTGTTTGTCCAATATAGAGAGCTGAAGGACACTGTTGGCATTTGATGGCATACACAATGTTAGACGATGAGCAATTAAATAGTCCCGAGATGGTATGTGTGATGTTGTTGGTGATGCTGTGATGCCTATCAGGAGCTCAGGAAAGCTTTCTGTCTGGGTTTGGGAAGGTGTACCTGTTAGTGCTCTCTTTCCACAGCTTACCTTTGGATATCTGCTAGCTGCTGTGATTTGCTCACATGAGAGATAAAACAACAACAACACCGTCCTTCTGAATGATGGCGCCATGCCGGCAGTTCTTCAGCCTCCCAAAGCAAGCATCACCTGCGTTGATTTTTTAAAAGAAAGGGAGAGATCGTCAGGCTTCATGGACACGTCAATCAAATCAATGACTGCCAAAAGGGGAGGGGGATCAGATCAGACCCGTCCCAACAGAGAGAAATTGCCACCGCCTCATATTTATCTCCCCAGTGAAGAAAATAACAAGAATAACGGAATTAAAAAATTTAAGTAAATCTTTATTGGCCCAGAAATAGAAACAAGAAGAATTACTGACGAAAGAAGAATGGCAGATGAAATTAATGGACTATGCAGAATTAGATAAGATGACAGGAAGGATTCGAAACCTGCGGGACCAGAGATTCACAGAGGACTGGAATAAATATGTGAACTATTTGAAAAGCAATTGTAATCCACAGATTACGCTAGAAGGATTACAAGAAGTTTTGTAAGGAAGAAAATATGAAATATTGCAAGGAAGATTACGAAGAGAGTTATTAGTTAAGATAATGAAAAGTAATAGTGAAATTAAGAAATGTAAATTAAGTGAAAAAGATTGGAAAAATTTCAGATGTGATTGATAGAAGTCAAAAAAATTGTATAAGATTTGAAATTGTGTTTTAAATGATAGCTGAAAATGATATGTTAAAAAAATTAATAAAAATATATATAAATAATATAGTCTTTCCAGCTAAAATAAATAAATAAATAAATAAATAAATAAATAAATAAATAAATAAATAAATAAATAAATAAATAAATTTAAGTAAACCAGCATGGGTATGATTCCCCAGCTGTGAAGAACCTCCATACTATTGCCTTGGCTGAAAGATTAAAAATAAATAAATACCTAGCAGCTGCCCTGTGGGAGAATCCTTCTCCGCCCCAGCTATTGACTGACATGCTGTGATGTCACAGAATGTTCACAAACATTCCAATGACAGGGAGGGAGGGAAGGGCGAGGTGTGGAATGTTGTCAGGGGTCAGGGGAGCCATGGAAAGATGTACAGGCAAGCTCATCGTTTGGCAGGTGCCATTCAATTGCTTGGGTAATTGTGAAAGCTCTGCGGACAGTTGTACGTTTTAAATGCACATTGTGTCTTGTGTTGCAAACCCCTAAATTTCTTTCCCTGGGGGCGGGGCAGGGAGCTGCGGAGGTTGCAGTGACCCCCCAACGGGTCACGCAAGCAGATAATCAATAGCAACCGACCCACCTCACAGGATCATCGCAAGGATCACAACCGACAACCTCCCCCGCAAAGGTCTTGTGCAAACGCAAGTTATAATCCGGACATTTTCTTGCAGGGGGGAAAGTCAACCCTCCTGATTAAAAAGCAGAGTTTGCTCCGCTGCCCCTTCTGGAATCGCAACGAGGTGACCTCTTTCCGCCAGCAAGAAAAACACACACACACACACACCAAGCAGTTTGCTCAGAAAGCACACAGATAAATAAATTTTGCATATTAGCCAAGGCCATAAGCATCGCTACCACCCCCAAATCTGCGAGGCTGAGTCTTAAGTGAATTTTTATGGCCAACATTATCAACCCCCCAAGGATACCAACATGGAGGAGAGGCTGACTCCTTCTCCCGAACACTGCCAATTATCTGCCGGCGCATTAGGAAAAGGGGGCAGGAAGAAAAACAGGGTCTTTATGCTGTTTTCTTTTGCGTCGGGTGGAAAACCACCAGGACAGAGTCCCGTGCCCCGGATGTTTCCATCAATATTCATGGCTATGACATACAGGTCACCCACTCTGCAAAGGAAAGCATCGCAGCATCCGGAATTAACACCTCTTTTGCGTGTGTAGGGACGTGGGTGGCGCTGTGGGTTAAACCATATAGCTTAGGACTTGCCGATCAGAAGGTCAGTGGTTTGAATCCCCGCAACGGGGTGAGCTCCCGTTGCTCGGTCCCTGCTCCTGCCCACCTAGCAGTTCGAAAGTATGTCAAAGTGTAAGTAGATAAATAGGTACCGCTCCGGCGGGAAGGTAAACGGTGTTTCCGTGCGCTGCTCTTGTTCGCCAGAAGCGGCTTAGTCCTGCTGGCCACATGACCCGGAATCTGTACGCCGGCTCCCTCGGCCAATAAAGCAAGATGAGCGCCACAACCCCAGAGTCGGTCACGACTGGACCTAATGGTCAGGGGTCCCTTTACCTTTACCTTTGCAAGTGTAGGGGATCTTTCTCAGTTCCTCAAATGTGGGGCAAGCAGGGCTGCCCCCTGAGGCCGAACCAGGAGCTGCCAAACACAGCAGCTCGGCCAACTGCTCACCAGGGACCATTGATTAGCTGCCGGCATCCCCATCAAGGTGGTGGTACCGGACAGGGCCGGGCCCCCTCATGGGGCACGGTGTGGCAGTTGCCTCAGGCAGCAGACTGGGACAACCAGGAGGAGTGGCAGATATGGCCCTCATATCTACGGGACTGCCTCTCCTGGTCTGCCCCGCAGAGGACCTTAAGGTCCATAAATAATCATAGTTTAGAGGTCCTGGGCCCTAAGGAAGCCAGACTATCCTCCACCAGGACCACAGCCTTCTCAGTGATGGCGCCGACCTGGTGGAATGCTCTGTCCCAAGAGACCAGGGCCTGCAGGATTTAACTTCCTTCGCAGGGCCTGTGTTGTTGTTTAGTTGTTTAGTCGTGTCCGACTCTTCGTGACCCCCTGGACCAGAGCACGCCAGGCACTCCTGTCTTCCACTGTCTCCCGCAGTTTGGTCAAACTCATCCTGGTAGCTTTGAGAACACTGTCCCACCATCTCGTCCTCCATCGTCCCCTTCTCCTTGTGCCCTCAATCTTTCCCAACATCAAGGTCTTTAACAGGGAGTCTTCTCTTCTCATGAGGTGGCCAAAGTCTTGGAGCCTCAGCTTCAGGATCTGTCCTCGCAGTGAGCACTCAGGGCTGATTTCCTTCAGAATGGATAATCGGTTTGATCTTCTTGCAGTCCATGGGACTCTCAAGAGTCTCCTACAGCACCAGAATTTAAAAGCATCAATTCTTCGGCGATCAGCCTTCTTTATGGTCCAGCTCTCACTTCCATTCATCACTACTGGGAAAACCAGAGCTTTAACTATACGGACCTTTGTTGGACAGAGCTATTCCGCCTGGCTTTCAATTTGAACTTAGCCTGATCTCCTATTTGCCTTCTCTTCCCTCCCCCTTCCCTTTTATGAAGAACACCCGCTCTGAGACCCCACAGCTAATTTTCCCCTGGTCTCCTCGCTGGCCCAAGTAGGACCAATTCAGTCAGCTAGCCCTGGGGATTATCTAATGCTTATTTCCCCTAAATTGATTCTGAATTTTGAATTTAATTGTTATTCATGTTTTTATACTGTTTTTATGCTGCTTTTACAATTAAGTGTTTTAAATTTGTTGTTAGCCACCCTGAGCCCAGTTTTTGAACCAGGAAGGGCGGGGTATAAATAAAAAATTATTATTAATATTATTATTATTATTATGGACCCCAAGGAGAGGACCACTAAGCGCAGGAGACAAGGGACACTCGCCACTGCCTGCTCCTCTCTGGCCTCCTTCTTCCCCCAACACTTTCAGTGCTTCTCTGGGCTGCATCCAGTCCACTTGGACGGAGGCGGTGGTTAGGATCAGAAGGTTGGGGGACTTCCGGGTTGACGCGATCTGGAAATGGCGGATTCCCTCCGAGCTCCGGAGGGAATCGGCTCCACTGAGGATGGGTCTTTGCCGCGCCGGCGACGCGGGGACCCTTAAAAACCGCAGGCGCGGAAGCCTGCGGACTGAAGACTCGGCGGGTGCCTTAAGCGCCCCCCCCTGATTCGCAAAGAGCCTTTTTAAAGGCTGCGGAGGGGATACGGGGGTGGCGTGGCACTGAGAGTCGATCGCTACCTCGGTGGAGCGAAGCCGCGAGCCATAACCAGAGAGCGCTGACTTCCTTCCTTGAAAATTTGGACTGAAAGAATCGCCCGTGAGTAAGACGGATTGGGACTTTATAAAAATTCTACCTTGAATTGGAGACGAGCGGGGGGTGTCTAAAAGGAAGTCCGCACCCCCCCCCCTTGCAGACGATCTAAGCAACGGCGCAAGAGCTAAGCTGGAGAGCCTACCCCTGGTGGGGTGAGTTAAAAAGGACATTAACTTCCGAGATTTAACTAAGGGAAATTTTGGGCTGGAGAGTGGAGTTTTGGGAACCTTCTTTTTGCTTTAAACAACCCCCCCTCCCGGGCCCGGGAACGTCCTGCCTTGGTGCCTGTGTAAGAGCTGCGGAGTTTGACAGCTGTCAAAGCTGTCAAACGGCCGATTTAAAGTGGAAAATTTGTCATCTAAGATCCCTCTGGACTAAGACGAGTTATAATTGAGCTAAAACTGTTGGAAACAAAGTAATAATAATCAGTTAAAGGATTGTTGGTGAAAAGGCTAATAAGTAACCAGATTCCCCCTAGGGGGAATTCTGTGAAACTACAATGGATACAATGGCTGTGGAAGGAAAGTTACTAGTGGAAATCGAAAGGATGTTTCAATTGGTGGGAATCTTACAAGAACAGAGCTTGGCCATGAATAAACAACTTGAGACTATGACCTTGGGAACAGGCAACTCTGCTCTTAGTATTGAGGACCTCAATGAGAAAGAATCCACAGCTGAATGGGAAACAATACCTACAGAGCTGGAAGAGACTAAACAACAAGAAAAAGAAGAAGTAATCCTGGGAAGCAACAACCAAAAGCTGACATCTGCGGAACACAAGCAAGGAAATGCTGGGAACATATCTACTACAACTCTGCGAAAGACACAGAAGAAGAAGGAGGAGGTCCCGGGACAAAATGGAATACAGAAAACTAAAATAAAGAAATACGATTGGGGCCTCCGTTTGGACTTTGATTGTGAAGAGATAGGCTTTGTGGAAATTCTCCAGCAGTTACTTTTGAACCCCCTTGTGGGAAGAGGATACACTTTGATGGTGAAAGAGCTTTTCCCAGACCTGACGACTGACATAAAGGACTACCAACAGGACAGGCGGAGAGGGACTGAAAGGGATTTGAAAGCCTCGGACGTGAGGAACCCAGGCTGAGAATCTCGAATCTGGATCTTTATTGGGAAGGGACAAAACCGGGGATGGGAGGGAGGGAAGAAGAGACTCTTAAAAACTCTTAAGACTTCTAGGTTTGGTCAATATGACTCTTAATTAAGATAAAATGAAAATCGATGGAAGAGAACTTAAGTCCAACTTAGGAAAATTAATTTTTATTATAAAAAAGGTAATAAGATGAATAAGAATGTTGAGAGGAGAATTACCAATTTGCTGATATAATCTTGAAACTGGGATGCACGAGGGGAGGTGGGGGGAAGTCAGGGAACAAGTTTATGAAACGGGGATTTGCTGATTTTATACATGTTTTTGTCTTTTGTCTTTTCTTTGTGTATGTTTTGTCTCTATAAAACCAGAAAACCAAATAAAAATTTTATAAAAAAAAAAAAAAGGATCAGAAGGTTGGAGGTTCGAACCCACCCCGGAGCAGATGGACAGAATTCCTGCACTGCAGGGGGTTCAGCTAGATGACCCCTGGGGTCCCTTCCATCTCAACAATTATATGATTCTGTGAAATGAGGAAAGGGAGAACAGTGCTTCTTTTTCTTCTTCTTTGGCGGTCCCTCGCAGCCGAGTAAGATGGTCTTCCATAAACACGGTTTTAACAGTGAGTCTGTAAGTGACTGTGGAGACCAATTCTGGATCCACACGTCCTTCCACAGTGGGGACATAGGTTTCCGGGCAGGAGTTGAACATGGTGTGGATTTGCCAAGCCTGCCTTCCTCTTAGCATGTTTCTCCCTTTCGTCCTGAGTTCGAGTGTCTTCAAAGCCCATGACACCTTTGGTCAAGGCTGTCCTCCAACTGGAGCTCTTGCAGGCCATTGTTTCCCAGTTATCAGTGTACTACATTTTTAAAGATTTGCCTTGAGAGAGTCTTTGAACCTCTTTTGTTGACCACCAGCATTACACTTTCCATTTTAAAGTTCGGAATAGAGGAGTTGCTTTGCAAGACGATAATCAGGCATCCGAACAACCAGTGGCATAGCGTGGGTTGTCAGCACCCGGGGCAAGGCAAGTAATTTGCACCCCCTAACCTGTGGATATGCTCCCCCTAACCTGTGGATTTGTGCCCCCTAACCCTAACCCCCAGATGTTGCACCCGGTGCGGCCGGCCCCCCCTGCACCCCCCACGCTACGCCACTGCGAACAACATGATTCGTTCCACAAAGTTGATGTTGAAGAATCATCGCTATGACACCGGTGATCTTTGCTTCTTCTAGTACACTGGCATTAGTTCGCCTGTTTTCCCAAGTGATGTGTAAATTTTTTCGGAGGCACCGTTGATGGAATCTTCCGAGGAGCTGGAGATGGCGTTTATAAGTGGTCCATGTTTCACGTGCATACAGTAAGTTTGGTATTACAATATAGAACAATGCAGGCCAATTTGAGCCACTTGGAGTGCTTTATATACATTATTTACACAATGGGCTGCACGTGATTGGCTAATTCCGGAATTCTCCTGTAGACCAATCAGGTTGTGGATTCACTTCCATCTGGAGCTGGATTGGGTGGCTCCTGCAGACCAATCATACTGCTGCCTTGTTCTAGGACCAATCAGACTGCTGCATTTTGGATCCTATTCAACTCAGTACATAACATGGAGGAAAAAAGGGATATGGATATATTTGCAGCAAAAGCAAATAAGCCATTGCCAAAGCACACCTGCCAGTCTGTTGGTGTTGCTCTTTCTCAAAAAAGGAAGATTAGCAGTGACAAGATCCACCGAAGGCACAAAGGGGAAACAGGTCACCCTGGAAAAACAGGCTTTGCTTCTGTACACAACGTGTCTGAGTCCTGACTCAGGAGAGGTGCAACACATGACCGGCGACCATAATTATTGTTTATCCAGACGCCTGCCCAGTGATCACACTCAAAGATCCATGGAGGGGACTGAGCAAAGATTATGATGATGATATATTATGTATTATATTAATATATTGTTTTAAATAGTAGTAGTAGTAGTAGTCAATGACAAACATAGACAGCAGCTTAAAAAGCAGAGACATCACCTTGACAACAAAGATACGTATAGTAAAAGCTCTGGTTTTCCCAGTAGTGATGTATGGAAGTGAGAGCTGGACCATAAAGAAGGCTGATGGCCAGAGAATGGATGCTTATGAATTCTGGTGGTGGAGGAGACTCTTGAGAGTCCTATGGACTGCAAGAAGATCAAACCTCTCCATTCTGAAGGAAATCAGCCCTGAGTGCTCACTGGAAGGACAAATCCTGAAGCTGAGGCTCCAATACTTTGGCCACCTCATGAGAAGAGAAGACTCCCTGGAAGAGACCCTGATGCTGGGAAAGATTGAGGGCACAAGGAGAAGGGGACGACAGAGGACGAGATGGTGGGACAGTGTTCTCGAAGCTACCAGCATGAGTTTGACCAAACCGCGGGAGGCAGTGGAAGACAGGAGTGCCTGGCGTGCTCTGGTCCAGGGGGTCACGAAGAGGCGGACACGATTAAACGACTAAACAAGTAGTAGTAGTAGTAGATATGACTATTTATACCCTGTCTTTTTCCCTGACGGGACCCAATGCAGCTTCCAGATAGATAGAGCACAAGACTATCAATCTCAGGGTTGTGGGTTAGAGACCCACATCGGGCAAAAGGTTCCTTCCGACGCTACAATTCTATGAAAACATAGGAAAACCAACCCTTGCAATACCATGAAACATCCATAGGATTAAAACTATGCACATCACTTTGCTGGCAGTGTTTGCCGATGGATCTGGTTGGCTGCTGTAGAAGCGAGGAGGCGGATTGGAACGTCCTTTGGTCTGATCCACCGGAGCTCCTTCTTACGTTGCTTTTTTTAAAGGAAGATTGGGCACAAGAAGAGCCCAAAGGGGGCTCATCATGGCAGGGGGTTGGACTCCATGGGATGGGGGACCACATGTTGAGATTCCTGCATTGCAGGGGGTTGGACTAGATGGCCCCTGGGGTCCCTTCCAAGTCTAGAATTCTGTAATTCCAGTCCTCCTCCCATAGCGGCCAGCCAACTGCAAGCAGGACCCGGGTGCAAGAATGTTCTCCCCTCCTGTGGTTTATTCCATAGAATCGTAGAATTGTTGAGTTGGTGTGATGGCCTGGGACCCGGGCTCAGACTCGGAACCAGAGGAGACTCAGTCCGCACCGGATCCTGTGCCCCAGGCATCATCTGAACCAAGTCTGGGGCCTGATCCTGAAGGTCCCAGTCTGCACAGGTTCCCCTGCAACAAGCACCAGCTGGGCTGAGTCAGGGGCCTGATCCTGCCCTGGCTCCAGATGCGGGGATGACCTCGTTGCCTCCAGCTGGGCCATCGCTTACAGCTGCTCCACTACCGGTTGGGTTAGGGGAGGCTGAGGCGGCCTCTGGGTCTGGTAACCCACCGACGTCTCCCGAGTTGCAGAGACTAAGGTCTGAGAGAAGGAGAGACCTGAGTACTCACAGGAGGAGTGCTCGCCTTCGGGCGAAACAGGGAGGTGAGTCGCCGGGAGATCAGGACCGGCCGCTACCCTGACAAAGATAAAAGGCTGTCGGACCCCGCCCCAGGTTGCGGGGGCAATATTGCTGTTTGCTAGATCCTGCCTGAGATCCTGTACCTGTCCTTGCCTGGTTTCCTGCCTCGCGTCCTGCCTTGACCCTGTCGGACTGACTCCTAGCAGAACCTTTGGATTCGGGACTGGTCCTGGGCTGCGTTTCACGGGTTACCCCCGGGCCTAGCACAGTTGGAAAGGGACCCCATGGGTCATCTAGTCCATGCAGGTCCCCCCCCCCATTTCAATCCATGCTGTGCCATGCTTAGCTCTGCAAATGTGTTTGGCAGTTTTCCTTCTGTGTGCCACTTGTGCACACCTATTAACCAGCACACACACACGAGAGGCAGAATCCACCCACCAGGTAGACATGTAACTGTTGGCAAGCAACCAAGGAAACGGGGGCAGCTGGCAGGCCCCCAGCAGGCTCCAGCCCACCAGTTGGTGCAGCGTGAATCTGCGACCTGAGCTTCAGAAGCTGGGGCACGCTACTCAGCAGAGTAAACGCTGCACAAACGGAAGTGGCAGGAGAGGCTGTGTGAGCATATTTACAAGCAGTTTATTCAGCGTAGTAAAGGTAAAGGGACCCTTGACCATTAGGTCCAGTCGTGGCCGACTCTGGGGTTGCGGTGCTCATCTCGCTTTATTGGCCGAGGGAGCCGGCGTACAGCTTCTGGGTCATGTGGCCAGCATGACTAAGCCGCTTCTGGCGAACCAGAGCAGCACACGGAAATGCTGTTTACCTTCCCTATTTATCTACTTGCACTTTGACATGCTTTTGAACTACTAGGTTGGCAGGAGCTGGGACTGAGCAACAGGAGCTCACCCCGTCGCGGAGATTCGAACTGCCAACCTTCTGATTGGTAAGCCCTAGGCTCTGTGGTTTAATCCACAGCGCCACCCGCGTCCCTTGCTTATTCAGCGTACAGCAGGACAAAAGGAAACATGTGTGACCTCCTTCGTGTCCAAAGCAAAACGGCAAAAGCAAAAACTGTACCCAAACAGAAGTTCCCAGCAAGCTGTGCTGGAATGTAAACAGGCACGTGACACACAGTTATCATGCCTGTTCCTTAAGGTGGAACGGAATATCCTAACAGTAACTTCTTGAGATCTGGAAGGAGCTAAACTCTGAAGGACAACAAGGCCTGTAAATGGGTGGGGCAGTGGAATAGGAATATAAGAAGCTGCCTTATACCCCTAGCCAGACCACCGGTCCCTCTCGCCCAGGAATCACAGAATCTTAGAACTGTAGAGTTGGTAGGATCATCTAGTGCCAGGCATGGCCAAACTTGGCCCTCCAGCTGTTTGGGACTACAGTCCCCATCATCCCTGACCACTGGTCCCGTTAGGTAGGGGTGATGGGAGTTGTAGTCCCAAAACACCTGGAGGTGTTTGCCTATGCCTGGGCTAGACCTCCAGGTCTGCCCTGAAGCCTCCAGGTTTTCTTGGCGGGTGGAGGCCCTGAGTTTTCGGGCGGGTGAAGGAGCCTCTGGTGGTAAAAAGAAAAATAAGCAACAACCATGACTGTTGATGCAGCTTGAAAACTTCAGCCTGGCAGAAGCTGCCTGCAAATTCTCACGTAGACACTTGGGAGCAGTGGCGTAGCGTGGGTTGTCAGCACCCGGGGCAAGGCAAGTAATTTGCGCCCCGTAACCCGTGGATTTGCGCCCCCTAACCCTAACCCCCAGATGTTGCGCCCGGTGCGGCCGGCCCCCCCTGCACCCCCCACGCTACGCCACTGCTCGGGAGTGGGGGTCTTCCTTCTTCTGCCCCCCTCTCCTAATTGATCTCCACCTCCAGGGTTCGCCTCTGTGCCATCCCATGGCATAGATATCCCATGAGCTTGCATGCCCTCCAACATTTCTCGGATGAAAACCTACGGCACCCTTTCCCACCGCCTCCAACATTTCTCCAATGAAAATAGGGGTGTCCTGTTGGGGAAAAGCAGGGCAGTCCGGGATCAAATCAGAAACCTAGGTGGCTTCTGTTATTCCCGGACCGTCCCTGGAAAATAGGGACATTTGGAGAGTCTCAGCTTGCCCCTGGTGATATGACTGTGGCAGCCCTTGGAGACGGAGGTTAATTGGGTAGTTGGGTAGTAGCAAAGGGCAGGACTAGCCCCCCCCCCCGTTTCTCATATATATAGCCCAACCCCCCTGCAATGCAGCTGTCCCAAGCAGGTATCGAACCTGCAACCTTGGCGTTCATTGGCAGCACGCTCTAACCAACTGGCTTACCTGGAGATGGCAGGGCTTGAACCTGGGACCTTCTGAGTACAAGGCAGATCTCCTACCATTCATCTACGGCCTTTCCCCTAAAAAGAAAAAGAGATATTCTAGTCCTCAAGGTTCCGGATCAGGGCCTGATTTAAACAGAAACACGGGAAGCTGACTTACACCACGGCAAACCATAGTCCGGTTACCTCTGTAGTACCGCCTGCCCCAAGAATGGGTCACTGGTTGCCCTCCACATGCTGCCAGCCTCCAAATCCTATCAGGCTCAGCAGAGGCTTGACAACCATATGTCAGGAGTGCTCTGATGGTGTTTCCTGCTTGGCAGGGGGTTGGACTCGATGGCCCTTGTGGTCTCTTCCAACTCTATGATTCTATGATTCTATGATTCTATGATTCTATGATTCTATGATTCTATGATTCTATGATTCTATGATTCTATGATTCTATAACATGGCGGACAATAGGAACCGTAGCTTAAGAGGACATACCCAACACATGGCAGAATTCCCCCTCCCAAGTCACAGGTGACCCTGCAATCCTAACCGCATCTACTCAGAAGTAAGTCCTGGTGACAATTTTCGATGGAGCTTACTCCAAAGGTAAACAGGGTTAGGTTTACAGTGTGGGTGCGCATCCTTTTTATTATCATTATTGTTTATTAAATTTGTATACCACCCTATACCCGGAGATCTCAGGGCGCTTCATGTCATAAAGATTGCAGTTTTCCTGATTATAATGCTGGCGCTTCATGTTGTGCAGTTGTGGCTTTGGGGGCCGATATGCCAAAATGCTAAGCTAAATTTCATCTACACCGTATGACACAACAGGAATGCCATCAGACCATGTCGCCATTCTCCCACTCTCTTGGCCCATGTGTGCTTCCTTTGCCCCACGAGTCTGCCACAGAAATAGCGGGAAAGAACCATAGGCCAGTAAGGTAAAGGTAAAGGGACCCCTGACCGTTAGGTCCAGTCGCAGACGATTCTGGGGTTGCAGCGCTCATCTCGTTTTATTGGCCGAGGGAGCCGGCATACAGCTTCCGGGTCATGTGGCCAGCATGACTAAGCCGCTTCTAGTGAACCAGAGCAGCGCATGGAAACGCCGTTTCCCTTCCCGCCGGAGCGGTACCTATTTATCTACTTGCGCTGGCGTGCTTTCGAACTGCTAGGTTGGCAGGAGCACGGACCGAGCAATGGGAGCTCACCCCGTCGCGGGGATTCGAACCACCAACCTTCTGATCGGCAAGCCCTAGGCTCTGTGGTTTAACCCACAACGCCACCCGCATCCCAGTATGTTGTTGTTGTTTAGTCATTTAGTTGTGTCCGACTCTTCATGACCCCCTGGACCAGAGCACGCCAGGCACTCCTGTCTTCCACTGCCTCCCGCAGTTTGGTCAGACTCATGTTTGTAGCTTCGAGAACACTGTCCAACCATCTCGTCCTCTGTCGTGATCCCAGTATAGGCCAGTATATTGTCCCAAATTTCACTGCTTTGCCCCTTCAATTTTCCACGTTAAAGGTGCTACAAGGAGCTGTGGGTTTGTTTTTTTCTGGGATCAAGTAACACAGAAAGGAGCGCGAATCATGGGCTATATTCCATTAGTTTCCCCAGAAGTGACTTCTACATTGTACAAAAGCTCGACTGTAATGCAGAAATCAACAGCTAGGAAAATGCAGGGGAAATGGAATGAACGACCATGTGAAGGCAACCCCAATCCCATTTACCTGGGAGCAAGGTTCATTGAACTCAACAGGACCTACTTCTGAGAAGTCATGGTTAGGACCGCGCAGGTAAATGTGGATTTTTCCAACCAGTTTCTATCCATTCCTTTCAATGGCAGGGTCTAGCCATTGAAAGGAATGGATCTAAACCAGCAGTGCCCAGTCATTCCGATGGGTCTACTCCAAGCAGGACTCACTGTTAGCAACAAAGGGGGTGGTGTGGTGTGGCTATTCTAAGGTTTTGAGCAGAGAGCTGGAAGTTTTTGTCCAGATCTAAGCATAGTGATCCGTTCTGGTTTCCAAGGATACCTCTAGGAGTCCAGGTTTAGTGGCATGGGCACATTAAAGGCACCCTTCATTTATTAACTAGAGAAGCTATCATCCTCCTCGCATGTGGTGTGATTGCATTATTGGGAGGTAAAGGTAAAGGGACCCCTGACCATTAGGTCCAGTCGTGGCCGACTCTGGGGTTGCAGTGCTCATCTCGCTTTACTGGCTGAGGGAGCCGGCGTACAGCTTCCGGGTCATGTGGCCAGCATGACTAAGCCGCTTCAGGCGAACCAGACCTTTACCTTCCCACTGGAGTGGTACCTATTTATCTACTTGCGCTGGCTTGCTTTTGAACTGCTAGGTGGGCAGGAGCAGGGACCGAGCAACGGGAGCTCACCCCGTCGCGGGGATTCGAAAAGCCAACCTTCTGATCAGCAAGTTCTAGGCTCTGTGGTTTAACCCACAGCGCCACCCGCGTCCCTTATATGCACATTACGAAGACAAGAAACTGTTGCTGGTTTTGCTCACAGCAATTTCGCATCCTCAAGGACCGGGTGCGAGAGAAGGCTCTGTGTGCCCGAGACTTGCTACTGTGGCTGCACCTGCAAGGCAGAATATTCATTTTCCTCCTACGTTTCCCTAACTGCTAATTTCCGCATGGCATCTGAGCTTCCACACGATGTAAGAGGCGCTATCAGAAAACTAATGTGTCGTCGCGCATGCTTAGTGCTCTTTTCCCCCATTATTCAGTTCCCTGTTTTAGTTGAGCCACTTCTGGAAATCTAGCAAAATACAGTGGTACCTCAGGTTAAGTACTTAATTCGTTCCGGAGGTCCGTACTTAACCTGAAACTGTTCTTAACCTGAAGCACCACTTTGGCTAATAGGGCCTCCTGCTGCTGCCATGCCACTGGAGCACGATTTCTGTTCTCATCCTGAAGCAAAGTTCTTAACCTGAAGCACTATTTCTGTGTTAGTGGAGTCTGTAACCTGAAGCGAATGCAACCTGAACAGTGGCGTAGCGTGGGTTGTCAGCACCCAGGGCAAGGCAAGTAATTTGCGCCCCCTAACCCGTGGATTTGCGCCCCTAACCCTAACCCCCAGATGTTGCGCCCGGTGCGGCCGGCCCCCCCTGCACCCCCCACGCTACGCCACTGAACCTGAAGCATATGTAACCCGAGGTACCACTGTATAATGGATGTTTAGCATGCTCCTGGCTTCCGGGAAATGTCTGTTGCAGCCCCCTTAAGTGGGAGCAAAAGTATATCAGCCAAAATTCCTCAGGACAATATTCCCCCACATCTACATGCAACACACAGCCAGTGTACACAGCAGAGATGGAGAACCTACGGGCCTCCATATTTTTGTTGAACTCCTATTCCCATCATCCCCAACAGCTGGGGTTGATGGGAGCTGTAGTCCTCCGACATGTGGAAAGTCACAGGTGTCCTGCAGCCTGGTGATCATAGAACCCTACGGGTTGGAAGGGACCACGAGGGTCATCTAGCCCAACCCCTTGCAAGGCCGCAATCTATTGCCCTACATGGGACTCGAACTCACAACCATAAGAGTCTCATGCTCTGCCGACTGAGTGATGTGCAGTATCCCTGGGGTAGTGGCTCCCGCCCTGTGGAACGCCCTCCCATCAGATGTCAAGGAAGTAAACAACTATCTGACTTTTAGAAGACATCTGAAGGTAGCCCTGTTTAGGGAAGTTTTTCATGTTTGGAGTTTTATTCTGTTTTTAGTCCTCTGTTGGGAGCCGCCCAGAGTGGCTGGGGAAACCCAGTCAGATGGGCGGGGTATGAATATTATTATTATTATTATTATTATTATTATTATTATTTATTATAGAATCATAGAGTTGGAAGAGACCACAAGGGCCATCGAGTCCAACCCCCTGCCAAGCAGGAAACACCATCAGAACACTCCTGACATATGGTTGTCAAGCCTCTGCTTAAAGACCTCCAAAGAAGGAGACTCCACCACACTCCTTGGCAGCAAATTCCACTGTCGAACAGCTCTTATTATTATTATTATTATTTCATGTTTGAAGTTTTATTCTGTTTTTAGTCCTCTGTTGGGAGCCGCCCAGAGCGGGGTATGAATATTATTATTATTATTATTATTATTATTATTATTATTATTATTATTATACATTCTAGATAGTCTTTGCGTATCCAGAACAATGACAGGCAAATGCAAAAATAGCACGGCTTGAATTTTGAATTCCACCACCTCCAGTAACCCTCCATTCACTGGGTCAAATCCTGCTCTGCCTTTGCCCTCTGTCTGCAGCTTGCTCTTACCCTCAATGGTGGCTTTGCACTCCCTTGAGCAAAGAGGACTTCGGCTCCTTATTTATTTAGCCACAGAGGAGACAGCACCAAGGGGATGGCTCTACATAAAGGCATATAATAAATGGACTCTCCTCCACTGAGGGTTTGGAAGCAGAGGTTGGGCATTCTTTCCCTGCGATTCCAGCCTTGCAGGGGTTGGACTAGAGGACCTTTGGGGGACCCGGATTTTACGGTAAGTCTTTGCTCTGCAAATAATGCTCTTTGCTCTCCCCAAAAACCAGGCGGCATGCAAAAAACGGCCAGCTAAAGAGCAGGCTTTTTGCTGTGTTTTTAAAACGAGTTCGATCAACATTTCTGCAGTTTCCCCTGAATTAAGCCCAGAGTTGTAGGAACTTAGGATGCTGTCTTATGCAGGGCTCAGCAATGCCTGCACTGACTGGCAGAGGCTTGAAGCTGGCCTTTCCTGCATGCAAATGAGGCGCTCCATGGCTGAACTGAGGTCCTTCCACGACAGGCAAAGCAAGATTCTAGTCCTCATCGATTCGAACCAAAGGGCCGATTGAGACGAGCGCCTAGGAAACTAGGTTTGCTCCACTTAGCTACACTGACTGGAAGCATCTCTCCAGCATTTTGGGCAGGGATCTCTTTCTCTTTTTTAATGAAATCATTTTTATTGGTTTTACAAATACTAAGTACAAATAAACAGAGATTTGCTTTTTAAAAACTATATAAAGATTCTCCAAATCTCAGGACTTCCCCCCATCCTCTCCATAAGTCCTGTTTTAAACACCTACTACTGCATATTCAGGGACGTGGGTGGCGCTGTGGGTTAAACCACAGAGCCTAGGGCTTGCCGATCAGAAGGTCGGCGGTTCGAATCCCCACGACGGGGTGAGCTCCCGTTGCTCGGTCCCAGCTCCTGCCCACCTAGCAGTTCAAAAGCACGTCAAAGTGCAAGTAGATAAATAGGTACCGCTCCAGCGGGAAGGTAAACGGCGTTTCCGTGCGCTGCTCTGGTTTGCCAGAAGCGGCTTAGTCATGCTGGCCACATGACCCAGAAGCTGTATGCTGGCTCCCTCGGCCTGAAAGCAAGATGAGCGCCGCAACCCCAGAGTCGGCCGCGACTGGACCTAATGGTCAGGGGTCCCTTTACCTTTTTACTGCATATTCATCCATCCTCCAATTTCTATCCAACCATATTATCCATGGTAATTTTTACACTACAAGTGAAATCAAAATCCTGCTTTTGTTTCCATCTGCTTACAGTGGTCTCCTAAATAACTTATAAATTACAGTGGTACCTCGGGTTACATACGCTTCAGGTTACATACGCTTCAGGTTACAGACTCCGCTAACCCATAAATAGTGCTTCAGGTTAAGAACTTTGCTTCAGGATCAGAACAGAAATTGTGCTCCGGCGGCGCGACGGCAGCAGGAGGCACCATTAGCTAAAGTGGTGCTTCAGGTTAAGAACAGTTTCAGGTTAAGAACGGACCTCCGGAACGAATTACGGTAAGTACTTAACCGGAGGTATCACTGTATTCCCATTCTTTTATCAAGTTTTTGTCCTCTTGGTTTCTGAGTTTTCCAGTCAGCTTTGCCATCTTGGCATAGTCCGTCAGCTTGGTTTGTCATGGGCAGGGGTCCCTCTCAGTCTTACTCGGGGGTTGAAACCGGGAACCTCCATCTCCCTAAAACAGCCCTTCTCAACCTGTGGGTCCCCAGATGTTGTTGAACTACAACTCCCATCACCCCTAGCTAGCAAGGCCGGAGCTCAGGGATGATGGGAGTTGTAGTCCGACAACATCTTGGGGACCCACAGGTTGAGAAGCGCTGCCCTAAAAGCAGATGCTCTCCCACTCAACTACATCTCAGCCCAAGAGACAGCCGCTGCAATTTCCTTGCATTGCCGCGGGTTGGTCTGGATGACCTTTGGGGGTCCCTTCCAACTCTACAGCTCCCCAAACCAACCCAAACTTCCTAAGCATCTGGCTAAGCTTGGCTGAGGAGCGATGCCCACGGAACCCACCTCTTGCCGCTGATGAGCAGGAGGACCGACCCGTTCTGGATCTTGGCCTCCTTCACCGTCTCGTGCTCCTCGATCACCCGGGCATTGTAGAAGAAGGTCTTCTTCCACGAGGTCACCCCTTCCCGCACCAGGTGGGCCCTCAGGTCCATCATGGTGTCGGTGGGCCTCACGGTCAGAGGCAGCAGGAGGTCCTCATCGGCCAGGTGGACCTTGATGTGGTACTTCTTCCACCGGGACAGGCTCCTCCGCAGGGTCTCCATCCCCTCCGGCTCGGCGAGAGAGGCAGGCGAGAGAGAGGCCAGCGAAAGCATGAAGCCGAGAGCAGGGAAGCCAGGAACTCCCAGGGAGGTTTCGGAAAGGGAACGCCAGCCTGCCAAGCTGGACAAACCGGTCCCGGCCCGAGCCTGTCGGGTGGCATGTTTCGCATTCCAGGCAAGATCTCGCCCTGTCTCCTGTCCCAAGGAGTGCAGAGGCAGAGATTAGCCTGGAGAAGAGGAGGTTAAGGGGTGATATGATAGCCACGTTCAAATATATAAAAGGATGTCACATAGAGGAGGGAGAAAGGTTGTTTTCTGCTGCTCCAGAGAAGCGGACACGGAGCAATGGATCCAAACTACAAGAAAGAAGATTCCACCTAAGCATTAGGAAGAACTTCCTGACAGTAAGAGCTGTTCGACAGTGGAATTTGCTGCCAAGGAGTGTGGTGGAGTCTCCTACTTTGGAGGTCTTTAAGCAGAGGCTTGACAACCATAGGTCAGGAGTGCTCTGATGGTGTTTCCTGCTTGGCAGGGGGTTGGACTCGATGGCCCTTGTGGTCTCTTCCAACTCTATGATTCTATCAGGGGCTTGGTGTGTGTCACGATATGGGGAGGCCTATCACCACCACTTATTTCATAGAATCGCAGCATCGCAGAACGGGAAGGAACCACAAGGGCTATCCAGCCCACCCCCCTGAAAAGCAAAGGTTTTTCACCCAACTCGGGCCTTGAACCCACAACCCTGAGATTAAGAGTCTCTGCTCCACCCCAGAGCTTTCCAAACGTTTCGTGCTGGCGACACACTTTTTTATTTCATTTCTATTAAATTTTCTGTTTTACATTTCAGAATATTCATTTAAACAATCTTAAAATGTCAATGACTTCCCTCCTTCTCTTTCCACAGTTTGTTCTGCATAACATAAAGCCCTGCATATTTTACAGAAACTATACCATTCAGTATTCCATTATTGCATCCATCATAACTTATTTACACTGTTGAATTTATCTTAATGCTGCAGGCGTTCTCAGCTATACACAGTTATTTCCCATATATTTGATAAACGTTTTCCAAACTTCTCTAAACGTATGTTCTTCTTGTTCTCTTATTCTATATGTTAAGTCTGCAAGCTGCGCATATTCCATCAACTATAGTTGCCATTCTTCTCTGGTTGGGACTTCGCTCGTTTTCCATTTGGAGGGGGGCTAGCAAAACAAGTTGTTGCATACATAAATAACCTCTTTTGACACCTGGGAATTTTTACCCTTCTACAAGTCCACCGAAAGCAAAGATATTTCACCCAACTTGGGGCTTGAACCCACAACCTTGAGATTAAGAGTGTCTCCTCTACTGCAGAGCTTCCCCAACTTATCACATTGGTGACGCACTTTTTTAAAGACATGCATAATTTTTCAACACGGTAATTCGGAGACATCACCTTGCCAGCAAAGGTCCGTATAGTTAAAGCTATGGTTTTCCCAGTAGTGATGTATGGAAGTGAGAACTGGACCATAAAGAAGGTTGATCGCTGAAGAATGGATGCTTTTGAATTCTGGTGCTGGAGGAGACTCTTGAGAGTCCCATGGACTGCAAGAAGATCAAACCGATTATCCATTCTGAAGGAAATCAGCCCTGAGTGCTCACTGGAAGGACAGATCCTGAAGCTGAGGCTCCAAGACTTTGGCCACCTCATGAGAAGAGAAGACCCCCTGGAAAAGACCCTGATGTTGGGAAAGATGGAGGGCACAAGGAGAAGGGGACGACAGAGGACGAGATGGTGGGACAGTGTCCTCGAAGCTACCAGCATGAGTTTGACCCAACTGCGGGAGGCAGTGGAAGACAGGAGGGCCTGGCGTGCTCTGGTCCATGGGGTCACGAAGATTCGGACACGACTAAACAACTAAACAACAACAACAATTCAGTTTTACAAGCACACCGGAGGTTAAACTAATCCCTTATAAGAGATAAGGACACATATCGCTTGACACACCTGCACACTGCAGCTGACACACTAAGGTGTCGCGACGCACAGTTTGCAAAACTCTGCTCTGCTGACTGAGCTACCAGGCCGAGCGCAGGAATGCAGAGCCTGTCACCATAATCATTTATTTCATACAATCATAGAATAATAATAATAATAATAATAATAATAATAATAATAATAATAATAATTTATTTATACCCTGCCCATCTGGCTGGGCCTCCCCAGCCACTCTGGGCGGCTTCCATAGAAACTGAAAATACACTAAAATATCAGACGTTAAAAACTTCCCTGAACAGGGCTGCCTTAAGATGTCTTCTGAATGTCAGGTAGTTGTTTATCACTTTGACATCTGATGGGAGGGCATTCCACAGGACGGGCGCCACTACCGAGAAGGCCCTCTGCCTGGTTCCCTGTAGCTTTGCTTCTCACAATGAGGGAACCGCCAAAAGGCCCTTGGCGCTGGACCTCAGCGCTGGGAGGGTTCCAGGGGTCATCTAGTCCAACCCCCTGCAGTGCAGGAATCACAGCTAAAATATCGCTGACGGATGGCTGTCCAACCAGTGAAGGAGGGTTCGCCACCTTCCAATGGAGTCCGTTCCACTGTCAAACAGCTCTTGCCCTCAGAAAGTTCCTCCTGAATTTAAGGAATATTCGAAAAAAAATGTTAATATTTAAATCTTAGAATAGTTTTGGAAGTGGATATAGGCTGTATGGTTAGAAGTAGAAGATAGTGTATTTTAAAATAGTATTATCTACAAGTGATAAAATGTGAAGATTTTTATGGTTAAAGTAAGCGTGATTTTTTAAAAAAACGGTTAGTAATTATGATATATGTAAACTGCTAAAGATGAGGTAAAATGAAAATCAGACGGGGGGGGGGGACTTGGGGAAGCCCACCTAACAATGTTTAGAAAAAATAAGGACAAGACAAGAATTTGTTTGTTTTTTGTGTTGTTTATTTGTGTTATAAAATAAATTTTTTTTTTTTTGAAAAAACAACAACAGAACGTTCTTCCTGATGTTGAATCATAATCTCCTTTCATCTATTTTGAATCTAATGGGTTTGAGATGTTGCAGGACTCCGGTTCCCATCATCTCCAACTGTTGGCTCAGGCTGATGGGGCTGGAGTCCAGCAAGATCTGGAGAGCCACAGGGTGTGTCCCCCCCCCCATCCTGAAGTCCCACGGTTCTCATGTTATTCTCACAACAACCCTGTGAGGTGGGCTAAACTGAGAGTCAATGACTGACTCCAAGATTACCCTGTGAGCTTCAGGACCAATTGGGATTTGAACCCAGGTCTCTCCCAAGTCCTAGACTCTAACCACTGCATCACACTGTATTTAGAGCTGACCCGATTGAAATGAATCAGACTAACTTCTTGTTGTTGTTGTTGT
The DNA here is from genome assembly GCF_964188305.1 of Podarcis bocagei. Taxonomy (NCBI): domain Eukaryota; kingdom Metazoa; phylum Chordata; class Lepidosauria; order Squamata; family Lacertidae; genus Podarcis; species Podarcis bocagei. The sequence goes on along the minus strand of NC_138144.1, from coordinate 7,662,681 downwards.
TTAGTCGTTTAGTCGTGTCCACCTCTTCGTGACCCCCTGGACCAGAGCACGCCAGGTACTCCTGTCTTCCACTGCCTCCCGCAGTTTGGTCAGACTCATGTTTGTAGCTTCGAGAACACTGTCCCACCATCTCGTCCTCTGTCGTCCCCTTCTCCTTGTGCCCTCCATCTTTCCCAACATCAGGGTCTTTTCCAGGGAGTCTTCTCTTCTCATGAGGTGGCCAAAGTCTTGGAGCCTCAGCTTCAGGATCTGTCCTTCCTGTGAGCACTCAGGGCTGATTTCCTTCAGAATGGAGAGGTTTGATCTTCTTGCAGTCCATGGGACTCTCAAGAGTCTCCTCCAGCACCAGAATTCAAAAGCATCAATTCTTCAACGATCAGCCTTCTTTGTGGTCCAGCTCTCACTTCCATACATCACTACTGGGAAAACCATAGCTTTAACTATACGGACCTTTGTTGTCAAGGTGATGTCTCTGCTTTTTAAGATGCTGTCTAGGTTTGTCATTGCTTTTCTCCCAAGAAGCAGGCGTCTTTTAATTTCGTGACTGCTGTCACCATCTGCAGTGATCATGAAGCCCAAGAAAGTAAAATCTCTCACTGCCTCCATTTCTCCCCCTTCTGTTTGCCAGGAGGTGATGGGACCAGTAGCCATGATCTTCGTTTTTTTGATGTTGAGCTTCAAACCATATTTTGCGCTCTCCTCTTTCACCCTCATTAAAAGTAATGACTCCAAAAGTAATGGGTTTTACTCTGAGGAAAACTTAGCTGGATAACAATGCAGAGGATCTGTAGTTGCAAGCGGCAAAAATTGGGAAGCAAAAGCAATCCCCGTAATATTTCACAGACACCAAACACAGTAGGCGAAATAATCTGTTCTCCTCATCAAGGGCGAAACCTTTGAGATAAACAGACTCCCTGCAAAAACTACAACAATACAAAGATAGATTTCTGAACATTCTCAGCTGTTCTTCAGCGGCGAGGCTGTGAAAGGAAGGGCACCCTTGTTTTACGCTGCAAAGGCTTGTTTTAGTTTGGCTGCGCTTCCAAAATATGCAACAAACACAGAGGAACTGTTAAAAGATGTTGCCGTTTTCCCTTCAGGTTTCTGAAAGCATATCCAAAGAGCACCTCCACAGAGGCGCATATTTTTGTCATCAATTGGATTGGATTTGGATTTGGATTTTTGGATTTGATATCCCGCCTTTCACTCCCTTTTAAGGAGTCTCAAAGCGGCTAACATTCTCCTTTCCCTTCCTCCCCCACAACAAACACTCTGTGAGGTGAGTGGGGCTGAGAGACTTCAAGAAGTGTGACTGGCCCAAGGTCACCCAGCAGCTGCATGTGGAGGAGTGGAGACGCGAACCCGGTTCACCAGATTATGAGTCCACCGCTCTTAACCACTACACCACACTGGCTCTCTCTGTAATTTGCTTTACGTTGTGCCGCCAACGTAGACGGGAAATGTAGGCTGGGCTCTGCACCCAAGGAGCTTACAAATTAAGACACGACAGCAGAGAAACAGAAGGAGGGAGGCGAAATGCGAAGCCGACTGCAGGTTTGTGGGTGTTCTGGGCAAAGGGTCTTCAGATAGCTCTTTGTAGGCCTGGTGGAGACTAAGAACATAAGACTAGGCTGTTGGATCAAGCCAACGGCTAGGGATGGGCAGTGCCATGAAGCAAGTTGAGACGACCGCCTCAGGCAGTGCCTCAGAAGAGAAGCAAGAGATAAAGCAGTCAGAGGGTCAGACTAGGACCTGGAGAGCTGGGTTCAACTCCTCCACTGAGGCATGAATCTCACTCTCAGCTTAAACTACCGCTACTCTGCAACTTTGTTGTGGGGATTGAATGAGGAGAAGAAGAACCACTTATACCGCCTCGAGCTCCTTGGAGGAAAGGAGGGGGGCATTAATGCAATAAATGAATAACTTAAAGGTAAAGGGACCCCTGACTGTTAGGTCCAGTCGCGGACGACTCTGGGGTTGCGGCGCCAGAGCAACGCACGGAAACGCCGCTTACCTTCCCGCTGGAGGGGTACCTATTTATCTACTTGCACTGGTGTGCTTTTGAACTGCTAGGTTGGCGGGAGCAGGGACCGAGCAACGGGAGCTCACCCCGTCGCGGGGATTCGAACCGCCGACCATCTGATCGGCAAGCCCTGGGCTTTGAGGTCTAACCCACAGCGCCACCCGCGACCCTAAATGAATAACTAAAACATGGCAAATGAGCACAAGCTGCAGGAAACAGCACCTGTTGGATTTCTGCCACAATGCTGTTTCAATGCACTCAGAAAGCTCAACAGGTCCTCTGAATTCCTAAACGCTCCACCACCTTACTTGTCTTCCCGGCGGTGCAGCAATAAGACCGCTGGCGCTATTGCAAAGCTAAGCAGGGTCCTGTACAGTTTCAAATTGGACGGGGGACTGCGTGTTGAGGTTTCCTGCACGGCAGGGGGTTGGACTAGATGACCCTCGGGGTTCCCTTCCGATTCTGCGACCCTGTGATTCACCCCAGCCAAGCGCAGCCTTGAAATATTAAGGCTCCCAAGCCCCCGTGCGATCTCCGAACGCCAGTTCCAATTAATTTTGAATTTTTCATTAAACCATTATTAAAAAGCAAGAGGGTAGCCGAAGGAAGGGGGGGCGTTGGGTTTCAACTCGGTCGGTATATTAACTGCCTTCGTTTTGCCTAAGGACTTTTTATTATCTGTCCTAAGCAATTATGTCAGGAAGTTCTGACGCCTCTTTGCAGGTTAACTGCGAGGATGTGCATGAACCTAGATCTTTTAAAAAAATGGTGTTCAGGGGAATCCCTAGGAATCCTTCGATTGCTCACTGGGGAGGGGGCAGAGTTGCCAACAGCTGTTTCTCAATGGGAAAATGGGGGGAAGTCTGGGGGCACAAAGGGAGAGGGCTCCTTCCTACAAGGTCGTTTTCTGGTGGAGAAATCTGGAGCCCCAAAAGCGAGATCTTAAATCTGGGGGCAGCAAAAACTGATAACGGGATTTTATTTCTCCCTCTCTCATAACTTGTGGGCATTCAATGAAGCCGAGCGATGGCTGGCGGTGGGAATTAACGGAGGTACTCCTTAATAATAATAATAAAACTGGGATTCACTCTTGGACTTTTCATGGGAGGAAGAAGCGAATGAGACAGCAATACTAAAAAGAAATATGGTTTAAAAGAAGGTGGACATTAACATGGACTAGATGCCTTAAATAGTCATTTTCTTTCATATTTGGTGGATGGGTAAAAGAGTATTGGGAAATGATTTATAATGAATTGAAAAAACTGTTTGTAATTACTTTCCGCAATAAACCAGAGTCCTTTCTGTTGGGGATAATTCGGACTGAAATTCCCAGGTGTCAGAAAAGGTTATTTACATATGCAACAACTGTGGCCCATGTTTTGCTGGCCAAAAATGGAAAACGAGAGACACATATTTCGTCAACTTTAAATTGCCATTCTTCTTTGGTCCTTGCTCATTTTCCATTTTGGGGCTAACAAAACATGGGCTGCAGTAATGGCATACATAAATAACCTTTTTTTGACACCTGGAAATGTCAGTCTGCATTATCCCCAACGAAAAGGACTCTGATTTGTTTGCTTTTTGGGAAAGTACTTTTAAACATTTTTTTTCAATTCATTATATATCATTTCCCAATACTCTTTTACCCTTTTACAAGTCCACCACATGTTGAAAGAATGTCCCCTCCGCTTCCTTGCATCTCCAGCACTTATCTGATTCAGTCTTATACACCTTAGCAAGCCTACTCGGGAGTTAAATACCACCTGTAAAGAATGTTGTTGTTGTTTAGTCGTTTAGTCGTGTCCAAGTCTTCGTGACCCCCTGGACCAGAGCACCCCAGACACTCCTGCCTTCCACTGCCTCCCGCAGTTTGGTCAAACTCATGTCGGTAGCTTTGAGAACACTGTCCCACCATCTCGTCCTCTGTCATCCCCTTCTCCTTGTGCCCTCCATCTTTCCCAACATCAGGGTCTTTTCCAGGGAGTCTTCTCTTCTCATGAGGTGGCCAAAGTATTAGGGTCTCAGCTTCACTATCTGTCCTTCCTGCAAGCACTCAGGGCTGATTTGCTTAAGAAAAGATTTCCTTCAAAGAATAACATGCTGTAAAATTTCAAATCGCTTTTCCAAAGTTTTCCCCAGCATCAACCCAGGTTGTTGATCTCCCATCAGCCCCAGCCAGAAGGACCAATGGCCAGGGATACAGGCCAGTTCCTTGCCACTGCATGTGACACTCTGAGACAGACTCTCCCTAGAAGGGGAAGAAATGGAGGCAGTGAGAGAATCAGACCATCAACTAGAGAGATACGAGTGTGGCCAGTAGGTGCATCTGAGCAACTCCAAGATTGCTTTCGGAGCACCGAGTGGTCGCTTTTTGTGGAGAATAATGTGGACACATATGCTTCAACAGTACTGTTCTACGTTAAAAGCTGCATTGATGTTGTCACTACCACCAAACAAATACGGGTGTTCCCTAACAACAAGCCCTGGCTAAACAGGGATGTGTATCTTCTGTTAAAGGCAAGGAATGCTGCTTTTCACTCTGGTGATGCGCAACAGTATAGAGAAGCCAGAGCCAAATTGAAAAAGGGCATTAGGAACGCCAAAGCTATGTACTGCCAGAGGATCGAAAAACATTTTGAGAGCTCCGACCCTCGTCGAGTATGGCAAGGCTTGCGACAAATTACAGGGCAAAATATTAAAAACGAATTGGCTAGCAGCAGTGCGCACCTGGCTGATCAACTGAATCAATTTTTTAGCCGCTTTGAGGAGGGAACTGGAACTACCGTCACTACAGCACTGGCCACCAGCACATTATCAGAAACTACTACTGATAGACAACCATTTTTATTACAGACCTGTGACGTACAACGTGCCTTTCGGAGCATTAACATTAGGAAGGCAGCTGGACCGGATGGAATCATGGGACGGGTTATTAGGGACTGCGCTGCAGAATTAGCTGGCGTATTTACAGACATTTTTAACCTATCCCTGGTGCAGGGTTTTGTCCCTACCTGCCTGAAGACATCGATTATAGTGCCAGTTCCCAAGCAGTCAGTGGTGGTATCTCTCAATGATTATAGGCCAATAGCCCTAACATCTGTCGTTATGAAATGTTTTGAGAGACTGGTGCTAGATCATATTAAGGCTGGTCTTCCATCCACTTTAGACCCGTTCCAGTTTGCATACAGAAGAAACAGATCTACTGATGATGCTATTTCCATCGCTGTCCATACTGTATTGAGTCATCTAGAACGACAGGGAACCTACGCAAGGCTGTTGTTTGTGGACTACAGTTCTGCCTTCAATACAATTCTGCCAGACAGGTTATTTCTTAAAATGACCAATTTGGGTATACATCAGAAGATCTGTCTGTGGGTAAGGAATTTCCTGACTGATAGGCCGCAGACAGTGAGAATGGGACCTTACTATTCTTCTACTCTAGTATTAAGCACAGGAGTCCCTCAGGGATGTGTGCTAAGTCCCTTTCTCTATTCCCTGTACACATTTGATTGCACCCCACTGTATAAGTCCAACACAATCATCAAATTTGTGGATGATATAACAGTGGTGGGGCTCATCAGTGAGAACGATGAGACTGCTTATAGGAAAGAAGTACAGGGGTTAATTCAATGGTGTAAAGAAAATAATCTTATGCTTAACACCAAAAAAACCAAAGAACTCATAATTGACTTTAGGAGAAAGAAAAGTGTATTTTTACCATTGCACATAAATGGCGAGGAAGTGGAGAGGGTTGGTAGTTTTAAATACCTGGGCATTTATATCTCGGAGGACCTCTCATGGACTGTAAATATTAATATGGTTGTGAGGAAGGTGCAGGGGAGGTTGTATTTCCTGAGAATGCTCAGGGGACTGAATCTATCCCAGCACCTACTCCTGTCCTATTATCATAGTACCATTGAGAGTGTCTTAACCTATAGTATATTATCGTGGTATCGGAGCAGCTCTGAAACGGATAAAAAAGCTTTACAGAGAACAATTAAAATTGCCCAGAATGTTATTGGGCTCCGACTACCAACCCTGGATGAGATCTTCACGTCTCGCATTTTGAAGAAGTCACATAATAGCCTGAGAGATCCCACCCATCCTGCTCACAACTTCTTTGAACTATTGCCTTCGGGCAGAAGATATAGGACAATGAAAACACGAACCACACGCCTTCTGAATAGTTTCTATCCAAGAGCTCTGATTGCACTAAATAATGATCTCAGGGCCAGTTGCAAGGTTTAGCAAGCAGAGAGTAGGAAGGAATGAGATAGGTTTTAGGTTATGTTTTAGGTTTTAGGTTATGTTATGCCTTAATAGGTCATGTTATATTCTGGATTATGTTATGTTTTATAGATTATGTCTGAACAGGATGAGAGTGTCGGAGATACGTGCAAATGTATATGTGAACCCGGTCTTTGGGTGGGTGTTTGATTTTCGTTGTTGTGTATACTGTGTATATACGGACAATGACAATAAATTTATCTAAATCTATCTAAATTTTGCTTTCTTGGGCTCCATGATCACTGCATATGGTGACAGCAGTCATGAAATTAAAAGACACTTGCTTCTTGGAAGAAAAGTGATGACAAACCTAGACAGCATCTTAAAAAGCAGAGACATAACCTTGACAACAAAGGTCCATATAGTAAAAGCTATGGTTTTCCCAGTAGTGACGTATGGAAGTGAGAGCTGGACCATAAAGAAGGCTGATCGCCGAAGAATGGATGCTTTTGAATTCTGGTGCTGGAGGAGACTCTTGAGAGTCCCATGGACTACAAGAAGATCAAACCTCTCCATTCTGAAGGAAATTAGCCCTGAGTGCTCACTGGAAGGACAGATCCTGAAGCTGAGGCTCCAAGACTTTGGCCACCTCAGGAGAAGGTTAGACTCCCTGGAAAAGACCCTGATGTTGGGAAAGATGGAGGGCACAAGGAGAAGGGGACGACGGAGGATGAGATGGTGGGACAGTGTTCTTGAAGCTACGAACATGAGTTTGGCCAAACTGCGGGAGGCAGTAGAAGACAGGAATGCCTGGCGTGCTCTGGTCCAGGGGGTCACGAAGAGGCGGACATGACTAAACGACTAAACAACAACAACGACAGATATGGATGTTCCATTTCTCTCTCTCTCTCTTTCTCTCTCTCTCTCACACACACACACACTGTGAGTCCCCAGCCTGCTTTGGAATCAGAAAGACGAGCCTAACATTAGTGCGACTGAACCTCTCTCTCCCCACACTGCGCCTGGGCATTATTTACAAATCAAATCCAACCTTATTGACTTAATGCGTTTTCCCCATCAGGAAGACAAACAAGAGACAGGTCTGAGCATCACATGGGGAGCATACATTAGGAAAACAAGGGAAGCAATTTAAAAAGGAGGCAGCTGGCTAGAGATAACACACCGATATCTCGGGGGGGAGGGGACACCGCATCAATATTAATAAAGGCGCCATCTCGATACCCCAATTTTTTTTCTCGTTCTTCATCTCCAAGTCCTGGAAAGGGCAAGGAGGGGGAGTGGGCGGGATCCCTGCCTGAGCCACACATCGGCCCGCAGGGTGGAGGCAATGCTAAAGTGGAATCCTAGACTTGTGTTGGAAGGGACACCGTGGGGTCATCTAGCCCAACCCCAACTGGAGGGGTCACAGAGCTCAAGAATCCCTGACCAGCTGGACTCTGAAAAAGGAGAGGACCACCACCTTCCGAAGTCGCCTGTTCCGCTTGTCAAAAGGCTCTTACAGCCAGGAAGTTCTTCCCAAGGTTTAGTGGGAGTCTCATTTCTTGTCAGGACATGGGTGGCGCTGTGGGTTAAACCACAGAGCCTAGGACTTGCCAATCAGGAGGTCAGCGGTTCGAATCCCCGCGACGGGGTGAGCTCCCGTTGCTCGGTCCCTGCTCCTGCCAACCTAGCAGTTCAAAAGCACGTCAAGTGTGAGTAGATAGACAGGTACTGCTCCAGCGGGAAGGTAAACGGCGTTTCCGTGCGCTGCTCTGGTTTGCCAGAAGCGGCTTAGTCATGCTGGCCACATGACCTGGAAGCTGTACACCGGCTCCCTCGGCCAGTAAAGCGAGATGAGCGCCAACCCCAGAGTCGGCCACAACTGGGCCTAATGGTCAGGGGTCCCTTTATCTTTACCTTCCCCCCAAAAAAGGTTTCTGCCAAGAAAAACAAAGAATTTATTTAAGTATGCTACAACAGTGGCATGAGTCTTGTTAGCACAAGGATCGAAGAACAAGGACACCCCAACGAAAGAACAGCGGCAAGAGATAGATAGATAGATAGATAGATAGATAGATAGATAGATAGATAGATGATAGATAATACTTTATTCGGCTATAAGCCCACCAGGTAAAACCAATCAGTAAATGAAATAGCATTTTACATTCTAAAATATCAACTAAAATATTTCAACGCATAATCTCCTTCACATTACATACAGTCTCTAGATGTACCATATTGTGGCCTTAAATATAAAGATGGTGGATAGAGTTTACTAGATTTTAATAGTCATGCAGCGGCAAGAGAAATTGATGAACTATGCAGAGCTGGCCAAACTGACACATAAACTGCGTGACGAGGACTATCGTGACTTCAAGGAAGAATGGGAACTTCTAAAAAATTATCTAAAAAGACAACACAACGATTTGGACTCCTTGGCGGGTTTTGAATAAACATCCACAAATTTATTAGTTGAATACATGATAGATGAGGCAATGATATGTACGATTTTATAATATGGAGAGAACAATATGTGCAAAGAAACCAGAGAGGGGAGCTGAGGGAAGTCCTTGCGGTGGGGGGAGAGGGAGGGGGGAAAGAGGGGGTGTAAATGGTTATATTGATTGATAATTTGTTTGCTAAGTGAGAGAGAGAGAGAGAGAGAGGTTTCTGCTTTTGGGGGCGGAACCCTCCCCGATCAAATTGTCTGCGGTGGAAACTGATTCAAAGGGCCCCACCTCTGCCCTGTGGGTCTGATTAGGATTACCAGCGGGCCTGAAAAACTTCTGGGAAATGATATATAATGAGATATAAAAGATGCTGAAATATACATTTATTAAGAAACCAGAAGCATTTTTACTTGGCATTGTAGGAGATGATATTAATAGACAGGATTGTAAGTTGTTTTTATATGCAAGAATATTATTGGCACAGAAATGGAAGCAAGAAGAATTACCGACGAAAGAAGAATGGCAGATGAAATTAATGGACTATGCAGAATTAGATAAATTAACAGGAAGGGTTCAAAACCTGCAGGACCAGAGATTCTTAGAAGACTGGAGTAAATATCTGAACTATTTGAAAAGCAATTGTAAAGAACAGATTACGCTAGTAGGACTGCAAGAAGTTCTGTAAGGAGGACTATTTGAAATATTGCAAGAAAGACTATGAAGAGAATTATTAGTTAATGATAATTAAGAGTAATAGAGAAATTAAGAAATGCAGAATAAGTGATAAAGAACGGAAAATCATCAGAGGTTGTTGACGGAAGTCTAAAATATTGTAGAAGATAAGAAGCTATGTTAAATGATTGTTGGAAATGATATGTAAAAAACCCCCAATAAAAATGTGTATATATATATATTTTTAAAAAGGATCACCAGCGAGCCTGATTTGGATGGGGAGGCCATTTCCACCCCACCCACCCACAAGCGACACACAAGTGACACAGACACACCAAACGCCAGGTTTGCAAGGTGCTTGCAAGGCTCCGTGCCTTTTGCCCATGTGGGTTGATTTCAAACTGCACTGGCAAAAGCAACTGGCAGGTGACTAGCGGTGATTGGCAGGTGTGAGGCTCCGCCTCTTGCCTCCCAGGCCCCACCCCTTAAGTCAGGAGGGCCCCAAACCCAGACAGACTGAGCCAGGAATAAACCCGGCAATCTCCCACACCCTTCGGATGGCACCTTGTCAAGCAAGCCTGCTTTCGTTTAAATTCATTTACCGCATCTATCAACAACCTTTCCAAACAGGTTCACGAGGCAAATGTAAAAATAATGATAATAATGCCCAAAAAAATCCAATTAAAACAGTTGTCAGCAAGTGCAAAACTGAGTTTAAAGCTGCTGTTTAAAAATAGTCAACAATTGTCAACACCGACGGAGAGTTGTTGGGGCCTGTTTATATTTTTTAAAATTTTGCCTAGATCTGCCTCCCACATTTCTTAGCCCCAGAAGGCCCTCCAAGGTAGCTGACGAGAAAAAAACCTGTGGTTTATCAAATATAGCACATATATCACTAAAAACAAGAGCCACCTAAAATAGCAGGGCCTCCTACTCCAGGATTAGGACTGTCAACACGGGCTGGCAGCAGCTCCTTCGGACGGGTATTTTACAGAAGAAGGGGGGGAGGCAGATGTCAGAAGGGAAACTGAGGCAAAGGGAAGGGAAAGAAAGCTAAAGGCTCTTCCATATCTCGTCTTAATGCAGATTGTGAACCCTGTGGTGCTTCCTTCAATTCCACCTTTGGATTTTCGAACCATAGGGAATTTCCAGATTTAGGGAGGGGCTAAGTGTGGGAGGGGACGCGGGTGGCACTGTGGGTTAAACCACTAAGCCTAGGACTTGCTGATCAGAAGGTCGGCGGTTCAAATCCCCGCAACGGGGTGAGTTCTCGTTGCTTGGTCCCTGCTCCTGCCAACCTAGCAGTTCGAAAGCAAGTCAAAGTGCAAGTAGATAAATAGGTACCACTGTGGCGGGAAGGTAAATGGCGTTTCCGTGTGCTGCTCTGGTTCGCCACAAGCGGCTTAGTCCTGCTGGCCACATGACCCGGAAGCTGTACGCCGGCTCCCTTGGCCAATAAAGCGAGATGAGCACCGCAACCCCAGAGTCGGCCACAACTGGACCTAATGGTCAGGGGTCCCTTTACCTTTAAGTGTGGGAGCTCAGTCGTTGAAGGAAAACATAGTAGGACAAGGTATGGACTGTCTGACTTGGGAGACAATGGAGGAATGCGCTTTTGAGAGTGAAGCCAAACTGTTGGAAGGTGGACCAGATGCTCCAGAAATCTAGTGTCCAGATCAAGGGAAGCAATGGTACTGCTCTACTCTGATGGTGTTTCCTGCTTGGCAGGGGGTTGGACTCGATGGTCCTTGTGGTCTATTCCAACTCTATGATTCTATGATTCTATGATTCTATTCTGCCTTGGTCAGACCCCACATGGAATACTGTGTCCAATTCTGGGAACCACAATCTAAGAACGATGTTGACAAGCTGGAAGGTGCGCAGAGGAGGGCAAACAAGATGATTAAGGGTTGGAAAACAAGCCTTATGAGGAACAGTTGAAGGATCTTGGCATGCTTAGCCTGGAAAAGAGGAGACTGAGAAGAGATATGAGAGCCATCTTCAAATATCTGAAGGTCTGTCAAGTTTGCTTTCTCTTGCTCTAGTGCAGGGGTCTGCAACCCGCGGCTCCGGAGCCACATGTGGCTCTTTTACACATTTGCCGCGGCTCCGGGGCGGATACTAGCGAGGGGAGGAGGCGCATTGTGCGCCCCGACACTCCCCACTGTGGCGGGCGCTGTACTGGCTGTGAGGTCGCATGAGGGCGGTGCGTGCGTTAGTCACGCACCGTCCCAACGTTACCTTCCCGCCCGCTGTCAGATCGGACATTAAGGTAAGAAACAATATATGCAGTGTTATATTTGTTTTAAATGTTGCAATGGTTTTGTGGCTCCCAGTTTTTTCTCTCTTCGGAAACAGGTCCAAGTGGCTCTTTTTGTCTTAAAGGTTGCAGACCCCTGCTCTAGTGGGTAGGAGCTGAACCAATGGCATCAAGTTACAAGAAAGGAGATTACGACTCAACATACAGAAAAACTGTATGACGGCAAGAGCTGTTTGACCGTGGAACAGTCTCCCTTGGGAGGTTGTGGACTCTCCTTTCTTGGAGGTTTTTAAGCAGAGTTTGGATGGCCACCTGTCAGGGATGCTTTAGCTAAGATTCCCGCATTGTAGCAGGTTGGAGTAGATGATCCATGGGGTTCCTGGCAAGTCTACAATTCTATGATTCTAAGGTTGCAGTGCCTGCTGTGGCGGGAGGGACCGATATGGGAGAGACATGTTTTGTTGCAGCTGGGGCAGAGGAAGGCGTCTGGTGGTACCGTGGCGTTTCTCCTCTCTGCGCTCCCTCTCAGTGGTCATTCCGGTCACTGCTGTGGATGCACGACCTGACCGTCTGAGTCCAGGCACTGCGGCCATCTGCGAGGGATTCCTGTACAGCGGGCTTGACATTGCTAGGCCTCATATCACGTCTGCAGACATCTTTGTAGCACAGAGTTGGTCTGCCTGAAACCAGCTCCCAGTAGTGCACGTCCTTTGGATCCATTCTGTGGACAGGAACAAGCCTGCATAGACGTCGCTGAGACTGGGGATGTGGACTTTGTAGGCTCTGTTCTGCTATGTAAGGTATGGACAGGACCCAAGATGATCAGGAAGCAACATTCCTCTGCTACATTCTGTGTTTTTACACTTTCCTAACTTCTTCTTTGGCGAGTAAGATTGTCTTCCATTAACACAGTCTTAACCGTGAGTCTGTAAGGGACTGTGGAGGCCAATTCTGGATCCACACGTCATTCCATAGTGGGCACATAAGTTTCCGGGCAGCAGTGGATCCCAGTGAGAGTTTTCCAAGCATGCCTTCCTCTTAGCATGTTTCTCCCTTTAGTCCTGAGTTTGAGCATCTTCAAAGTCCACGGCACCTTTGGTAAAGGCTGCTCTCCAATTCTAGCATTCGCACGTCAGTGTTTCCCAGTTATCAGTGTTTACACTACATTTTTTTTAAAATGATATTTATTAAGTTTTCAAAGGAAAAAAAATACATAAATAAAAAAATTAGAAGAAAAAACAAAAAGAAAAAGAAAAGAAAAGAAAAAAGTACAAAATAGATAAAAAAGATAAAACACATTTAAAAAGAAAACACATCAATCTTTCCATGTCATATATTCATATCCTTGCTTCCCTGACCTCCTCACACCTCCCTTTTTTGTATTCCAATTCAATTAGTTAATTCAGCAATTTCTTTCCCTCTTTGTTTTTATCTTAATCCTTTAACTTAATATAATATAACTTTGAGTTCTCACCTGTTAATAATCCATTTTTCATACACCTAAAACATTGCTGCTTAAACCACTTAACTTCATTCTGACATCATTCTAACATTCATTAATTTTGCAATATTTCTGTAAATAGTCTTTGAATTTCTTCCAATCTTCTTCCACCAACCCTTCTCCCTGGTCTCGGATTCTGCCAGTCATTTCTGCCAATTCCATGTAGTCCATCACCTTCATCTGCCATTCTTCCAGGGTGGGTAGATCTTGCGTCTTCCAATACTTTGCAATAAGTATTCTTGCTGCTGTTGTGGCATACATAAAGAAAGTTCTGTCCTTCTTTGGCACCATTTGGCCGACTATGCCCAGGAGAAAGGCCTCTGGTTTCTTCAGAAAGGTATATTTAAATACCCTTTTCAGTTCATTATAAATCATCTCCCAGAAAGCCTTGGGCACGTCCACCAAAGAATGTACCTTCAGTTTCCTTACATTTCCAACATTTATTATCGGGCAAATGATAGATTTTTGCAAGCTTGACTGGTGTCATGTACCACCTGTTATACTACATTTTTTTTACAAAGGTCCGTATAGTTAAAGCTATGGTTTCCCCACTAGTGATGTATAGAAGTGGGAGCTGGACCATAAAGAAGGCTGATCTCCGAAGAATGGATGCTTTTGAATTCTGGTGCTGGAGGAGACTCTTGAGAGTCCCATGGACTGCAAGAAGATCAAACCTCTCCATTCTGAAGGAAATCAGCCTTGAGTGCTCACTGGAAGGACAGATCCTGAAGTTGAGGCTCCAAGACTTTAGCCACCTCATGAGAAGAGAAGACTCCCTGGAAAAGACCCTGATTCTGGGAAAGAGTGAGGGCACAAGGAGAAGGGGACGACAGAGGACGAGATGGTGGGACAGTGTTCTCGAAGCTACTAACATGAGTTTGACCAAACTGCGGGAGGCAGTGGAAGACAGGAGTGCCTGGCGTGCTCTGGTCCAGGGGGTCACAAAGAGTCGGACACAACTAAACAACTAAACAACAACAACATACTACATTTTTAAAGATTTGCCTTGAGAAAGTCTTCAAACCTCTTTTGTTGACCACCAGCATGACGCTTTCCATTTTTAAGTTCAGAATAGAGTAGTTGCTTTAGAAGATGATAATCAGGCATCCGCACAACATGACCAGTCCAATGAAGTTGATGTTGAAGAATCATTGCTTCGACACGGGTGATATTTGCTTCTTCCAGGACACTGGCATTAGTTTGCCTGTCTTCCCAAGTGATGCGTAAAAATTTTCAGAGACACCGTTGATGGAATCTGTCAAGGAGCTGGAGATGGTGTTTATAAGTGGTCCATGTTTCACACGCATACAGTAATGTTGGTAGTACAATAGCTTTGTAAACAAGCATTTTGGTTTCCGTGCAAATGTACCCATCCTCAAACACTCTGCACTTCGGTTTGCTTTCCTAACCAAACCAAACCATAGCGCAGAGTCTTAAACATGAGGACAGTACATTGGTCTAACTCCATAGCGTAAGATGGCCAAGCTAATATGATCAAAGTGCTTTAAGTGAAGTGCTATAGAATAAAAAAAAGGGGGGGAGTAAGTAGAACGGAGATTAGGACAGCGTATTTTACCTTGACTGCAACAGAGAATGAATTAAGAAGCTTACGCCTCTTACATCGCTCGTTCTGACCGCTTTGGGGAGTTTCCTTGAATGACTGCTATTCTTGCAGTTAGATGGAGCAGCTTAGCTGCTTAATTCATTTGTGCAAAGGGTGGGTGGGGGAGGGATAGGGAGAATTAGACTGCAACACTCCTTGCAATAAAAGATAAGATATATGCAAGTCAAGAAGCAGATTTGTTAATCCACACTGACATCTGGCGGTGGGTCTGGAAATAGCCGGAGGGGGTGGGGGGAATCTCAGGAGTCGATGAGATCACCCGATCTCAAGCTTTCCTCACCCCACTCAATATTTTGCAAATGAAAACAGGGAGGCTGTTGCAATGGATGCAGCAGGGAGGGACGTTAAGTTAGGAGCAGAGCAAATGCAAGATTAAAGGAACCCTCAAAGCCTAGTCCAGATCATTCTGTGGGAGTGGACCCTTCTGGACTGCATTAGGGGGGTGCAGGAGGCGCTATGGTCTAAACCACTGAGCCTCTTGGGTTTGTCGATCAGAAGGTTGGTGGTTCGAATCCCCGCGACGGAGTGAGCTCCTGCTGCTCTGTCCCAGCTCCTGCCAACCTAGCAGTTCGAAAGCATGCCAGTGCAAATAGATAAATAGGTACCACTGCGGCAGGAAGGTAAACAGCGTTTCCATGCGTTCTGGTTTCCATCACGGTGTTCCATCTGCGGACAAACACCGGCTCCCTCGGCCTGAAAGCGAGAGGAGCGCCACAACCCCATAGCCGCCATTGACTGGACTTAACTGTCCAGGGTTCCTTTCTTCATTAGGCAGCTTCCTCTGTCTAGACGAGCATCCACAACTCTGTGGCAAGGCAATTGTTTTGCGTTTTGTGCTTGGGCCCAGGTGACCTGAGAGATCCCATCTCCTTCAACGAATCTGAAAGAGGATAAAGCTACTGATGGCTGCCAGCCATTATGTTCATGAAAACAGAACACTTATGAAGACCAGTAGCTGGGAGTTGAAGCAGGGAGGTTGCTGCCTTGCTCAGCTCCTGCTTGGATGCTTCCCACAGGGAAAACAGGATACTAGGTGGGCTCTTGCTAGGCTCTTAATGGTTGCAACTTACTGCCCTCCCCACCATCGCTGACCAAAGGCTTATACCAAGGATCCCTGCCCATCCCAATGGCTTGCCCTTCTCTGCTTCCTCTTGCTTCATCAACTTGTTCTAGCAACAAAGGGGGCTTTTGGAATAACTATTCACAGTATAAATAAAAAAATTCCTTCCAGTAGCACCTTAAAGACCAACTAAGTTAGTTCTTGGTATGAGCTTTCGTGTGCATGCACACTTCTTCAGATACACTGAAACAGAAGTTGCCGGATCCTTCTATATAGAGAGAAGGTGGGGAGGGTTATTACTCAGAAGGGTGGTGGGAATGGGAGATTGGCAGATAGCTGAGATGAGCCTGTTGACGACTCTTAACGACTGTTCACAGTATGCTATTCCCAACGCACCTCTGCCGCCTTCCCGAACCTGGAACTCTCTCCATGATGTTTAGGACTGTCAATCCCACCAGCACCAGGAGTCAGGGCTGAAGTCAGACACAGGGCAGCAACGAAGAAGCAGAGCCGGTTGTCGGTGAAGTGAGCTGTTTATTCAAGGAAACAGGCATACGACGCAACGCTTCCCAGTAGGTCTTGCCCGTATGGGGCAGTTGCCAGGACTGAAGGCCCTGCCTTCCACCCTTTCTAAGGCTCATCTCCCGGATGTTTCCCAAGCAGCCTCAAACTGTGTATGAGCACCTCTGGTCTCTGCTCTTCTCATTACTCTGATCGTTCTTGAAGATCAAGGGGTGGGTGTGTGGAGTTTGTCACAGCAAGAGAGGGAGACTTCCTGGATTCTTCAGCAGCCTCTGCTTCAGCCTCCAAGTCTGAACTGCTCCCTGTCATCAGCTCCTCCTGCTCACTAAACCCTGCTGCCCCTTCGGCATCCAGCACCTTCCCTCTCCCATCAGTGCCCCACCACCAACCCCCTGGGCTCTGAGCCTGCTTCCTCTGGGGCTTCCATTGGGGGTTGTAGGAAATGGGGAGTGATGGGAACGTACAGTCACATGTGGTGGGAGTGTCCGTTAGTTAATGAATTTTGGAAACAGATTGGTATAGAAATATCGGGAATTGTGGGTAAGCAGGTGGGAATAGCTAAATTAATGGTTCTTATTAGTCTGAGTAGCACCGAGTTAAAAACAAAAGAGGAATGTAAATGGGTAAAATTGATGGTAACTGCAGCCAGACAGGTTATAGCGAGTAATTGGAAAAATGCAGAAGAGCTAGGGGTGAACCAATGGAGGAAAAAACTGAATAATATTATAATTTTAGAATATCTAACTGTGAAGGTACATGGAATGAAAGCGTTTAAGGTCAGTGAGAAAGAGGATTGGTTTGAGAAGATATTGAATTATTTGGGTAGGTTTGAACAATTTGGGGCAATTAAAATGTTAAAAAGTTAAATAAACCTTGTGGAAGGAGGAGTGTTAACGTATATAAAATTGTACATATGGTTGATTTGAATATGTTATTATTGATTATGTATCAGTCGCCTGGGGGGTTTCACTGTTTGTGTTTTGGTTGTTGGTAAAAAAATTAAAAAGTGTAAGTGAATTGTATGTTGTATGTAATCCCAAGTACAGTAAACAAGCATGGGTTTGTGGACTTGTCACCCTATGAATGGCAGTTGGCCCACAAAGTGTGAGTCTAGTAGGAGCCCCAGCTAGTGATGGGTGGTCTGCAGCTACCTCTGTCTCCCCCCCCCCCCGCCCCGTGCCACCCCATCTCTCTCTGTGCCACCCCTCCACCTGTCTCAACCTCTCTGCCGCTGAATCTCCACTTGAGGAATGAGCCCCACAGGTCCTCCACCCACAAGCTGCCCTCAGCAGTTCAAAAATAAACATCACTAGCTGCATCCCAAGTAGCAAGCTGTGCACAGCTGGCAGGCCCTAGCATCCATGCGCATGAATGGGCACAGGCGCACACACACATGCGCAGCATCAGAAGCGGGCAGCGGGGGGTTAGCGCCCTGCAAATGAGAAGCTGCAAATGAGAAGGCGCTTTCACCCGTCAAAAATGTAACCGAACAAATTGCAACGCTCAACACACACACACCCAGAATCCTTCTTTCGCACATTTCACACACCTCCACCTGAGACGACACAAGGCGATTTTTTTTTTTCCGCAAGAGTGGCCTTTTGTGCATTTTGACCGCCTGTTTCTTCCAAGCGGCTCCACCTTTCGCTTCCGCTTAACGTGGAGAATTGGAGCATAAAGAGGTTTAGGATTTGGGGGTTTGCTTTTAATCTCGTACAGGTTAAGTCGTAACCAAGTTAAGAAGTAATCCGACAGCACAGACAATTCTACTTTTATGTGTGTGTTATTAAGTGCTTAGTGGAGACGAGGAGTCTTACCGAGAATTTTTAAAGCAGGTGAATCCCTACTGGCAGGTTTGCAAATGGGGTGGGGATGGGGGGAGAGGATAACAGAGTAGAAAAGGCACAGAGGGTATGGATTGCTAGCTGCCCAGGGGAGGTGCTGTCAAAACCCTTACCCTTGTGGTGGCTTCACTAAGCTGGGGGTTGGTTCCCTGACCAAGCTAGATCAGACTCAAGGGAAGGGAACTGTACACTCAAACAAGGAGTGGGGGAAATCCACAAAGCACTGCTCCTCAACCTCTTGTAGAACGGTGGTCGGAAGCAGGGAGCCTCCCCTAATTCGGGGTGGCACACCGTGCAGTTTGGAACCCAAATAACCCAGGGTTCCAAATAATGCATTGAGGCTCTACCAGGTAGTTCCACGCGTCGTCAGACTTTCACCCTCCGACCAGGCAACCAGGGTGGCAGCAAAGAGGGGGGCACAGCAGGGAGCTCTGTCCCTTCTTCCCCACTCACATAGGCTTTACTTGCAAGCAGAGCACCTGAAGAGGCACTTATGCAACCAAAATTACCAGCAAACTACCAGCAAATAGGGACATGGGTTAACCACAGAGCCTAAGACTTGCCGATCAGAAGGTCGGCGGTTCGAATCCCCACAACGGGGTGAGCTCCCGTTGCTCGGTCCCAGCTCCTGCCAACCTAGCAGTTCGAAAGCACATCAAAGTGCAAGTAGATAAATAGGTACCGCTCTGGCGGGAAGGTAAACGGCATTTCCGTGCGCTGCTCTGGTTCGCCAGAAGCGGCTTAGTCCTGCTGGCCACATGACCCGGAAGCTGTACGCCGGACAATAAAGCGAGATGAGCGCCGCAACCCCAGAGACAGTCACGACTGGACCTAATGGTCAGGGGTCCCTTTACCTTTACCTTACCAGCAAATACACCCTAGTCAAACCACAGTTCTGTCTTGTGTAGCACTAGGCAAACCCTTTTGCAAAGAACAGAATATTTGGGATGCGTCTTTCATTCCTTTTCCAGAAAAGGACCACCTGCCTAATAAAAAACTTTCTTTAAAAAGAGAAAATAAAAAAATAAAAAAATTCCTTCCAGTAGCACCTTAAAGACCAACTAAGTTAGTTCTTGGTATGAGCTTTCGTGTGCATGCACACGAAAGCTCATACCAAGAACTAACTTAGTTGGTCTTTAAGGTGCTACTGGAAGGAATTTTTTTATTTTTTTATTTTGACTATGGCAGACCAACACGGCTACCTATCTACTACTTTAAAAAGAGACTTCAACTTTTTGTTTTGAGCACGCTTAAAGCTCTTCCACATTCCCTGAGGATTAAGAGTTCTGTTGTTGCTAGCTTCATTTTTTTTCCCTCCCCAGAGAATTTTAGATTTTGCTTATTGCAAGCAGCTTCCAAAGTAGGGTACAGGTGGGGCCAGCAGGACACAGACTTGCAAAACAAATCCAAACTGTGGTCTAGTCTGGCTTGGTGTCTCTCTCTCTCTCTCCCCCCCCCCCCCCGTTCCACAAGCAGATATAAATAAAATTAGAACCATCTCACAGAAAAGGCTTCAGAGGCCTGGAGCTTTCACAGCTAGGACGTTACATCTGGTATCCAAAAAGGAAGAGGTTATGTTAAAACCAAGAATATCCTCACAAGTTTGTTTTCCCTGTTCTCTCTTCCTCACATAGGCATCATACCACACCAACCAAGACTTGACATTCTGCAACGCTAGAAACCACCAGTTTCCTCCAATCCCTTACAGGGGATGTACTGTATTTTTCGCTCTATAAGACGCACCAGACCACAAGACGCACCTAGTTTTTGGAGGAGGAAAACAAGAAAAAAAATATTCTGAATCTCAGAAGCCAGAACAGCAAGAGGGATCGCTGCGAAGTGAAAGCAGCAATCCCCCTTGCTGTTCTGGCTTCTGGGATAGCTGTGTAGCCTGCATTCGCTCCATAAGACGCACACACATTTCCCCTTACTTTTTAGGAGGGGAAAAGTGAGTCTTATAGAGCAAAAAATACGGTAACTTCTCCTGATCTTGAATGGCTGAAAAGTTTCTTCAGGGTCCTGTGTTCCTCAACACTGCTCTAATTCTCAAGCTCCCTTCTGCCTCTGAGCTCCCCTTCACTCTTCCCAGACTTCTCCCTAGTCCTCACTGCCGTGCCATGCAAGGTTTTAATCCCAACCGTACTGACTACTTTCCCTGCCCTCACAGAGGCTGGACTGGGTAGAAACTCTCAAAGCTCTCTGAACCTTCTGAGCTATGGCGGCGGCTCAGCCAATCAGAGTTAGAGACTTCACAAGTGCAATACAGATTTATTGTTCATGGAAAATGGAATGTTTCCTCCGAAACAACTGAGTGGTGTCCCGCTAAGAACACGTTGCGGGGGGTGGGGATGGGAGGCAACAACATACACTTGATTTCACGTCATACGCAAGCTTTATGATAGGGCGCTGTGGTTTCGTTTCAGTTGGCAAAAGTTCAAGGCGAAGACCAGGAAACAAAATGCGATGCAGTTGCCGCGTCGTGGCGAAGAAGCAAAAAGTCCTCAATAGCGCCGGGTGAATCGAGGGTCGCTGGGGCGGCTTGTTCTATCTGGGCTGGCAAAACTGCTTGGCAGACTGGCTCCCTGTGCCACGGGAGCTGGGGCGGCACCCTGCACGAACCCTCCGCGCCTGAGGACAAAAAGCAGAAAGTTGACTTCCTGCTCAAGGGCTCACCCTGCACCCTCCTTAGTTAATTTTATTTCTTTATTAAATTTGTATACCGCCCAATACCTGCAGATCTCAGGTCGGTTCACAACATAAAATTCTAATGTATATAAAAAACACAGATTACATAATAGAAATAAAAACAACCCAAAAAACCCCCATTCCACTGTTTAAAGGGCAGTCTTTAAAATCATGGCCTCCAAGTTTCTTAATCCATACATTTTTCCTGACCAAGCATGCGTGCTAAGAGGCTCCTGGGTCATCGCCACCCACCCCAAAGTCTTTTGCATGTGCACACAAACCTATCTATTACCTAACAAAGAGAACAGCTGTCACTTAAAATATTTCAACCGCAATCCCAAGCCCCTTCAAACTTTCTCGGCAGAAGTAATGTGGGGTTTTTGCAGGGCGGGGAGCAGCAAAACCTTTTCAGGGAACTCTTACCCCGACATTCCTCCTCTGTTTATCACATGGCCAGGCACTGTCTGAGCAGGGGCACTCCTCTCACCAGCTAAGAAATGAAAAGAATGGGGCAGGGAGGCGGGAGGGAACAAGTCACTAAGGAATTATTGTATTGCTTAATTTTTTTAACAAATGCCTGCAGTCCCAACCACCCTTACCCTTACCCTGAATTCAGTAGGACTTACTTCTGGGTAGGCATGGTTAGGATTGCATTGCCATGTTTCATTTATTTGTGCCTTTCTATACCCCCAAGGCAGCATTTGTGGTTCTCGTGCATAGGTTACGCTATGAAACGGCGACAGGCCCAAGATCACTCTGTGTGCTTTATGGCTGAGGAAGGATTCAAACCCTAATCTTCCCTAGTCTAACCAGGATGATGCTCTGGTATTCAAGCTCTCTGCACACTGGATTTCCGGCTGACCTGCACACAGTCCAAGGTTTGGCTCATAAAGCCCTCTTATGGCACCTGTGGTCAATCGCCTTTCGCCTCCAAGAGAATGTAGGAAACTGCCCTATGTCGATTAATTTGTCCATTTAGCCTAGTGTGGCCTGACTCTGATGGCCAGCAGATGGCATGGGTCTCTCTCAGGAAGTCTTTCATCACCAGCTGTCTGACCTGTAATCCTGGGGCCTCTTTAAACTGGTTCTGTCAGGGCCGGAGGAGCTTGGGTTTCTCATTTCCTCTTTCTATCTCTTTGTTCTGGTGCAGTGTTCTGTTCTGATATAGTGCTAAGGTTTATATAAGCTGTAAGTTAAAGGGACGCGGGTGGCGCTGTGGGTTAAACCACAGAGCCTAGGACTTGCCGATCAGAAGGTCGGCAGTTCGAATCCCCGCGACGGGGTGAGTTCCCGTTACTCGGTCCCAGCTCCTGCCAACCTAGCAGTTCGAAAGCACGTCAAAGTGCAAGTAGATCAATAGGTACCGCTCTGGCGGGAAGGTAAACGGTGTTTCCGTGCGCTGCTCTGGTTCGCCAGAAGAGGCTTAGTCATGCTGGCCACATGACCCAGAAGCTGTATGCCGGCTCCCTCGGCCAATAAAGCGAGATGAGCGCCGCAACCCCAGAGTCGGTCACGACTGGACCTAATGGTCAGGGGTCCCTTTACCTTTACCTTTAAGTTAAATTTAAGATAAGTCTGCTGCAACTGAGTTTCTTATGGACTGTGCCAATCCTGAATGTATTGGATTTGTGACCACTATGCTCATTTGCCTTCAGTAGTAGTAAAACTCTGCTGGATGAAGTACAACTGCCTCTGGTCTATTTTTGGGGAACGCTGCAGTGTGTTTAAGTTTTTGCTCCACACACGTCACCACCTAACTCCAGCCCTAAACTCTTAGGAGCCATTAGCAGCATGCCTACAAATGGGGCTTGTTACAATTAACTTTTTTTCAATTACAGGCCTGAATCAGACATGCTGAGCCTCAGGAAGTGGGAAACCCACCAGGGAACCCTTCGCTCCCCTGACTGTGCCGCCCTTGCCTTTGGTTCTGAAATGCACCGCTGAACTGTACTTATTAGAAACAAAACATTTCGAAGGTAGAGAGGGGAGCGCCCTGCAAAGTTTGCTTTGCTTTTTTTTTTTTTTACCTTGCCACCTTTCATGCTCCCGGCCGATGATCCCTTCTTCCACACTGCCCTGCCAGGAACGGTCTGGGTGACCTTCAAGTTTGCGGCTGTGATCTCCCCAGTCGCGCCCATCTCTGGATGAGGGAGCCGCCCACCCCAAAGAGAGAAGAGTGCCGTTAGCAAGCATGGAAGGAAGCTAGTGGTGTTTCCTGGTAAATATGACTTGCCTTGACAGTGTACTTAGGTCACCTCTGGAGGGGAACCTCAAAGAGGAAGTCCAGCTCCCTTATGACAGAACATAAGAAGACCTCCATTGGTGATCTTAGGGTGTGGGCAAAGGCAAGCCTTAAGATTTAAAATGGTTTAGTGAAATCCAATTTTAACATCCAGAGGCAGTCTACCTCCGAGTAGCAGGCGCTGGGGATAAAACAAAAGGGGAGCCATTGTGCCTTCCTCCAATGACTTGTCAGCTCCCCAGAAGCATCTCCTGCTGGCTAGCAATACCACTCCTGTGCCCTTAGACCCCAGTTCTCTACCATCCAGACACTGCTTGGATTTTTCTGGCTTACTGAGGGCTAGAAAACCAAGGTTGCCTGTTCTATGCTGCCCAAGCACACGAGAATTCACACACCACCTCCCAGCACACTAGCAGCGTGTTCAAAATCCCCCAGGTGCCAAGCGCGTTTTACTACTATTGGGGGTGTCCAACTGCAGCCCCAAACTACGTGGAGATTTCTGGGCGACTGACAGCAGAATCAAGCCTGGCTGACTCACACACAGACCTCCATCATCGCATCAAGGAAAATTAAGTGAAGGGCTGAGTACAGATATATTTGACTGCGCTGCAGGCTTTCCACAGGCACACAAAACAGAACTCACAAAGCACTGTTTAGTCCACAGTTAATACCATTTCCATTGTGTGTGTTTCTCATTTTGGGACCAGTGAATTGTTGACACTGAGGTCCAGCGCCGAGGGCCTTCTGGCGGTTCCCTCGCTGCGTGAAGTGAGGTTACAGGGAACCAGGCAGAGGGCCTTCTCGGTAGTGGCACCTGCCCTGTGGAACGCCCTCCCAGCAGATGTCAAGGCAATAAACAATTATTTTACTTTTAAAAGACAACTGAAGGCAGCCCTCTTTAGGGAAGTTTATAATGTCTGACCCTGTATTGTTTTTAACATCCGGTTGAAAGCCGCTCAGTGTGGCTGGGGAAACCCAGCCAGATGGGCAGAGTATTAATATTACTATTATTACTATTATTAATATTACTACTACTACTACTACTACTACTACTACAGTGGTACCTTGGGTTAAGTACTTAATTCGTTCCTACTACTACTACTACTACAGTGGTACCTTGGGTTAAGTACTTAATTCGTTCCGTAGGTCCGTACTTAACCTGAAACTGTTCTTAACTTGAAGCACCACTTTAGCCAATGGGGCCTCCTGCTGCTGCTGCGCCGCCGGAGCACGATTTCTGTTCTCATCCTGAAGCAAAGTTCTTAACCTGAAGCACTATTTCTGGGTTAGCGGAGTGTGTAACCTGAAGCGTATGTAACCTGAAGCATATGTAACCCGAGGTACCACTGTATTAGAGCAAGCAGTGCAGTTGAGGCAACAGAATCGCAGAATTGTAGCACTGGAGGAAGGGACCCCCAGGGACCCCCAGTCCAATCCCCTGGCGAACAGACGTTCCGTTGTGGTGACTGCAACCTAGGTTTAAGGCGCCACCTGGCGCCTGGCTTCTATATCCGAGTTTCTAACACGGCACCGGCGTGTGACAGCTCTGCTTTACGGACACTCACCGGGATGGTGGAGGCAACCCTCGCCCTTTGCTGAGCCTCCTCTCCGACCCATAACTTCCCCAGCTGTCCCGCGAGTGGCGGTCAGGCCCTCCGTGCCGCTCGTCAGAGTAGTGCTGAAAAGGCAAGCCCACACAGTTGGAGTAAAGCACAAGGCATTAGCATCTGCAAAAAAATGGGGGCAGGTGGACAGCTCCAGCCTATAGGCTACCGGTGAACCATCCTTGCCCTAGCCTGGTCACCACAACGGCTCAGAGAGCGCACCACATGACTACAAGGACAGAGATGCACCAGCGGGGTTTTCTTGTACGTATTGGGAAGGCTGCAGTGGATATTCCTACAGCATACAGGAGCTTTCCCTATTGGCCTTTCAGCTTTAATCCTCCTTTCTCTGCCTTGCCCGCGATGGCTCTTCCGCAAACTCGAGATGACGCTTCAGCAATCAAGCAATGAAGAAGGACATGAAAGAGAGTCCGTGGTGCTGAAGCAGCCAATGAGAATTTTGTGGCTGGGATCCGGATAAAGGGATCTTAGACCCTGGCTCGCCCAAGGTGTGAGCAATAGTCAATCTGGCTTTGCTTCTCACGTGCAAATTGAGACAAATCATCTGCCACTCTTGTTTGGCCTGCTGCTCTTACGGCTTTTAATTATTGGTGCTTTTTCATATTGTGGCTGCAAACCAGCCAGAGCAATTTTTTTAGCTGGAAAATCAGAGATAAAAGGTATTTGAAATAAACGTTGTTCTTCAAGAACACATGAAGCCAGAGGTTCGCGCTCTCTCTGTTACAAACAGTTCACTCCATTGCCAAGAGAACAGACCATTATTCAGGTGTGGGCTGTTTTTGGTTCTTGTTTAAAAAGGCTTGCCTCTTCAGCAGTGGGAATCGCTGAAGAGACACAAGTAGAATGTTAGTGCCTGTCTCTTATGGATAGCAGGCTGGTGTTTTCAGTCTGATTTTCCAGGTATTTTGGGTGTGGTACAGCCAACAGAAGAAGAAGAAGAAGAAGAGTTTGGATTTGATATCCCGCCTTTCACTCCCTTTAAGGAGTCTCAAAGCGGCTAACATTCTCCTTTCCCTTCCTCCCCCACAACAAACACTCTGTGAGGTGAGTGGGGCTGAGAGACTTCAAAGAAGTGTGACTGGCCCAAGGCCACCCAGCAGCTGCATGTGGAGGAGCGGAGACGCGAACCCGGTTTCCCAGATTATGAGACTACCGCTCTTAACCACTACACCACACTGGCTCTCAACAGGAAGCGATCATGCCTGGAAAACATGGCTCGAGAACAGTTCTTCTTAATCTGTCCCTACGCAGGAAGACACGCAAAAGCTCTAACGTAGCAGCAGGTAGTCCCTTCGTTTTACTTGTAATCTGTTTCTCTTTCCAAGAATCCAAATCGCCTTTCTTGACCAGGATCCCCAAATCTCTGACAGCCGAGGCTGTCAACAAGAATGTGGAGTTACACTTCACACGAATTCCTAATGGGATTTATTCTCAGACTATGTCAGGATTATCTGCTTTCCAAGGATCCCACCCCGGAAACAAATTGACTGAAATGATCCCAACGATGCTCAAACATGTGAGAATTACACACACCCCTGTTGCATGGAGTGAGGCAGTGCCAGAGCAGGAATCATGCAGAGGTGCGACAGTTAGCTCCTCCTGTGGCTACCGTATTTTTCGCTCTATAAGACGCACCAGACCACAAGACGCACCTAGTTTTTGGAGGAGGAAAACAAGAAAAAAAATATTCTGAATCTCAGAAGCCAGAACAGCAAGAGGGATCGCTGCACAGTGAAAGCAGCAATCCTTCTTGCTGTTCTGGCTTCTGGGATAGCTGTGCAGCCTGCATTCGCTCCATAAGACGCACACACATTTCCCTTTACTTTTTAGGAGGGAAAAAGTGAGTCTTATAGAGCAAAAAATATGGTACGTGTCTCCCGCTTGCTGCAGCCTTTGCCTGAATTAAATTGCTTGCGGCACTGCCTCAGCCTACTACTCACAGCCTGGGAATTCCCAACCAATACCGTAAGACCATAAACCATTGTGCGAGCTTTTTGGACATCTAAGCATTTTTGACAACAATACTGCTTTGCATGGGCATACCTGTCCATCCCGATCTGGCACAGTTCTTGAACTCTCTCTCCTGGTCGGGAGGGAAGAGGAAATCCGTGTTAACGCACATAGGTGGGTAAGCTTTGGAAACAAGCAAGAGCCACTGGTTTGCATTCAGTTGCCCTGGTTCAATTCCCAAGGTGGGCCAGGAAACTCTGGAGAGCTGCTGGCAGTCAGTGCAGACAGTATTGAGCTGCATAGACCATGGTCTGACTCAATCAGGGACAGTTCCCTATATTCCTAAATTCTGCTGCTGTGCATCTTGTTAAAGGTAAAGGGACCCCTGACCATTAGGTCCAGTCGTGACTGACTCTGGGGTTGCGGCGCTCATCTCGCTTTACTGGCCAAGGGACCTGGCGTACAGCTTCCGGGTCATGTGGCCAGGAGGACTAAGCCGCTTCTGGCAAACCAGAGCAGCGCACGGAAATGCCGTTTACCTTCCCACCAGGGCGGTACCTACTTGCACTATGACGTGCTTTCGAACTGCTAGGTTGGCAGGAATGCATCTCATTACTTTGGGATTAATCAATAGGAAACTACGATAACCACCAGCATCTTTTCAACTTCTGACAGGTCATGGCCAGGAGAAACCAACTTGGCAGCTCTTAACTGGTCTGCTATCTGCCATGTGCATGGTGACTCAAGGTCGTTCCACACATTACAAAGCAAGAAACTGAACCGTTTTGGGTTCTGAGGTCAGTATACCAATACAGCACGCTTGTCTTCAAATGCCAAAACGTCACCTTTGCACTTTACGTTTTTGGGTGAACAGCTAAAACTGAGAAACAGCCAAAACCCAAAGTGGCATAGGAGCAGAGGAAGCCGCCTTTATCTAAGTCAGACACTTCATCCGCCTGGCTCAGTACTGCTTTCTCTGACTGGCAGCAGCTATCCAGGATTTCGAGCAGAGAGTGGTCTTTCCCATCACCTGCTGATGCTAGGGATCGGGCCTGGGACTCTAAAAAGATTCTAGTTCTGAATGAAGGGTTGGCTTAAAGAGGAAGACAGGAAAGGGCCTTAAACAGAGACAGATCTTTGGCCCACCTAGTTCAGCACTGTCTTCCCTGACTGGCACTGGCTCTCCAGGGTTTCAGACAAGGGGAGTTCCTGCTCTGTCAACTAAACTATGCTCACTTCCTTAAAGAGCTGCCTATGAGTGAGGAAGAAGAGCACGAAAAGTTCCCATTGCTCATTTGAACCACAATGAGCCGTGCAGTTATTCCCGTGGTCAGAGGCAGTAAACGCTTTTGAATACACAGGAAGCCACAGAAGAGGGCGCTCTTGCACCCGGGCCTTGCTTGTAGGCCCCCACAGGCTTCCCTCCCTGTGAGACGCGAGGGTACAGGGAATCAGGCAGAGGGCCTTCTCAGTGGTGGCGCCTGCTCCCACCAGATGTCAAGGAAATAAACCACTATCTGACTTTTAGAAGATGTCTGAAGGCAGCCCTGTTTAGGGAAGTTTTTAATGTTTGATTGTGTTTTCAATATTCTGTTGGGAGCCGCCCAGAGTGGCTGGGGAAATATTATTATTATTATTATTATTATTATTATTATTATTATTATTATTATTATTATTACATAGGCATCTGGTCAGCCACAATGAGAACAGGGAGCTGGTCTGGATGAACCACCAGCCTGACCTGGCAGGCCCTGCGTGGCCTTGGGTTTCTGACAATGCAAGACACAGGAAGGAAGACTTTGCTACCTGTCCACCGAGTGGTCCTGGTACCGGCTGCGGTCTCTGTGGTCAAAGCCATGGAAGCGATCTGGTCGACTGAAGTCAGAGTGGTACCCATCATCCAGGGCCACCCGCTTTGCCTCAGGCCAATACGAGTCGTCCCGCCTGCAAGGGAAACAGATTTAGCAACTCCTTGGCTGCGTCACCCCATCCAGAGAAGCTGGCCTGCTGATGGTCATTACCCTTCCAGCACCAGGAAGAGACCTTCTGCTTCTCCCATAGTTCTTGAAATGGCAGCTCTGGGTTGTTGTTAAAGCTGCTTTTACTGGCACTCTTTTTTTCATTTGTATTTTCTAAAATTAAACTTTTTTTAAAAAAAAAAAACTCAGCAATCCTGCAAACCTGAAATTAAAGGGTGGCGTAGAATTTAAGAATATTTAGATTTTTTTAAAAAAAAATCCATATGAACAAGAACCATATTAAGAGACACGAAGAGGCAGAAAACAAGAAAAGTGAATAAAAAAATATTATCATCACACTGTTGCTAATACAACATGTGGATGAATTGCATCCTGCACCTTATCATTCCAAAACTGGATAAAAAAAATACCCTGCTTTTCCAGAAATAATCCATCACAAAGATATCTCTGCTAACATAAATAAGATTTTTTACTTTTTAAAGTAAAAATCCACTAAAATCCAATTCCTGAAGTGCTTTTTAATCTCCTCCTCCTAAAAAAGAGGATGGGTGCATAGGTGTCTGTAAGCAACTGGGCACATCTCCAGCACAAACTGATAATGGTTTTATACTAGCAATGGCTTTCCCAGGACTTTTCTTTCTGCTGCCAATCTCTCCGGGAGGAACGTGGCAGGGGTCAGGTACGATAAAAAATCAGCCTGGCAAAGAGTTCTCTGAGCTGTACTTGGACCAGCCGTGTGGCTTGGCTTCAGTCTTACGTCTTTATTTTTATTTCTTCTTAAATATAATTTATATTAAATTTATATTAAATTTTCTGTTTTACAATTTAGAATATTCATTTGGGCATCCTTAAAATATCAATGACTTCCCTTCTTATCTTTTCATGGTTCACTTTGCATAGCATATTTTATATAAACTAAACCATTCAGTATTCCATTGTTACTTCCATCGAAACTTATTTACACTGTTGAATTTATCTTAATGCTGCCCACGTTTTCAAGTGTACACAATTATTCCCCATATACAGTGGTACCTCGCAAGACGAACGCCTCGCAAGACGGAAAACCCGCTAGACGAAAGGGTTTTCCGTTTTGGAGGCGCTTCACAAGACGAATTTCCCTATGGCCTTGCTTCGCAAGACGACAGCCCACAGGGAAATATCCGGGACAGCGGGGAAGCGCAGCGCGTCTTCCCCACTGTCCTCGGACCTCCTCCGAAGCCGGGCGGTGGGGCGGGAACGCCTCCTCCCGCCGCTGGGCTTCAGAACGATGCTCCGAAGCCGGGCGGCGGGGCGGGAACACCTGCCCCCGCCGCTGGGCTTCGGAACGATGCTCCGAAGCCGGGCGGCGGGGAGGGAACACCTGCCCCCGCCGCTGGGCTTCGGAACGATGCTCCGAAGCCGGGCGGCGGGGAGGGAACACCTTCTGAAGGCGGGCAGGGGGCGAAAGTCTTTGTTCCCCCCTGCCTGCCTTCCCGGGAGAGCGGAGAAACACAGGGCGTTTCTCCGCTATCCCGGAGGGCTTTTGAAGGCAGGCGGGGGGGAGCAAAGACTTTTGCCCCCCGCCAGCCTTCAGAAGAGGTCCTGGACCTCTTCTGAAGGCGAGCGGGGGGCGAAGGTCTTTGCTCCCCCCTGCCTGCCTGTCCCGGAGGGCTTTTAAATCGCCCCGGACAGCGGAGAAGTCCTCCGCTGTCCCGGGGCGATTTTAAAATGCCGCCCGCCAGCATTTTAAGATCGCCCGGACAGGGGAGAAGTCCTCCGCTGTCCCGGGGTTTTTTAAAATGCTGGGGGTGGGAAGAAAAGCCCTTGTCCCCCCCCCCCCAGCCTTCAGAAGAGGTCGGGGGACAGACTGTCCCCAGACCTGGTCTGAAGGTGGTTTCCCTAGGAACGCATTAATTGATTTTCAATGCATTCCTATGGGAAACCGTGCATCACAAGACGAAAAACTCGCAAGACGAAGAGACTTGCGGAACGAATTAATTTCGTCTTGCGAGGCACCACTGTATTCAATAAGCATTTTCCAATCTTCTTTAAACAAATGTTCTTCTTGTTCTCTTACTCTGTAAGTTAGGTCTGCCAGCTGCGCATATTCCAACTGTTTAAGATGTTTTGTTGGCCAAAAATGGAAAACGAGTGATGCAAATTCCCTCAAATTAAGTTGCCGTTCTTCTTTAGTTGGGACCTTGCTCGTTTACCATTTTGGGGCTAACAGAACATGGGCCACAGTTGTTGCATACATAAATAACCTTTTTTGACACCTGGGCATTTCCGTCTGAATTATCCCCAACGAAAAGGACTCTGGGTGTTTGTTGGTTTTCCCCCCAATACCCTTTTACCGGTCCACCACATTTGAAGGAACGTTCCCTTAGTCTCATTGCATCTCCAGTACTTACCTGATTCAGTCTTATACATCTTAGCAAGTCTGCTTGGAGTTAAGCCTTACGTCTTTATTTATTGGGTCATTGATTTCTATTCTGGCTCCGTACCTGCGGGGCTTCCCAACCACAAGCAGCCCCCCTCCCTGCCCCCCATATGACCAGGAGGGGACCCCAACCCTCAATTTAAGGGGATGACTCAAATGATTGACATGTTTTGCCACATTTGGGTAAAAAGCAGGGTATTTGTGATTTGCTGCAGGGAAGCGGCCTTTAGCACGAGCTCTACAGTTCCCCCAAGCGCAGCTCAGCCGCCTCACCTCCCATCCGTGTCGTACGGCCGCCTCAAAGTCGAGCGGCGCTCCTGCTCGTAGCGCAGCTGCTCATGCTGCCGGCGCAGCTCCTCCCTCTCGCGCTGGATGCGCTCCTGCTCCCGCCTCCTCTCGTGCTCGATGTGCATCCGCTCCCGCTCCAGCCTCTCTCGCTCCATCCGCTCCCGCTCCAGACGCTGCCGCTGGAACTGCAGCCGCTCCCGCTCCCACTGCAGCTTCTGCCTCTCATCCCGCTCCCGGACGGCCTGGATGTGCTGCTCCCGCTCCCGGCGCTCCCGCTCCCTGTTCGGTATTTAAAATACAGGTTGCACTCAAGCAGAAACATGAATTGTACGGTCATACCTCCGCGCTGTGGGTTAAACCGCAGAGCCTAGGATTTGCCGAAAAGAAGGTCGGCGGTTCGAATCCCCGCGATGGGGTGAGCTCCCGTTGCTCGGTCCCTGCTCCTGCCAACCTAGCAGTTTGAAAGCACGTCAAAGTGCAAGTAGATAAATAGGTACCACTCCGGCAGGAAGGTAAACGGCATTTCCATGCATTGTTCTGGTTTGCCAGAAGTGGCTTAGTCCTGCTGGTTACATGACCCGGAGCTGTACGCCGGCTCCCTCGGCCAATAAAGCGAGATGAGCGCCGCAACCCCAGAGTCGGCCACGACTGGACCTAATGGTCAGGGGTCCCTTTACCTCCGCTTACGTATCCCTCTGGATACGTAAACTTTGGGATGCGAATGCAGCAAACCCGGAAGTATTTTTCTGGGTGTCGCCGCGCATGCATACGTAGAAGCGCTCTACGCGCCATGCGCATAAGCGCTAAATTGTGCAGCGCTCATGCACAGAAGCGGTCCTCCGGTTGCAAATTCCTCGGGATGCAGCCGGACCTCCTGAACGGATTCTGTTAGCAACCGGAGGTAACGCTGAACACCCAAGAATCATACGCAAAGTTAAAGACCTGGACCTCTACAATGAATAAATCATACGTTAAAAAAACCAGAATCTTCGATCTCAAGGGAGGCCGCATGGCTTTAGGCAAGCTGCGCAGCAGTCTTTACTGAGAATTAATTAAGTTGTTGTTGTTAATTATTTAATTATATACCGCCCTATACCCGGGGGTCTCAGAGTGATTCACAGAATTAAATCAAGATATAAAACCACAAAATGCATAATAAAAATAAAAACAACCCCCCAATAGCCTCCCCCCACAAAAAACACACACATTTTAAAAAGGCATAGGGTGTAAATCAGCTCAACCTGGTTAAAAAGGAACATTTTTGCCTGGTGCCTAAAGTGTACAATGAAGGCACCAAGTGAACTTCCCTGGGGAGAGCATTCCACAGACGGGGAGCCACTGCAGAGAAGGCCCCGTTCTCGTGTTGCCACCCTCTAGACCTTAGCTGCATTATATGCTGCAGACCTGCCCAAACGAGACAAGGTATTTAATCTTACCCATATTCTTAGGGTAGCAACCACTACTATGCACTTCTCCAAATATTTATGCCCAAGTGTTTCCTACAATTTATAGAACAGCATATAATGTATGGTGTCCTCTCAACAATACTGCATAGGCCCGAAGCCGCCCCCCCCCCCCAGCTTTTTTAAGGTTAAAAAGTGCCTGTATAGGGTAAACCCCCAGGGATCCTTGCACAGGCGGACCGGTTTCCCCAGCAAGAGGATCAGTAAGGGCAGTGTGCCAGGCTGCTACTGAACTCTGCATCCCCAGCCCCAGCAGCAGGAAGTCACCTGAGTGCGCTGGCTGTGTCCTAGGGCAGGGAGGCTGCATAGATCGCTAGGTTGTCATCTCGCTTTATTGACCAAGGGAGCCTGCGTACAGCTTCCAGGTCATGTGGCCAGCATGACTAAGCTGCTTCTGGCGAACCAGAGCAGCGCACGGAAACGCCATTTACCTTCCCACTGGAGCGGTACCTATTTATCTACTTGCACTATGACTTGCTTTCAAACTGCTAGGTTGGCAGGAGTGCATCTTGTTACTTTGGGATTAATCAATAGGAAATTACAATAACCACCGGCATCTTCTCAACTTCTGACAGGTCATGGCCAGGAGAGACCAACTTGGCAGCTCTTAACTGGTCTGCTATCTGCCATGTGCATGGTGACTCAAGGTCACATTACAAAGCAAGAAACTGAACCGTTTTGGGTTCTGAGGTCAGTATACCAGTACACCACGCTTGTCTTCAAATGCCAAAACGTCACCTTTGCACTCAAGAATCATACGCAAAGTTAAAGACCTGGACCTCTACAATGAATAAATCATATGTTTAAAAAAACAGAATCTACTGAACTCTGCATCCCCAGCCCCAGCAGCAGGAAGTCACCTGAGCGTGCTGGCTGTGTCCTAGGGCAGGGAAGCTGCGTAGATCGCCAGGTTGTTTGCAGTAGATTAGGAAGGGCTTTAGACTCCCAATAGTTTAAGCCAGGCTTCCTCAAACTCGGCCCTCCAGATGTTTTTTTGGCCTACAACTCCCATGATCCCTAGCTAGCAGGACCAGTGGTCGGGGATGATGGGAATTGTAGTCTCATAATGTCTGGAAGGCCGAGTTTGAGGAAGCCTGGTTTAAGCAATAGAAAGTCCCTCGCACGTGCAAAGCCTGAGTACTGATTGGCTGCCCCTGGGCAGATCTTTGAACAGTTCTGTCGGCTAGTGATGAAAAGCTCAGGCTTAAAATGCTCAGCCTGTGGGGTTGTGCTTTCCACTCCATCCCAGCACATAGGTCATGGGGTGCACTGAGTAATACAGATATCTCTCTTTAAAGCCAACATTTTGCAACTGGCTATACAAACACACACAGAGCTACTATTCTGTTCCTGGGCTAGGGGTTGTCGAAAAAGCATTAAGTAGGTTCTGAAACAGTCCCATTCCTGTTTCAAGGCACTGTTCCAGCGGCTGGGTGGGAAGACTCAAAAGGTTTGGCTGCCCCCCCTTCCCTGTACTGGTTGAGCCGGTTGCCCACCAAAAAAGGCTACTGGCACACTGGAGATTTGCGGCAGACCCTTCGGCATATGAGCTGCCGCAGTGAGGATTCCTCGAATGTGGAAATCAGGAAAAGTCCTTGCCCCTGAAGAAGCAAAAGCGGAAACCCAGGATCCTCCACACGTCTAGAAACTCTGGCAGAGAACTTGCAAGACCGATTGAGAAAAAATAAAATGTAGGGAGCAGGGAAGGGAAGTGACAGAGACCTATAGAGAAGTGAATATATGAGCGCTGGGGTGGGGGGAGGGAGGAGAAATGTAATAATTACATGTCAGAAAAGACAAAAAGGTACTCGGGCAACGTTTAATCAGCGGAACGGGAAAGGATGAAAGAGTTTCACCAGCCAGCCTATGAGCACCCGTCTAAGAGGAAAAATGTGTCAGGCTCTTACATAATAAAGAGTCCTTTAAAATATCCACTTGGAACAATGGGAGCGGCAGGGGGGAAATATGCAGGAGGCTTCACTCAGAAGCTGAACAATCCCCATTAAACTGAAGCAGATAGCACAGATGCCGAGGCAAGTGACAACTGCATAATAGATAATGTCAACGGAGCACAAAGTCATCACTGGATAATGATCTCTGGCTGCTGCGCCAAGGCAGAAATATTTCAAAGCCGGGGGGGGGGGCACAGAGAGAGAAAGAGAAAGAAAACGAATCCTCTGGAGTGCTCGTGCCATGCATGGAAACAAGGGTGAAACAAATGAGAGTCAGCCCGTATTGGAGTTCCACTCCATTAGTGTAGAAAGCCTATCAGTTCCTTTCTTCCTCCAGCCGCAGACTTGAACCTAGCATAAACACACAGCTATCAAGCGATAGCTGCCTTTAGCACTGCCTTATTTTAAAAAGGACAGCAGTACCTTCTTAGCACCGGCAACCAAGTGGGCAGCCCTTAAGCTGCACAGGAGATCCAGAAGCAGTTTTGGGGCTCCCTCCAGTGGTTCTGCTGAAAGTCACCCTGTGGTAAACGCTTGCCCCAGAGTTTTACTCCTAATAGGAGAGGGGGAGTTTTAAGTGGCAGAGTAAGCCCACGCATAAATATTCTCTCTCTCTCTCTCTCTCTCTCTCTCTCTCTCTCTCTCTCTGCCACTGCCTAACCACAAAGCCCTGACAGCTAGGGTGGCCCCTGTGAACTGCTCTCAGGAATGCAACCGAACAAGTTCAACCCAGGGAAATGAACGAACTTAAGTTAGCTACGCCCATTACATATCACTGGGTCTGCCCTAAGCGGGGTTAACGGAATAGATTACTTCAATGCGTTATATGCAGGGCTGCCTCTGAAGGTTTGAAAACTTTGGCTAGTGCAGAATTCACTGGCCAAGTCGCTCGCCGGAGCAAGGCAGTTTGAGCAAATTACACCGATCCTGGTCCAACTGCACTGGCTACCGGTTAATTTCTGGGCCCAATTCAAAGTGTTGGTTTTGACCTATAAAGCCTTAAACTGCTCAGGACTGCAATACCTCAAGGACCACCTCTTTTCATATGAACCTACCCAGACCCTGAGATCTTCTGAGGCTCTCTTTTGTTTACCTCCTCCTTGAGAGGTCCGGAAGGTGGCGACACGAGAACGGGGCCTTCTCTGCAGTGGCTCCCAGTCTGTGGAATGCTCTCCTCAGGGAAGTTCGCTTGTTCATTATACACCTTTAGGCGCCAGGCAAAAACGTTCCTTTTTAACCAGGCCTTTGGTTGATCTGAGTGACATCCTATGCCCTTCTAAAATGTGGCTCTTTTGGTGGGGCGTGTTATTGGGCTATTGTCTTTTATTTTGATTTTATATATTGTGATATTTTCTGTGAACCACACTGAGACCTGCAGGTAGAGGGCGGTATATAAAATCAATAAATAATTCATCATCATCATTATTATTATTATTATACCCTATGAAAGGTATGTCACCATTCCAAGGCTCACCACCCAGAAGACTTTGCTGGTGGACAGCATATAAATAAAATGTCTGGATATGCAAGCACACCTGCGCTTAAAACAGATGATGACGAGAGGTCCCTGTTTTAAGGCTGGAGATGGTTGGAAATGCCTGCTGGTGTTTATCTCAGAAGCAGGGACACCCTTTTCAGGCTGAAAGCTACATTCCCTCTTGGGCAAGCTTCTGGGAGGCCACAGGCTGGTGTTGTGGGTGTTCGCCTGGGCGCCAGAAGTGGGTGTGGCAACAGCTAGGACTCTGTGCAGTGGGATACATTCCACCCACCCACAAAACCCAGACGTTTCCCCGCCACCAGCACCTCAACACCTCTCCATCCCGGCAAGAAAGAGGAATCACAATTTGAGGACACATTTCAGTCAGCTAAAAGCACTCAGGGGTGGCGCAGGGTGCAGCCAATGAAAAGAGAAGGAGGGTGAACTGAAGAAAGGAGGGTCGCCTTAGGTCCACGGGTCAGAAATTGTGTCGATGCCAATCACCTGTCATTCTGCGGAGGGCAGAATTCCGCAGGCGAGGCGAGGGGAATCCCAACCTACCTTCGCCGCTCGGTCTCTCGGATTTCTCTCTCCCGTTGCCTCTGCCGCTCTCGTTCACGCTGCTCTTTGATTTTGTCAAAAGACAGAATGTCCTGTTTCTCTTTGCTCTCTGACTTGCGGTCGTGGCTTTTTGTGCTCTGGAGTCGGGAAGTGGGGTGAAAGGCAAGGATTAGAAAGATTGACACAAAAGAACGGGGAGATGTCCATTTTCCTGCCAAGAGGACAAGGAGAGAGATTACCACCACCACCCCAATCGTCTTTGCCTCCCAACACAGCGCTGGTGTAATCTTGTTAGGAAGGGGCACTCCTGGACAGATCACATCTGAGAACGTAAGCCCAGCCCTACTGGATAGCACACCAGAGAAGTCCATCTAGCCCTGTGAAAAACAGGGGTGCTCAAGTAAGTTGAGGAGCTTTAGAACACAGGCCAGGAACTGTTTTTTAGGTCAAGGACCACATTCCCTTGGGGCAACGTGCCAGGGCTGTACACTGGCAGGAGGGCAGCAGCACAGCCAAAAGTGGGAAGACAGACTCTTTTATTTCTGGCACCCCCCCTTTCCTCTTTCTGGCACCCGTGTGAAATTGGGCTGAGGGCCACAGGCTGCACACACTCCTGCTTTAGAAGCAGAATGATGCCTCCTGGAACTTTTAAATCTCTGGGTCCTCCTCTCGCTGCCCACACAGGCTGAGTTGAAACCGTTCCAACTCCCGTGACACTATTCCATTACACAAAGGGCGACAGGACTTCTCTGCACATCCAGGGACTGCTGGGTGTGACGATTTATTAGAACTACAAAAGAGAAGGGTGTGGCCCCCTCCCCTGCCCTTCCTTTCTTTGCACCGTCTAGTTTTAAGACACCAAAGCAATGGCTTACTCTCTCTTTTGATGTGGTTGTGGTTTTCACACTAATCACCGGCTCTCCTTTGGACTTGTCCATGACCACCGTCCGCTCTGCTCCTCGGCTTTCTGCAAGGCAACAATGGGTTTAGGCACTTCAGATCTCTGGAACGAGTGCAAAAATCAGACTAGTCATCACTCTTTATTGGCAGGCAACTCCCCATTTACAAAGGAGTTGCGTTCTAAGGCAGCGTGAACGTCAGGACATGTGTAAGCCCCGTTCCACCCCCTTCTGGTACTGAAAACGGCACACGCCAAGAGTCGCGCATGTAACAATCATGCAGAAATGCGGAATACTGACCACATTGGCTGGGACTGATGGGAGTGGGCGTTCAGCAATATGGGAAGGAACACAGAAAGCTGCCTTATACTGAGTCAGACTATTGAGCCATCTAGCTCAATATTGCCTACACTGACTGCCAGCAGCTCTCTGGGGTTTCAGGCAAGGGGAGGAGGGGAGTGTCTTTCAAAGCATTACTTATCAGGGAACTGAAGCTGAGAAGTTCTTTAAGCAAAGCAGATTGCTCTGCCACTCAGCTGTAGCCCTTCGCCTAGCACACAGGCAAACTAGGGGCCGGATCCGGCCCAATCGACTTCTAAATCCAGGCTGCGGACAGTCCGGGAATCAGCATGCTTTTACATGAGTAGAATGTGTGCTTTTATTTAAAATGCATCTCTGGGTTATTTGTGGGGCATAGGAATTCATTCATATTTTCTTCTTCTTCTTCAAAATATAGTCCGGCCCCCCACAAGGTCTGAGGGACAGTGGACTGGCCCCCTGCTGAAAAGGTTTGCTGACCCCTGACACAGAGGGCCACTGGTCCCTATCCCTTGCTTTAACTATCTGACACTTAACAAGACAGAAGTCCACCGATGCTACTGTTTGCCGAAGAATGGGGCTGGGGGGGGGGTGGAGAAAAATTCAAACAAGGTAAAATTAGAGGCTAAGAGATGCCTTCTTGTTCGTATCCTTGATACATCAGACAGGTTTATTTGTGTCTAGTGAGGAAGCCATCACAAAAGCAAATTGAACAAAGGGAACGACATATCCATATGAAACAGGATACATCACAGAGGCTGGAGACAAAAGGAATTGCTCCGAATAGGTCAAAACCTACTTCCAAGGTACCCCTCTGAGACGCACAAATGAACACAAGCCTAGCATTTTCCAAAGCAAAGGTGCATTTCCCCCTCTGAATGAAAACTGAAGGCATGTTTCAATGCTGTTCTTGAAGTTTGCCTTCATCAAATGAGTCTATGCTCTGTATATTTATCTGAGTCACTGTTCTGTCCAGAGTAACCCATCGTGTGGAGGAACAAAAGGCAGCCTGCTCCGGAGGCAGGTCGTTCTGCTGCACCAGGAGCAAATGAACGACCCCATCACACCAAGTGCAGTCACATGGGCTATCACCACCCACTACCCCAACTTAGGCCAAATGGACGCAGGCAAGATCAGAGTTGCAGATCATGCAGAGAAGCAGCAGGCAGCCTCGTCTGGGGGGTTTTTTGGGCTCGAGGGAGCTTTTCGGTTCTTTAATTTATTCCTCACTGCGCACAGCAATTTGGGAATGACTGGTTTTAAGCAAGCCTCTTCCGAGAGCATTTGTTCAGCTGCCAGGATTGAGCCTCCTACAAGAGCTTCCCCTTGACAAAAAGGTTCAGACTGCCTACACAATCTCACCCACGCCTTTCCTAAGGGTAGCGTGATATTATTCAGAGGCCTTCTATATCGGATACAAATGTCCAACCCACTCACACGCCCCTCACATGCATGAATCAAGCTCTCAGCAGGGCCATAAATCACACTAAAAAAAGCCACCC
This sequence comes from Podarcis bocagei, assembly GCF_964188305.1. NCBI lineage: Eukaryota > Metazoa > Chordata > Lepidosauria > Squamata > Lacertidae > Podarcis > Podarcis bocagei. The sequence goes on along the minus strand of NC_138144.1, from coordinate 7,623,138 downwards.
ACCCCCCACAGCTTTTGTTACCTGATTTAATCGATCGCGAACGGTCAGAGGATCCCTTTTTTTGCTCCTCCGTTTCGACCCCCTCTTTCCCGTCTCCCACCTCTTTCTCTTCTGACTTTTTGGGGTCATCCTTTTTCTCCAGTTTTTCTTCTTTCTTAAGGCTAGGAGACCTACAAGTAGATTATAGCACACACAAAAAAACTTAAAATACACACACACACACCTTTGCCGTAAAGCTACGGGATTCTAAAGGCGCAGCTAAGATGTCCTTGCAGATCTGAACATCCCATCAATGTTAACAAATAAAGTGGTCAGCAAAAAGCTTTTAAGAGGGAAAAAAAGAACTGAGCACCTTTAAAATAAAAATTGAAACGCTTCCTTTATTTGCTAGTTTAATTGTATTTTCTGTTTCCTTTCCTTTTTCATTTTATTTATAAGCAGACCTAGAAACTGATTCTGAAAGGCAGCAGAGAATTTCCTTCATAAGAAGTCACAGCTACAGAAGCCAGTTTGAGGATGCTAGCGCAATGAGATTCCCATTCTTGACCATTGATTGCACACATCCACAACCCTGGGCTGGAAAAGGAGGAGGCAACGCGCTTCTCTGTGTGCACAAAACACAGCTGCATCGACCAAGGGACCTGACCTCTTTTCCTTCAACTCCTCCCAGAACAGCTCCACTGCCCCCAAACCTGGAGGGCAGCAGAGAACACACACACACACAGAGACTGTCCACATTTCTGGCTTAAGAGTGGCAGTAACCTTCATTCTCTCGGAGTTGAGCCTGGCCCAATGCTTCCAGCAGTAGCAGCCAGATCTTGGCTTGTTCAAGCAAGTTTGCAGTCCAGAGGTGGAGAACCTCTGGATCACAAACCAATCATGGCAATTTCCCCAAAGCCACGCCCGCCCACCCAGTGACATCACTGGTGACATCACTGGATGGGCAGGAAGACCCTGTTTAATTCTTCATTGGCTGCTTGCCCGAGTTTCAGTCAGGAACAGGATCGTGCAGCCTAGGCAGCAGGATTTGATCGCTGCTCATCACCTAATGAAGCCTTGTACACAAGCACGCTTGGAAGCAGCTGTCATGTCTCCATGGCCATTAATTTCATGGGGTTCTACTCTGAACATCATCATCATCATCATTTATTTATATCCCGTCCTCCCCAGCCGAAGCCGGGCTCAGAGCGGCTAACAACAATAAAAGTAACACAACATTCTAAAATCAATTCATTCTAAAATCAATTCAGAATCAAATTAATGGCAACCATTGGGCTAGAGGATTACAGAAGGAGGGGGTCAGACTGTGCCTTGGCCAAAGGTCTGGTAGAACAGCTCCGTCTTGCAGGCCCTGCAGAAAGATGTCAAGTCCCGCATGGCCCTAGTCTCTTGTGACAGAGCGTTCCACCAGATCGGGGCCACGGCCAAAAAAGCCTTGGCTCTGGTTGAGGCCAGCCTAACCTCTCTGTGGCCTGGGACCTCCAAGATGTTTTTGTTTGAAGACCGTAAGTTCCTCTGTGGGACATACCAGGAGAGGCAGCCCCGTAGGTACGAGAGTCCTAGGGCTTTAAAGGTTAAAAGCAGCACCTTAAACCTGATCCTGTACTCCACCGGAGCCACTGCAGCTGGTATAGCACCGGGCCCCAGTATCCCAAACAAAAAGAACACTCTCCCCTCCTGTGGTTTCCAGCAACTGGCATTCAGAAGCGTTCCTGCCTCCATTTGCTCTGCTCATTCATGCTTTGTCACGAAACGGCTTCAAAGCCTGACACACAGGGGATTATTAAAACTCCTGCTTTACTTTTCCGATTTGGAGTCGGTTGAGTGACGCCTGTCCTTCTCCTTCTTGGCTTCTGTTTCTTTCTTGTCTGATGATGCTTTTTTCCCAGCAGGTTCATTTTTGGCCTGGAATGATATTGAGGAAATTGCTTAGGGCCGGGGCATGCGTGTACACGAGTCAGTAGGATCGCACAATAAGATACTGTTCCTGGGATGAACCACTTGCAAAATAGGGGAGGAAGAAATTTTCAAATGCTTGTCCCCACCCACCCCTGAAGCCCAAGGTGGTGCACGTGGTTCCCGCTTTCTGAACACAATGCATTCCCAGAAAATCATTCATAAGGCAAGCATTCGCATAATGAGCTGATGATTTCCATTATTCTCTATGGGAACATTTCTAATCTGTGATTTGCTCAATTTCTTTCCCCTCCCCCCATGGTTCCATCCTGAAATGGCTGCAAGCAAACCAACAAGAGAGAAACAAAGGAAAAATGATTTGCCTGATCTCTCTTGCTCCCCGATTTGTCCAATCTCCTTCTCTCCCTAAATGATTTCTGCCCCAAAATAGCTGCCAGTGACCAACAAAACACAAACAGGTAAGGAAGTGGGCAAACCCTGGCTGTTCGGATATCTGAATTGTGAGGTTTGGGCATAATTCTTTACGTTCAGATAACTGAATTTGTGAATAACAAGCATTCTCACCATGGCACCTGTGTGTACATTTCAGGGTAAAGTTTACCACGAAGGAGTGGGCTGTTTTCGGTCACATTTCTCGTGGGTAGCAAAAAGAACTCACTTTTTCAACAGAAATCATTTTCCCATGCAGTTCTGTCCGATGCAGATGGTTGATGCATTTAGTCGCTTCCTCGGATGTAGACATGGTGACAAAGCCGTAACAGCGAGCGCCAGGACTGCGGGCATTGGTCACCACTTTTGCACCCACCACCTGCCAGGGAGACAGGAAGCAAAGGAACATGGCAACTCTGGCACAGCAATGCCGGAGGAAGCAAAATTACCAAGGGGGGGGGGGAATCCGTTCCAGGAGTCCATTCAACTCCCGAAACGGTTCGAAAACCAAGGCGCGGCTTCCGATTGGCTGCAGGAGCTTCCCGTACTCAATTGGAAGCCGCAGAAGCCGCGCCGGACGTTCGGCTTCCGAAAAACGTTCACAAACCCAGAACACTCACTTCCAGGTTTGCAGTGTTCGGGAGCTGATTTGTTCGGGAGCCAAGTCGTTTGAGTACCAAGGTACAGTGGTACCTCAGGTTACATACGCTTCAGGTTACATATGCTTCAGGTTACATACTCCGCTAACCCAGAAATAGTGCTTCAGGTTAAGAACTTTGCTTCAGGTTGAGAACAGAAATTGTGCAGCGGGGGCGCAGCAGCAGCAGGAGGCCCCATTAGCTAAAGTGGTGCTTCAGGTTAAGAACAGCTTCAGGTTAAGAACGGACCTCCGGAACAAATTACCGGTAAGTACTTAACCCGAGGTACCACTGTACAGTTACGAACTTAATTCGTTCAGGAGGTCCACTCCTAACCTAAAATCGTTCTTAACCTGAGGTACCACTTTAGCTAATGGGGCCTCCCGCTGCTGCCAGCACACGATTTCTGTTCTCATCCTGAGGTAAAGTTCTTAACCCGAGGTACTACTTCTGGTTAGTGGAGTTTGAAACCCAAAGTGTTTGTAACCCAAGGTGTTTGTAACCCAAGTTACCACTGCACTGCAATAGTAGAAGCAAGTTTCTGCCAGCAACTGGATTAATGCCTCCTAAACTTACCATAGGGCTGGGGCCTCGAATAAACCATAATTTCAAGAAGCTGGAGTTTCCTAATTCCCCCCCCCCCTTTCTTTGTCTGTCAACAGTGCTCTCTGTTTAGGGGGTTAGTTCCTAAACGTCTCATACAGTGGAACCTCCGTTTTCAAACGTAATCCATTCCAGAAGACCATTCGACTTCCGAAACCTTAAAAAACCGAAGAACAAAGGGCGGCCGGCAAAATACATTGATAAAATGGAGAAATGTCTCTCGGTTCAAACGGTTTTCGGCATTTGAGTTCCGAATTGTCTGTCAATGGATACATTCGAGAACCAAGGTTCCACTGTATTATTACTGTATACAACACTAAAGACAATGTACAGTGGTGCCCCGCAAGACGAACGCCTCGCGAGACGGAAAACTCGCAAGACGAAAGGTTTTTTCATTTTTGAGTTGCTTCGCAAGACGAATTTCCCTATGGGCTTGCTTCGCAAAACAAAGCTTGCCCCCGCACCCCAGACCTCTTTTGAAGCAAGGGGCGGCGGGGAGAAGATCGCTTCTCCCCGTTGCCAGCCCCGCAATCTCTGTCCCCGGACCCCTTTTGAACCAAGGGGCGGCAACGGGGAGAAGTGATTCTCCCCGCTGCCCCTTCCCTTGCTTTAAAACAGGTCCGGGGACAGAGGGGAAGGCCCGCGCGCTTCCCCTCTGTCCCCGGACGGTCTCCATAGGAACGCATTGATTTTCAATGCATTCCTAGGGGAAACCATGCTTCGCAAGACGAAAAACTCGCAAGAAGAAAAAACTTGCGGAACGAATTAATTTCATCTTGCGAGGCACCGCTGTATTGCAGAAACAGTTTGGGGTGCCATTCAGCACCAAATATTTCTGGCAAAATGTTTCATGATTAAGTCAGACATCATTAAGAGACAAATTACAATTTTCTTCACATTTACATTTGAATGAAAGAGTGCAGGTGTGCTGGAGGGGGGGGTAATGCAAGTCTCGCCCCACCCCTTTGCAGGAAATCAATGTAATGTAACCAGTGATCATCAATATAATTGATGCATGAATAATACACTGATAGACCTGTGCTGTTTTGGTTTCTTGGAAGAAGGAGCTAACTTCACTGACGCCAGTGTTTGTTTACTGCTGACATACACTTGACAGATTGATCATTTGCAGATGCAAGGTGAATGAAAACCCGTTACAAAGCGAATAGGTGTTTTCAGCTTAGAATGGTTTCTTCAAAACTAGTTGCAGCTTCCAGCCTGAAGGAAGCCCAGCCTGTTTATGTTCCAGAGCTATTTATTTGGGTTGGTTTTTAGTGATATGGGTTAAATCCAAGAAGGGTAGGGGCAGTGGAAGGGAGGGAAGACGAAAGACGCTCACCCTGGCATGTACAAAAGGGCAACTTGAATAAAAGACTGACGAGCTCAATACTTTCAGCCTTGTTTGTTTCTGGAAAATGCTTACCTTTCCATATTTGCTAAATAGGTTCTTCAGATCTGTAGCTCTGGTGGAAGAGGAAAGACCACTAACCCACAGATTTCTGCCAGAACTACCACCAGCCCGACCTAAGTTGGAAGGGGGGAGAGGAGAGAAATGGTAAAAATCTACATCCAAAAAGAAAGGAAGATAGCATCGCAGAAGCAGACAGACTTGGAAGTTTTCTTTGGTTCCGGCCCACCTGAGAGCTCATGAGGGATTCTGATCTAACTTCAACAATACTATATCAAGATGTGCTTGAACTATGACTTCCATCGGCGCCAATATATGGCCATGCAGCCGATGGGAGTTGTAGTCCAAAAACCAATTTTTTCAAACCCATGTGGTGTTTTAATGTGTTTCTCTCCACAGGGGCTGAAAATGTTAAAAAGTGCTTGTTTGGGCAGAAGCAACTATAGCTAAGAATGTTGGACGAGCATCACCTGAAGACTTATGGAGTAGACAAGAAGGGCTAGAAAGACGAAGAGCATAACGAAGCATCACAGGAATGACTAAGGACAATGCCAAAGATACCTTATTTCGTTGGGGGGCAGGAATGCCATTTTTTTCATCAAGTTCACAGCAGGGCCTTAAATCACACTGCTGGTTTAGGCAAATTTGACACCCCCCCCCTTAATTTCAGTGTATCATGTCATACGCGCAGAAGACCCACGGATATGGCTAGCTTTCAATGTGTCTATTCCATGTATAGCTTAGTGATACTACCCACTACGTGCAAAGAGGATTGGAGAACTTTGTAGGCATTTATATTTTAGAAACAATCTTCTTCTCCTTTTTTACTGTCTATGTGTGTGGGAGTGAGCTTCATGTAGCAGGGGAATGTCCCATTATCTTCCACCCATTTGGTAGAAGCGCCGATTCAAGTTAGAAATTACATTCAAGACCATTTAATATTACCCAAATTACTCTTCCAGAGAAACTTAAGTGTCCCACTTGCTCACACTTGGAAGTAGACCTGCTGAAATTAATGGAAATTCATTTAGATCCGTTAATGTCAACGGGTCGATTCAGAGCTTAGTTGGATTCTGGTCGCTACCTGCAAGTAGGATTTGAGGGTAACTATGAATGACGACAGCAAAGAATCGTTGTTACAGCTTACCTTTCTCATCCTTTGAAACACCTTTAGCCTCTGCATCCTTATTAGAGCTAAAGACAGGGGGGGAAACAAAGAACTTTACTCAACAAGAATGAGGCCATGAGAAAAAGAGCACACAAGGCTGTGTCTGCTATGATCAGATACCTACCAGAAAAATAATGTGAAAGGAATTAACCCTTTTTAAGGGGTATCTTTAAGAACTCAACAAGGAGGGTCAGAGGTGATGAAACAGAGCTACCACTTAGAGTGGACAAAGGTCAACTTGCAAAACTGAGAAATAAAATAAATGCTTAATGAGAAATGGGCTGGGGAGGGGGAGAACATAGTGAACCACGTTCTACAAAAAAGGTGCGCAAGGACAACTAAAAAAAAAAGGAAAAGATTTTTATTTGGAACAAGCTATCATCAGCTTAAGGCCCTTGCAACAGGGCCCCTTTGGAGGAATTCACAGCGCATTTGCATTCATAAACGACCAACGGGGAAGAAAAAAAGAGAGCATCTGGTCTAAAACGGAGAAAAAACAAACCTCGTGTTCTGATCACCACCCTCTTGGGCAGAGGACTCTTCCTCACAATTAGCCTTGGCTTCCATCTTCTCGGCATCTTGGCTAACCACCTGGAAACCTGCGTCCTTCTCCGCAGTTTCCTCACTACTGGCTTCCAGAGTTTGGGCTGCTTTGCTACTCTCACCACTTCCTTCTCCTTCTCCTCCTCCTCCTCCTCCTCCTCCTCCACCACACCTGCTCTCTACCGCTAAAGAGTCAGAGTCCAGGTTAGCTTCCTCTACTGTCTCTTCGCTCGGCTCCCCTTTCGCTACCACTAAGTGCTTCGCTTCATCCTCCTCGCTCTTGGCCGCAGCCTGGCCTGACTGGCTGTCCGTATCTAAAAGCTCTTCGTCCGACTGAGCGACGGCAGTGGCAAGTGTGTCTTCCTCTTCCTGGGCTTCCTGTTTGACCGGCAACGAGATATTCTCTTCCTGTGCCTGCTCTGCTTCAGGAGCTTCTTCTTTAAGGGGCTCAGATTTACAAGTGTCACCCAAAATGTCGAGCATTTTCTCATTTTCTATGGATTTAACAGGAATAGAATGGCACAAGGTTTAATCACCAGGGAAACACAGCAAAGACAAATGCGGAACGGGCATGGCTGCCAGACTTAACACTGAGAGAACGGCTAAGGCTACACAGAGATTGGAAAACCCTTTGGGTATACCACATTCAAATGCCTAACACTAACTTCAGTCTTACATGGCTATCAAGGCAACGCCTGAAAAGAGAGAAGAAAAACCTTTATGTGCGGCGTTCCCAGCTTGCTCCTCATTTGTCTTCACGCGGTTGTGCTGCTTTCCGTTTTTCCACATTTTTTTCTCTCCCCAGAAATGAGCTTTGAAAGTCCATGATGCTTATACAGACTGCACGGATTCTCTTTCAGACAGTTCAACTCCCGGATTTTATTTATTTATTCTACTGAAATTCTTTCAAGGAGACCAGTCCGTACGTGAACACCAAGAACAACTTCAGGTGGGAATGAGAAGACATTCATAGTCCAGAAAAGCAAGTGATGGGAATTTCCATGGCCGACCCATCTTCCGTCTTTCCAAGAATCCACTTTGCAATTTGGGTCCCTGCCCTTGCTGACTCTAGTCAAAGTTACAGAACCAAGGCACTGGGTAATATCACAAGATCTGCTCTGCACACAGGAATTGCTCATTAAGCTCAGTGCACTCCCCAATTAAGGGATTTAAAAGCAAACCGCCGTCTTGAAAGATTGGTCTTGGGCCATATTAATAATAGGATGCTGTTGCAGATCTGGTGATATGACCAGATTTCCAATCTCTGTGGCTTTTTCTCCCTTTTTTTGGTATATGTGTGTGTGTGATCTGGACTTTGCGCCAGTTACGAATAAGTGGACCACAGATACTAGTGGAATAAAACCTAAAAAGAGTAACTAAAGGGATTTGTGTGCAAAATCTATGTGGAAGGTTAAGGGCCAGGGAGAGCAAGGTGTTTTGTTTTGTTTTTAAGTATCAGTACCTGATTCCAAGGGAAATTCTTCGAGCTCCTATTAAAATAATAAACAGGGGAAGGGTGGAAACAAGCAAAAGTTACAAAACTCCATTGTACGGCAAGATGAAAAGTCAACGCGACGCAAAATCTGCCGCAACAGGATAACACCTTCCCCAGCGGTGACTCAGCGGCTAGCGTGAACCATCTCTATGCTTTGTCCCATCTCTGGGTTGCCTGAAACTATGTAGATTCATTTAAATTAATGTAACCCAAGTTAGTCCTGCCTATCAGCTTCAAGGAGCCTAGTCTGAGTCAGGCAAGCTTCGGGTACAGCCCATAATCTCAATGCCACAATGATGGCTGAGGAGCAAAGGCAAAGAGCTACCGCAATTGTTTTTAACCCAATGAACCATAGTTCTTTAGCTGAATGAATCCCACCCTACCTATTTGCTGCCACTAGAATGTATGGCTCTTTCTTTCTATATATCTATTCTCCGTCTACTCTACATCTATCTATCTAGACACACACAGAGAGGAAAGAAAAAAGTTACCTTCACGTCTGTAAAATCAGAGGGCACCAGATCAGAGGTGTTTCTGGCCTCTTCGCCTTCCACCTATAAGTAGTGAAGAACAGCGTCAAACTTCCTGAAACACCACAGTTTCTTCACTGAAAACCAAGAATGAATTGGAAAGGGAGGGAGACCCCCTCCAACTGCCCTTTAGTTGCAACCTCATCCCCCCAAACCAGCTGGTAGTTAAATAATATTTTCTACCTCTTTGAGAACAGTGGTAAACGAAACTGGGGGAATTTAAAAAAACAACAACGATGAAAAATGACAGCAAATTCTTTGAGAGTGATGTTGCTGCGATGGTTAATGGTTTTAATGGGGTTAATAGGGAAGGGCCATAGCTGAGCAGTAGAGCGTTCCAGGTTCAATCCCAGGCAACTCCAAGTCGAGTAAGGACACTCTAGGGAGCAGCTGCCAGTCAGTGCAGGCAATTCTGAGCTAGATGGGTCAAAGGACTGACTCATTATGAGGCAGCTTACTGAGTTCCCATATTCCAGGGCACATCATGCCTTCAGATTCCTCCCTCTTACCTCCTCTCTAAGTCACCTGTTATATACACAGTAAGAGGATGTTGCTTAGCACGGAAGCAGACCGCTGGTCTCTCCACCCACAAAAAAAACTAAACTAAACGGTGTTGCACTAAAGAAGCAGGACCTAAACATACCCCCGGTAGGTTTTGTCTAAACCACTAGCAGTGCTAACCCAAACTGCAAGGGGCATGAGACAATGCTATTCTACCTAGGGTGAGGCTGGTGAGGGGAGAGAAGCTCAGCTTGGCCTCCAGGTGGTTATGAAATACAAGGATAAGCCCTAATAAACCTTTACGTTTTAAAAACCAGTGCTCCAGTGTGGGCAGGTGCACACGTTTTGCCACAACTGAACTGGGGATCACATAAACTAAGGCCTGGCCTCAGCATTTCATGCACACACATACACCCTAAAGTAACGATTCCCCGGCACGTTTCCTTTGCACAGGTAAGCCCTTGCAGAGGTAGCATTCAAGCCCGCGTCTCCCAAATCCAAGCACTCCCTGAACTAAGCTAGCTCTTGCCCTTTCCCAAGACCTCAGGGAAGTTAAGATGCTTCACAAATGAAATCATCCCTGGCACCCCAATTCTAAACACGTGGCTTTGGAATCCGCTCACAAATTACTTTTGAAGTTGGCGGGCCTGGCGTTAGATCCAGGGTTCGAAACTCTCATTGTTCTAGGCGCATTTTGCGATAGGGAATTTCATTAGCATGAGCAGTTTCTGAGCTCTGGGTGCAGTACTGTGCATAAGATTTCAGATTAAAACTGCAGAGTAGAAGGATAGGAGGACCTTTTTCTGCCTCCCCACTTCCAGCTACTCTCTGAAGACTGGAGAAGAGATCCTCTTAAGAATATTAGGGGGGTGGGCAGGGGAAGGACTAGACCATGTGAAAAATGAATGGAATATTTTAGCTGCTGTTCATTCATTTTCAGCTTTGTATTCTTGTTATTAAAAAGTGTGCCTAGACATTCCGTTGTTGCGCCCATGTGCCATTTAGCTCCGAGCTTCCATATCTCAGTTTCTAACAATGGTTAAATCCCAAGCTAGCTTAAATCTGCACAGAATGACACGTTGGGCTTGTGGGGTTGCATCCAATTAAGTTCAGGAAAGGGGAGACCCACTTAAACGAACAAGATTTAAGCTGGCCATGTGCGTTCATTTCACCGGATCTACTCTGGAGTAGAACAAACATAGGATACAACCCCTGATTTCTTTTGTTAACTACAAGTATAGAGGAGCTAAGCTGGCTATCAATTCTCGATAGATTCAAGTGTCCTGATTCTAAGGACAACAAACGGCTTGCTCAGAACCATTCTGCTTCAAGCAAAACTTGAGCTGGGCTGCATTCGGCAAAGGCCTCCAGACACACAGGAAGATGAGCAAATGGAAATGCATGTGAAAAGAAAAAGAAGGGGGGAAATAACTATTTTTTTTAAAAAAATAAAAACTATTTCTGGAATCTTTCTACCGCAACGTTTATGATGCATGCATTTAAAGCTTATAGATTTTAGTTAAAAAAAATTGCAACAGCTTTGGACAAACACAAGGGGGGGTAAGAATCAAATGGGATATTTTTTTAAAAAAAACAAACCCAAATTATTTCCACTTTAAGAAAATTAATGGAAGTTGTGGCGATTATTCAGACGGCATGTATTTTTTTAAAGAGATGCATACCATGGCTACTGGTATTTCTCTCGATTCTTCTTTAATGTCTGACATGTGTGGAAGTGCCTCCATGTTACCTACAGGACATCCTGAAAGCTGCTCTGGAAGTTCTCTCCTTTCTGCATCAGCATTTTCTTTACTACCAGACTCAGAGGAGGAGCCAAGTCTACTATCAGCACAGTCATCTACACCACTGCCGTTATCTATTTCAGCTTCATCTAACAAATTTATATCCATCATGTCAATATCCTGCAAGTTATCCAAACTTGCTTCAATATCCTCCTGTGAAAAGAGAAAAAGGCCGTATATATAATTGCCGTCAGGACTCCAAGGCAGAACTGTTACTGTGCAGCTGCAAAGCTAGTTGTACCTGCCCATCTCCAGAGTCATCCTCAAGCCCGTTGTCTTCAACTCCCTCTTCCTCTGGTCTACGCCCTAGTAAGATAAGGGTTATTAAAACGCATGCATGCATACATACAGACAGAATAATCTTTATTCAGGGCCCATTCTGCAATGCAAATGAAAAATGTAAATAGAATCAGGTTAAACTAAGGCCTAGTCCTCACTAACAACTCTGGATCTAAGCAGAAATCCAGGACAGTGTAATGATTAAAGAATGCTGGACTAGGTTAAAGGTAAAGGTAAATGCTGGACTTGGGACCTTGGAGACCAGGGGTCAAATTCCCGATCAGCAACGAAGCAAACAGGGTGGCCTTCAGCCAATCACTCACTCTGAGCCAGGTTTGTTTTGATGATAAAAATGGAGTAAAGTATGTATGCCACCAAGGGACGCGAGTGGTGCTGTGGGTTAAACCACAGAGCCTAGGACTTGCCGATCAGAAGGTCGGCGGTTCGAATCCCTGTGACGGGTGAGCTCCTGTTGCTCGGTCCCTGCTCCTGCCAACCTAGCAGTTCGAAAGCACATCAAAGTGCAAGTAGATAAATAGGTACCACTCTGGCGGGAAGGTAAACGGTGTTTCCATGCGCTGCTCTGGTTCGCCAGAAGCGGCTTAATCATGCTGGCCACATGACCCGGAAGCTGTCTGCGGACAAACACCGGCTCCCTCGGCCAATAAAGTGAGATGAGCGCCGCAACCCTAGAGTCCGTCACGATTGGACCTAACGGTCAGGGGTCCCTTTACCTTTATGTATGCCACCTCAAGCTCCTTGGAGGTAAAGTGGAGTATAAATTTCACAAATAAATAAGGCCCACAATGTTGTCAAGATGGGTCAATGCAATATCTACCCCAATACCCTTTGCCATTTTTCACTACAACCCAAACATCCATTTGGAGATCCGTTGCTAAATGCTTTGCCGTATGCACGGCAAAGTGTGCTACTGCTGCCACCCACCCTAGATCAGGCCGCAACACAGCAGCGGGTCCTGACCCACTGGTTGATGATGAACAGCCTGCTCCAAATCAGCAGCCTTTTAGGCTAAAGGGCGATATCTAAATGGCATAAATGAGTAATAATTAAATAAATGCATTGCCCCAATAGGAAAAGGAAAAACCCACCAGAAAAATCAATGTATCTGCAAAAATCGGGGGGGGGGTGTTTTGTTTTGTTTTTAGCTTCCGCTTTGTTAAATATGCCGTTTGGCATTTTCATTTGTTTTGGTGTAAGTTGCCTAGAAGATTAGGCAGGTCATAAACTGAATACATACAGCAAATGAAGCAGTTAACATATTTCAATGCTGCTTCAGACTAAAGGGGAAGGGGAGGGTGACTGAGTGCTTGATATAGGAATTCTTGAGCACAACTCTGTGATTTGTCCAGACACTCTGTCTTAAGCAAATGCTCTTTCTCAGCATTTTGGGGGAGTCACAGCTACAGGCAAGTTAACCCTACACATGCAAGCAGAACTCCTCCCCTATTCCCCGGCATACCTTTGCTGTTCCTCTTGGGCGTCTTCTTTGTGGTTATTTCTGTCACCACTGGAATCTCTTCAGGGTCTCCCCCCTCCTCCTCAACAGCCTGTTAAAAGAACATAGGGTTAAGCATTTACTTTACAACTCACTCTTCAGGACAAGCCCATGGCCCTTCTCAGGACAAAATAACTACACTGCAAGATTTTGAAGCAGGAATGATTAGATCTCCAGCGGGCTAGCGACAAAGGTGAAAGCTGTTTTCTAGTTCTGCTGGATTTCTCAGCGGCCTTTGATACCATCAACCATGATATCCTTCTGGACCATCTAGAGCAGGGGTGTCAAACTCAAATTCATCGGGGGCCGCATCAGCAGTTTGGTCACCCTCAAAGGGCCGGTTGTATCTGTAGGACTTACAGTACAGGAGAGAAGGGTTCAGGCAGCCGTTGGATCTGTCACATCACAGGATGGCATGCGCTCAATATAAAAACAAGTGGAGGTTTCCTGAATGCATGTAAAGTGGAGGTTTCCTGTGTAGAACGGCCGGCGCCGCTAGAGGGCAGACGTTCTCTGGCTTGTAGGCTGCCGCGCATGTGCTGAAGAGGCGGCTTTCTTGTGTCAAAAAAAAAAACAACGAGAATAAAAGGTGAAGATTGGTAGCCGGCGGCGGCTACACGGGCCACATGACGAGGTCTGGCGGGCCGGATTCAGCCCGCAAGCCTTGTGTTTGACACCCGTGATCTAGAGGAAGGAGTTGGGGGCACTGTTATACAGTGGTTCCGCTCCTTCCTCCTGGGCCGTGTTCAGAAAGTGGTGTTGGGGGATGAGGGTCCTGTCCTCTCCCCCATGCTTTTTAACATCTATATGAAGCCGCTGGGAGAGGTCATCAGGGGGTTTGGGCTGGCCATTCATCAGTATGCGGATGATACCCAGCTCTACCTCTTTTTCAAATCAGGACCAGTGAAGGTCCTGTGTGAGTGCCTGGAGGCGGTTGGAGGATGGATGACAGCTAACAGATTGAGACGGAATCCTGAGAAGACAGAAGTACTGTTTTGGGGGTACAGGGGGTGAACAAGTGTGGGGGACTCTCTGGTTATGAATGGGGTAACTGTGCCACTGAAGGACCAGGTGCGCAGCCTGGGAGTCATTTTGGACTCACAGCTGTTCATGGAGGCACAGGTAAGTTCTGTGTCCAGGGCAGCTGTCTACCAGCTCCCGGACTCTCTCGCCCGAGTGGTGCATGCTCTAGTTCAGTGTTTCCCAAACGTTTTTGGGCAACGGCACACCTGTTTACCGGAAAAAAATCTCGCGGCACACCACCATTAAAGCCCCGCTCCCGTGACGTCATTCGGGGAGCCGGCGGCCCGGGCCTCAGCTGGAAGGAGAGGCGGTGCTTTTCGGCCTGGAATTGTTTCCCGCGCGCTGCGAAAGGGAACAGCTGCGGTCGCGCGAACCCTCCGGCGCTGGGAGGGGAAAGGGCGGAGTCGCAGAGCACCAGCTGGCCGAGCGGTTGCGCGCAGCGTTGCGCTTTTGGAGAGCGTGCGGCTGCTGCTAGGGGATCCGGGGACGTGAGCAGGCCTGGCCCGACCCGGGTTGAAGGAGGACAAGCCGGCAGCGCGCCAAGTGAGTTCGGTTGCGCGCGACGGCCCCCGCTCCCCCCACCCCCGCCGGATCCTCGCCGCCGCCGTCTCTCGCCCGCCTCCCTCCCACGGCACACCAGCCGATGTCTCACGGCACAGTAGTGTGCCGCGGAACACCGGTTGGGAAACACTGCTCTAGTTATCTCCTGCCTGCTTGGATTACTGCAATATGCTCTACATGGTGCTACCTTTGACGGTGACCTGGAAACTACAATTAATCCAGAATGCGGCAGCCAGACTGATGACTGGCTGCTGAGTCCATATAACACCGGTCCAGAAAGACTACATTGGCTCCCAGTACATTTCCGAGCACAATTCAAAGTGCTGACCTTTAAAGCCCTAAACGGCCTTAAAGGCCCAGGATACCTGAAGGAGCATCTCCACCCCCATCGTTCAGCCCGGAAACTGAGGTCCAGCTCCAAGGGCCTTCTGGCGGTTCCCTCCCTGCGAGAAGTGAGGTTACAGGGAACCAACTGAGGGCCTTCTCAGTAGTGGTGCCCGCCCTGTGGAACACCCTCCTGTCAGTTGTCAAGAAAATAAACAACTACCTGAATTTTAAAAGACATCTGAAGGCAGCCCTGTTTAGGGAAGTATTTAATATTTGAAGTTTTATTCTGTTTTTAGTCCTCTGTTGGGAGCCACCCAGAGTGGCTGGGGAAACTCAGCCAGGTAGGCAGGGTATAAATAATAAACCTACTATTTACAGACAGGTAGCCGTGTTGGTCTACCATAGTCAAAATAAAAAAAGGTATCTGAAGAAGTGTGCATGCACACGAAAGCTCATACCAAGAACTAACTTAGTTGGTCTTTAAAACTACTATTGTTATTATCATTATTATTAACTGTCACAAATTACTGTTGTGTTAACTGTCACTTATCAGACAGTACTTTTGCATTATACACACACACAAATGTACAGAAAAAATGCACTAAGCTCTACATACTATACTTTCTGCATTTCATTGCCTGTTGACTTCTGTTTTTATCACTTTTCCTTCTATGTATGCGTATGTATAAATACACACAAATATGTATGTGTATTTACGTTGCTACAACACATACTATTAAATATAACATTTCATGAGCTTCAGTGAAACCATGCAGGGAGGGCTTTGTCTTTTTTTACGATAGGTTCGCATCACAATACTGCTGCCATTATAATAATAATAATAATAATAAATTTTATTTATATCCCGCCCTCCCCAGCCGAAGCTGGGCTCAGGGCGGCTAACAACAATCAAAATAGTTCCACATTCTAAAACATTCATTATAAAATTAATTAAATCAAATTAAAATCAAATTAATGGCAACCATCAAGCAAAATTTTGTGCAGATTGCCAGAGGAGGGGGTCAGGCTGCGCCCTGACAAAAGGCCTGGTGGAACAGCTCTGTCTTGCAGGCCCTGCAGAAAGATGTCAAGTCCTGCAGAGGCCTAGTCTCTTGTGACAGAGCGTTCCACCAGATTGGAGCCGCGGCCGAGAAGGCCCTGGCTCTAGTTGAGGCCAGCCTAACCTCTCTGAGGCCTGGGATCTTTAGGGTGTTTTTATTTGCAGAGCGTAAATTTCTCTGTGGGACATACCAGGAGAGGCGGTCCCGTAGGTACGAGCCATCTTAAGCTCAAACTGCGGCCTGTAACTATGTCCTGTTTCAAAACCAACACAGACCACAAAAGCTGTAGAAATAAAGCTTGAAACATCATGGGTTTGGGACGATGGGCAGAGCTGGCAGGTGAAATCAGTGATATTGTGAGAGCACAGCCCACAGTTCTTACAATGACAAGCCAAAATGGGGAAAAAGACCCTGATTTTATGTTGCCACCACATAGGATTTTTCTGGGCCTCAATTGTGAATTTGTGAACTTCTTTTCTGGTCTCTGCTTTAACTAGACCAAAGTGCATGTAACTAGAATCATGTGCCCCTTCCCTAACACACTCTCCTTTAGATTCTAGCTTTAGATTCGTAGACTGAAGAGTTGGAAAGGGCCCCAAAGGCAACACCTTTGGAAGGCAGCAAACATAGCTCAAGAACCCCTGACAAAAACCTCCAAGGAGGGGGAGCCCACCATCTTCCAAGGCCCCTTGTCCCACTGTCAAACTGCTCTCATTGCCAAAATGTTCCTTCTAAACATTTAGTTTAGTTAAGGTAATTTTGATCCTATTCAGAATTTACACTTTTTGTACGCTGTGAAAAAAAATTCGGGCTTTTTTATGCTTCTCTCTCTTTGCAAGCAGCTTTGAAGTCGCCGTTTTGTTTGTTTGAGACCAGGCGGTGTTTGAGATTTTATTAAATCAATAGAGAACCTCCTTTCTTTTCGTTTGAACCCATCCATCCAGCTCCTTCCATTTTGGAGGAGGAACAGCAGCAGTAGCAGCAGCAGGATAGTAATCATAGCAATTATAAAGCTTGCTAATGTTTCACAACTTTTTATGTGCTGTAAGCCGCCCAGAGTGGCTGGGGAAACCCAGCCAGATGGCCGGGGTATAAATAATAAAATTACTATAATTATCAACATCAAAAAAACGAAGATCATGGCCACTGGGCTCCATGATCAGTGCAGATGGTGACAGCAGTCACGAAATTAAAAGACGCCTGATCCTTGGGAGAAAGGCGATGGCAAACCTAGACAACATCTTAAAAAGCAGAGACATCACCTTGCCAACAAAGGTCCGTATAGTTAAAGCTATGGTTTTCCCAGTAGTGATGTATGGAAGTGAGAGCTGGACCATCAAGAAGGCTGATCGCCGAAGAATTTATGCTTTTGAATTCTGGTGGTGGAGGAGACTCTGGAGAGTCCCATGGACTGCAAGAAGATCAAACCTCTCCATTCTGAAGGAAATCAGCCCTGAGTGCTCACAGGAAGGACAGATCCTGAAACTGAGGCTCCAGGACTTTGGCCACCTCATGAGAAGAGAAGACTCCCTGGAAAAGACCCTGATGTTGGGAAAGATGGAGGGCGCAAGGAGAAGGGGACGACAGAGGACAAGATGGATGGACAGTGTTCTCGAAGAGACCAGCATGAGTTTGACCAAACTGCGGGAGGCAGTGGAAGACAGGAGTGCCTGGCGTGCTCTGGTCCAGGGGGTCACCAAGAGTCGGACACGACCGAACGACTAAACAACAACAACACTATAATTATTATATGTTGTTGTTGTCGTCATCTTCCACGTGACAGCGCTTCGGATACCAGTAGATTGTAGCCTCTTCGGGGCAAGGGGTGCCAACACTCGACTTTTTAATAGGCAACCAGAGATCGATACCTAAGCGGACTCGGAATACCGCGCTCCCAAAGGGCGTCTAACTGCTCGGAGTCTACAGATCCACAGGAGGGAGGGGGAGGGGGAGGGCTAAGGCCACCGGGAGGCGCACGCGCAGTATGCATTTAACCTCTTGCACGCCGGCGCGTTTTTAATCTCTCTCCCCCCCCCCCGACGCTTCTTCACCTTCCTGAGCCGCTCGAGGAGGACGTTCTTGATGCCGCTGCTGTCCAAGCTGCGCCGCTTCAGCTCGGCCCGCAGGTCGATCACCCGCAGGTCGCTCAGGCGACGCGTCGCCCCGAAGGAGACATCCGACTCGCTGCCGCCGCTGAGGGGAACAGCCGCTTCGCCGGCCAGGTTCTCCGCCGCCATCGGAAGGAACTTGCCTCCTCGGCTCTTTTTAAAAAAAAACAACCAAAAACTGCTTTTCTTCAGAAAGAAATATTTAAAATACAGCAATAAAATAAAAAAAATTAAAGTGGCAGTTTGCGCGACGCGCGCCTCCTCTCGCTACGCACAAAATGGCGGCCGCAGCTCTACGCGCAGGCGCAGAGCAGGCGGCGCCCGCTGCGACGCATGCTCAGAGTGCACGATCCGCTCTGGCGCATGCGCCATTGGTTGAGCGAGCCCAGGCGGGAAGGAAACTTGCTGCTTTGCGCGCATGCGTAATAGGGAAAGTGGCGGTGGGGGGGTGATTTAAGGGACAAGAATTCTCAGTAGCATTTTGTCCTGGAAAAGCCCCATGGGTGGGCAAATCACTTTTCTCTCAGCCTCAGTTCAACAAAAGCAACCACAACCAAATATGCCGTAATAATAATAATAATAATAATAATAATAATAATAATAATAATAAATTTATTTATTTATACCCCGCCCATCTGGCTGTGTTTCCCAAGCCACTCTGGGCGGCTTCCCAAAAAATATTAAAATACTGCAATACATCAAACATTAAAAGCTTCCCTAAACAGGGCTGCCTTCAGATGTCTTCTAAAAGTCTGGTAGTTGTTCTCTTTGACACCTGGTGGGAGAGCGCCACTACCGAGAAGGCCCTCTTCCTGGTTCCCTGTAACTTGGCTTCTCGCAGCGAGGGAACCGGAAGAAGACCCTCGGTGCTGGACTTCAGCGTCCGGGCTGGACGATGGGGGTGGAGACGCTCCTTCAGATATACTGGACCAAGGCCGTTTAGGGCTTTAAAGGTCAGCACCAACACTTTGAATTGTGCTCAGAAACGTCCTGGGAGCCAATATAGGTCTTTCAAGACCGGTGTTATATGGTCTCGGCGGCTGCTCCCAGTCACCAGTCTAGCTGCCGCATTCTGGATTAGTTGTAGTTTCCGGGTCACCTTCAAAGGTAGCCCCACGTAGAGTGCATTGCAGTAGTCCAAGCGGGAGATAACCAGAGCATGCACCACTCTGGGATTATAATGTTAATAGCACATGTCAATCTCCTGGAAGGGCGTTTCCCCTGCACATAAAACAGTAGTTTCTTTTTCACATTACAAGACTTGTGCAAGGAAAACTGCATTCGTAATATGGCTTGCCTATCGCAAAAAATGGGGAATTATATGCAGCCCTTACTGGCCCTGGGTGGCTTATTTACTAAATTTGTATACCACCCTTCATCAAATGGCGGTTCACAACATAAAAATACAAAATGAAAACGCAAAATAAAGCGCCTTCTCTTTTGTTTTTTTGCTTAGCTGCAATCATTATCCTTATTTATTAAATGTACATACCACTATTCAAAAGATTACAGGGTGCTTAAAAAGCTCTTAAACTCTGAAAATCTTCTTGCTTACCTGGATGGAGGATAGGGAGGGAGGGTGTGGAAACTAGCCTATCGTAGGAAGGTTAAATTAACACCTGTTGCTCCGCCTACTGTCGCCTCCAGCCCCGCCCACCATGGGTGTTGGCCCCCTCAGGAGGGAATGTGGTCCTCATGCTGAAAATGGCTTCCCATCCCTGGGTTAGTTCAGGATCTGGCAGACCAGGGTTCAAATCCTTGGTCAGCCCTGTCCACTGGCTGAAATGTTTGGTGGACGTGCCCAAGGATTAAGGCTTTCTGGGAGATGATATATAATGAAATGAAAAAGGTATTTAAATATACCTTTCTGAAGAAACCAGAGGCCTTTCTCCTGGCCATAGTCGGCCAATTGGTGCCAAAGAAGGATAGAACTTTCTTTATGTATGCTACAACAGCAGCAAGAATACTTATTGCAAAGTACTGGAAGACACAAGATTTACCCACTCTGGAAGAATGGCAGATGGACTACATGGAACTGGCGGCAATGACTGTCAGAATCCGAGACCAGGGAGAAGAGTCTGTGGAAGAAGATTGGAAGAAATTTAAAGACTGTTTACATAAATACTGCAAAATTAATGAATGTTAGAATGATGTCAGAATGAAGTTAAGTGGTTTGTTAACAGGTGAGAATCCAAAGTTACAATATATTAAGTTAAAGGATTAGGATAAAAACAAAGAGGGAAAGGATTTGCTGAATTAACTAACTGAACTGGAATACAAAAAAGGGAGGTGTGAGGAGGTCAGGGAAACAAGTAAATGAAAGACAAGACATGGAAAGATTGATTTGTTTTTAAATGTTTTTATTTTTCTGTATTTTGTATTTTTTCTTTTTTTCTTTTTCTTTCTCATATTTTTGTAACCTTTTTTCAAACTTTAATAAATATCATTAAAAAAACAAACAAATCCTTGGTCAGCCATGAAGCTCCATGAATGACCTTGACCTGGGCACAGTCCCTCAACAGTACATTACCCTTAAATTACTGTTGTGATGAGGAGGGAGAGGACCTCCCTGACTTCCTTAGTAGGAAAAGTGAGATATTAATGTCATAACCAGATGTAATAATGCAATAAGTAATATAATAAATGACACCTTTGGTAAAGGCTGCTCTCCAATTGGAACATTCGCAGGTCAGTGTTTCCCAGTTATCAGTGTTTATACTACATTTTTTTTACAAAGGTCCATATAGTTAAAGCTATGGTTTTCCCAGTAGTGATGTATGGAAGTGAGAGCTGGACCATAAAGAAGGCTAATCGCTGAAGAATT
Organism: Podarcis bocagei; assembly: GCF_964188305.1. Classification (NCBI taxonomy): domain Eukaryota; kingdom Metazoa; phylum Chordata; class Lepidosauria; order Squamata; family Lacertidae; genus Podarcis; species Podarcis bocagei. The sequence continues at coordinate 7,602,405 of NC_138144.1, read as the reverse complement.
GATGCTTTTGAATTATGGTGCTGGAGGAGACTCTTGAGAGTCCCATGGACTGCAAGAAGATCAAACCTCTCCATTCTGAAGGAAGTCAGCCCTGAGTGCTCACTGGAAGGACAGATCCTGAAGCTGAGGCTCCAAGACTTTGGCCACCTCATGAGAAGAGAAGACTCCCTAGAAAAGACCCTGATGTTGGGAAAGATGGAGGGCACAAGGAGAAGGGGACGACAGAGGACCAGATGGTGGGACAGTGTTCTCGAAGCTACGAACATGAGTTTGACCAAACTAGGGGAGGCAGTGGAAGACAGAAGGGCCTGGCGTGCTCTGGTCCAGGGGGTCACGAAGAGGCGGACACGACTAAACGACTAAACAACAATACAGTGGTACCTCGGGTTAAGTACTTAATTCTTTCCGGAGGTCCGTACTTAACCTGAAACTGTTCTTAACCTGAAGCACCACTTTAGCTAATGGGGCCTCCTGCTGCTGCCACGCTGCCACAGCACGATTGCTGTTCTCATCCTGAAGCAAAGTTCTTAACCTGAAGCACTATTTCTGGGTTAGCGGCATATGTAACCTGCAGCGTATGTAACCCGAGGTACCACTGTATAATAAATATAATCAGCTATTTGTCGGGAGGTGTTTTACTCCTGACAAAAGAGATGCTGAAAGTAGTTTACAATGATTATTTGCAATACAATTCCTGCTCTGAGGTATACAGTCTAGAAGACATGACTAGGGCCGGCCCACCCATGAGGCAAGGTGAGGCGGCTGCCTTAGGCAACAGGATGTAGAAGGCAGCCGATTCTGGCCTTTAAAGAATGCATATTATGTAGATAAACTAACAGGAAGGATTCGAAACCGGCGGGACCAGAAATTCATGGAAGACTGGAGTAAATTTACGGACTACTTGAAAAGTATTTGTGAAGATCAGATGACGTTTGTAGGTTTGCAATAAGTTTTGTGAGGAGTATTATTGGAAGTATTGCAAAATTGGAGAGGGGGAAGGATGATTTGTTAAGAGATGTAAAGGCAATATAAAGTTAAGAAATGCATAAGAAGTGGTTAAAACGGTAGATCATCAGAGGTGCTGATGGAAGTCTAAAAAGATTGTGATAAGTGATAAGTTTTGTGGTACATTTTATAATTTATATGTTAAAATCAATTTAAAAAATTTAAAATTTTAAAAGGTAAAAACTTTTTACATCACAGAAAGGGCGGGCTAAAGCAGAAATCTGAGTGGGTTGTTTACCTCCTGTCTGGCAGATCGCCTGTTAATGCTCACTTGATTGGATACCCTGGGGAGCCTGGCCAGTCTTTTGTAATGATAAGTACTTAGTTCCTGAGCCAGGTCACAGGCTCACCCTATTCATACACAGACATACCCTTAAGACAGGATTTGTGAAGGAAAAGACAATGGGGAGGCTCTTGCATTTGACCTTGCAGAGAAAACACCTGGTCAGTTTGGGAGTCAAAATGGCTCCATGGCTGCTCTCCTGTGCAGCTTCAGACATGTGGCCTATATATCTATGTACGTGTTTGCTTGGTACCTTTCTTATATACATAATGAAGCACGTGAAAGTATAGAGTATAGTTGGTACCCGCTTAGAGTAACAAGGATCAGGCAGACACAGCTTTGGAGAAAAAGAAGGTGAGGTTTTATTGCTAAGCAATAAGGACCCAGTTGGAATCTCTTCCAAAGAATTGGGACCCCGAGAAGACAAATCCTGAGGTCTTTATACCTGAGCAAATCACAGCAAATCACAGATCATGAGACAGTCATGAGAGAGTCACAAACACCAGCGAAAATTAGCCAATTAGCGTGCTTCTTGCCATGCTTACGGCTCCTGGTCAAGCGCAGAGTTCTACTCCCAACTTCTGCTTTCCATCGTCTGCACAAATGATGCACAATGATGCACACTCTGACCTTTTCCCCAGTTCTGACAGAACAGGGAGTTTTTGTGGTTTGGCCCTTCCTGTTCTTGTGGGTTATTTTATTTTATTTTATTTTATTTAAATTATTCGTTTTCACAATTTATATAAACACAAACAATACACAATACAAACATACATACACACAAACAAACATGTATAATTTCATATCCTTTTTTTCTTAAATCTTATTTCACCGACCTCCCCATACCTCCCCTTTCTGCATTCCAATTCCTAAATTTATTACAGCAAATTCTCACCCTTAATTTTATCTGATTGTATTATTTTCTTTTCTTTTAACTTAATCTTTACAGCTGTAATCCACTTACTTTTTATAACCATAACATTTTAGCATTCATTAATTTTACAGTATTTCTTAAGATAATTTTTAAATTTCTTCCAATCTTCTTCCGCCGTCTCTTTCCCCTGGTCTCGGATTCTGCCAGTCATTTCAGCAAGTCCCATGTAGTCTATCACCTTCATTTGCCATTCTTCCAGAGTGGGTAGATCTTGTGTCTTCCAATACTTTGCGATGAGTATTCTTGCTGCTGTTGTAGCATACATAAAAAAAGTTCTGTCTTTTTTTGGCACCAATTGGCCGACGATGCCCAAGAGAAAGGCCTCTGGTTTCTTAAGGAAAGTACATTTACCTTTTTCATTTCATTATATATCATTTCCCAGAAAGCCTTAATCTTTGGGCACGTCCACCAAAGGTGAAAAAAGGTACCTTCCGTTTCTTTACATTTCCAGCATTTATTATCAGGCAAGTGGTAGATTTTTGCAAGCTTGACTGGGGTCATGTACCACCTACAAATCATTTTCATAATATTTTCCTTTAAGGCATTACATGCCGTAAATTTCATACCGGTGGTCCACAACTGTTCCCAGTCAGCAAACATAATGTTATGACCAATATCTTGTGCCCTCTTGTGGATTATTTTAGTCTGCATTTGAGGGGGATTTTGTACCATTGTCTCTGATTCATGTCTTCCCTTTTGTTCAGGGTACACGGATGTTTTCTAGGGGAAAGGTCGGTTCTAAAGTTGCTGTTCCTAGCAGTTTGCAGTTTAGCTAAGGCAAAAGCTTTCCTTTGATTCAAAATGGATTATAAAAATGCTGTAAGCCCTGATTATGTGTGAGCATATATGAATATATTGATTACTGATACTGATTATATGAATAGCATAAAGGTAGCCCTTCTTTCCTTGCCTCAATAAGACCTTAATTTATTTATTTGGCCCCACAAAAGAACACACTTCCGTTGTCTCTTGAGAAAAGATGGCTGCCAAGAATGCAACTGAGAAACCCATTGAAAGGCCAGCTCAGAGCCGTGCACCTTGTTGAGCGTGGGAAGCTGGGACCAGGTGCTCCACTTTGCCCTCCTTGGAAGAAAAAAAGTGGGCTATAAACGGAATCCATTAATCAAGTTGCAGCCTTAGTGGTTTTTTCCCCCTGGACTACAACTCCCATCAGCCCCAAAGCCAATGGCTGCAGGAGGGGCTGATGGGAGTTGCAGTCCATAACCTCCCCGAAGCGACCAGATGACGGGAGGGAAGGCTGGCGGCGGCATACAACCGGAAGCAGCCGCTCTAGGAGATGCCCTTCCGCGGGAATCTATGGCGTGTTTCCCCGCCCACCTCCTTATCTATAGCCAGCGCAGCCGTCTCCTCCTCCTCTTCCTCCCTCCACCACCGACGTCCCTGCGCGTCCTCCGCGCGTGCGCACTCCCCTGTTACGGCGTCGTCGTCGGGCCTTCCCGCCATTTTGTCTGACGGGACGCGGCGCCCGCATCTCCCTCCCCCGCGGCGCGCGCTTTTTTTCATGAGAGGAAAAGCGGCGGCGGCGCCGCTCCTCCTCCCGCCCTTTCCGTCGCGCTTGGCTTCAAGGCTCCATGGCAGCTGCAGCCGCTGAGGGGAGCGACACCCCGGCTGCGGGGGACGACGACGCGGCGGCGGCGCCGCTCCTCCTTCCTTCGTGCCCCCTCAGCGGGGGCAAAGCGGCGGGGGCCGCCTCGCCGGCGGCGGGGGCCGCCTCGCCGGCCGGGTCGACGCGTCGCCTGAGCGACCTTCGGGTGATCGACCTGCGGGCCGAGCTGAAGCGCCGCAATTTGGACACCGGCGGCAACAAGAGCGTCCTCCTCGAGCGCCTCCGCAGCGTGAGTTGTGAGGCGGGGGGTTGGGGGGGGGAGGCGAGGCGAGGCTCTTTTCCTCCCCCATAAACACCTCGTTTGAAAGGGTGGTGTGAAGGCCGGGTTGTGGGGGGGGGGGACGAAAACATGGAGGTTATGGGGGGGAGCACAAACCACCCCACGCGGTTTCTCGTCGTGTGTCCCCCCCCAGCTTGCTTCTGAAAAAACGGAGAGAGGAACCCCCTCCCCCACGATAATACTGAGACCTCTGGGTACATAGGGCGGTATATAAATGCAATAAATAAATAAAATATAAACGGAAACATGGAAGGGGGGGGAGTCCAGTTTTTTGCCCCTCCCTCGTATTCCTGTGTGTCTCCCCCCCCCCCGCATATATATCAAATAAATAAATAAAATATACACGGAAACATGGAAGGGGGGAGTCCAGTTTCTTGCCCCTCCCTCGTATTCCTGTGTGTCTCCCCCCCCCCCGCATATAAGTCCAATAAATAAATAAAATATAAACGGAAACATGGAAGGGGGGGAGTCCAGTTTCTTGCCCCTCCCTCGTATTCCTGTGTGTCTCCCCCCCCCCGCATATAAATCAAATAAATAAATAAAATATAAACGGAAACATGGAAGGGGGGGAGTCCAGTTTCTTGCCCCTCCCTCGTATTACTGTGTGTCTCCCCCACCCCCCGCATATAAGTCCAATAAATAAATAAAATATAAACGGAAACATGGAAGGGGGGAGTCCAGTTTCTTGCCCCTCCCTCGTATTCCTGTGTGTCTCCCCCCCGCATATAAATTCAATGAATAAATAAAATATAAACGGAAACATAGAGGGGGGGTCCCACGTTCTTGCCCCCTTTTTCCTGGGTGTTTCCCCACCACCCGCAATTAAATTCAAAAATAAATAAAATATAAACGGAAACATGGAAGGGGGGGGAATCCAGTTTCTTGCTGCTTCCCCCTCCCCCACTTGACTGTGTGTCTCCCCACCACCACCGCCCGCATATAAGTCCAATAAATAAATAAAATATAAACGGAAACATTGAAGAGCGGTGGGGGGGTCCATTTTCCTGCTCCCCCATTTTACTGTGTCTCCCCACCACCACCCGCATTTGCTTCTGGGGAAAAGGGTGTTGGGGGGAGGGTTTTTCCTTTTATTCCCCCCCCCCGCCCTGATTCTTCTTGTTTTTCTAGTGGAGCAGCTGTTTTTGTTTTTTCCACCTTGGGGAAAAGGCTACAGATGTGAACTTGTTTTCCATGACGCTGAAGTAAATTGGGGGAGGGGGGAGACCCCCCATTTTTTTGTTTTCACACCTGCACATCATCATCATTGCTTTGGGGTCCGTAGAGATGTGAAGACGTGGGTTTTTTTGGGGGGGATTAATCCTGTTTTTTGTTTTTAAGTTTAAAAAACCGTATATCTCTTTTGACGCTTTGGGCTCCAATAATCATAGTAATTTTATTATTTATATGCCGTCCATCTGATATGGGTTGCCTCAGGCACTCCAGGCCACTTCCAACGAAATATCAAAACACAGAAAAACATTCAGACATTCAAAAACCTCCCTGTACATGTTAAATATAAATGCTAACACTGTATTACTGGTTTTTCCTGGTGCCCACACCCCAAGTTCCCCTTAAGCAAATGAGAGGTTGTGGGTGTCCCCCCTCCGATATTTGCTTTGTTTTTATTTTTCAGTTATGTACCTTGTGTGCCGCCATGGGCTCCCTGGGGGGGGGGTGTAAATATTAACTGTAAACACTTAATATTATTGTTTTCCCAGGTGCTCACATCCCCAGTGCCCCATAAGCAAATGATATGTGGGGAGGGGGACTGTTTATCCCCCTCCCCCACCTATTTGCTTTTGTTTTTTAATCATGTATCTTGCTTGCCACCCTGGGCTCCTTGGGGAGGAGTAAAAATTAAATGATATTCATACTGTGCTGTTGTTATTCCGGACCTTCACATCCATAGTGACCCCTGAAGTAAATAAGATGATGGGTTGGGGTGGAATTAAGTGGGTGAGATTATGATGATGGGATTTACTGGCGGGATGTGGGGAGAAGGAGGCTTCTAAACCTTGTGTAGCGTTACATGATGGTAACGTAAATGAGATGGAGAAGGGGGCGATGATAATAATGACAGGGTTTGGATTTTGGTGAGGATGGAGAAGACGGTGATGGGATTTTGGAGGGTGTGCAGAAGGGAGTCTCCTTTTTATAGAAAAGCAGATGACCCTAAAGTAAATGAGGCAGGTTTGGGGTTGCTGCAGGGGGCAGGATGGGATTCAGGAATGGTATCTTAAAAGTAGAATGAAGGTGATGATGGACTTTTGAGGGGGGTCCTAAATGTGGGATTGGATTGTGGCAAATGAGATGAGGGAGTATTGGGGTTTCGGGTGGGATAATGGGAACAAGAGAAGGAATAAAAAAGAGGGAGAGTTATGGGTTTGGTTTGGGGAGGAAAGTTAGGATGTTGGGCTTTGGTTTCCTGCAAGGGGGATCGGGAGGTAGACTCCTAATTAGGTGATTGGATGATTCAGAAGTAAATACGTGATTTGGGTTCTTTCAGGACAGCAGGGATTGAGTGGAATCAAAGGAAAGAAGGTGGGGTTAAGGATTGAGTAACAGTGAAGAAATAATAATAATAATAAATAATAAATTTTATTTATACCCCAGCCTCCCCAGCCAAGACCGGGCTCAGGGTGGCTAACACCATGTATAAAAACAATTGATGAAAATACAACTTAAAAACAAGATTAAAATACAACATTAAGATGCAGCCTCATTTCAGTAGAAACTCAAATCAAAAACTTTGGGGATAAAAACGTGAAATCTGCACCAAGGCCAACTATCCAGACTGGTCCTACGTGGGCCAGAAAAAAGCCAGGGAAGTCCCCAAATAGGAGTTCCATCACAGAAGGAGAAAGGGAAAACAAAAAAGGGGGGGAGGGGATCAAACTGATTCCAAGCCAAAGGTCAGGCGGAACAACTCTGTCTTACAGGCCCTGCGGAAAGAAATCAGATCCTGCAGGGCCCTGGTCTCATGAGACAGAGCTTTCCACCAGGCCGGAGCCAGTGTTGAAAAGGCCCTGGCTCTGGTTGAGGCTAATCTGACTTCCTTAGGGCCCGGGACCTCTAGGGTGTTGCTATTTATGGACCTTAAGGTCCTCCGCGGAGCATACCGGAAGAGGAGGTCCCGTAGGTACCGTGAAGGGTTTTAAAGGTAAAAACCAGCAAATTGAATAAGAAAGGATTTTGGTTTCTGCAGGGAGAGAAGATGAAATTGAGGGGTGGAATTAAAAGGAGGGAGGAGGTGGTGGTGTTGGGGTTTGTCAGTTGTGGGGAAGGGGGGCTCCTTCAGATGATGGTGATCCTATGCTGCTTGTCATCGAGGATCACAAGGCAGCTTACAATATGTGAACACAAAAGTTCACATCACAGTAACAAACGAAAACAATCCCCCCCAATACAGTCATGTGAAGGATGGGAGAGAACTGGGGAGGGGATTGAGGGTCGAATGACAAGATAGAAAGGGAAAATAGGCAGGTTCGGGGGGGGGGAGAGAAGTAGGTTGGGTGATGGTGAAGTCAAGGAGATGATAAGGGTAGAATTAAAGGGAGCAAGGTGCTGGTGATGGGACTGGCTGGGGTGGAGAAGGCTCCTTTTAAAAGACAGATTAGATGACCCAGAGGTAAATGAGATGAGGGGCGCTGGGGTTGCTGTGGGGTAGATGATGAGAGAGTGAGATCGTAGAGTGGGTGGAATCACAAGGAAGGAGAAAGTAACGAAGAGGGGATTTGGTACGGGAAGAAGGCGCTTGAAGTTGGGATTGGATGATACTGTGCTGAAATAACTGAAAAGAAAGGGGGATTGGGGTTGCTCCAGGGGGGAGAGGGAGGAAGAAAAAAGAATTTGGGAGGGGGGAAAGAGAGGAGGGGATTAAGGGGTGGTTTCAAAGGGAAGAGAAGACAGTGATGGACAGGGGGGATGTGTTTGTGGCAAGGGAGAGAAGAGAGAAATAGGGAATGGGAGAAGTAGGGTGGCAAGTAGGAATGGGCTGTGAGGAAGGAAGGGCAGATGATGGGAGGTGGAAGAAAAATGGCATGTTAAAATGGAAAATACAGAAGGTGCTGTGGGGGTAAGGTAAAGGTAAAGGGACCCCTGACCGTTAGGTCCAGTCGTGACCGACTCTGGGGTTGTGGCACTCATCTCGCTTTATTGGCCGTGTACAGCTTCCGGGTCATGTGGCCAGCATGACTAAGCCGCTTCTGGTGAACCAGAGCAGCGCATGGAAACGCCGTTTACCTTCCCGCCGGAGCGGTACCTATTTATCTACTTGCACTTTGACGTGCTTTTGAACTGCTAGGTTGGCAGGAGCAGGGACCGAGCAATGGGAGCTCACCCCGTCGCAGGGATTTGAACCGCGACCTTCTGATTGGCAAGTCCTAGGCTCTGTGGTTTAACCCACAGCGCCACCGCTTCCCTTGCTGTGGGGGTAGGAAGTGGTTAATTGTCCTGAGTAAGAGTGGTGAAATTTAGGGATGCAGTGAAAGGTGTACATCACGAAGACAGAATGAATACTGCCTTTCTTGAATGCAGGGCAGACTTGGCGTTGCTGAGCTTCCTTACAGAGAATCCTACAAAATGTGCAAGTAATATAAAATAAGACATTTGCTGTTTCTGAAATGCACACAATCTTTTCTTCCTAACAGACCATTGAGGAAGAAGGGGGAAATCCTGATGAAATCACTGTGGTGGCAGAGAGCCCCGGCAAGAGAACTCCCAAAAGAACAGTGAAAGGTATGGAATGGCATGGATATGTGCTTGCACTCCTGGCCCTCTTGCAGATTGAGTTTCCTTTTTTATCTTGTGAGCAGCTGTCCTTTTTAAACCAGCTCTTTAGCGTGTGCAGATTTTGTGCTAGTTTGGATTTTCTGGGTCAGCTATACAAATATTTTATTTAGTTATTTGCAAAATGGGTAGCATGTGTAAGTTTGGGCACCTAGATTTAAATGTTTTCCACTTCCCCCGCCTCATATCTCTCACTGTTTATGCGGTGTCTATTAGATTGTAAGACTTGAGGGCAGGGTCATGTGTGTGTGTGTGTGTGTGTGTGTGTGTGTGTATGTATTAAAACTTTGCACAGTGCCTGGAAAACACCTGATGAGCCTCTAATCTGTTTGCTGGTTTTTAGGGCGTAAGCCAGAGGAAGAAGGTGGAGAAGATAACGGGTTGGAGGAAAACTCGAGAGATGAACAGGTAAGGGGAAGGAGAAAAGTGACTTAGTGTTCTTTACAAGCTCTGTTTTCAAGCTACAGGCATTGCAGTTTCCTTTTTTATTTACCCCCACCCCCTTTACAGGAGGATATTGAAGCAAGTTCAGATAACATCCAGGATATGGATGTGATGGATATTAGCATTTTAGACGAAGCCGAAATAGATAACACCAGTGCTGTTGATTGTGGAGATGACTATAGCTCTGAGAACCTTCTCGACTCTGACAAAGATAACATTGATGCGGAAATGAAAGAACTTCCTGAACAGCTAATGGAAAGCGAGGTCAGTAATTGGTTGGTGGCATCTCCTCTTGTGGTGCAAACCCAAGATTTGTGCTGGTGAAGTGTATGGAAAATTCAGCCCTACATACCCCAGTCTAATCACTATTCTTTCCTTGGAGTGTTTATTGTTTTGTTTTGTGGTTCAAACAACACAAGCCCTCTTAACCGTCACAGGTAGTCTCTCTTCCTCACTTTGTGTCCTTATGTGTCAACATTGGGTTGCCCACACCTTCACTTCAGAAATTGGAATGTTAGCAAGCATTTTGTGGTTCGGTACAGAAGGGAAGGCTGGCTGGTAACAGTTAACTCTTTTTGTGACTTCTTATATCATCGCTTCAAGCACTGGTAGTTCTAAGCATTTTAAGTCTGTAAGGAATACCTTTTTTTCTTCTCTCAGGAGAATGGTGAAGAACTTGATGATCTGCTTGACGCTACTTCACCTGGTTTAACTGCAGTGAAGGTAATGTGCCTGTCTCTTGATCAATACCTGTCAGCTTGATCATATTCTGGAGCCCTGAGCTAGCAAATTGCTTTGCTGTAGTTGTTGTAATAGAGACTGTGTTTTGATGTTGGCTTCACCTAATATTTAGCTTCCATGCAAGTCAAGTCAAAAGGTTTCTGAGCTCCTCATTTCCTGGTGTGAATGGTAACCTCAGTGCATAAACAGCTGGGACTGATTTAAATCAAGGCAATGCGTTGTACCCAACATTTGTCAATTCAGAATAGACGTGTTGAAATTAAGGCACATGACCAGCAGCCGTGACCATTTGTGACAATAGCTATGAGAGTATAGGAACTTTCAAACTTGGCAAATTGACCTTTGTTTCTTTTTTCATTGTTCTTTTCTGCTTCCCTATCTTGACCCAACAGACAATAATGAAATGTTTGTGACTGATAGTTTGAAGCAAGATCTGATAGTGACTAGATAAACTAGAGCAGACTATATTCTCAAGGTGAAAATTGCATGTGCCTAACAGGTAAAATTGTAAACATTCATATTTTAAAAGCTATCAGATTGGCTTTTCCTTGATATAGAAAGTATCTTATCCCCATTAATCTGGCAGGGGTACCGATTCAGGTTAGAGATTATCTGCAGAGCTAAAATATACAAGCTATCCTCATTTTATGTGGGGATTACGTTCTGGACCCCCACGCGTTGGCGAGGCCCACGTAAAGCATTTCGGCACTGCGCAATTGTGCATCAGTCAGACATGCATAAAGCAGTCATTGTCTATATTCAACATTATTTACTATTAACCAAATTATTATTTGAGAGAAACTTGTTATCTGGTGTAAGCCATTCTTGGAGTTGGCCAGATAAAATTAATGGATGTGACTAACTCGAATCTATGCTGAATAGAACCTAGTTGGATTAAGCCCTCTTCTTTTTTTTAATTGAGTTTTTATTTTCTGTCCTGTTTAAAGCTGGAAGCTAATGGCCCAGAAGGATAATTTTACTTGCCACAGCAAAGATCAGATACTCCCCCCCCCCATCTATGATAATTGTAGAGAGGAACAAAAAAAAAGTAGTAGGACCTCAGAGCCATTGCTGCTTAACTACTGGAAATCTTATTCAGAGATTTTTAACAGAAATTTCCCCACACAATTCATGTAAGTTATAGTATATTCATATCCATAAGGCCTAGAAACATCCACACAGTTTTAAGTACCGTATTTTTCGCCCTATAGGACGCACTTTTCCCCCTCCAAAAATGAAGGGGAAATGTGTGTGCGTCCTATGGGGCGAGTGCAGGTTTCAGGCAGCTCTGCGCAACCCTAGGGAGCCTGGCGCGAAGTTGCGCCGGTCTCCCAAGGGTTGCACAGAGCTGCCTGCATTCCGAAGCCTGGGACGCGCTGAAGAGCGTGCCCGGGCTTCGCGCAGCTCTCCGCAAGCCTGGGGAGACCGGGGCGACTTCCCGCCGGGCTCCCTAAGGCTTGCGGATAGCAGACTGTTCTCGGGGCTGGGGTCGGGGGAAGCTCGGGCTCCCCCCGCACCGGGGGGGGGGGGAATAAACCTAGGTGCGTCCTATGGGGCGAAAAATACGGTAATAGTCCCGCTTCATTCTACCTTGGTCAGCCCACACCTAGAATCCTGTGTTCCGTTCTGGGCACCACAATTTAAGGATATCCACAAGATAGAACATGTGCAGAGGAGGGTGACCAACATGAGGAACAGAACAGTTCAGGGAGTTGGGTGTATTTAGCCTTAAGAGGAGACTGATAGCCATTGTCAAATATCTAAAGGGCTGTCACGAGGAAAATGGATACGACCCAAACTAAGTTACGAAAAGGAAGATTCCGACTAAATATCAGGAAGAACTTTGTGACAGTAAGAGCTGTTAGACAGTGGAACAGACTCCCAGAAGAGGTGGGGGCTTCTCCTGCCTTGGAGGTTTTTAAGCAGAGGTTGGATGGCCATCTGCCATGAATCCTTTAGTTGGGATTCCTGCGTTGCAGGCGGTTGGACTAAATGACCCTCGGGTCCCTTCCAACTCTATACAGTGGTACCTCGGGTTAAGTACTTAATTCGTTCCAGAGGTCCGTTCTTAACCTGAAACTCTTCTTAACCTGAAGTATCACTTTAGCTAATGGGGCCTGCTGCCGCGCCGCCGGAGCACAATTTCTGTTCTCATCCTGAAGCAAAGTTCTTAACCTAAGGTACTATTTCTGGGTTAGCGGAGTCTGTAACCTGAAGCGTATTTAACCTGAAGCTTATGTAACCCGAGGTACCACTGTACTGTAATTCTATGATTCTGAGCAATTATAACCAGCTTTGCAGAAACCGTAGGCTCTTTGGAAATTATAAATTTATTTCACAGCTGAAATAAATTACTGTTTTGAATTTGCTTCCTGTATTGGGACAATAGTTCTGGGCCTAAATCCTATCCACAATCTTTGACACACACTCTAGTTTCCATCTCCTAAGCCTGAAATAATTACACATTATACCCTTATTTGCCTCTCCCTCCCCTCCCTCTGTTACTTTTCTAGAGCTAAAATTTAGGTTGGAAGCTTCTTGGGCCTGAGGCCATTCGTGTTTATACTCTATAAAGTAAGGTGTCTAACTTTGTGGCAGTTTTTAAGACACTGAAAAATGTAATGCGGGAAACTGGGGAAACCTTTAAAGACTCATGTAACCTTTGTGTTGGGCTTCTTCCTTTTGTTGCAACAAATAAACCAGGGGTCAGCAAACTTTTTCAGCAGGGGGACGGTCCACTGTCCCTCAGACCTTGTGGGGGGCCGGACTGGGGGGGGGGGGATGAACAAATTCCTATGCCCCACAAATAACCCAGAGATGCATTTTAAATAAAAGGACACATTCTACTCATGTAAAAACACACTGATTCTCAGACCGCCTGCAGGCCAGATTTAGAAGTTGATTGGGCCAGATCCGGCCCCCGGGCCTTAGTTTACCTATCCATGAAATAAACTATCAGGCCTACTGGCTGCTGATTTGCTTCTTTGCTTGGCTGAAGTCTCTTGTTTTGTGACCGATCAAAGATCTGCGGGGCTAGACTGTAGCGAAGGTGGGAAACGCTTTAAGTAGCAGACCCCAATATTTGTCCTTTTCAGCCATCATTCCTCTGCTGCCTGGGGCTGTTGGTACAGTCGTACCGTTTGACTTCCAAAACGTTCAGAAACCAAAGCACAGCTTCTGATTGGCTGCAGGAAGCTCCTGCAGCCAATCTGAAGCCCATCGGATGTTCGATTACAAAGAACGGTCGCAAACAGGAACACTCACTTCCATGTTTGCGGCGTTCGGGAGCCAAAACATCTGAGTACCAAAGCATTCGTGATCCAAGGCACGACTGTAGTTGGAAGTTCAACAGCATCTGGAAGGCTACAAGTTCCCTGCAACAGGGCATCGCCTTGCTTGGATTCAACCGTCTCTATGGTGCAGAACTGTACATATTAATGCATACTATTGCACTTTAACTCAGCACAGGAAGCCCTCAACTTACAGGGGGGTTACATTCTGGGGATTGGCCCTGAAGCGAGAATTTTTTATAGTGAAAACACATTAGGTGCAATGGCAGGTGGGATTGCTGAAGTCTTCCCCCCCCCCCCCATCATTTTTATTTTAATATTATTTTTTTGCCAAGTGCATAATACTGAGTGTGCACAAGTTAAATGTGCATAGGTTGCGTGCTTACTGTATGAACTACTTCAGGCCTTTTTTTGCACCATTTAACACCACACCCTTTTCTTCTTTCAGGACTTGGGGGAGCAACATTCAGAGCCAGGTACCTTTCGATTAATTTCTTCTAGCTGATTTTTAAAATGAGGTGGAGAAAAGGCCCAGGACTTTAACTAACTAGACTTCTTACATTACTGAGTAGTCAACAATCCACGTCATTCCAAAGTTCATAAAGATCTTAAACCTACGGTAACCCTTATTGCTAGCTCTGAGAAGTAACGCCTTTCGTTTCGCAGTTGCTTCCTCTAGACCTGAAATGTTCTTTTTTTTAAAGAGAAAAATAATAATAATCTCTATTTAGCTTCACAAATGCACTAGAAGAAATGTTAGCATCGCGTATGAAAGCAAAAGATTTCTACCTATAGCACAGATTGTAATATATGATTGTGTGATTGGGGAGAATAGTGAAGGCAGTTTAAAAGTGATCATAGGGGAAATACAGTGTTTTTAAGTGAGTTGCGGCGTAACAGAAGAAGGAAGACAAGAGGTTCTACTTGGAAATTCCATAATACTGTTTCCTTTCTTGGACTTTCACATGTTCACACCATCAGAAGATGTTCCAGTTGACATGTTGGACCGCCCTGCCTTAAACAAAAAGAGAGAAAGCAATTCAGAATTTGAAATGGAATTTTGTGTTCTTTGATTCATTTCTATTTAAGCCTCTTGGAATTTGGGAAGAACAAACCTCTTGAAGACATGTCAAGAACGAGCCAGAAGGTTTTCATTAAACTAATAGGGTCGTTTTCTTCTTCATAACTTATGATCTTGCTATAATAAACCATGTCTAGTTAGCGTTAGGCATTTGAATGTGGTATACCCAAGGGGTTTTCCAATCTCTGTGTAGCCTTAGCCGTTCTCTCAGTGTTAAGTCTGGCAGCCATGCCCGTTCCGCATTTGTCTTTGCTGTGTTTCCCTGGTGATTAAACCTTGTGCCATTCTATTCCTGTTAAATCCATAGAAAATGAGAAAATGCTCGACATTTTGGGTGACACTTGTAAATCTGAGCCCCTTAAAGAAGAAGCTCCTGAAGCAGAGCAGGCACAGGAAGAGAATATCTCGTTGCCGGTCAAACAGGAAGCCCAGGAAGAGGAAGACGCACTTGCCACTGCCGTCGCTCAGTCGGACGAAGAGCTTTTAGATACGGACAGCCAGTCAGGCCAGGCTGCGGCCAAGAGCGAGGAGGATGAAGCGAAGCACTTAGTGGTAGCGAAAGGGGAGCCGAGCGAAGAGACAGTAGAGGAAGCTAACCTGGACTCTGACTCTTTAGCGGTAGAGAGCAGGTGTGGTGGAGGAGGAGGAGGAGGAGGAGAAGGAGAAGGAAGTGGTGAGAGTAGCAAAGCAGCCCAAACTCTGGAAGCCAGTAGTGAGGAAACTGCGGAGAAGGACGCAGGTTTCCAGGTGGTTAGCCAAGATGCCGAGAAGATGGAAGCCAAGGCTAATTGTGAGGAAGAGTCCTCTGCCCAAGAGGGTGGTGATCAGAACACGAGGTTTGTTTTTTCTCCGTTTTAGACCAGATGCTCTCTTTTTCTTTTTTTAAAAAAGTCTCGTTGGTCTGTAAGAGATCAGGGTCACTGTTTTTCTTCATATTGGCCTGCAAGCGTACTGAAATTCTGTTACCTTATTATAAAAGCCATCTTTTAGGTTTTGTTTTCCCCCTTCCCCATGTACAATTAAAAAAAAAAACCCAGAAAGGTTTGATTTCTTTTTTACAACCTTCAGAGGTTGTTTTCTTAAATCTTTGCCTTTAATTGTCTGTAAGATGTTCTGTCTTTAAGGTTTACTTCCCGTACCTATCTTAGCAAGATGTTTTTCATTGTTGGCTTTTCTTATTTATTTTTTTTATACAACTAATTCTGGTAGGTATTGAGTTCTAGTGTACTATATATATATATCTATTATATTAATTTGCCTTATTTTCTTTCCTGATTGGTTTTTCTTTTCTTTTTCTCCTTCTTTCTCCTTTAGTTCTGAGGAGATCAAAGATGAAAAGCCAGCTTCCAAAGAGGAGAAAGGTATATGTTTTTAAATATTGGTGCCTGTGCATAGGCAGAACTCAGCCTATGATGATGCTATTTAATTGATTGATTTAGAATAACGGACATGACTTCGTCTTTCTTGACGTGCTTAACGTGAGTCATGCAATAGCAAAAAAAAAAAAAAAAAGTTAATGCAATTCTGGGCTACATCAACAGAAATCTAGTGTTCTATTTTGCCTTGGCTAGACTCCCACCTTGGGTTCTTGGTCCAGTTCTGGGAACCCCTTACATAGAATATTGGCAAGCTGGAATGTGTGCAGAGGAGGATTATCAGAATGATCAAGGGTCTGGAAACCAAGCCTTATGAGGAACAGTTGAAGGAGTTGGATATGTTTAGCCTTTGGGGGAAAAGAGAGAGTTGATAGAAAAGCCATCTGAAGGGCTGTCACTCGGAAGATTGAGCAAGCTTGTTTTCTGCTCCAGAGGGGATAGGACTGGGACCAGTAGATTCATATGAAAGAAAAAGATTCTGGCTAAACATTGGAAAGACCTTTCTAACATTAATAGCTGCATGGCAGTGGAACAGAACTCTCCTTTACTGGATGTTTTCAAGCAGAGATTGGATGGCCATCTGACAGGGATTCTTTAGCTGTGATTCCTGCATTGAACTTGGAAAGGGGACACAAAAGATAATCCAATGCTACAAAAATTCTGTGATTCTACTCCTGAGGATGACTGCAACAGCAATGAAAGATGGCACAAGCTTCTTCCAGTCACCCAGTACCAGATGAAAATTGTTTATTTTCAGCTGTCAAAGGCCATCATGAAACTGAAATTCAACCATGGGACCAGATGTATCATGTCCCAGCTACTGTTGCGCTCTGAAATATCTAATTTACCTGGCTGCCTTCCCATAATACTAATATGACTAGAAGGAGCCATTCCCAGAGCCCCTGGCCATAACTCACAGAGTTTAGGTGCTGTTTTCCCCTGTCTTGAAAGAGGAAGGTTAAGGGCCAAAGCTCAGTGACAGAGCACCTCCTTTGAATGCAGAAAGCCCCAACTCAATTCATGACATCTCCAGTTGGGGCTGGGATAAACTCCTGGTCTGGAGCCCTGGAAGGCTGTTGCCAGTCAGTGTAGGCAACCCTGAGCTAATTGGACCAACTTCCTATGCCAGGCCTTGCTAAAAAGGAGCTGTGTCCACCCAGTGTGGCTGAGGTATATAGGGGCTTCAAGAGGACAAGTGTATCACCTGTGGAGAAGCTGGCCCCCAAAAAGGCATCAGCTGGAAGCATGGGATCCCCTGGGGAATTTTCAGATCCTGTTGGTTGTTTTCTCTTGCCTCTCTAGATGTTTTCTCTTGAGAGTAGTTGTGCTGTGCCTTATGTTACAGGATTTCTCATTAACTTGGGAAAACTATTAACTCTTTTTTTAACTCACTGTATTTTAACTCACTTTTTTTTTAACTCACTGTATGTAAAAGAAGGGACGTGGGTGGCGCTGTGGGTAAAACCTCAGCGCCTAGGGCTTGCCGATCGCATGGTCGGCGGTTCGAATCCCCGCGGCAGGGTGAGCTCCCGTCTTTCGGTCCCAGCTCCTGCCCACCTAGCAGTTTGAAAGCACCCCTAAGTGCAAGTAGATAAATAGGTAGCGCTTTATAGCGGGAAGGTAAACGGCGTTTCCGTGTGCTGCGCTGGTGCTGGCTCGCCAGAGCAGCTTCGTCACGCTGGCCACGTGACCCGGAAGTGTCTCCGGACAGCGCTGGCCCCCAGCCTCTTAAGTGAGATGGGCGCACAACCCTAGAGTCGGACACGACTGGCCCGTACGGGCAGGGGTACCTTTATGTAAAAGATGATGATAATAGTAATAATAGATTGCCCTTAGAAGAAGCCACCTCAGAATAGGCCCTGTTGAATATTTTCCAAGACAATAACGCTCACACACTATCAAAGACCTTATAACCCACCTACTCTCAGCAGCCAGGAACATCATAGCCAGACATTGGAGAGACCTGCCAGGAGTGAACATGGACCACTGGTACCAAATCGCATGGGAAACAGCCTTACTAGGAAAGCTAACCAACATATTGAAACTAACATGGGGACAGATAAAAGAGGATGCCTTCGACCCGGTGTGGGTCCCCCTTATCGTGCACAGAGCCCAACAACAAGAGCCCACCGAAAGCATACGAATTGATATGGATAGCTTGATCTAACAACCCCTTCCCTTTCAGCTGCAGTCAACTTGAAGGCAACCCCAGCCTCCCCCTCCCGACCTCTCTCTCTGCCAGTGAAAACTAATGAATGGAAAGAGAATCTACCCAAGTGATGCTGACACAAAAAGCTTACACATACACTAAGTAAAAGAATGCAAGTTTACCACCACACGTCCCACTACTCTCTCTCCCCACCTTTCTTCTCTCCCGACCTTATACTATACAGTGGTACCCTGGGTTAAGAGCTTAATTCGTTCCGGAGGTCCGTTCTTAACCTGAAATGGTTCTTAACCTGAAGCACCACTTTAGCTGCTTCCGCACCGCCGGAGCAGGATTTCTGTTCTTATCCTGAAGCAAAGTTATTAACCCAAGGTACTATTTCTGGGTTAGCGGAGTCTGTAACCTGAAGCGTATGTAACCCCTAGGTACCACTGTATACAACATTAACACCTTGCATCAAATGTAAATGACCTGTAGAGAAAACTCTGAAATGGAGACAAAGCATGTACACAAGAAAATCCTTTAATGAAAACTCTTAGAAAGAAAGAAATGTTTCACGTCTGGGAACAATGACTTTTGGCCACATCAGTCAAGCCACTCCCTCTCATGGGGAAGAGTCTGATTTGGATGGTGTGTGTGTGTGTGTGTGTGTGTGTGAGAGAGAGAGAGAGAGAGAGAGAGAGAGAGAGAGATCCAGGGACGCCCAAGTTTTTGAAATTCTGCTCTAGGCTTCCTCCAGAATTCCTCTCAGCAGCTCTACTCCCCCACCAGCAATTTCCCCCACTGCTATAGGCATCCAAAAAGAAACCAGAGGCTCCTGTGAGGTGGCTTGGAATCCTGCAAAAACAGTGAGCCCCAGCAATAACAAAATGATAAACTGGACATGTGGAATGGGCCTAGTGGTACTTCCCACCAAACAAAGAGTTTTCACGTTGCCGCGAATGAATGTTGACGTACAACAGCTTGAGTGTCGGCAATCCCAGGCACATTTTGTAAATGTCCAGAAACCCATGGTCAGTCCTCACTAGCGAGTATAAACGAGACTGTCAAGTGTTTGCAGTAAGTATCTGACAAGCGGGGATGTACACCGGTGAAGGCGGTTCTTCTGGGATTACTACCAAATTTTTGGATGTTGGGGTCTTAATGTGCCTTTTCTCCAGGTTAGATTTCCTAGGGCTGCATCTCCCCTTCCAGACGTGGGGTGGCTGCCTTGTCACGCTAAATATGCTATAAACACTTCCTGTTTCCACGTAGGCCGCAGTGCTACCACAACTGGTCGGAACTTCTGGGTGAGCGGTCTCGCTTCCACCACCCGAGCAACGGACTTGAAGAACCTCTTTAGCAAATATGGGAAAGTAAGGCTGCATTGATTATTGTTGAAGCCTTGTGATGGAGAGACAAGTTGAGGGCCTGTAATGAAATGGTGCAGAGTATCATTAACCCTTAATGAGAGTGACCTTGTTCAGGGTTCCTGCCAGGCAGAGGGCCTTCTCAGTAGTGGCGCCCTCCCTGTGGAACGCCCTCCCACCAGATGTCAAAGAGTACAATACCTACCAGACTTTTAGAAGACATCTGAAGGCAGCCCTGTTTAGGGAAGCTTTTAATGTTTGATGTATTACAGTATTTTAATATTTTTGGAAGCCGCCCAGAGTGGTTGGGGAAGCCCAGCCAGATCGGCGGGGTATAAATAATATATTATTATTATTATTATTATTATTATTATTATTATTATACATTCATCTTCCATTTTCCTATTTTTGTTTTCTGGAATTTGGAGTTTCTGGCTACTTTTAAAAGATTTTTTAAAAAAAATTGAATTTGTTATAAAAATGTAAAGGAAACGGCAGTAATATAGAGGACATTTCATGAAGCATAGCAATATGAACAGACCCGGCAATGAATATAAATTTTATTAGATGATTCCAACAGTACAGTTTTTGTCCGAAGGTGGTTAGCCAGGTGGCCAGTGTGTGGCCTGTAATTGTTTTCTCCATCAGAAGCAAACTTAACGAAGGTGTACCATGTGCCCAAAAATTTGTCTAGTCCAGACCCCTTTCCCAGAGGTTTTAGGTTTTTTGTGCTAGCTCTTCGTTCAGCACTATAGGGGATTCTGGCTACTTAGCACGAAGTCCTCATTGGGTTGGTTTTTGTGTGTGGGGGGTGTCTCTTTGACTTTTCTTTTTAAAATATGTGTTTCCTTCGGCCAACTCCAGATCGTGCTGATATCTGTGTTTCTCCAAGCCTCACTGAGCTCCTTTCTGTTCAGCACTCCCCATTTTGATTTACTACTACAGTGGTGCCTCGCAAGACGAAATTAATTCGTTCCGCAAGTTTTTTCTTCTTGCGAGTTTTTCGTCTTGCGAAGCACGGTTTCCCATAGGAATGCATTGAAAATCAATCAATGCGTTCCTATGGAGACCGTCCGGGGACAGAGGGGAATGGCCGCGCGCCTTCCCCTCTGTCCCCTCTTTTGAAGCAAGGGGCGGAGGGGAGAAGATCGCTTCTCCCCGTTGCAGCCCCTTGGTTCAAAAGGGGTCCGGGGAGAGAGGGGAAGGCGCGCGCGCCTTCCCCTCTGTCCCCGGAGATTGCGGGGCTGGCAACGGGGAGAAGCGATTTTCTCCCCGCCGCCCCTTGCTTCAAAAGAGGTCCGGGGACAGCGGGGAAGACGCGCTGCGCTTCTCGAAAACGAAAAAACCTTTCGTCTTGCGAGTTTTTCGTCTTGCGAGGCGTTCGTCTTGCGGGGCACCACTGTACAATGAAGGCTGTAGAAAATTGCTACTTGCAAGTGAACCACGTTATGCCTGTGAGTTATGCTACTGCATACGACAGAACGGAATAAGTCACACTGTCCTATTACAGGCTGCTTGCTGTTGAGTCTTTGGCAACCCCCCCCCCCCCACTTTTCCTTTTGTGTATGTACCAAGTAACCCAACTGGCTTTTCTTTCTCCAAAGCGAACTGGTCACTTGACACCAAGCTGTGGCTAAGTCAATTTTAAATATATGTCCTTCCTTTCTTCAAGGTGGTTGGAGCAAAAGTGGTGACTAATGCTCGGAGTCCAGGAGCGCGGTGTTACGGTTTTGTGACAATGTCCACAGCTGAAGAAGTGACAAAATGCATTGCCAATTGCCACAAAACAGAATTACATGGGAAAATAATATCTGTTGAAAGAGTAAGTGCTGGTTCTCTCTCTCCCTTCACGCTTAAAACAAAAATAACCTAAGGGATGTTTTCCAAAATATTACTTCTTTTCCTAACAAATAAACGTAATTTCAGGCAAAAAATGAACCTGCTACAAAGAAGCTATTGGAGAAAAAGGATAGTGAGGTGAAGAATGAAGCTTCAGCCAGTGATAGGTAATATGCTTTAGACTTGTTTTTCTTTCATTTTAAAAACATGTTTTCAGTAACAGTGTAAACTGTTTTTTCCCTAAGTACTTTTTCTGTTTGAAGGAATAGTTGCATTCTTAACTTAGAAGCACACACAACTTCCTGAGTGAGGATGCAGTACTGGAAAACCTGCCTGAAAGTTCAGGTGCTGTAGCTACATACCTGGTGTGAAAGGACTGCATTTACAGTCCTCCCAAGACTTGTGCCATTCGGAATGCACATCAGACTCCTTTCCTCCAAAAATCTACCGTGTTGGGAAGAAGAGAGAGAGCTTGGCGCTCTCTCTGTCCATCAAGAGACCCCATTCATACATAAAATATTTCTTATATTCTGAATTTTTGCCTTTCCAGAAGAAACTTCATACATGGGTGTATTTTATTGATGTAATCCACATTGACATTTCAAGAATCTATAGACTTAGCCTGAGGTTTCTTTGGGAGATTCTGGATAGGAGCAGCGAAAAGCAGGAGTGTGGCCTCTATGTATATATTTCACACACACCCACACCCACACCCATGGCCCAAGTGTAGCAGGCAGGCAAGACTAGCTGCTTGTCAATCAACTGATTCAAGAGACCCATTTTCACTCCCTGTATTGTATGGCATTTCAAAGCCCCAACAATCAGTCAAGGCTTCAAAGCACAGTTTACAGCTCTGTGCAGGCTCTGGTGAAAAACTGATAGTTCGGGTTTGCTGGAGACATGGGACTTCAAAGTGCCATGCAAGCACAGACACCCCTTTTTGGCCCAGCTCCATCTTTGCCTATTGCACACCTGACAGCATATGAGACAGCAGGTGAGCATGGCTTGGCCAAATGGGGAGCATAATTGGGCCTACAGGCCAGAGACCTGTGGCCAGAGATTAGTCTGACTCAGACCCATGTGTCAAATTGAGCCTCATTGCTCTGTTGGGTTTCCTTCCCTCTGTCTTCTTTCTTGCAAACCTCCCTTTATCATTGTCCCCCTACTGCCCCTACCCCCCAAACAGCAGGCACTCCAGGGATTTGGTGTGTTTTTTCTGTCTTCAAAATTGACCGTGAAAATTGTCCTGTTTGTGGGTTTTTTATATTGCTGATACAGTCACCCTGGGTTATTTGAAAGGTGTTCACAGGTATGCCATAGACACAACCAGGAGAGGGATTGCATTGTTTCCCTGCTTTTCCTTCCTGCGTTTTGAACTCACTGGTTTTGCAGGTCTGCCAGTGTGAAGAAGAGCGAGAAGGCTGACCCAAAAGAAGATGCTACAAAAGCAGAAGAAAAAGATGAGAAGGGGAAAGAGGAGTCAAGATCTGGATCGGTGGATCAGTCCAAGACTCCAAAATCAGGTAAATCTACTAGGCTGCCGCATTGGGGGAGGGGGAAGAGTGTAAATGGCTGGCCACTGTCAGGTTTAGAACATCAAAACCAGATTTCGTGTTGAGTATCTTAATTCCCACCCCTGTTTGTTTGTATGTAGGAAGCAAGGGTACAGAACGGACTGTGATAATGGATAAATCCAAAGGTGAACCAGTTATCAGTGTGAAGACAACAACTAGGTCAAAAGACAGGGTAAGTGGAACCAGAACATTCCCCTTGATATGTGTAACTATAGAAAGGTTTAATGAAACATTCAACTTGGCTCAAAAAGTTTAAAGCTTCCGCTGATTAGAAGTACGTAGATCCTAGTAAACCTTAGACAATAGAAAGGGCAGAAGTTTAGATTGGGTTTTCTCCTTCCTTTATTAAAAAGCCACCCAAATCTTGTCAGAAATTACCTTCATTTATGACTCCCTTGCTTCAGTTCTTTATATTTTTTGTCCAGTGGGAGAAAGAGGCACCCAGTTTTCAGTTGCCTCCCGCAACTACCTTGCAGAACCTTGCGACACAGGTTCAAAGAATTATGATAGTATCTTAAGTTCTACTCAGAATAGACTCATTGGATCAATGCACTGAAGCTAGTTGTGTCTGTTAATTTCTGCTCTGTGATTTACGTGTATATCATTATTATTTATTAAATTTATATGCCGCCCTATACCCGTAGATGTCAGGGTGGTTCGCAGCGTAAAATTACAATATAAAAAACAAGCTATCGTTAGCTTACCAGCGCTGCCTAAAATTGCAGCATGTTGTACCAGGGCTGCCTCTACCTCTGCGGCCTTTTCTACTAATGCTCCCTTAGCTGAGCTTGCAGGGCTGCAGTGCGATCTTCACCAGACATGGTTTCCAGGTACTATAAAGATGGAGGTGGTTCTTCGCAGGAGAGTGCTGTCCCTCCCATTCGATAGAGAATAGGATGGGATGCATCTAACCCGAATTAGGGCTGGGCAATATCTCCTTTTCAACAGCTTGATATATCGGCAGCTAAGTATTGTGATATGCTGATATATCACAATGTCTGCAACGAATGTCAGTTGCTTCTTCCTCGACACCTTAGCCAAAAGGTGTGAGTACTTCCTTAAACTGCTCAGCTACAGGACAGGAAGCTGTATTATTGTGTTTTAATGGAGTTTTTTAATTGTTTATTTAAGTTACAGGTATTTTGTTTATAGTTGAAGAGATAGCAAGTCATATTTGGCCAGGATTTTGGGAATGTGTTCTGTATAGAAACATGAAATAATCACTTATTTTTAAAATTAAGTCCCTTTAAGTAAATTGGAACCAGATTTTGTCAATTTGAGTTGCCTTGTGCTCTAAGATCCCTTGTTGGAAGCCAATTTAGACTGTTAAGAGTATATCATTTTCTCATAGCAACTGGGCCTGCATTCATTAAGCCCACAAAGGGCACAGGACACATTTGTGAAGGTTGTGCAGTAATTCTAATTTTTTTGTGTATTGCTCAATACCCACTACCTCACGTTGAAGACTACTTTGGTGCTTATAATGCTGGGAAATGTTTTCGTAAATTAGACATTTAAGAAATTGATTATCTCACTGGCATTCTGAAATTCAGCAAGAACAAATTTGGGCCACAGCTGGTCTTCTCAAAAATGGATATCAGGAATTCAGATTGGGGAAGAGCATCTCTTTCATCTGTAAAAGCATCAAATGGCTGATTCGGTTGGGCAGTTTGCAAATTGAAGGAACATATTGGGGTTGCTGAAGTCTAGTCTTTGTCAGCTGTCTTCCTAAGAACTTTTGGAGTTTGCCATTTTTTGTGGCAACTGGATGTCATTTATTCTGGTGGTATCCTTACATGGGGAGCTAGCCAGGCATTCAGTGATTTTGGACGGTGGATGGAAGATGCTCACATTAGTAGTCATAGGACCTTTGTTTTGCGAGGCCTCCTCCGGAGGATGTTCTGTCTGGTTGAAACCTACTTCCTCCTCATCTAGATATCTCATTTTAGTCCAAAAGCCTGGAGAGATCTCCCTGGGGGTGGTTTTCCTTTTAGGGGGCAATATACTGCCCTCCCTTATGTGTTGTGCTTTCATAATTAAAGGCGAGTTTATCTCTGCCTTTACCTGGAGGTTATGTGGACACCAATCTGCTGAGTCATATTCCTGTGTAGGAATCATTTTGGAGGAAATCTGGCCGTTTTTTAGATAATCCTCCTTGGTATCATTATATGCGTCTTTCCCAGCCAGTCTGTTCCTTAATGTTTCTGGTCTTTCTGGAATTTCAGCTTGGATTGAGGACGGGAATGACCAGAATTGACTTATTAGAGTGTTTTCTTCTGTAGAGAAATTGTCCTTTCACTCGCTCACAGGGCATTCATATTGGGGTTGGGTTTTTCCCCCCAGAGTGAAATTGCCCTAAAATCATACTTTTCTGTTAACTTTTTGCAATTCTGGGTGTTTTCATTTAGAGTGTCAAGAGCCAGGATCGCAAATCGGAGAGTAGAGAAAAAAGCAGAGAGAGGCCCTTCAGCAAAGGCAGAGATCAGAAACGGCTGAGCGAAGAGCCACACCGGTAAGATCCTGTTTTGGCAAAACAAAATTTGCTTCTCAAACAAATTTTCTCCACCACCACCACCCTTCCCCTTCATCCTTCCCTTTTCCCTAAATGGTAAGCATGTGATATATATTTCTGTACTTGGGTCAGCACCTCACAGGCTAACAGTGAACAAATAGGGCGTGCGCACACCCCAGTTCAGCAGCTAGTTTTGCCGGTGAACTACTATTGATGGACCTAGGGGTCAAGACCCCAAAGTACCCTGCCTGCAGAACCACCCAGCCACAATCCATCACTTTCTTTAGCCTGCTGGATTGGCAGTTGTTGTTTTTTCAATTAATATTTTATTAAGTTCTATCAATAAGAAAAAATCAGAAAGAATACAAAAACAAAGAGATACAAAGTCAAAATACAAAAATACAAACATTAAGCACAAAAGAGAAAAAAGAATAAAAAGAAAAACACATATAAAAAAAAGCAAAACTCCCTCTTTTTTGATTTCTCATCTTTAGTTAACTTATTTTCCTGACTTCCTCGCGCCTCCCTTTTTTGTATCCCTTTTTTAAAAATTGGTTCAGCAAATTCATATCCAATTTAATTTCTCTATTTATCAATCCCATCTTACATTTTACCTTATTGCTAGAACCCCTTCAGTTCATTTCAACGTCATCAGCATTCGAAAATTTTACAGTGTTTCTGTAAATAAGTTTTAAATTTACTCCAATCTTCTTCCACCGACTCTTCTCCCTGGTCTCGGATTCTGCCAGTCATTTCCGCCATTTCCATATAGTCTATTAGTTGCATTTGCCATTCTTCTGCTGAATTGGCAGTTGGGGCCGGCAGGCAAGCAGTGCTACTCGTGGAGACAGATTTGTTCCTAGATGCCCTGTGCTTGCTTGAGCCTCACCCTAATGGCTCATCTGTTAACGCCTAACTCCTCCTACTCCGGGTCTGAAGTAACCTGCATCTTACTTTTAAACCTTGGCTCTGGTGGTGCCTGTGGCAGGAGCCTAGAAAACCAGGGGCAGCATCCATAGCAGTAGATGTTTCCTCCCCACCTTCAGAGTGAGGGGTTAACTTCACATATTTGACATTGTGTCCACTCTGCCTTCAAATGTAGAACAAGGTGGTTCTGCCCTTGAGCTCTAGCCTGGACCACAACCTGTACGTGTGTTTCCTGTCTCACTCCGGCATAGGTAAAGAAAGACTTCTCTTGATGCTGGCAGAGCCTCTTGGTTGGCACTGACAACAGAGCCATTCATACCTAGTAACAGCCTGATCATCTTCTGTTCTGCTCACGATCATCTAGCTCTGGAGAGGAAAGGAATAAGCCTTGGGAATTCTGACAATTTTCTGCCAAATCTGGGTCCTTTTTGGCCACAGGCCTGGAGAAAGGACAGCAGTGGGTCACCATGGCAGCCCTGTGACAGATTGCTCAGGGAGAGTGTTTTCTGGAACTAGGAACCAGGAACAACCAGCATCTTAGATGCAGGCTCCACTTCTCCTCAAGATGTCTGAGGCCCTCCTGACTCTTGGGACATTAAGCTGGTCATCCAGTCCTATAGATTCCCACAGAGTATTTCCCAGAAGATAACCGGATGCCTTGATTCCTTAAAATATCACTCATGAATCCAGGAAAAGGGGATTGATCCATGTTGGCTGGGGGAAGCCGGAATTCCAAATGCACAGTTCCAGCACCATTCCCTCCAGTTGTAAGGTGCAAATGACTCCAGAATTCAGCAGTGACAAGGACACGGAGTCGGAAACTACAGTACTGCAAATTGCCTTCCTGGGTGCCACGTGTATACTTGAAATCTCGTGTAATGAAGAACACTGAAAATCCTGTAGAGGTAAAGGGACCCCTGACTGTGGGTCCAGTTGCGGACGGCTCTGGGGTTGTGGCGCTCATCTCGCTTTACTGGCTGAGGGAGCCAGCGTACAGGTTCCGGGTCATGTGGCCAGCATGACTAAGCCGCTTCTGGCGAACCAGAGCAGCGCACGGAAACGCCATTTACCTTCCCACTGGAGCGATACCTATTTATCTACTTGCACTTTGACGTGCTTTTGAACTGCTAGGTTGGCAGGAGCAGGGACCAAGCAATGGGAGCTCACCCCGTCGCGGGGATTCGAACCACCGACCTTCGGATCGGCAAGCCCTAGGCTCTGTGGTTTAACCCACAGCGCCACCCGCGTCCCTTCAAAAATCTTGTAAGCGCCCTATAAACCTCTGGAAATCCAAAAACAAAAAACACCAAACTCCACCACAATTGTTCCTTCCAAACCGCCTTTCTCAAACTCCCAACTCTTCACAGGTTGCAAAGGTCAGTGTAAAAGCTCATGGGATTGGTAGCTGTTTCTCACTCTTTTCGCAATGTATTTATTTTCCAGTGCTGCATGTGCACGCAAGTCAAACGCATTTAACTGGAGAGACACCTGTAGTAGGAAAAGAGCCAGGATAGGTTTCTGGCTCATAGCCTGGGCATTACTAAACGTGAAGCTGCCAGGCCCACTGATGGAGCAAGACCTGAAGAACCAGAGCCAAGACCCCTCACCAGGTGCCTTCCCTGGGCTGGAAAAGCGGTGCCTCCCTTGATAACATTGCAGGTCTGGTAGGAGAGGGAGCAATGGAATGCAGGAGAAGTGCCCATCTTTCAGGCCAAAGAATTGGCCGTTTTGAGTACTCCGAAAGGGAGTGGACTGGAGACAGAGTACAAAAGGGCTCAGCTCAGAGCAAGATGCTCCCTTGGAGGCATCCTAGGTGCTGCAACAACAGACCTGCCTTGGCCGTTTGCTCCTCCACAAAGTCAAGGTATGTCCTCTTTGCTGCATGTTAATCTCTGGATCCTGGAGATAAGAAGAATGAACAGTGCAGAATTCATTAAAGGCTTGGACCCTGCAGTGCCACTGTCAGATAATGGACCAGATGGGCAAATAGACTGGCCTGGTATAAATCAGCTTCCGGGTTCTCATCAGATCATATTCAGCCAGGGTTATACTCCCATGTCTACAGCGTCTCAGGTTCATGGTTTTCAACAGCTCTTCTCCATCTACAGACCCCAATGTCTAGAACTGCGTCGAAAGGGCTCTTTCTGTCTCCAAATCCCCCTCAGCTGAGTCCAAAGTCTCCAAACCTCATGCACCAGGTTCACGTTTCGGTTCGATTCCAGAGCGCCCTGAGGAAGCAAGGAGGACTTCCACACACATAATAAATCATTTCTTGGGGAGGGGGTCTCCTTTATTTATGTTTCTGCTGCCCACATATTCCCCAGCTGAAACTCAATTGTAATTTAAAGATTTCCCCCACCGAAAACCCTTGGAACGCCACCCCTGACCTGTTACAGCGCACTTCTAATCCTGACTACTCAAAAGTACTGTTGAAATCAATCCCAGGTAAGTGAGGCTAGGATTTCAGCCTTTGAGAACTTACCCAGCAAGTGGTGGTTTTGGTGCACCTCATGCGCAAGGATGTGGGGAAAGCATCTCACACCAGCCAAGCAAGAAGAAAGAAGAGGCAACTCGGCCGCTCACTGGCACAAACAATCTTTCATCCAGTTTGACATGAAGACAAAGACTTCCTTCTGGAGCTTGAAAAACCTGGTGGTTCTTCAGATTCTTATCTATATTAGTAACTTTGTATCAATGTGACATTTTTATATGTAAATGTATTTTTGTAATACAGTGGTATCTCAGGTTAAGTACTTAATTCGTTCCGGAGGTCCGTACTTAACCTGAAACTGTTTTTAACCTGAAGCACCACTTTAGCTAATGGGGCTTCCTGCCGCCAGAGCACGATTTCTGTTCCCATCCTGAAGCAAAGTTCTTAACCTGAAGCACTATTTCTGGGTTAGCAGAGTCTGTAACCTGAGGTACCACTGTACTTTTAAGAGGTCTGCTGTTGCTTCAGTTCTTTGTACGCCACATTTTAAATATATCAAGCGGCATAGAAATTAAATAATAAGCGATGCTGCGAAGAAGCGGCTTGAAACATTATTTTCTCTTTCCGCCCCCCCCCCCAGGTGCCAACTTGAATAAAGGGGGGGGTTTAATCCCCGCCCTGCATAATTGATCACAAGACGCAGCACACACCCACACCATTGAATGGCAATGCCCATGAACTTTGACCTTAAATATTTTATTGAGGGGCTTGAGGGACCTCGGCCACTAGGATCTGGCTCCTATGCCCCCTGTCAATCTTTAGTTTGACAAGGGTTTGTGCTGATTTCGTGATGACAGTTCTGTTCGCAGACCCATCATTGATCACCCCATGGTTCTCTTTGCCTGAGGGTTTTCCCAGTCCTTCCTATCTTAAAGAGTAATCTTTATCGTGTATTTGCTTATATTTATATCTTGGCTTTTCTCCAAGGAGCTCATGGCAGCAACATCCTCTTCTCCTTTTTATCCTCTGTGAGGACCATGCTGGCAAAACCTAGGTATTGAACGTGTCTCCAGGACAGATACGTTGAAGGCATTTGGTGCATAAAGGCATTCTGACAGTCTGTATCCTGTCGTTCTTTAGTTGCTGTTACAGATAGGTAGCCGTGTTGGTCTGCCATAGTCAAAATAAAAAAATTCCTTCCAGTAGCACCTTAAAGACCAACTAAGTTAGTTCTTGGTATGAGCTTTCGTGTGCATGCACACTTCTTCAGATACACTGAAACAGAAGTTGCCAGATCCTTCTACATAGTGAGAAGGTGGGGAGGGGTATTACTCAGAAGGGTGGTGGGAATGGGAGATTGGCAGATAGCTGAGATGAGCCTGTTGACAACTCTTAACGACTGTAATAGGTCTTACAGGAAAACCAAGACATTGGATTCTTATCTCATTATACATGACTAAGCCATTTCTCACCTTCTCACCCCTTGCCTTTTCCTGGAAGACCTATTACAGTCGTTAAGAGTCGTCAACAGGCTCATCTCAGCTATCTGCCAATCTCCCATTCCCACCACCCTTCTGAGTAATACCCCTCCCCACCTTCTCACTATATAGAAGGGTCTGGCAACTTCTGTTTCAGTGTATCTGAAGAAGTGTGCATGCACACGAAAGCTCATACCAAGAACTAACTTAGTTGGTCTTTAAGGTGCTACTGGAAGGAATTTTTTTATTTAGTTGCTGTGTTTGTGAAGGCTGTAGAAGGATTTTGTTGAGTACTTGGTTTAAACTGTGTAAATTTTGGGTTGTGTTTTCAGCGTCTCCGTATGCTGCTTGAAAAAACTTAGTTGCATGCACCATATCCAAATGTGGTAAATAAAATTTTTAAATACAAGCCTATCCCTCAGGAGTTGAGGCCCCTTAGGTCCACCCTCAGCAGGCACATTGGTTTAGCGTAAGAAGTCAGTAGGGGGAAACGGCACCAACAGGATTGCTGCCCACCCAGTGCGCCTCACAACCACTTTGACCATGGGTAGGTAAACTAAGGCCCGGGAGCCAGCCCAATCGCCTTCTAAATCCAGCCCGCGGACGGTCCAGGAATCAACGTGTTTTTACCTGAGTAGAATGTGTCCTTTTATTTAAAATGCATCTCTGGATTATTTGTGGGGCCTGCCTGGTGTTTTTACACAAGTAAAATGTGTGCTTTTATTTAAAATGCGTCTCTGGGTTATTTGTGGGGCATAGGAATTTGTTCATTTATTTTTATAAAAAATACAGTCCGGCCCCCCCACGAGGTCCGAGGGACAGTGGACCAGCCCCCTGCTGAAAAAGTTTGCTGACCCCTGACTTTGACCATTTGGGTGTGCTGCTGGAAGGACTCTCCATAAGACCCCTCCTTGTTTCAGGCATCACATTATCTTCCTCTTGCCCCTTCAGATCCCTTCTTCAGCAGGAAGGGTCCTCCTAACAGGCTCTCTTTAATTCCACCCTGTGATGTAGACGCTTTTCTTGTACATCCCTTTTCTACCTCTTCTGCTGAGCAAATGTGAATGGGGGTGTATGGCATGAGCAAGCAGACCTACAACTACCACCACTGCCAGCCATCACAGAAGGCTGTGCTGTGAGGCTTATGTAGACGTTCATGTGAGTGTGGAGGGGTTTTGCTCTGTTTTGTTTTTGCCACATACAACACCTTTTTTTAAGGGTCACCTGGGAGTCCTTTAATTGTTAATGGTTTTGTGAGGACTTTTGTAAAGTCCTGCACCTCCTCCACATCCTGAAACAGAAGTTTCACTCCTGGTTTGGGATGTCAAAGTTTGCTGGCTCTGCTTTTTGATGGAAGCAGAGTTTAATCTTTTTACTACCTGCGCTCCCACATGCTGGAAAGAAGGAAACAGAATGGTAAGTCTCTTTACCTTTACAGATTTAGGCAGCTATTGAAGACATGCCTCTTCTCCTTGGACTCTCAACGATTAGGCTCTTAATTATAGTCAAAGCCTCTCATTTTCTGAAACTTGGGAAGCCACAATCTTGGCAGGTTTGAAAATAGATCCTTTATGTGCTGTGCTTATTTAATTACATAATCTGTGCATCAAGAAATAAGTAAATCATGTGGTCTGATGTTAAGAACTTTGTACAAACTTGGTTTGTGCAAATATTTTGTTGCTGCTTCTGCCTGAAAATGGAAGGTGGCTCAAATTACTTCTGCTGTTTGTACAATTCCTGTTGTTTGGAGGGGGTGGCTTGTACAGTTAAGCTCTGGCTTAAGAAAATAGGCCTTCCTCGGACCATAAAGACTCAAACTCATGTGAGTTCTATCTCATGTGGATTGAACATAGTAGGAAATCATCTTCAGTGAGGAGGGCTAGAGAGAATGAAAGAGGTTTGGTATTACCATTTTGGAGCAGTTTGTTACAAGACACATAGGCACTCTCTCCCCCCCCCCCCATATATATGTGGTTAAAAATAAATTGAAGTGGGTTGTTGTTCTTCCATCAAAGTAATGTAGCTGTTCAGCTGAAACCACAGCAGTACAAAACAAACAAACAGATGGAGCAGTTGAATAAGCATCCATTTAAAGGTACAGCTGTTTTGTTCCCAAAGGAAGCACAAAGCAAGCTAACCGCAGAAAGAAAGCAGCTCAATCAATAAAAAATAGCAGAATACTGTAATCAAAATATCAGAATAATGCATTGTTAACCAAACTTAACCTATATTCAGATGTAAAACAAATCAAACCCACCTTTTTGTCAAGCGCAGTAATAAATAACGACAACAGCCTTGCCTTCTGGCCTTGATGTCCCCAATGTTACCTTCGTTCCCATGATGTTGGGAGCTTGTGTTCCACGGAGGTGATCCCATGCTACCTGTGGACTGAATATCTTTTCAAGCCTGTACTCTTAAGTTTCTGCCCCCTCCCCATGGGTGTTGTGTAAGGCAGGTGAAGCAACGATTGGACCTGTTAGAGGGACGCTCTAGACGCTGCTCTAGATAGTCCCAGTCAGCTGGCTGCTCAGTGCCAACAGTAGCGAGAGGAGCACTGGGAGTGATGCAAAATAAATAGCAGCCTTAGGCCCTTGGGATTCCAGCTCCTCATCTTGCCAGTGTCAGCATTCCACTGCTTCCACCATTGCTAGCACCCCCTCTGCAGGCTGATGGTCTCTGCTTGAAGGCTGCAAACCACAGGGTAAGAGCCAAAGGGCTGGTGAGGCAAGGGCTTTTTACCTGTAGAGAGAGGAAAGGAAACATGACATACCCTCAGAAGCTGCCCCACTTCCGACTGATCTGTCGAGAAGGGACAAAAATACTGTTAAGCTGGAGTTTCCATGAGTGAAAGGACCAGGAGACAAAGTAAAGTACAGGTATAAATATGAAGAAGATCTGCGGAAGGGACATGGAAGAGACTTAAGGGCCTCGGACATAAGATTACCAGGTTAATGAACTAGATGGATGGGATAGAAAGGACTGACAAAACCCGGGACCAGGAGGAAGAGACGTTGGCTGAAGATTGGAAGAAAGTTTTAAAATTTTTTATTTAGGATTGTTTTGTAAAATTAATGAGTATCAGAAAAATGTTGGAATGAAATTATTTGGCTTTAGCAGAAATGTTTAAATGAACTATGGAAGAATATGCTATGGTTATGAGAAATTGGTATAAATAAGATTTAAGTTTTAGGGTTTTTTATAGTAAGATAAGGTTAAAATAGATTAATGACAGAATATTATGAAAAATGGGAAGGATTTGCTGTGATAATTAACAACTAGAATACAAAAAAGGGAGGTGTGAGGAGGTCGATGAAATAAGGTAATGACAGTTAAGGATTTGGGAATATTGGATCTGTTTTTAAATTTTTATGGATTATTTTTGCTTTTTGATTTGATTTTTACCGATTTGTATTGTTTGATTGTTTTTCTCTTGTTTTCTTCTTTTTCTCTTTGTTTTTTCTGTAATTTTAAAATTCTTAATAAATATCATTTTTTTAAAAAAAGAAGCTGCCCCACTTCCGACAGACTTTCCCTCTCGGCCTTAAACCTTTTCATGGGCGCTAAGGCTCCCATCTGTGGGGGGTGGGCCTTCATAAAATTTCATCCGCCTCCTTTTAAACCAGGAACCGTGATCGGCAGAAGCAGCGCTTGCACTCCATCTGGGAGCAAGAGGAGCGCGAGAAGCTGGAGATCACCCGGGAGAAGCTGGAGTTTGAGCGGTCGCGCCTGGAGAGAGAGCGGATGGAGAGGGAACGCCTGGAAAGAGAGCGGATGCACATCGAGCGTGAGAGGAGGCGGGAGCAGGAGCGCATCCAGCGCGAGAGGGACGAGCTGCGCCGGCAGCATGAGCAGCTGCGCTACGAGCAGGAGAGGCGGGTGGCTCTGAGGAGGCCGTATGACATGGACGGGAGGTAAAGCTCATCTCTCCCCATGAGCAGACTTCAGGAAATCCCTATGGTTGTAGAGGGAGGGGTGGGGAACTTGTCATGGTCCCAACAACATCTAGAGTTGGATTCAGTGTGGTGCCTTTAGCTAGGCAAGCACCACCTTCCTACCAGCCTGCAAACTGCATATATGTGCTTTTGGAAGCCAGAAGGAGCAGGGGAAATGGGGGGAGAGGGGTAAGTGGATTTCTTTGGTGACCACACCATTGTGATGTTTGAGACCGATTTACTCAACGATTTACTAACGATTTTAACTGTTTACAATGGTTTTTAAGATAAATTATAAGTTTCCCCCATTCCTTATTAAACATTTGGGTCTTCCTGATTTCCGATTCTTCCGGTCATTTTAGCCATTTCAGCACAACCCATCAATTTAGTAGGATTGGTAGTTTAATGGTGAATTTTGGACACAATGGAGAAGTTAAAAGATTTGGATTATCATAAAAGGTGCAGGAGGAAATGATTAACAATAGGACCCACAAAGGGGAGGAGGGAAATACAAGAGATTCTTTAGAATCTTGTTATATAACTTTATGCATGCGTAGAAACTGAGTCCCATTCTTAAAGGGAAAGCACACCTGCAAGAAGGAACAGGATGCTTCCGCTCTATCAGACTAGCTGCAGGACAAGTTTTTCCTGCCTGAACATTCTTGGCACATTACTAATACAGTCTTGTGTCAGCAGATTTTCCTAACAATATCCTTTCATGCTCTTTTTAGCGTTGTGTGGGGTTTTTTTTTAACACCTTCACAAGTAGGCTTTCTTATCAAAACATATACTAGGGGTCTGCAGGCGTTTGAAGAGCTGTATCGGACTCTTCATCTATCCTAGGGAGTCAGGACATTCCACGCAGTTTGCACTGCTCCAGTGGGAAACCTAGAAAATGGTCTTATAACTGATCAGACTATTGGTTCATCTTTGCTGTCTCATGCCAACAAAGGTCTGACATTGAGGGAAACGGACCTTTTTTTCCTGTGGAGCTGTCTCTTTGCCACAACCATTGCATAAGCCTGATGAAACAAATAACAAAGGATTGGGAGGAGGCAAATACTTGGGGGCTTAATTTAGATTAAAGCAGGGAGTAGCCAGTGCAGTACCCTCCAGGTGCTGTTGGACTACATCTCGCATCATCCCTGCCTGTCAACCATTCTGGCTGGGGTTGATAGAAGTTGAGACAACATCTTAAGGTGGTCACATGAGCTGCCCCTGAGTTAAAGCATTCAGTTAAGTGAATTAAGCTGTTTGAGTGATATTATATGTACTTTATTGATCGAGGGGCAGAGTATGATAATCTCTTCTTTATCAAAGCCGTTTTATTGTCCATGGGATGTCTTTATTTCCTTCGGTCTTGTTTTGTCGTGCTGATATATCAAGAAGATGGAGTGGCTAGAAACCTCCTGTCTTGACCTCTTCCTCTACCTCCTTCCTGCCCCCCTGCAGGAGAGACGAACCATATTGGCCAGAGGCAAAGCGGATGGCGTTGGATGACCGCCATCGCTCGGATTTCAGCCGCCAGGACCGGTTCCATGACTTTGATCACAGGGATCGTGGGCGGTACCAAGACCATTCCCTGGACAGGTGAGCCAGCAGAGTGATGAGCTTTTTTTTTTTTTTTAAATGATATTCATTGAGAATTTAAAGTTACAGAGAGAAAAAAAGGAAAAAAAATACAAAAAAGGAATTAAACAATACAAGTCAGAAAAAAGAAAAAAGATAACAAAACACACAATACATCAAAACCCAAAACAAAAGCAAACAAAAAATTAAAAACAAATCCAATATTCCCAAATCTTTATCTTTCGTTAACTTGTTTCATCGACCTCCTCACACCTCCCTTTTTTGTATTCTAGTTATTAATTATCTCAGCAAATCCTTTCCATCTTTCACTATATTCTGTCACAGCAGAGTGATGAGCTTTGCCTCTTGGTGGGGGAGGTGCTTATTTATAATAATTTATATGCCTTCAACAACAAAAATTCCCTAAGCAGGTTATACAGCTCATTTTCTGAATTGTGTCTTACCCAGGCAGAAATTTCTAGGAAGGATTGTCTGGGGCGGGGGAGATGTGAAGAATACAATGTCATTCCTACCTAGGGCATCCTAGTTAAAAGGTGTGGGATTTATTTGGGCACCTTCAAAATGAGCCAGTGTTCACTAGCAAAATGCCTTCTGTGGCGAAGGGAGGCGAGGACCTGTTACTTTGCAGACTGGGTGGCTCTAAAAAGCCTACACTGAGATGCCATATCAGTTAGCCCTCGAGTCTACCTGTAACTCCTCTGGAGGGGAGAGCCTTTTCACCACCTGCTGGAGAATCTACACGCCTCCTTGCAGCTTTCTGTGTATTGTAACAGTAAGCTGCTTTGGGAATCAGCCTTGGATTTAAAAAGCAGTACAGTGGTGCCCCGCAAGACGGAAAACTCGCTAGACGAAAGAGTTTTCCGTTTTGGAGGTGCTTCGCAAAACGAATTTCCTATGGGCTTGCTTCACAAGATGACAATGTCTTGCGAGTTCCTGCTGGTTTTTTTTCCTCCCCCCCCCCTTTTTCTAAGCCGCTTATCAGCTGATCCGATCAGCAGATAAGACGCTAATAGCGCTAATCCGCTAATCCTTCAATGGGCTTGCTTCGCAAGACGAAAAAACCGCTAGATGAAGAGAATCACAGAACGGATTCTTTTCGTCTTGCGAGGCACCATGTATATAAATCTGGGAAGAGGACTCTTCAGGTGTTGCTAGGCTACAATTCTTATAATCCCTGACCTTGACTTTTGGGGCTGAAAGGAGTTCAAGTCAGCTTGAGGGGGGGGGGTACAGTTTCTGCACCCTAGGATAAATATGGATTCTATCCTTAAGCTAATGTTGCAGTTGAGTGAGCGTAGCATGAATTTCTTCCTCTATCCAAGAGGAACAGGTTGCCAGTGCTCCTTTAACCTTGAGCCTGATGTCGATTATATTGTTCTTTCCAGGAGAGAAGGGTCACGAGGAATAATGGGAGAGCGAGACGGACAGGTGAGCTGCGTTGGTTGTGAGCCTGGTAGTGCAAAACCACTTAAGACTAAACGGCGCTTGCTTTCTTCGAGTGCATGACACCATTTCCTGTCTCTGCTCCTGCAGCATCACACAGACGACCACCATGGGGGACCAGAACGCCACTCCCGGGATGGCTGGAGCAGCTATGGGTCTGACAGGCGCTTGAGCGAGGGAAGGGGAATAACCCCACATTCCCGGTGAGTGTACTCAGGTGGTGGTGGAGCAGCGCTTAAGTCTTAGTGTCCTTGCATATATAGAGCAGCTTAGCTGTTGAATAGTTCTGTTGCCCAAGAGGCTCACAGTTGAAGAAAGGAGTGTGTTTTCAGTGGGGCAGAATAATCAATCATAATCATAGAATTGCAGAGTTGGAAGGGTGTAGACCCGTAGTTCCCACAGGGGGGCAATTTTGATTTTTAAGGGGGGCAGTTTGAGAATGTGTTGTTAACAGTTAATGGCCTTTTAGGCTCCCTCCATATGAATACAGTGGTGCCTCGCAAGACGAAATTAATTCGTTCCGCGGGTTTTTTCGTCTAGCGAATTTTTCGTCTTGCGAAGCACGGTGTCGGAAAAGTTTTGGAAAAGCTTCAAAAATCACCAAAAACCTCAAAAAAGGCTACCACACCGCATTCTGAGTTGCTCCTCGAAGTCAAGTCGCAACTGTATTAACGGTGTTAAGAAAAAGGAAACAAACTTGCAAGACGTTTTCGTCTTGCGAAGCAAGCCCATAGGGAAATTCGTCTTGTGAAGCAGCTCAAAAACCGCAAAACCCTTTCGTCTAGCGAGTTTTTTGTCTTGTGAGGCGTTCATCTTGCGGGGCACCACTGTAGTTCACTTTTTGAATAATAAGAATTCTATGTCACGGGGGGTGGGGGTGCGGTGCATCAGGATTTTAGAGGTGCTTAGGTGAGGCATGGCCAAAGGAAGGTTGGGAATCACTGGTCTAGACCCAGGGGTCATCTAGTGCAACCCCTTGCAATGCAGGAATAAGAGGTTGGGTAAATAATGTTGCTGAAAACACAATCAGCTTTAAAAGAAATACTGGATCTTCATTACCAATCTGCATTTGAAACAAAAAGTCTTGTTTTTTAGATTACTCCTGCTGACATAACAGGCAATCTTAGAGGGTCCGATGCTAAAGGGAGGGTGTTTTTCAAGATAGTGCTTGCCACCTACATTTTTTAAGTACTTGTATCTGTTTAAAAAAAAGTCTGCTGCAGTGTAAGGTGTTTGTTTTTGGTTTTTTTAAAAAAAGTTGATTAACTCATTAAAAGCCCTGCTTTTATTCCACCTTGAGAAGACACTCAAGACTTGCTCTTTGGCAAGTTGCTGAAGAAAGTGTATTCTGCAACTGAGGGGGTCAGGCACTAGGAATGTCACTGTGGGTGCTTGGCAGTCCTGACTCAGCCTAAGTGGGAGCTTACGTTGAGCCTTCCTTGTGGCAGAACACGAAGGCTTCGGGGCTGCTTTAAAGCTTTGTAGGTCATCAGCACACTGAAGTGAGCCCAGAAGGAAACAGGGAGACCGTTTTGGAGCTTTGATACATTGCCCAAGCACCTTCCGAACGAAGAGGTGCAGGATCCTGCAGGAGCTGGAAATTCTGAGCCATCATAATAGAATTTGATTTGCATGATCTTATCTTACCTAAGGACATTAAAAACTGCCTTACAGCAGCAGGGTTTGCCAAGCTTTTTGGGC
The DNA here is from genome assembly GCF_964188305.1 of Podarcis bocagei. Taxonomy (NCBI): domain Eukaryota; kingdom Metazoa; phylum Chordata; class Lepidosauria; order Squamata; family Lacertidae; genus Podarcis; species Podarcis bocagei. Next base: position 7,563,613 of record NC_138144.1, on the reverse strand, counting down.
TAGGAGGCACATTTGGAATTTTGAGAGGGTGCTATGGGTGCCTGTCACAAAATGGCTAGAGTGGGGGCTGCCACATCTAAAAGAGCAGCAAAGTGAACTGAACCATGAAATGGTGTTGGCATGCCTTTACCTGGTGCAGTTTTTCTAGAAAAAGAGGTGCCAGAACTCTCCATGGATGCCTTCCTTGTTCTCTTCCAACGGCAGTGGCGCTTACCTGACAGATGCTGGAACTGAGTTCTGGCTGGGGGGGGGGATAAGCGCTGCCCTTGCCCCATCAGCTGTCCCATTAAATGGGGACAGGGGGGGGACAGGTGGGAGAGGGGGCATCCAGTCCTGGCATGCAGTGAAATGTGGGCTTGTTTCAAGGTGTCTGTTTGGTATAGGAGAGGCCGATCCAGTGCAAACAGGAACTGAGCAGGAATTGCAAAACGGCCTCTCATTTTGGATGGGATACCCAGAGAAACCTTTCATGGGCAGCCAAGGATGCGGGTGGCGCTGTGGGTTAAACCACAGAGCCTAGGACTTGCCGATCAGAAGGTCGGCGGTTCAAATCCCCGTGACAGGGTGAGCTCCTGTTGCTCGGTCCCTGCTCCTGCCAACCTACCAGTTCGAAAGTACATCAAAGTGCAAGTAGATAAATAGGTACCACTCCAGCGGGAAGGTAAATGGCGTTTCCGTGCGCTGCTCTGGTTTGCCAGAAGCAGCTTAGTCATGCTGGCCACATGACCCGGAAGCTGTACGCCGGCTCCCTCGGCCAATAAAGCAAGATGAGCGCCGCAACCCCAGAGTCGGCCACCACTGGACCTGATGGTCAGGGGTCCATTTTAGGAGGCATCAGCAGACCCACAGATGCCACTCCAGTCACCTCTGTCTTGATGGAGTGAGGGTCCACCTAGTCCCTGCATCCCGTTTTCAACCGCTTCCAGCTCTGGTACTCCCAAAAAGTATCCCAAGCATAGCACGACAGCAATGCTGTCCTCCACTGCCTGTCCCCAAAATCTGGTATTAGGCTCCATTTTTCTATCATGGCCTAGAGAGAAAGAAACTTTCAGGAAATACAGCTATCAAAGTTGAGAATTCAAAATATTTGTCTATATGTGTTTTGAAGGAATTTAAGTGTTTTCTTCTGCAGGTAGATAAAAAAAGATGTCTTTAAAATAAAGTAAACCTTTCACTTCTTTTTTTCCAGAGAAGGGCGTGACTGGGGGGATCATGGTAGAAAATTCGAAGATCGCTCCTGGCAGAGCAACAATGGGGGTGCAATGGGGCGAGATCATGACCGGTGGCGAGGTAACTGCCTTCCTGTTCAGCTGCTGGGTTCTCTCTCTCTCTCCCCGCCCCCAGGGATGCTGATGCTAAGCTCTACTCAAAAGTAGCCGCATAGAAATCAGTGGACCCAAGGCCCAGTGGTGGGTACTTGTCCGAAGAGCCTGTTAGATAGACAAGGGAAGGGTGGAAGAGAGAAATCCATTAGAGCAGTGTTTCTTCACCAGGGACGATATCTGAAGGTTGGGGAGAGAGTTTCCAAAAACATGTATTGCAGAAGTAAGAAAAATTAAAAGTCGCAAAATTTCAATCCATTCGAAAACTGAAATAAAATACTTACGAGGAGCTAAGTTTTGAGGGGGACGTGGGATTTTTATGTTGGCTAAAGGGGCAGATGGGCTTCAAAAGGTTGGGAGACACTGAGCAGTAGGGCACGTTTGTTGTTACGTGGAATCCTGTGAAATTTGCCAAGCTGCTGTCTCTGCCTCAGTTCCTGCTCTGTAAAATCGAAGCATTTATTGCCCTACTCGATAAGGGGTACCACCCGGACACTTTAGCCTTGCAGGCTCACAATCTCCCTGCTTTCAAAGCTCTCTCCCCCCCCCCCCCCCGGCCGCCTTTTGTTGGCCTTTTTGCTGTAGTTCTAGGGAGAAAAAACATGATAAACTAGGCTGAGAGCATCTCAGATGTATTTAGTATGCCCTGCCCTTAAACTTCCTCTTGGTTTTTCCCCAGGTGGGGGCAGAGGGAGGCGTGGCCACTTCTTCCATCGAGGTGGAATGTCTGGGTAAGAAGCTTCTTTCAGCCTTGCCTTCAGAATTACTTACTTCGTAAAATTAATAATTGTTGTTATTACTGTTCTATATTTATATATACCCTGCCTTTTTCCCTGACAGGGACTCAAGAGACTTACACACAGCTTGATTGTAAAACAAAAACCCTCAAATCACGTTTTTTTAAAAAATAAAATAAAATGATTGGTTAAAACAAGTTTTAAAAAATCAATTTAAAGCATTAAAAAAATTAAAATAAGTAATAAAGCAACTACATTTGTCTTTTTTCCTTGTTCTGTGTTGCATCCAACTGCTCTCCCCCCCTCCCCGCCCCGATCTCAGAACAACTCTTTCCAAATCTACCTCCCAGCTTCACTAATAAGAGTGACTGTTTTTTGGCATTGCATTACCTAATTGCTGCCTTACACACACATCCGATGAGGTCTCGTGGCACTAGAGATGCCACTGCCATTTAATTTCCTGTTCCGTCTGAGCGTTATTCTAGTTGACAGTTCTTGTTGCATAACCTCCTCCTCCAACAAGGTCAAACAAAGCCACAGCTCCATTGCTGCTGTTGCTCCTTTCGAGTTCTGCAGTGTTGCTTTCTCTTTTTTTTTTAAAAAAGAAAGTTTAGTTTTAACTATTTCACGTCCACCTTGGCTTATCACACCTTTATTTAAAGAAAAGAAAAATATCGTGCACAAGTGCAGGTCAAAAACTTGATTTCCAGGTGCGGGAAACTGCAGTAGGGAAGAGAGGGCTCCGATTCATGTTTGCAGGTTTCCCACGGGTGCCAGGTCAGCCTCTGAGAACAGGGGGCTGGACTAGATGGGCCCATTGGCTTGATCCAGAAGGTTCATCTGTTAAGTGTTTGACCCAGTCTTGCTCACGAGGGCAAGAGTTTCCTTGTCACTTTCCCTGCACCTGGTGCTCAAATGGACCCCTGCCACACAACCCCCAAAGCTTCAGGACCCCTCTGCAGATTTGAGTCCTGGCAGACTTGCAATATGCAAAAACTTTTGTTCGTTTGTTTTTTCCCCAAATTTTTTTATTGATTTTCCAAAAATTTAAACAAACAAACATAAATCTCAACCCTATTTAAACCAATCTTAGTGACATTGTTAAGTGACTTCCTCGAATCCCCCTAGTTGAATTTCAGTGTATATCATTTTAAGTTTTCCAAAACCAATTTTCTTATAAAATTAACTTAATCACTTAACATCTTTCTTTCTTTCTTTCTTTCTTTCTTTCTTTCTTTCTTTCTTTCTATTTTAGCTTTAAACATATTAATTCCTAACATTACATATTTAAATCCTAAGCCTATTTGATATTTGCAAGCTTTTCCAATTAAGTTATTTTAACATATTGAACTAAGTAGTCTTTGAATTTCATCCATTCCCCCTGGTACTCCTCCTCCTTCTGGTCGTGGACTCTTCCAGTCAGGTCGGCTAGCTTCGAAAAATCCATCATCTTCATCTGCCATTCCTCCACTGTTGGGACTTCTTGTGTTTTCCAATTCTTAGCTAACAAAATTCTTGCTGCAGTTGCGGCATACAAAAACAATTTAACATCTTTCTTGGGCAATTCCAAACCTGTTATTCCAAGAGGAAAGGCCTCTGGTTTCTTAATAAATGTACCGTATTTTTTCGCTCTATAAGACGCACCAGACCACAAGACGCACCTAGTTTTTGGAGGAGGAAAACAAGAAAAAAAATATTCTGAATCTCAGAAGCCAGAACTACAAGAGGGATTGCTGTGCAGTGAAAGCAGCAGTCCCCCTTGCTGTTCTGGCTTCTGGGTAGCTGCGCAGCCTGCATTCGCTCCATAAGACGCACACACATTTCCCCTTACTTTTTAGGAGGGGGAAAGTGAGTCTTATAGAGCAAAATATATGGTATATTTCAACATTTTTTCAATTCATTATAAATCTTCTCCCAGAAGTCTTTCACTTTGGGGCAGGTCCACCACGTGATAAAAGGCACCCTCCTTTTCTTTACATTTCCAACATCACTGTTGTGGTAAACCTTTGCTAATTTTACAGGGCTTAAGTACCATCCATACATCATTTTCCATAATATTTTCCTTTAACACCGTACATGCAGTGAACCTGACCCCTTTCTTCCACAATCTTTCCCAGTCTTCAAACATTATGTTGCGCCCCACATCTCTTGCCCAGTGTAATCGTCACAGATTTAACTTGTTCATCCTTTGTGTGCCATTCCAACAACAAATCATACATTTTAGGCAAATGTGTTAACTTTAGAGTCCAACGACTCCATTTCCAACTTAGTTTTTGTTTGTTTCATGTTGGTTTGTGATCCCTCCCTTAGGCGGGGAGGATTCTTGCCAAGTGCTCCGCCAGCCCAGCCATCGCACAGCGGAGAGTCACAAGAAGGCGGCTTCTCGGGAGAAGACAGAGGAAGCAGACCTGGGGACCCTCGCTTCAGCCGCCGCTATTGAATGTTCCAGCGTTGTTGTGTTTTTTTTTAACTGTACAAATGGCAACAGATGGGGGGGAAACACACACACACACACACACACACACACACACACACACACACACACACTACTACTACTACTACTACTGCTACTCCTCCCCACCCCCAGTGTACCACTGACTGTGACTTTTAAGTTAACCTTCATTGTTTTACTTCATAGCTCAATATGTGAAAGAAACAAAAGCCATTCGGGGTTTTTGGTAACGTGTATTTCTGTATGTGACCCCTCCCCTCCCCCCCGCACACACACGCAAATTTGCCCTCCTCTCTCCCCCCCCCCCCATTAAAAGAAAATGTTTCTTTTACGGGGCATTCCATTTTCTATAAATAAATAAATAAACCCAGTTTACAATTACGTGACAGCTGCTTTTTTTGGAAGTCTTTTCATGATCTTGGTCCCCCCCCCCCAAAAAAAAAAAATCGCATATTTTGAGGAGGGGTGTTGGAATTTCAATCAAAGCTAGAGAATAGGAGGGTGAATGGAGCGGTCTTAAATTTGAAATCAGTTTTTTGCTCCTGTTGGAACTGGGAATAGATCTTTGGTTGAGTATCAAGTCTTATATATTGCTTATCTGGTGACATGTTCCGCAGGCAATAATTTTGAACACATACACAGTAGAGGTGTGCTTCAGATTCAAGTGAGCTGCTTTGAGTAAATGTCCCTTCATACTGCATCACGGTGTGGTACGCTGCTTTGACATCATCTGATAGGAAGTGCCTACAGAGGGTGGTGAATACAGCACAAGATACTATGGGCTGTCCCGTGAATCCGCTGGATGAAATAGCGGAAGAAGAGTGAGGAAAATTCTCAGGGATGATTCACACCCTGGCTGGCACTTTCTTGATCTCCTGCCTTCAGGCAGAAGATATAGAAGCACGATTAGTCGCACCAACAGGGTAAAGAACAGCTTCTATCCGTGGGCTGTTAGACTGCTGAATGAAAAGATAACAACAGGGGAACTGACTTTCGGGTTTGGCGGGTGTGCGTCAGTAAACGAGGGGAATTAAGACTTAAGCTGGGGGGGGTGCTCGTGTAATCTCACTGCAAACAAGTTGTACAAGTGACAGTAAAGTATTTCAATTTGGGACGTGTGGAGCTTGTCTGAAGCAGGATCTTTCCGAAGTGCAGACCTCGATAGCAAGTTGAAGACAGTGTCCAGTGTTACTCCTGCCCAGAAACAGACCTGTGGAAATTCAAATCCATTCCTTTCAGTGGTTCTATTCTGAGTACCCATTGAAATTGGTAGGCCTAAGTCAGGTGTGTCAATTTTAATGCTTACTCTTGAGTACGGCTCATGTTGGATATAACCCAGTGTGTCTGCAAAAACTGACATGTTTCTTCTGCTTGCCATGTAAGGAAAAGGCCTGGTTGGGTAGATTTGGGGACAAGTTGGGGTGGGGAGTGACCCTCGGACACCAAGCCAAACCCCAATCCTATAACAATACATAAAACATGCCGGAGAAGCACGTACGGTAGGTGGTGGCAAATATGTTCCGCCTCCAGGACTGCAGTCCTTATGGGGAACCTTCCAAAGGCCACATGTTGGTCAGGGTCAGAAGCAAAATCCCGGACACTGGTCAGAGGTTTCTGATTGGTGCTCTGTAGGCTAAGCAGTGGCACCAATCCGACACTCGTGCTGTTGCGCCGGTGCCCACCTCCCCACTGCTGGTGGTGGTGTCACTGTTCAAGCCATGGGTAGGCAAGCTAGGGGCTGGATCCAGCCCAATCGCCGCCTAAATCCAGCCCGTGGACGGTCCGGGAATCAGCGTGTTTTTCCCTGAGTAGGAGGTGTCCTTTTATTTAAAATGCATCTCTGGGTTGTTTGTGGGGCTTAGGAATTCATTCGTGGGGGTTTTTTCCTTCAAAATATAGTCCGGCCCCCCACAAGGTCTGAGGGACAGTGGACTGGCCCCCTGCTGAAAAAGTTTGCTGACCCCTGACTTAAGCACACATTGTAGCCAGGCGCATGAGGAGGGGATGTGGCAATGCCACTGAAGGGTGTGGTCTGGTGGGAATCCTGAAGGCCGGATTGTGAGGGTGAAAGACAAGGCAAAGCTGAACAGTGCAGTACTTTGCACATGAAATACCGTGGTGCCCCGCAAGACGAATGCCTCACAAGACGAAAAACTCGCTAGATGAAAGAGTTTTCCATTTTGGAGGTGCTTCGCAAAACGAATCTATGGGCTTGCTTCGCAAGACGAAAATGTCTTGCAAGTTCCTGCGGGTTTTTTCCCCTCCCCCCCTTTTTCTAAGCCGCTAAGCCGCTTATCAGCTGATCCGATAAGCCGCTAATAGCGCTAATCCGCTAATCCTTCAATGGGCTTGCTTTGCAAGACGAAAAAACCGCTAGACGAAGAGACTCTCAGAACGGATTCTTTTCGTCTTGTGAGGCACCACTGTAGTATTGTTGCCCTCCCAAGCAGTGCCTACATTTTCCCTGGTTCGGTTTCCTTCGAATGAAGGTCAATGGAGGCTGACACAAAGTCAAGAAGACCCCTTGGAACCGCCCCTAACTTAATAGGCTCTGGGGAGGTCATGCGAGGCCTCTGGGAAGCTGTGGGAGCTTCCCAGAGGCCTATGCAATCTTCCCAAAGCCCAGTAAGCAAGACGGATAGCTCAAAAACTTTCCTTACCAGGAAAACAGCGCAGGGAGAGCTTTTTAAAGCCTTTCTTACAGGGTTCCAGACAGGTCATATGAAATCTCGGGACCACCTCTCCCAACTGTTCCTTCCCTTTCCATTATTTGTTTTCACACCACCTGGGCAAAGCTGTAACCATGCAAGCACCGTATTTTTCGCTCTATAGGACGCACCGGACCATAGGAGGGGGAGAACGGGGGGGGGGGGAATTCTCCCCCTCTCTGCTCAGCGCTCCTTCAGCGAAGCGGCAGGAGAAACGGAGCCCCTTACATTGCTCCCCCCGCTTCGCTGAAGGGGCGCTGCACAGCTCTCTCTCTCTCTGCTTATGCCAGGAGAGTCTTGCTCTCCCAGCTTCAGCAAAAGGAACCCGAAGCCTTTGGAGCGCAGCGCTAGTTCCCGCTGCACTCCGAAGGCTTCAGGGATAGCCGCCTGAAGCCTTTGGAGCGCAGCCGGAATTGGCGCTGCGCTCCAAAGGCTTCGGGTTCCTTTCGCTAAAGCCAGGAGAGTCTTGCTCTCCCCTGCACGCCGGAGGCTTCAGGCGGCTATCCCTGAAGCCTGGAGAGCGAGAGGGGTCGGTGTGCACTGACCCCTCTCGCTCTCCAAGCTTCAGCAAAAGCCTGCATTCGCTCCATAGGACCCACAAACATTTCCCCTTCATTTTTGGAGGGGAAAAAGTGCGTCTTATAGAGCAAAAAATACGGTAAATCATACACAAGTTGTCTGTCTACTTGTAAATAAGCATAAGGTCAAAGGGTTCACAGCATTTTTTAAAAATAAATATTTATTAGGAATTTTCCATTTTCAAAAGCCAAAAAAGAAAAAACAAAAATAAAAAATAAAAACACATACAATTTGAAATCCTTATTTTCTATAACATCTTTCCCTGACTTCCCCAAACCTCCCCTTCTTATATTCCCATTTAGATTGTAAATTCAACAAGTTCTTATCCCCAGTTTTTAACCTTTTTATACTTGATTCATTTTTTGGAAAAAAAACCCAATTTTACCTTATATACCTCAAAATTTATACCTCAGTACTCATTCTTAAATCCTTTTTTCTAAAGTCGACCCAAATTCCTTTCCACGAATTCCCCACTTTTCATACTGATATCAAAACAAATTAAAGAAAAAGACAGATTATATTTACACACCCTTTGGATCCCCAAACCCCACCCCATCCCCTTTCCCGGTTTCAATCCCCAACAAATGTCCAACAGTCTTAGTCTGCTATCAGCCTGGAGATCTCACATCCGAGGCCCTTAATTGTCTCTCACTTCCTCTCTGCCGGATTTTTTGATAGTCCTTAATATTAAACACCAGATCTCAGAGATGCTCTAATCCAATGAGGACAATGCTTCCTCCAGCCAGACCACCATACTTAAAAGTGGAGCCCAAATCTTGTTTCTCAAGACAGCCTTAACAGCCTTAACACGCCAGTAGATTTTCCCCATTAGGAGGTTTCCAGGAAAACCCCAAGCCGCATAGCTTTGGGTCCAGGCAAGCCTTTCTCTCCAGCATCAGCCAAAGCACACACACCCCGGCATACTGAGCTCCTCGGCTGCTAAGCAAATCAGTCTCTTAAACTTAAGCCAAGAAATAGTATTCTTTATGAAATTGAATATCAATATACGTATCAAGGCTTTGAGATTAGACCACTGAAGAAGCCTGGAAAACTGCATAGGGAGTGTGCTACCTGCAAGCCCCATAGAAGGGCCCCCATCGGGGTAAACAGCAGCCTCTTGATTACTTGGACTGCCAGGGTGAAACGGGTGCAAAACGCCGGCACCCTGCCTACAACTTCACTAGCATCTCAGTACAGTGGTACCTCGGGTTAAGTACTTAATTCATTCCGGAGATTCCGTTCTTAACCTGAAACTGTTCTTAACCCGACGCACCACTTTAGCTAATGGGGCCTCCTGCTGCTGCCGTGCCGCCGGAGCCCGATTTCTGTTCTCATCCTGAAGCAAAGTTCTTAACCTGAAGCACTATTTCTGGGTTAGTGAAGCGTATGTAACCCGAGGTACCGCTGTATTGTGAACAACACCAAACTTTGTTGGTACCTTCATGAACTTACCTGAAAATATAAAGAAAACAAAAGACTGAGTTAAGCACTTGAAAAATCCATTGAAACCAGACATTATAAGTTCATCGTAGGTGGGGTAGTTTGTAAGTCTCTGTGCCTTTCTGCAAGGTTTTGTATATTTCAGAAGATTGATAAAGAATGTATAATTATTTTGGTAATTATTGTGTGTATATTAGTTGCCAACGTGTTGCATGAGTCGTACCACTTGGGTCCAGAACAGAGCAAGGCAATCCTATGTGTCTAGCATCAGCCAAAGCACACACACACTGGCATATTGAGCTCCATCTGAAGATGGAGTGTGCTACCTGCAAGCCCCATAGAAGGGCCCCCATCGGGGGCAAACAGATGAAGTGGGAAATGGACCAGTCTGGTAACAGCATGACATCAGATGCTGGATAGCTATCAGTCATGAACGCTTTAGTTGAGATTCCTGCAATGCAGGGGGTTGGACAATGTAGGGATGCGGGTGGCGCTGTGGGTTAAACCACAGAACCTAGGACTTGCCGATCAGAAGGTCGGTGGTTCGAATCCCCACGACGGGGTGAGCTCCCGTTGCTCGGTCCCTGCTCCTGCCAACCTAGCAGTTCGAAAGCACGTCAAAGTGCAAGTAGATAAATAGGTACCGCTCCGGCGGGAAGGGGTTGCGGCGCTCATCTCGCTTTACTGGCCGAGGGAGCCGGCGTACAGCTTCCGGGTCATGCAGCCAGCATGACTAAGCCGCTTCTGGTGAACCAGAGCAGTGCACGGAAACGCCGTTTACTGGAGTGGTACCTATTTATCTACTTGCATTTTGACGTGCTTTCGAACTGCTAGGTTGGCAGGAGCAGGGACCGAGGGACGGGAGCTCACTCCGTCATGGGGATTCGAACCGCTGACCTTCTGATCAGCAAGTCCTAGATTCTGTGGTTTAACCCACAGCGCCACCCACGTTCCTTCAAAAATAGTATGCAGCTCATGAAACATTTTTACTAGGAGAAAACAATGCAACTTTTGAAGAGAAATGGCGGGACTTAACTGGCCAGCTCAGGCCATGCTCTTACAAAGGAACTTCGTTCAGATGCCTCTTATACTAGAATCTAAACCTCCTAGGAGGAATTGAGGGTTTGAGATCCATTGGCTGCCCTCACCTGGTTTTGCTGGCCAGTGAAAGCCATTTCTTGGGACTGTGGCCACTGACACCTGCTGACAGCTAGGAGCCACAGGTGAGAGCTGAGTGCAGGGTAGGGACCAAAGGTGGACAGACTGTCCCCCCACCAGAGGTACTAACGCCTCCCTTAACACACCATACATTATGTTTTTAATGCTACACCACAGTTGCCCAGTATTGGCAGCAAGGAGCTGGAACTCAACTATCACCAGCCCAAGCTGCAGCCTTCCAGTTAAACATGCCTGTGCAAGACCCTTCCTGTGTTGTGATGCCTTTGCCTCAAATGACGAACCTTCTCTGAATTCCGACACACCCTAATCGGAAGAAGGAAAAGAGGTCTCTTTCGCACCATGCTGGCTTTCTGGTATTTAAGTTTCCCTTTTTGGAGAGTGATTCTTTCCCAAACGCCTGGCTCAGGTAGGATTCTAATACCATCTCTCTCTTCCCACTTGCTCTCTTCCCTTGGATTATGTCCCACGAACCTCTGTTTTTTTATTATGCTCTCGATGAATCAAAGATATTTCACATTACTTCCATAGTCTGTACCCCTGTCAAAAAAAACACCCCTCCATGTATGTTTACATAGCAACCGCTATCAAAGTTCAGGCAGAAAACTTCCAATAGCCTTTCTTTCTTTCTTTGTTTGTTTTTAAAGATATTTGAGACAGCAGGAAGTTGTTGCAGGAGTCATGTATATTAGAATAAGGTAGAATAAGGTGGAATAAGGGTCACAGGTGGCGCTATGGGTTAAACCACAGAGCCTAGGACTTGCCGATCAGAAGGTCAGCAGTTTGAATCCCCGCAATGACGGGGTGAGCTCCCGTTGCTCGGTCCCTGCTCCTGCCCACCTAGCAGTTCAAAAGCACATCAAAGTGCAAGTAGATAAATAGGTACCACTGTGGCAGGAAGGGAAACGGCATTTCCATGCGCTGCTCTGGTTCGCCAGAAGCAGCTTGGTCATGTTGGCCACATGACCCGGAAGCTGTACGCCGGCACCCTCAGCCAATAAAGCGAGATGAGCGCCACAACCCCAGAGTTGGTCACGACTGGACCTAGCGGTCAGGGGTCCCTTTACCTTTACCTTTAAGGTGGAATAAGGGCTTAACTCCATCCAGAGCTTAACATGAAACTCCCCCTCCCTGGGCCTGCTCCGCACCCTTCCATGGAAGGTTGCCTGGAAGGAAATAAAAATAAACAATTTATTGTACCCGCCCATCTGACTGAGTTGCCCCAACCACTCTGAGTGGCTTCCAACAGAATAACACAACGAAACACCAACCATTAAAAACGTCCCCATATAGGGCTGCCTTCAGATGTCTTCTAGAAGTTGTGTAGTTCTTTAACTCCTTGTCTTCTGATGGGAAGGTGCTCCACAGGGCAGGTGCCACTACCGAGAAGGCCCTCTGCCTGGTTCCCTGGACCCTCATTTCTTACAGTGAGGGAACCGCCAGAAGGCCCTCAGCACTGGACCTCAGTGTCCGGGTAGAACGATGGAGATGGAGACGCTCCTTCAGGTCTACTGGGTTGAGGCCGTTTAGGGCTTTAGAGATCAGCACCAACACTTTGAATTGTGCTCGGAAACCTACTGGGAGCCAATGTAGGTCTTACAAGGCGGGTGCTCTGTGGTCTCAACGGTCGCTCCCAGTCACCAGTCTGGCAGCCACATTCTGGATGAGTGGTCATTTCCGAGTCACCTTCAAAGGTAACTCCACATAGAGTGCATTGCAGTAGTCCAAGCGGGAGATGACCAGAGCATGCACCACTCTGGCGAGACAGGTAGGGTCTCAGCTGATGTACGAGATAGAACGTGGCCCTCAGTCTGAAAAGGAGAGAGACCCTTGGTGCTATCAGCAGCAGGGATATTGATGGATGTTTGGCAACCAGCCAACTGAATTCTGATCCTCAGTTCCTGCCATCCCAACAAAGCCCCCTTTGAGTCTCTCCCTCTCGGTTTAAGCCAGCGCAGTTGCACACCCAAGGGCCTATATCAAGCGCCACGAGAGGCTCTCTTACGACAGAGAAGCTTTGGAGAAGATGCATCAAGAGGCCAAGGAGGAAGGAGACGGGAGATCGATCTTGCTCGAGTTCCAAGCCTACCGGAGGTACAGTAACACCATCCGTTCAATGTAGGGATTGCTATGGGATTGCTATGAGGAATTATAACAAATATAGAGTAAGCCATCTGGACAATGGAGAGACCCCACAATTTGTCCCTTAAAAAAAAAATGCAACAAAAGTTATTCACTCTGGTGTCCACATCAAGCAATGAGTTCCACAAGCTAAATGCATGTGTCAAAACTGTGTTTCAGGGTCTTCAGACTGAGACTATGGAGGGACAGGAGTGTTTTTGCAAGAGGCATTGAGATCACCAGGAGAAATGGTGACGCCGGGCCCACGAACCTCTCTTTCATTTACTCTGGTATCCTGGAAGGTGACAATTTTTTATTTTTTATTTAAATTGGTCTGGAAAGAAGTCAGCACCTCACAAAGGGGATAGAAAAATAATGTATTCTCTGTGTCTCCCACCTGCCTTTCTCTCTCTCTACCGGAACAGAATTCCAGACAAGTCTGCTTTCCACATAACTCCTATTCAGAGCAGACGCTTTGAAATTAATGAATTTGAGCTTTCATTTTAAAAGGAGGGGGAGAACAAGCTTCTGTAGTCCTTAACAGTGGCGTAGCGTGGGGGGTGCAGGGGGGGCTGGCCGCACCGGGCGCAACATCTGGGAGTTAGGGTTAGGGGGCGCAAATCCACGGGTTAAGGGGCGCAAATTACTTGCCTTGCCCCGGGTGCTGACAACCCACGCTACGCCACTGGTCCTTAAGGCAGTGAAACTGTGCTTGCAAAGTCCTGGGGCAAAGGCTGGGAAAATCCCACAGGGCAGGGTGTGCACAGCGCTTTGAATGAATCAAGATGAATAAATTGTGCAAAATGGATGCAGATTTACAAAGCTTGCCCAACTTCAGGGACTGGGAGCCCTTGGCTCTCTCAGATGGACTATGACTCCCATCATGCCTGAGTGTTGCCCATGCTGGCTGGGGCTTATGGGAGTTGGAGTCCAAGGACATCCCACCTGATGCCTGCAGCTTGCAGAGTTGCACATGGGTCACATAATTATGGTCTGTGTGTGTGGTTTGGTAGCTGCACGTTCAGGGGGCAAACAATGCTGTCCAGGGTTGTAAAGACTGCGGAGAGAATAAGTGGGTGCACTCTTCCCACCTTGGATCAAATCTATGCTTCCAGGTGCCATAAGAAAGCTGCAGAGATAGCGCAGGACAGTGCGCACCCCGGAAATGTTCTCTTTCAGCTTCTGCCTTCTGGAAGAAGGTACAGGGTTATAAAGACTAGGACTAGCCGCCTGAGAAACAGTTTCTATCCAAATGTGATTTTGGTTTTAAACGCAGTGTAAGGTAGTCTCTGTGGGAGTATATTGTATTTAATTATGGGGTATCAGAGTTTTTAGGGGGTTAACCAGGCTGGGATAGCTGGGATAGCTGCCCATTAGGGACCCCTGACCATTAGGTCCAGTCGTGGCTGACTCTGGGGTTGCGGCGCTCATCTCGCTTTATTGGCCGAGGGAGCCGGCGTTCAGCTTCCATGTGGCCAGCATGACTAAGCCGCTTCTGGCGAACCAGAGCAGTGCACGGAAACGCTGTTTACCTTCCCACCAGAGCGGTACCTATTTATCTACTTGCACTTCATGCTTTCGAACTGCTAGGTTGGCAGGAGCAGGGACCGAGCAACGGGAGCTCACCCCGTCGCGGAGATTCGAACCGCCAACCTTCTGATCGGCAAGTCCTAGGCTCTGTGATTTAACCCACAGCGCCATCTGCGTCCCTAACGTCTGATGTAGATTTTTTCAATTTCTTGTTCTGTATGGGACAATGACCATAAAGATTATCGTATTGTATTGTATAATGTTTGGATGGGTGTATTTTAGCTCAGCCTGCGCTAATGACCCTGCTGACCTTCCCACAGGAGAGCCAGGTTCCTCGTGCCATGGGTCCATCATCAACGGCCTCTTTGAGGGCTTCATCCGGACGCAGAACGGCACCTATTACGTCGAATCTGCTGGGTCGCCTTCCTCCAGCCAGACCTCTCCAACTCATTCATTCATCCATCATGAGAGTGACTTAGGTCAGTGGCTTTCAACTTGTGTGCAGTTGCATCCTGGGGTGCCTTGAATGGTGATCAGGGGTGTCACAGGCAACACTGACCTCTGTCCCTCTGCCCTTTCCCCCTTCTGGGGTATCCAAGAGCCCATATAGAGTCCTTACATGGGTTCCCTATTAGTAGGAGAAAATAACAGGCCAACCAGAGAATATTGAGAAGCAAAGCAGCTAGTAAGCCTGATCTTTATTAAACTGTTGCAACAGGGTGCTCCCCTCACCCGCAGGAGAGAGGAAGAACCCAGGACAAAGGTGTGTAAGCTCTTACATAGACTTTTTAAATTGCCCACCCTCAAACTCCAGACCACCCCCACAAACATCATACCTACATCACAGATTTTAGAATCAGAGAGTTGGAAGGGACTCGGAGGATCAGATTGTGTTATCATATTCCTTAGTGGGGGGGTCATGTAAACTGGTCTGATGAATTATGCTTTTTATGGAGTAGGGGGGCACTGGGGGTGATGGGTGGCCAGAGACCCCCTGGTCTAGATTGATTCTAGATCCTGCCATGTGGCTGGTGGATTGAAAACCCTCCCCTTGGCGAGGTTATCCACACCTTTTCCTCTGCGCATGCCCAGGTGAACGAAGGAGCATGTGGCGGATCTTGGCACAGACCCACGCACAACATCGCTGGGCAGGTGTGGTGACATAACACTCCGCAGGTGGGAAAATGCAGCATCAGTCTGCAGCAGGCTATACCGTATTTCTCGCCCCATAAGGCGCACCGGACCATAGGGCGCACCTAGTTTTTAGAGGGGGAAATCAAGGAAAAAAATCTTATTTCCCCCCCCCCCCAGCTCCAAAGAGCAGTGTACAGGCTGCGCACAACCTCTCCCTGCAGGAGGGGTTGCGCACGGCTATGGCACAAGCTATATGGCACAAGATCCATCCCGCTCGCTGTCTTGGCTTGTGCCATAGCCGCACACAACCCCTCCAGCAGGGAGAGGCTGCGCAGGGCTAAAGAAGCCATAGCTGCGTGCAGCCTCTCCCTGCCGGAGGGGCTGCGTGCGGCTATCCCTGAAGCCTTCCGAGCACAGCGCAAGTTCCCGCTGTGCTCCTCAGGCTTCGGGTTCCTTTCGCTGAAGCCTGGAGTGCAAGACTCTCCCGGCTTCAGTGAAAGGAACCTGAAGCCTCCAGAACACAGCGGGAACTGGCGCTGCACTCCGAAGGCTTCAGGTGGCTACCCCTGAAGCCTAGAGAGCGAGAGGGGTCGGTGCACACCAACGCCTCTCACTCTCCAGGCTTCAGCGAAAGCAACGCGAAGCCTCCAGAGCGTGGAGGGAGCGTTCCCTCTGCGCTTCGGAGGCTTCGCGTTGCTATCACTGAAGCCAAGGAGCCTGCATTCGCTCCATAGGACGCACATGCATTTCCCCTTAATTTTTGGAGGGGAAAAAGTGCGTCCTCAGAGTGAAAAATACGGTAATTCTTGGAACGAAGCCAGTTCCCCACAAAGCACTTTTCAGGGGACAGAAAGTCTGCTTTCAATCTCGACTGTGTGTGAGGAAAACAAAACCCAAGTGCTTGCTGGACTTCGAAAACAAAGATCCGCCCGAGGAATTCCGCTGCATGAAAAGATTCCCTCTTGTCTTGAGACTCTGCAGCACCATTATGCTTTTTTCCCCCCTTCCCCACTGCTAGATTATCAACTCTGGGGAGATTCTGAATCCGTGACTTTGGCTCGGCAGACACACCGGCACCTGCAGGATTTCCAGCAAAAGCTCACAGCAAAGGTGAGGGTTAAAAGCTGAGAAAGGGGGCTTTTTAGTTTTGGGGTGGCAGGGTTTATAAAAGTACCGTATTTTTTGCCCTATAAGACTCACTTTTTCCCTCCTAAAAAGTAAGGGGAAACGTGTGTGCATCTTATGGAGCGAATGCAGGCTGCGCAGCTATCCCAGAAGCCAGAACAGCAAGAGGGATTGCTGCTTTAACTGCGCAGCGATCCCTCTTGCTGTTCTGGCTTCTGAGATTCAGAATATTTTTTTTCTCGTTTTCCTCCTCCAAAAACTAGGTGCGTCTTGTGGTCTGGTGCGTCTTATAGAGCGAAAAATACGGTACTTAAAAAAGCAAAAACTAGAGTCCTTTTTCCTGGGGATAGCTCAGATGGAAATTCCCAGGTGTCAAAAAAGGTTATTTAGGTATGCAACAACTCTGGCTTGTGTTTTGTTAGCCCCAAAGTGGAAAACAAGTCTCAACTGAAGAAGAATGGCAACTTAAAATTGATGGAATATGCGCAGCATGTGGATCTAACACATGGGTAGGCAAACTAAGGCCCGGGGGCCGGATGTGGCCCAATCACCTTCTCAATCTGGCCTGCGGACGGTCTGGGAATCAGTGTGTTTTTACATGAGTAGAATCTGTGCTTTTATTTAAAATGCATCTCTGGGTTATCTGTGGGGCATAGGATTTCGTTCATTCCCCCCCCCCCAAAAAATATAGTCTGGCCCCCCACAAGGTCTATCTCCCTGCTTCACCTTTTCTCCACAACAGGATCTAGAGCATTTACTGCGGCGGAAGAGAAGCGTGGATTATTCAAAGACCTCTTGCTTGCTGCACATTCATGCTGACCACCTTTTCTACCGAAGGTTTGGCTCCATCGAAGCCGTGATCGCCCAGGTACCAGAATCTACAAAGGAAGCCTCTTAACCAGGGGCGGGGGGTGGGTAGAGAAAGTTGATTCCATTCTCATTTAAAGCTGGATTTATCCAATTTGCAATTTTCCAAAAACAATACGAGAACCGTAGTGCGCACTCCGCGCTGCTCCCACCGTCGCCATGTTTTCCCTCACGGATACTCAGAAAACTGGAACGGGTCTCACAGGTTTTGGAGTGTTTTTCCTTTTCTTTGGGATGATCCTAATTTTTGACAAAGCACTTTTGGCTATTGGGAATGTTTTATTCGTGGCTGGTCTGGCTTTTGTGATTGGTTTAGAAAGGACTTTCAGATTTTTCTTCCAGAAACACAAAGTGAAAGCCACAGGTTTCTTTCTGGGTGGTGTACTTATAGTTCTTATTGGCTGGCCCTTGATAGGAATGGTCCTTGAAATTTATGACTTCTTATTCAGGAACTTTTCCCCTGTGGTGGTTGGTTTTATTAGAAGAGTGCCAGTCCTTGGCTATCTCTTGAATTTACCTGGCATTAGCTCGCTTGTAGATAAAGTTGGAGGGACGCGGGTGGCGCTGTGACTTAAACCACAGAGCCTAGGACTTGATGATCAGAAGGTCGGTGGTTCGAATCCCTGCGACGGGGTGAGCTCCCGTTGCTCAGTCCCTGCTTCTGCCAACCTAGCAGTTCAAAAGCACATCAAAGTGCAAGTAGATAAATAGGTACTGCTCCGGCGGGAAGGTAAACGGCGTTTCCATGCGCTGCTCTGGTTCGCCAGAAGAGGCTTAGTCATGCTGGCCACATGACCCAGAAGCTGTACGCCGGCTCCCTCGGCCAATAAAGCGAGATGAGTGTCGCAACCCCAGAGTCGGTCACGACTGGACCTAATGGTCAGGGGTCCCTTTACCTTTACCTAGATAAAGTTGGAGAAAGCAACAGCATGGTATAACGGCAAGTGTGCCAAAGACTGGCTCTAAACTTATATTATTTATAAGGTCCTTCTGAAGAAAAAAAGATCAGCACAAAGATTGTCTTGTGTACAGAGGCAAAGTTTGTAACGGTCTTGATGTAAGTTTTTAATTTACACCATAATCTGCAAAAAATCATTTTGAGCAAAGGGCAAGTGTGCAGCCAGGACTTTCAACACCACCAATTCTGTGACTTGAGCTGAAGGAAAAGTCATGGGGAAACCCATGGTATTAAAAATTTTAAAGACTACTTAATGCTTTTGGGAATACGAGAACCAAAATCCAAGCTTATCAGGATTTTGCAAAGCAGTTCTCCAGCCAATGTTTACAGGTGTGCAGATCAAGGGAAGTCACGAGTCCTGCTCCATTCTGCCTTGGTCAGACCCCACCGAGAGTTCTGGGCATCACTGTTTAAGGAGGATATTGACAAGGCGGAAGGTATGGAGAGGAGGGGAATCAAAGGCCTGGAAACCAAGCCTTAGGGGGAACGGCAGTGGGAGCTCAGCAGACTTAGCCTGGAAAAGAGGAGACTGAGAGCCGATATGAGAGCCGTCTTCAAATATCTAAAGGGTTGTTGCACAGAAGATGGAGCAAGCTTGGATAGATGCAGCCGAACCAACTTTCTCCTCCATCCGAGGTGAGACCTTGCTGTTGTTGTTGTTGCTTAGTCGCTTAGTTGTGTCCGCCTCTTCCTGACCCCCTGGACCAGAGCACGCCAGGCGCTCCTGTCTTCCACTGCCTCCCGCAGTTTGGTCAAACTCATGCTGGTAGCTTCGAGAACACTGTCCCACCATCTCGTCCTCTGTCATCCCCTTCTTCTTGTGCCCTCCATCTTTCCCAACATCGGGGTCTTTTCCAGGGAGTCTTCTCTTCTCATGAGGAGGCCAAAGTATTGGAGCCTCAGCTTCAGGATCTGTCCTTCCAGTGAGCACTCAGGGCTGATTTCCTTCAGAATGCAGAGGTTTGATCTTCTTGCAGTCCTCTCAAGAGTCTCCTCCAGCACCAGAATTCAAAAGCATCCATTCGTCGGCGTTCAGCCTTCTTTATGGTCCAGCTCTCACTTCCATACATCACTAGTGGGGAAACCATAGCTTTAACTATACGGACCTTTGTTGGCAAGGTGATGTCTCTGCTTTATAAGATGCTGTCCAGGTTTGTCATTGCTTTTCTCCCAAGGAGCAGGCGTCGATCGCTGCCTTGCCGTGGCGAAGGGGCTTGAATAACTCAGAGGAGCTAAGACCTAGCTGCCTTTTACGCCAGTAATGTTTGTGTGGCCAAGGGATCTGGTCCTCATGATTCTAAAGGAAGGGTTGATTTAATCAGGAACACATGGGGAGGTAGCTGATACTGAGCAAGACAATACAGGTCATTCGTCAGCAGACCATGCGACTCTTCGTCTCTGAAGGTGGATTCCAGCCCCACGTAGGGCACAAGATTCCTGCATTGGATTCCGTTGGATTATATGATCCTTGGGATCCCTTTCCAACGCTACTATTCTGTGATTCTATGGCTGGTATTGAAGGAATGGGTTTCTGTGCAGCCAGTTTGAAATGGGACCCAAAGTCCCAATTTTTCCTCCTCCAAGGGAGCACTTCTAAGATGCATTAACTTGAGCTTTTCAAGCTCAGGAAGCTTGAGCTTGAGTCAATGTATAAGCAGAAAACCCAGCTGTATAAACAAGTGCTCAAAGCCCTCTCCCTTATCAGCCTGTGACGGCAATGAGTGGCCTTGTCCGTTCCAAAGTAGAGCAGGGATGGCACAGCTGGGTCTTACAGCCTGACCACAAAGACCACAGACCTTGTCAGGTCTGACAAGAGACCCGGGAACGGCGCCAGGAGTGCTCTTAGAGCTGGTGACCTCTTGCTCCAAGATAAGAGTATAGGAACAGGAACAGGACACCCTTTTATGGTCAAGAGTACTAAAACAGGAAAACCCTTTTATGGTTAAGAGTACCGGAGCAGGAACATCTGTGATGTCAACTTGCGTGTATAAGCTGATGTGGCTGGATTCCTGGGGAAGCGGGAAGAGGGTGCCTGGAGGATATATATACTGCATGAAATTTCTCATTTCTTTGGACTTGCTGTGAACTGACCACGCAAGTGCCTTCTGCTATCCGGAGAGCAGAATAAACTTTCTCTGAATCAACCTCGGTGTCATTTGACTTCCTTTCTCCCTCCCGGGAGCAACGCAGACCCCACCAGTCAGTAAGGTCTAATAAGGCTACAGTATGGGCTATTTAGAGTCTTTCCTAGCCCTACCATCTCTCTCTGCCTTTCTCTCCCACCAGATTGCCAGCTACGTAAAAGCTGTAAATGCCATTTACGAAGGGGCAGAATTTGATGGAATCGGGAACATCGACTTCAAAGTTAAGACCATCAACGTAAGCACAGCTCTCTTCTTAGTAGAGTTTCTACGGGGATATATGCTCGGTATTTATCACCCCTGCTCTGCAAAAATCTCCAAATTAATCCGAACGTCAGTGTCTAAAATCCCTGGTAGAGGACAAGGATCTTGAGATCACGTTAAGGGTAGCCAAATTCTGTGCGATTGCCATAAAACGTAGGGAACAAGCTGTGCTATCATAATGATTAAGGTTTTAAATGATAATTTTAGGTTATATGCTAGTGACTAAGTTTTAATTTCTTTATTTTTTAACTGTTGAATATCTGTATTGTCCCTGTTATACCTAATTGCAGATTCAAATGTATCCCTATTATGTTTTATGACTTCCTTGATATTGTATGTGGGCTGGAACTGGTCTGTGACCGAAATAATAAAATTCATTCATTCATTCCTCTCCTTTCCCTTCCTCCCCTGCAACAAAAACTCTGTGAGGTGAGTGAGGCTGAGAGACTTCAGAGAAGCGTGACTGGCCCAGCAGCTGCATGCGGAGGAGCGGGGAATCGAACCCGGTTCACCAGATTACGAGTCCACCACTCTTAACCACTACACCACACTGGCTCTGTGTTTCTGTGCAGGGTTTCAGGCAGTCCCTGAGGTGCCCTGGGTCGAAGTTGTTTCTGGACTTTGTAAATCAATGCAAAATACTAAAGCAGCGTCACGTGCTCAGGTGTGTCTTATCCTTCTTTCGCAGATCGTGGAGGAGGAGGACCGCTCAGAGTCGCCCTTCATCAGTCCAGAGATGCTCCTGATGATGCACTCCAAAGCCAACTGGAACAGTTACTGCTTAGCTTTCCTGCTCACCGACAGGGATTACAGCGGAGTTCTGGGCATCGCTTTCAACGGACAACCTGGTGAGTGAGCAGAGAGGCAGTTCAACAGCCCTAGTCTTTGTCTTTGGAAGGAAGAACATGAACATACAGCCACAGACCAACCTATGTGGATAATTTTTTATTGCTCTGTTAATAACTCGCCACCCATCACCAAATAAATCTTAGATAAATACCGTATTTTTCGCTCTATAGGACACACTTTTCCCCTCCAAAAATTAAGGGGAAATATTTGTGCGTCCTATGGAGCGAATGCAGGCTCCTTGGCTTCAGCGATAGCAACGCGAAGCCTCCAAAGCGCAGAGGGAGCGCTCCCTCCGCGCTCCAGAGGCTACACGTTGATTCAGGGATAGCCACCTGAAGTCTTTGGAGCGCAGCGGGACCTCTAGTTTGGGGGTGGCTGCGCAAAGCCTCCGCAGGGCAACGGGATGAAGGCACCCCACTGTCCTGTGGAGGCTTCACAGGCTGTCCCAGAAGCCAGAACAGCGAGACAGAGCACTGCGCAGCACTCCATCTCGCTATTCTAGTTTCGGGGTTAGCGGCGCAAAGCCTCTGCAGGGCAGCAGGGTGCCTTCATCCCGCTGCCCTCCGGAGGCTTCGCGGGCTGTCCCAGAAGCCTCCACAGGGCACGGGGATGAAGGCTCCCCGTGCCCTGCAGAGGCTTCGCACAAAGCTAGAACAGCTAGAGGGAGCGCTGCGCAGTGCACCCTCTAGCTATTCTGGCTTTTGGATAGCCCCACGAAGCCTCTGCAGGGCACGGGGATGAAGGCTCCCCGTGCCCTGCAGAGGCTTCGTGCAAAGCTAGACCAGCTATCCCAGCGGCTATCCCAGAAGCCAGAACAGCAAGAGGCTTTCCCAGAAGCCAGATCCCTCTTGCTGTTCTGGCTTCTGGGATTCAGATTTTTTTTTCCTTGTCCCCCCCCCCCCCAAATTAGGTGCGTCCTATCATCTGGTGCGTCCTATAGAGCGAAAAATACGGTAATACAAACCAACAACACGTCCAAAACACTGGCGACACAAACGAGAATAAGTTAACAATAAATAAGAGGATAGGGTTTTAAACACATACACACATTTAGAACCACAAAACAGGCTGGGTTTTTTTGACAGGGGCTCAGAGAACAGGGGGACATGATAAGTCTTTTCTCTCTCACCCCCCCAAGACCCCACTTTTGATGTTTAAGGCTTCTTTCCATGTTTCTTTGATTTCTTCTGCCTCACAAATCTTACATTATCTTTAAAGGAAGAACCTTAGGTTTGTTCCCTATCATCTCCAGGCAAGGCTGGAACAAGACCCTGGAATCCTGGAGAGTCGCTGCCAATCCATGTTGACAATATTGAGCTCCGTGGCCTGATAGTCTGACCTCCAATGTCCCTGATCTCTCGAGTTTGGGGTTTTTTTCCTTGTTAATATCTACCTCCCGGGACATGGGTGGCACTGTGGTCTAAACCACTGAGCTTCTTGGGCTTGCCGATCAGAAGGTTGGCGGTTCGAATCACCGCGATGACGGGGTGAGCTCCCGTTGTTCAGTCCCAGCTCTTGCCAACTTAGCACTTCGAAAGCAAACCAGTGCAAGTAGATAAATAGGTACCGCTCCGGCGGGAAGGTAAACCATTTTTCCGTGTGCTGCTCTGGTTTGCCAGAAGCGGCTTAGTCATGTTGGCCACATGAACCAGAAAAACTGTTTGCGGACAAATGTTGGCTCCCTCGGCCAGTAAAGCGAGATGAGCGCCCCAACCCCAGAGTCGTTCGTGACTGGACTTAACTGTCAGGGGTCCTTTACCTTTTTTTATCTACCTCCCAGGTGATTCTGGAGGGATTTGCTCAAAGCAGCGCACTTTCCAAGACAAGGAGGTCTCGATGAACACGGGGCTGATCACATTGCAGAAATATGGACAGCTCCTTCCTCCGAGGATGATCCATGTCACGCTTGCCCACGAGCTCGGACACAGCCTGGGTGCCTACGTGAGTTTGTTGCTTTTCCAGCGTGGAAAACAAAGAAACAAAGCCAGCTTCCCACACCGTTTCCTTTCGTGATGAGTCCAGCGTCCTGGGTGCTGAGCTGAGATAGAACGGGCAATGCTGAGTCGTCCGAAAAGCAAAGCGCAAGCTGACCTTTTACTGCTGATTCAGGCTCCACGCCGTGGCAACCCTACAATAAATGCATTTATTGTACATTTCCGAGCACAATTCAAAGTGTTGGTGCTGACCTTTAAAGCCCTAAACGGCCTCGGTCCAGTAGACCTGAAGGAGCGTCTCCACCCCCATCGTTCTACCCGGACACTGAGGTCCAGCGCCGAGGGCCTTCTGGCGGTTCCCTCATTGTGAGAAGTGAGGCTACAGGGAACCAGGCAGAGGGCCTTCTCGGTAGTGGCGCCCTCCCTTCAGATGTGAAAGAAATAAGCAGCTATTTTATCTTTAAAAGACATCTGAAGGCAGCCCAGTTTAGGGAAGTTTTTAATATTTAATGCTATACAGTGCATACGCTTCAGGTTACATGCACTTCAGGTTACAGACTCCACTAACCCAGAAATATTGCTTCAGGTTAAGAACTTTGCTTCAGGATGAGAACAGAAATTGCACGGCAGCAGCAGGAGGCCCCATTAGCTAAAGTGGTGCTTCAGGTTAAGACCAGTTTCAGGTTCAGAACGGACCTCCGGGACGAATTAAGTACTTAACCTGAGGTACCACTGTATTGTTTTTAACACTCGATTGGAAGCTTCCCAGAGTAGCTGGGGAAATTCAGCCAGATGGGCAGGTATAAATAATAATAATAATAAACACATGGCTCAAAGTCGGAGTTAACTCTTTATTAGCAAGGACACGATCTGCACAGACTTGGCAGTGTCGAATGAGGAAAGCAGCTCATCCCTGGCTGGTCTTGCCGCCCCATGGAAGTCCCCACCTCCCCACAGCTGCCTAAATCCCCTGCTCTCCAGGGCTTCCCCAAGCAATCGGAGACTGCGCCTGCTTGCATGCAGCCAGCCTCTGCTCCACTCTTTTCATGCCTCTCCTGGTTCTGGCACACTGCAAGAACACAATTGAAGAGGGTGTTTGACAATGACAATGAACTTTATTACGGTCACAGACCAGGATAAAAAGCAACAACATATAAATAAAATAGCAGTTAGGATTTTATTTTATTTTTAACTAATAAATGTTGGAGCAAATAAGGACAACATCTGAATAAAATACAAGATTAAACATGGATAATGGATGGATTAAAAACTGATAATTAAAACAGATAAGAACTAAAAAACAAATAAAAACATGCAGTTAAAACTTAACTGTAAGAACTAAAAAACTCGCAGTTAAAACAACTATAAGAGGCTGCAGAGTAGAAGCCTCTGAAATAGATGACACTCCCACCATTAGAGACTGATGTGCAAATATGGTTAAAACAGACAATTAAAACAATGTACAACAATAAATTTAGAAACAATGTACAACAATAAACTATCTCAGGGAGTTGACTCGGAGTCACCCATGGAACCGAGTTTGGGGATTTTCATGCCAGACTATTTTGAGTTGGGCAATGGTCTGCGCCTACAGATTTGTACACAGAATCTGGCGACCATCCAGCTCTTCTTCTGATCTCTGCCTAACAGCAAAAGGTTAAATTTTTGCTTTTGCGGGAGGTCGAGGAGCCTCACCAGTAGGGGATCAATGAACTTACTACGAAGAGGGTGTTTCTTTTTCAGCACGACGAGAGCAAAGAGTGTTCCAGTTTCCACATCGACACCACCAAGGGGAAGTACCTGATGTTCAGCTACGCCACGGATGGGGAAGAATTCAACAATGACAAATTCTCCCCCTGTAGCCGCGCCTACATTGCAAACCTCCTGAGGCTCAAGAAGGACAACTGTTTCGTTGGTGAGAGAGCCTGACTGTCTTTGGGTACTTGTTTACACCCGC
Source organism: Podarcis bocagei (assembly GCF_964188305.1). Lineage (NCBI taxonomy): Eukaryota > Metazoa > Chordata > Lepidosauria > Squamata > Lacertidae > Podarcis > Podarcis bocagei. Next base: position 7,538,319 of record NC_138144.1, on the reverse strand, counting down.
TGCCTTATATTGGTTGAATTGGTAGGGGAATGAGTTATTTAGGGCTGTCAAAGGTAGGAAGGGGTGGATCAGGCTATTTTCCTTCCACGGGGCCCAACAGAATCTTCAGTCCACTTTCCACTGTCTGCAGATTTATTAATTTCTTAAACACATAAAATTTTGCATTGAAATCATTGCAATTTTCCACATGCGCTTTCCATAATAATAATAATAATAATTTTTATTTATACCCCGCCCTCCCCAGCCAAGGCCGGGCTCAGAGCGGCTTACAAGCAATAATAAAAACAAGTTGAATGATTACAACTTAAAAACAAAATTAAAATACAACATTAAAAAATTGAAACATTAAAATATTAAATTGTAGCCTCATCGCAGGAGGAGAAGGAAATGAAAAAAGAGAGTGGGGGAGGGAATCAAATTGGCTCCAAGCCAAAGGCCAGGCGGAACAACTCTGTCTTGCAGGCCCTGCGGAAAGAAATCAGATCCTGCAGGGCCCTGGTCTCATGAGGCAGAGAGTTCCACCAGACCGGAGCCAGTGTTGAAAAGGCTCTGGCTCTGGTTGAAGCTAATCTAACTTCCTTAGGGCCTGGGACCACTAGGGTGTTGCTATTTATGGACCTTGAGGCTCTCCGTGGGGCATACAGGGAGAGGCGGTCCCGTAGGTACGAGGGTCCTAGGCCGTGAAGGGCTTTAAAGGTCAAAAGCAGCACCTTAAATCTGACCCTGTACTCTACCGGGAGCCAGTGCAGTTTGAAAAGCACACAGCATTATATTGAACTAAAGCCCTACTCAGAGTAGGCCCATCGAAATGACCAAACTTCAGTTAGCCACGCCCATTGACTTCAATGGGTCTACTCTGAGTAGGACTTACTGAGAAGCTCAGTAAACAATATCTTTTCCAGCATAGCAGGAGGTTGGATTAGATGCTCTTTGGGGGTCTCTTACAACTCTATGATTCTATATCTCTTTGGATTTCCTGCACATCCTATAAGATCCAGTTCTGCAGGTACGATCCGATTTTCGCAAGGCACAGCTGTGAAACGAAAAGAAAAGCTCTCAGACCCCTGGGAATTAATCAGGACACAATCCAACCAGAATCTGGGTCAAGCAAAAGTGTGGATGAATCCTAAGAAATCAGGCAATGTGAGAACCAATGTGTTAGTTTATATTTGGTTAAAAGTAAAAATACTATAGATTATGGTAAAATAAAAGGAGAATTCTCTGGATATCCAGGTTTGGGGCAAGTTTTCTTTTGTGAGAGAGCTCCAGCAGAGATTTAAAATATGCAGCAAAGTAAATTGTGGAAATATAGGTTGTTAGACCTTTAAAATATCCCCTTCTCAAAGTTCCTCCCCTTCCTTCACCATAGAAAGAAACCACTTTTGGTGAGTGACAAATGGTTTACTTACAAACTTTCCAAAGGTCAGATTCACGTGTTTTTCCATATAGCAGCAGCAAAAAAACGCAGGCAGTTTAATTTAGGTTCCCAAAATGGTAAAATGTTTCTAAATCATATGTATAAAAACACAAAGATGGCTTGCGAAAGCCAGGTGGTTAGAGCCCCCAGCTTAGACCCCTTATTGGTAGGGTTCACATGGTGGAAGCGGGAGAACAAATAGTTTGGTAAGGTACGTAGAAGAGTTTGGATTTGATATCCCGCTTTATCATTACCCGAAGGAGTCTCAAAGCGGCTAACATTCTCCTTTCCCTTCCTCCCCCACAACAAACACTCTGTGAGGTGAGTGGGGCTGAGAGACTTCAGAGAAGTGTGGCTGGCCCAAGGTCACCCAGCAGCTGCAGGTGGAGGAGCGGAGACGCGAACCCGGTTCACCAGATTACGAGTCCACCGCTCTTAACCACTACACCACGCTGGCTCTCGAGGGGTGTGTGACCTAGCTAAGCCTGGCAGGACAGCTTACTCTATGGTCTTAACCCCTTCATGCATTAATTAGGATTAAGCACGTTGGTTACATGAGGCTGGATACATCCCAGAACTGCATCTTTTCCCCACCACCTCTTCTTTGGCATTTTGCTTCCAGAAACAGACCGTCCCATCTGCGGGAACCGGATTATGGACCCAGGAGAGGAATGCGATGTTGGCAATGATGCCACAGACCCCTGCTGCTATGGCGCGGCTGAGCCCAGTGGGATCCGGTGCCGGTTGAAGCCGGGAGCTCTGTGCAGGTAACGGTGGGGACACGTGGCTCGCTTTGCCCTCTTCTTTCACAAATTTGTGCTTATAGTACTCACCGTTAAATCTCTCCTCCATCCTCTCTCGGTACTCCACAAGCTTATCTGCATAGCTGTCAACCGTCCTTTATTTGGCGGGAAAGTCCCTTATCCCAGCCCTGTGTCCCACTGCGGTCCCTTATTGATGATGTCCCTTAAATTTCCCAGGTTTCAAAGGAAGCCGCTCCTCTCCCTCCATCCCTGCCGGCCAGGGAGGAGGGAGGCTCCAACTGTGTTGCTTGGCTGCGTTGCTCACCCAATAAGGAGTCTAAGAACGACTGGGGGGTGGAGCTTGCATGCCTCGTGCCGATCAAATCGGCCGCGTTGCCTGGGGACTCGCCTTTGCTCAGCGCTTCCCAGCGGAGAGGGGACGGTGGTTTTCCTTGCTGCATCCCCTTTGCTGGGTTGCTGCGCTGTGGGAACCACCGCTTGAGGCTTCGTTTGGCTGCTGGCTGGGCTTTCTGCCTTTGGCTTGGAGGGGCTCAGAAGTTGAACACAGCTGTGCTCTGAAAATCCCTTATTTTGGCTGCCGATCCCTTATTTCCGAGGCTGCTGGTCCCTTATTTTCAAATCTGTAAGTTGAAAGCTATGCTCATCTGTTCCTTTCCCTGTTTTGCCTCTTCCTCTTATTCCCCTCCCCCCAATAATTTTTATTAAATTTCAAACATATGTGACACATACTGTAAAACAAGCAACACAAAAATTAAAAAACACAAATAAAACTAGTAAGATGAATAAAAACAAATATATATATATAACAACAAACACATAAACAACACAGATTAATTAATTAATTAAACTTCCAATCTCTTAAACATATTATTTGACTTCCTCTAGTCCCTCCCATCTGAATTTCCTTGTATCTGAATGTAACAGTTTTCCAATATCATTATTCCAAAAACGATATTCCATTTATAATCAGGTTTCTTAACTTTTCTTGACCTTCTAAATCTCATTTATTTAACCAACTCCTAATTTAATCCTAGGCCTGTTTGGTACTTTCAAGTAACTTCTAATTTTTAATATTACAATATTTATTCAAATAGTCTTTAAATTTCTTCCAATCTTCTTGATATTCCTCTTCTTTCTGGTCGCGGATCCTTCCGGTAAGGTCAGCTAGCTAGCTCCATAAAGTCCATCAAAATTCGAGCAGCGGTTGTGGCATACAAAAATACCTTTACATCTTTCTTGGGCAAGTCAAGACCTGTTTTTCCGAGGAAAAAGGACTCTAGTTGTTTTGCCCCTTCCTCTTAGGCTCTAGGTGCTGAATACATCACCCTGAGAATCTCATCTCTCTTTATTTTGTTTTTAAAAGAGAATGTTTCGGGCCTTAAGGTTCAACAGGTAGATAAATTTGAAAGCAGGCAGGGATAATCCTGGGTGTGCGCATACACTGGATTATAGTTGCATTTTCCTCTAGGGTTTGGTAGAAATTCTGGGCCGTCCATTACATGTGTGGATGACAAAGGGGTTGAGTGTTTTTTTTAATCCTCCGGCTTGTCAATAACTCATCCCATCCTGAAAAAACGAGAATGGCAGCAGAGAGAAGTTTAGCACAATCCTTTTCCTCGGGTGCTCTATCTCTACATTGTTTCGGGTTTTCTGATTCAAGTATGACACGCAAACATCCACGCAGGGGTGTCGTTGCCCAGGGTCACAGTGGTGTGTGTGTCATAGACCCATTAATTTTTGGGAGGTGGGTTCCAGCAGATTATCTATGTCAGCATCCTACAAATCCCTCTAAGTTACCGTATTTTTCACTCTACAGGACGCACCGGACCACAAGACGCACCTAGTTTTTAATAATAATAATAATAATAATAATAATAATAATAATAATAATAATAATAATAATATCTTTATTGTCATTGCCCCCTTCGGGGACAACGAAATTACTTGACTGCTCCATAAAAACACTAATTAAACAATACAGTATAATACAGCAAGGAAGATTAGATGACTTTCAAAGTCCGGGCTTCCCATTCAGGGCCGAGATCGCTCTGGAGAAGAAGCTGTTCTTTAGACGGCTCGTTCTTGTCTTCATCGTCCTGTATCTCCGTCCCGACAGCAAGAGCTCGAAGAGACAGTGACCAGGATGCAATGGATCTTTTACTATGTCCAGTGCCTTCCTATGGCACCTTGTGGCATAAATCTGCTCTAAGGTGGAGAGTGGGCAGCCAACAATGCTCTCTGCTGCCTTAACAACCCTGCACAACCCCATCCTGTCCTGGGTAGTACAGCTTCCGTACCACACACATAAGCCATAAGTGAGCACGCTCTCAATGGCACAGTGATAGAAGGCAAGCAGCAGTTTCTGCGGAAGATGGTTTTTCCTTAGTATTCTCAAAAAGTACAGTCTCTGCTGCGCCTTCTTCACAAGCCCCCTTGTGTTGACACTCCAGGACAGATCCTCCTGTAATTCAATGCCCAAAAATCTGAACGTTGTTACCCTCTCCACACAGACCCCATCAATCAAAAGTGGCTGGACGTTTAGAGGGGGAAATCAAGAAAAAAAATCTCCCAGAGCTTATCGGGGCTGCGGGGGAAGCCTGGGTCCCCCCCTCCCAGCCCCAAAGAGCAAAGAAGCCAAGGCAGCCAGCGGAATCCATCCCACTGGCTGTCTTGGTTTCTGCCATAGCCACGCAACCTCTCCAGCCGGGAGCTAAACCTCTCCAGCGTGGCTCCCGCAAAAGCCCATAGGAGCCGCACACCCTTTAAGGAGCGCGTGGCTCCTGCAGGCTTTTCTACGAGGAGGGAGAAGGGACTAACTGGCCGCATCAGTCCCTTCTCCCTCCTGGGGAAAAGCCCGCAAGAGCTGCGTGAAGCTTGTGTGCGGCTCTTAGGGGCTTTACCTGCCTGCCTCCCCCCTGCATTCGCTCCATAGGACACACAGACTTCCCCCCTTAGTTTTTAAGAGGGAAAAAGTGCGTCCTATGGAGCGAAAAATACGGTACGTTTTGCACCAGTTCATGCCTTGCTGCTCCAGATTTCTGGGGTTAATTGCCCTCTAAGTAGCTAAAGAAGGAGCCTAATAGATCATCAATTTCCTCACCTACCTTAGATTTGTAGTTTTGCAAGAGAACATCCATAGCTAAGGGTACTGGCTCTCTGCTTCCTCCTCCCCTCTCCCCAACTTCCATTCTCCGGAGAGGAGCTTGAAATGGGCTTCATATGAACTCCATTTGAACAGCCATAATAATAATAATAATAATAATAATAATAATAATAATAATAATAATAATAATAATAATAATAATAATACATTTTATTTATAGCCCACTGTCCCCGGCCAGAGCCGGGCTCAGGGCGGCTAACACCAATAAAATTTCAGTAAAAACGTAATAAGAAAAAAAAAAAACAATTTAAAATACAGGTTAAAATGCAATTTAAAATGCAGCCTCATTTTAAAAGTCAAAACCATAAAGGGGGGGGGGGCATAAAGGTCAGACTGAGTCCAAACCAAAGGCCAGGCGGAACAGCTCTGTCTTGCAGGCCCTGAGGAAAGATGTCAAGTCCCATAGGGCCCCGTTCTCTTGTGTCAGAGCGTTCCACCAAGTCGGGGCCAGTGCTGAAAAGGCCCTGTCCCTAGTTGAGACCAATCTAACCACCTTGCGACCTGGGGCCTCCAAAGTGTTGTCATTTGTGGACCTTAAGGTCCTCCACGGGGCATACCAGGAGAATGTCAGTAGAGTGGAAATAAGTCCGCAGAGTGGTCCAGTTGAGGATTTTGCAGAGCATATTGGATGGTTCTTTCATGTATGTGTGTTGCTGTTTTTTAAGTCCTAGCCAGGGACTCTGCTGCAGCCACAAATGTGCCCCCAAACCCCGAGGGGAGCGATGCCAGGCGGAGACCGACTGTGCTTCAGAAAACACCTGCTCTGGGGCAGAAGCAATGTGCCCGCCACCCCTTCCGAAAGCAAACTTCACCCTCTGCGGCATGCGGTCCCGGGTGTGTCTGAACGGGGTGAGTTTTCACAGAGTTGGAGGCTATTGGCCATTGGCCGTGACGTCCAGGGGGATACCTCCAATTTCCTGGGGCACTCTGCCAAATACTGGGAGCTGAGAGCCTTCCTTCCTCTGTCTCTTTCAAGCTCTGTGTGGGCTCCCTCTGCACGCGGCACGAATTGGAGCAGTGCGATTGCGTCACCGATTCCCTGAGAGAGAGGTGCCAGCTCTGCTGCCAGCTTCCAGGTCCTAATTCATTTCTTAAAAAAAAAATAATTAAGCAAATGTATTATGGTGGTGATAGTGTTGCAAAAAACAAACTCTACAAGCATCTCTTATTACAAAAAAGTATGTGGGGGTGGGGGTTACAAAGAAGTGGGGTGGGTGGGTGTTGCGGCGCTCATCTCGCTTTATTGGCCGAGGGAGCCGGCGTACAGCTTCCGGGTCATGTGGCCAGCATGACTAAGCCTCTTCTGGCGAACCAGAGCAGCGCACGGAAACGCCGTTTACCTTCCCGCCAGAGCGGTACCTATTTATCTACTTGCACTTTGAGGTGCTTTCGAACTGCTAGGTTGGCAGGAGCAGGGACCGAGCAACGGGAGCTCACCCGGTCGTGGGGATTCGAACCGCTGACCTTCTGATCGGCAAGTCCTAGGCTCTGTGGTTTAGCCCCTAGGGAACCCCCAAAGGAAAACTGCTCAGAGCCCAGGGAGGGGTGGTGGGACGACGATGAGTGGTCAGAAGGAGAAGACTGGGAGGAGGAGGTGTCGGAATCTGAAGAGGCAACAGGGTTTAGTGAGCAGGAAGAGTCTGTGGCAGAGAGACGTCCAAAATCGGAGGCTGAAGCAAGAGAGGTGGGAGGCCAAGAGGCAGAGAAGAGTCCAGCTGTAGTCACGGGTGTCTTCTCCTTCTGCTGCAACCAGCTCTTCTTCCCCCTGGACTCACAGAATCAGGAGAGGCATGAAAAGAGCGGAAGAGAAGTTAGCTTCATGCAGGCGTAGTCTCAGATTGCTGGGGAAAACCCTAGAGAGGAGGGAACTTAGGGAGCTTAGGGAAGGTGGGAGCCTTCAGTCTTGGCAACTGATCCATGGGGGCAAGACCTGCCAGAAGATGGGTTGCTGTGCTCATTAGGCCTGACACCCCTGTGCAGATCGTGCTTTTGCTAATAAACAGTTAATTCCCACTTGCATGGTGGCTCACTCCTGACAGTTCCCCATCTCTGATTGTTGTTGTCGTTTAGTCGTGTCCGACTCTTCGTGACCCCATGAACCAGAGCACGCCAGGCACTCCTGTCTTCCACTGCCTCCCGCAGTTTGGTCAAACTCATGCTGGTAGCTTCGAGAACACTATCCAACCATCTCGTCCTCTGCCGTCCCCTTCTCCTTGTGCCCTCAATCTTTGGACGCCTTCCGGCCTGAGGGGCTCATCTTCCAGCGTCATAACTTTTATATGCCTGTTGTCTTTGTCCATGGAGTTTTCTTGGCAGGGATACTGGAGTGGCTTGCTGGTTTCTCCTCCAGGTGGATCACGTTTGGTCAAAACTCTCCACTATGACCTGTCCATCTTGGGTGCCCTGCTCGGCATAGTTCATAGCTTCTCTGAGTTATTCAAGCCCCTTTGCCACGGCAAGGCAGTGATCCATGAAGGGCTCCCCATCTCTGATAGAACATGTAAAATCTACACAGAGGACAACTGCCCCTGCCCAGTTTTTATTGATTCAAAATATTTCCAACACGACTTCTGAGTCTATTCAGCTCTAATTTATTGAACAGCCTCCAAGGAGCTGAATGCAGGCAGGCAAGAAAAGGAAAATTGAAATTAGACTGCCCCTGAGCTTTATTGGTCTTGGCTAACTCTCTTTTCCTAAACCACTTCTGCCAGGGAGAGCCGACACGTGTGCCAGCACTGCCTCTGCCGCCTGGGGACGTTTCTTCAACGGCTCCGAAATCCCGCTGATTCCGGGTTCGCCGTGTGGGGGCAAGGCCGGCTACTGCGACAAATTCCACATCTGCCGATTCGTCGATGAGGACGGGCCCGTCGCGCGGGTGAAAAACTTCATCCTGGACTTCATCGAGATGGAAGACGTCGCCACCTGGATGAAGGTGAGGCGCAGGTTTCAGAGACCCTCCGTGGCTCAGTGAGAAGATAGCTCAGTCGGTAGAGGGTGGGACTCTGAATCTCTGACTCGAGAGCCAGTGTGGTGTAGTGGTTAAGAGCGGTAGTCACGTAATCTGGGTAACCGGGTTCGCGTCTCCGCTCCTCCACATGCAGCTGCTGGGTGACCTTGGGCCAGTCACACTTCTTTGAAGTCTCTCAGCCCCACTCACCTCACAGAGTGTTTGTTGTGGGGGAGGAAGGGAAAGGAGATTGTTAGCCGCTTTGAGACTCCTGAAGGGGAGTGAAAGGCGGGATATCAAATCCAAACTCTTCTTCTTCTTCTTCTCTGGGTTGTGGGTTCGAGCCCTACGTTGGGCAAAAGATGCGTGGCAAGGGGGTGGACCAGATGTCCCTCAGGGTCCCTCGCAACTCTACAATTCTATGCAGGAAGAGTCCCAGATTCAGTCTCCAGCTGTTGTTTTGTTTAGTCGTGTCCGCCTCTTCGTGACCCCCTGGACCAGAGCACGCCAGGCCCTCCTGTCTTCCACTGCCTCCCGCAGTTTGGTCAGACTTATGTTTGTAGCTTCGAGAACACTGTCCCACCATCTTGTCCTCTGTCGTCCCCTTCTCCTTGTGCCCTCCATCTTTCCCAACTGCAAGGTCTTTTCCAGGGAGTCTTCTCTTCTCATGAGGTGGCCAAAGTATTGGAGCCTCAGCTTCAGGATCTGTCCTTCCAGTGAGCGCTCAGGGCTGATTTCCTTCAGAATGGATCGGTTTGATCTTCTTGCAGTCCATGGGACTCTCAAGAGTCTCCAGTATCTCCATAAAATTATAGATGTGATGGCCTGGGATTTGGACTCGGATGCTGAACCCGAGGGATTCCAGCCTGCACAGGATTCCCCGCCTCTGGAACCAGCTGAGCCGGGGCTGGGGCATGAGCCTGAAGGGTCCTCACCTGTGCTGGGTCCTCAGGTGCAGGCATCAGCTGCTCTGGCTCCTGAGGTGATGGAGGACCCATTGCCTGCAGGTGCTTCATCCTCAGCCCCGTCAGGAGAAGGTGAGGTTGCCTCTGGGTCCAGTAACCCTCCAGCCTCTCCTGAGCTGCAGAGGCTCAGGGCAGAGAGGCGGAGGGAACTAAGTTCCCGCAGGAGGAGTGCTTGCCTCCAGGCTAGGAGAGGCGAGTCACCAGAGGATCGGGGCCGCCCTGTGCCTCGGGGCAGATAAAAGCCGGCCAGCCCCAGTCCCAAGTTACGGGAGCAACATTGTTGGTTGCTAATTCCTGCCTGAACCCTGTCCTGCTTTCCTGCCTGAGCTCCTGACCCGCCCTGGCTCCCTGCTTGCAAGCCTGTTCCTGACTTCACCCGACTCCCAGCCCTGCACCCAGCTGCAGCTACTACGGACTGCCTCCACGTTGCACCTTTGACCACGGACCGCATTTGGACCTCACCTCTCGGGTAACCCACGGGACCAGCACAATAGAGTTGGAAGGGACTCCTAAGAGTCATCCAGCCCACCCCCCTGCAACACGGGAGGGAGGTGACGGCAAAGACCCATGCCCAGACCCATAGCAAGAAAGAAAGCTTATGAAAATCAGAGTCCACTCCTGGTTGTGGTTCAGTGATGGAGGGCATCCTTCAATCTATCTATCTCCAGTTAGGTGTGAGGAACCCGCCTCTGACACCCAATTTAAGATTTTCACCCTGGCTGGAAAAACACGACCGTCTGGATTTGTTTGGTTTTTTTAAATTAAATTTTTATTGGGTTTTCAAATTTTATAAAGACACACAAAACACAACAAAACACACAACCACAAATACAAACATGCATAATTTCAAATCCTTACTTTCTTAACCACTTTCCCTGACTTCCCCACACCTCCCCCTCATACATCCTAATTCCAATAATTAACTCAGCAAGTTCTTATCTCCCTTTCTTTTCATTAACCAAATTTATACCTCAATTAATTCATATTTACATCTTTTTCTAGGGTCGGCCCAAATTCCCTTCCACAGATTTCCCACTTTTATAATAATTATTAAACATACTAACAAAAAGACAACAACATAAAATTATACACCCTTTGGATTCAAAAACTCTCTCCCCCTTTTCTGGTTTCAATCCCCAAAATATGTCCATAATATCAGTTCTTAGCCTGGATTCCTCACGTCCGAGGCCCTCAAATCTCTCTCAGTCCCTCTCTGCCGGTTTTGTTGGTAGCCCTTTATGTTGGTCATCAAGTCTCGGAGAAGTTCCACGACCGTCTGGATTTGGAAACCACGACCTACTGACTTATCAGTGCCCCCTCTCTCCACAGACACGCTGGTGGGCCATCCTTCTGATGGTTTTGACTTTGGCCGCGATGATGGCAGCAACCATCTTCCTCTTTGGGAGGACGGTCGACACCGAAACAGGTACTTTGGGGGGAGAGGAGCATTTCATTCACTTTTTAAACACACACACATACACACACACCAGTGGCCTGTCTTGCAGTGTCAGAACCCTTTTGAGATCTTTACCGACCGTGGGCAAGGCAAGGCGAAGCGAGTTGCAAAATTCAGAGACGTTTTCAAACAAAGGGTGTACTTCAGCTTGGCTATTTCAAATGATAACTTTAATAATAATAATAATAAGTTTTTATTTATACCCCGCCCTTCCCGGTTCAGGAAACCCGGCTCAGGACAGCTAACAACAAATTTAAAACACTCAATTGTAGAAGCAGCATAAACTACAGTATAAAAACATGAATAACAATAAAATTCAAAGTTCAGAAATCAATTTGGGGAAAATCCATCTAATAAGCATTACAAAGTCACCAGGGGTAGCTGGCTGAATTTGTCCTACCCGGGCCAGCGAGGAGACCAGGGGAGAATTAGCTGTGGGGTCTCAGAGTGGGTAATCTTCATAAAATAATAATAATAATAATAATAATAATAATAATAATAATAATAATAATAATAATTAATCATGCTGCTGCTGCATCCAACTAAGTTCTACTCAAAGTAGAACCCATGTAAATTAATAGACCTAAGCTAGTCATATCCATGTATTTCAGAGGGGCTACTCTACATAGCGAGAGGGATGTGGGTGGCGCTGTGGGTTAAACCACAGAGCCTAGGACTTGCCGATCAGAAGGTTGGCGGTTCAAATCCCCGCGACGGGGTGAGCTCCCGTTGCTCAGTCCCTGCTCCTGCCCACCTAGCAGTTTGAAAGCACACCAGTGCAAGTAGATAAATAGGCACCGCTCCGGCGGGAAAGTAAACGGCATTTCCATGCGCTGCTCTGGTTCTCCAGAAGCGGCTTAGTCATGCCGGCCACATGACCTGGAAGCTGTACGCCGGCTCCCTCGGCCAATAAAGCGAGATGAGTGCCGCAACCCCAGTCGGCCACAACTGGACCTAACGGTCAGGGGTCCCTTTACCTTACTCTACATAGCACATGCAAAACATGGCTTGCTTTGGACGAGCACTTCTGAATTCCAAAAAATCCAAGCAGCGCACTCCCCCCCCGCCTCTTAAGAGAGAGAAGCTGAGTGTTTCCCCCCTCATTTCCTCCAGATGAGAGAGCAACGAGGGCTTCCGATAAGAAGATTTCCCTCAACCAGCACCCAGAGAACCAGCATGCTTTCTTCTACTGGGAACACGAGGAGATCTATATTGAATCCCTGCGGCAGGAGTATGAAACCATTATATAGAGCCCCCCACTCCTTCAAAAGGCTATGTTTGAATCTCCTGAGCCTGCAGCTTCTCACGGAATCCTAGAGTTGGAAGGGACACCGAGGGTCATCTAGTCCAACCCCGCCCGCAATGCAGAAATCTCAACTAAAGCATCCATGACACATGGCCATCCAACCTCTGATTAAGAACCTCCAAGGAAGGAGAGTCCACCACCTCTCGTGGGGGTCCGGTCCATTGTTGGGACAGCTCATACTGTCAGTTTTCCCTGATGTTTAGTTGGAATCTCCTTTCTTGTAACTTGAAGCCATGGGTTCGAGTCCTGCCCTCCAGAGCAGGAGAAAACAAGCTTGCTCCATTTTCCATGTGACAGCCCTTGAGATATTTCAAGATGGCTTTCATATCTCCTCTCAGTCTCCCCTTCTCCAGGCTAAGCATAACCAGATCCTTCAACCATTCCTCATAAGGCTGTTTCCAGACCTTTAATCATATTGGTTTCCCTCCTCTGCACACCTTCCAGCTTGTCAACATCCTTCTTAAATTGTGGTGCCCAGAATTGGACACGGGATTCCAGGTGTGGTCTGACCAAGGAAGAACAGAATGGGACTATGACTTCCCTTGATCTGGACACTAGACTTCTGTTGATGCAGCCTAGAATAGCGTTAGCCTTTTTTGCTGCTGCATCACCGTGTAGGCTCATGTCAAGTCTGTGATCTACTAAAACCCCTAGATCCTTTTCACATGCACTGCTAGTATGCCAGGTGTCCCCCATCTTATATTAGCGCAGCACGCTTAGATTTGTTCTCCCTTGTTAAGATTCCTGCTCTGTGATTGCAGTCATGGGATTGTTGTCTATCACATGACGGTGTGTGTTTTCATTCCACAGAGTGGGAAGTGATGGAGACAGGATGTTTGTGTTACTGTGTTCCGTGAAGTGGGACTCTTGTCCTTTGTTCTTTTTCTCTCTGCTGTCTGATGCTAGAGAGAGAGAGGGAGCCATGTGGCAGTGCTCCGTGTGTGTTTATATGTAAATAAAGTAGATTAGCCAAAATGCTGAGCTACTGAGTTCTGTTATGCAACTGCGAAATACTCTGCGGATCTGTAAGTGTGATGATGGCACAGTTGCTGTGATGTTCGGGCAGAAGAAAGCTTTCGAAGCTCCCGATTGACCAGTTGGGCATGTGTCTCTGCCAGGGTCCTAATCGAGAGTTGGGGATCCTAACATTCCTTAGTGTAGAACATTACATTTATCCCCACTGAAATTCTTTTTGTTCATTGGGGTCCAGTTCTAATTGGGGTCCAGTTCTCTTTATCTGTTAAGGTCACACTGAATCCAGATTCAATCTTCTCCATCCTTGTTGATAAGACTCCTGCAAAGAAATGCTACCAGCTACCAGGAAGCACTTCATCGTTCTGTCACACTCTTGTGTGACCAAGAAAACAGGCTGTGGGGGTGTGGCTATGCAAATCAAGGGGCAAAATGCCCCGGGGAGCAGCAACCTTGATGCTTAGTGGATGGGGGTTTTGTGGGGTCACCACCAAATCTGTGTAGACCAGGGGTGCCCAAACTTTTTCTCAAAGAGGGCCAGATTTGATGAAGTGAACATGCGTGAGGGCCAACCAAAGTTGATGAGCTTTTTCTTACAGTTTCCCCCCAAAGTTGATGGGCTTTTTTTCCGGATTCAAGTTGATGAGCTTTTTTAAAAATTTAACCCCAAAATTGTTGAGTTTTCTTTAGGATTTAACCCAAAGTTGTTGAGTTTTCTTTAGGATTTAACCCAAAGTTGTTGAGTTTTCTTTAGGATTTAACCCAAAGTTGTTGAACTTTTTTTAAGATTGAAGTTGCTGAACTTTTCTTAGGATTTTGCCCCAGGACATATACTGCCACAGGGGCCTCATTAAATCAACCGGTGGGCCAGATTAGGCCCCAGAAACAGACTTTGGCCATGCCTGGTATAGACCCGTTCCCTTTTCCCCACGCAGGCAAACAACAGCCCAGAACTACTTCCATTCTCCCCTGCTCTGTGGTGCGCATTGGGTGCCACCCACCCAACTGCTGCCCATTGCCCTCACACTACTACAATTCCCAGAGTTCCCTGCAAAGAGTAAAACCACTCTGGAAATTGTCAGTGGCATAGCGTGGGTTGTCAGCACCCGGGGCAAGGCAAGTAATTTGCGCCCCCTAACCCATGGATTTGCGCCCCCTAACCCTAACCCCCAGATGTTGCGCCCGGTGTGGCCGGCCCCCCCTGCACCCCCCATGCTACGCCACTGGAAATTGTAGCTCTGTGAGGAACGGGAGTGGGTGTGTCTCCTAACGACTCTCAGCACCCTTATCAAACTACAATTCCCAAAATTCTTTGGGGGTTTAGTTTAGTTTCCCCACAGAAACTAAAGCTTAATTAACCAGGCCCTGAAAACACAGCAGGTCCGACGCCACCCGGGTGCAGTTGAAAGTACTTGGACTACTGCAATGCGCTCTACATGGGGCTACCTTTGAAGGTGACTTGGAAACTACAACTAATCCAGCTAGACTGGTGACTGGGAGCGGCCGCCGAGACCATATAACACCAGTCCTGAAAGATCTTCATCGGCTCCCAGTGTGTTTCTGAGCACAATTTAAAGCGTTGGTGCTGACCTTGAAAGCCCTAAAAGGCCTCAGCCCAATAATTACGGTGGAGAATCCAAAAAATTCTCTTCCTAGAGTGATAGAAAAGATTCAAGAATTTGGGGAAGTGGCAGGATTTAAATTAAATAGAAACAAGACTAAGCTATTAGTAAAAATATATATATTCTGGACAGTCTTTTCTATCCACGGTCAATGTTTGCCTCTTTATATTTAACATAAATAAAAATATTCAAAATATAACAGGAATTGGGTTCACGTATCCATTTCTGAGCACAATTCAAAGTGTTGGTGCTGACCTCTAAAGCCCTAAACGGCCCAGTAACCCTGAAGGAGCGTCTCCACCCCCATCGTCTAGCCCAGACACTGAGGTCCAGCTCCAAGGGCTTTTGGTGGTTCCCTCCCTGCGAGAAGTGAGATTACAGGGAACCAGGCAGAGGGCCTTCTCGGTGGCGGCGCCCGCCCTGTGGAATGCCCTCCCATCAGATGTCAAGGAAACAAACAACTATCTGACTTTTAGAAGACATCTGAAGGCCTGTTTAGGGAAGTTTTAAATGTTTGCCGTTTTATTGTGTTTTTCATATTCTTCTGTTAGCTGCCCAGAGTGACTGGGGAAACCCAGCCAGATGGGCAGGGTATAAATAATAATTCTTATTCTTATTATAAAGTCTTTTATTGCAGCCCTTGAGAAACAGGGGCCAGACTCTGGTGCTGAACACCTGCCCATTAAAGGCGGCAAGAGGGGGCCTTATCAGAGAGGCTTCATTTGATGAGGTCCTTCATGTACTTCCATCCATTCTGGGTATATTCACTGGCCCTGGTGGGGGCTACGGAGAGAGCGCCGATTGTCGTCCGAACCCCTGCAGAAAAAAAACAACAAGAGCAACAAGAAAATGAAAGCAAGGAACTGCAACAGAAAGTTGCAGCGTGGACTGATATCCCTGCTCAGAATTCCATTCCCCCCACTGCCAGTCAAGTTAGCAAGTTAGCAGCCACTGAGCATGCTCAGTCCCCATCAAATGATGGTCTGTGCATCTTTTCCACTGTTTTTTTGAAGGGGTTTTATGGCAGCCGCGCAAAATTTGGCCACCCTTACCATGATCTCTGTACAGTCAAATCAAATCAAATTTTATTAAACGGTCACAGACCAGATTAACTCGTACAGCTAGTCAACGGAGCATAACACCGGAAAAAACAAAGAACAATTTCAATACAAATTAGGCCATAACAGCAATTTAAAATTAGACAACATACATAAAATTAAGTATTTGCCTTCGCCTGCATATTGACATTGGAAAGCTCTTGTTTCCTGCGCCTAATAGCGGCTACACAAAATTTGGCCACATCGGTCGTAATTTCAGGAACCTTATCTTCTATCAAGGCTCTCAGACGTTGGAGTTCTGGTTCATTTTTACGCTTTTGTAGAACTGGGGCAATAAAGGTCTGGCGTAGATCCTCGTAGTATCTACAGTGCAGCAGTACATGCAGACTTGTTTCCACTTCCAATGAGCCACATGGGCAAACACGTGACGCATATGGCTTGCCCTCATATCTGCCTAGCAACAGGGCAGAGGGCAAAACGTTAAATCTGGCCAGGGTAAAGGAGTGTCTGTACTTAGGTATTTGTAAATCAGCCAGATAATTTGCGGGTGAGAACCCTCTCCCAAAGTCTCTAATTGTGGCATATTTATCCATTTTGCCCATGTGACATTGCAGCTCTATGTCCCTAATGCGTTGGAGCACTTGACTTCTGGCTCTCTCATATCCTGCCGCTATCAAGATCTGCGGGGAGAATCCCAAACTTCTTATCTTTTCAAACAGGGAAGCTTTCCAGGTGGAGTGAAAGGTGTCTAAGAGTGTTAAAGGAGCCAAACCGACCGGGGAAAAAATAAGTTTTAACTAGTAGTGTATCTTTAGAATACCTCTTGTTACATTCGGGTCAGATTATGTCTTTTCAGGTTGCGTCCTGCGGCAAACTGGAAGTACCGGAAAGGGTTGCTTCCGGATTTCGCCGCTCACACAGACGCTCAAAATGACATCACGCGCATGGGCAGAAGCGGCGAATTGCGACCCGCGCACATGCAGACGTGGGGTGCATTCTGCTCATGTTGCGAACGGGGCTCCGGAACAGATCTCATTCGCAACCAGAGGTACCACTGTATGCTTAACCTCTATCAGGGATTTTAAGCACTGGGGTTCAAACCCACTTGAAATTTTCTGTATAACAGGGGTGATCCCGCAGTCTGCCTCGCCAGAGTGGTGCATGCTCTAGTTATCTCCCGCTTGGACTACTGCAATGCGCTCTACGTGGGGCTACCTTTGAAGGTGACCCGGAAACTGCAACCAATCCAGAACGCGGCAGCTAGACTGGGGACTGGGAGCGGCCACCAAGACCACATAACACCGGTCCTGAGAGATCTGCACTGGCTCCCGGTACATTTCTGAGCACAATTCAAAGTGTTGGTGCTGACCTTTAAAGCCTTAAACGGCCCGGGGTACCTGAAGAAGCGTCTCCACCCCCATCGTTCAGCCCAGACACTGAGGTCCAGCGCCGAGGGCCTTCTGGCGGTTCCCTCATTGCGAGAAGCAAAGCTACAGGGAAGCAGGCAGAGGGGCTTCTTGGTGGTGGCGCCCGCCCTGTGGAACGCCCTCCCATCAGATGTCAAAGCGATAAACAACTACCTGACATTCAGAAGACATCTTAAGGCAGCCCTGTTCAGGGAAGTTTTTAATGTGTGACCTTTTAGTGTATTTTTTGGTCTCTGTGGAAGCTGCCCAGAGTGGCTGGCGAAACCCAGCCAGATGGGCGGGGTACAAATAATAAATTATTATTATTATAAAGACTGAGCGTATATCCTCATAAAAACGACATCGTAGCAAGACATGAGAGACGGTTTCCACTTCTATCAGGCCGCAGGGGCAGACTCGCTCAGCGTACGGTTTACCCACATATTTGCCCGGGGGGCAGAAGATAATAGGAATTGGCATGCGTCAGGGGTTGAATTAAAAAGCCGTACCTGAGTTCCAGTAGCTGCAGAGGGAGAATTCAGTCTTTGGGACAGCAGGAAGCTGTGGGAATGAAGAACACAAGCAAGGCATATAAAAAAGGCTGGTGGCGCCTTCGAAAACAGCTTGCATTGCAAAAGGTTCTGGGTTCAAGACCTAGGAATCTCTGTTTAGAGCAGGTGTAGGGAACCTGTCAGCCATCAATGCCACTGGATTTCACCAGCCCCAAAGAACATTTGTGCAATGGTCAGGGATGCAGGAGGCTGCCTGGAGCTCTTCACATGAAGGGCAATGTATAAATTTAATGAATAATAATAATAATTTATTAGTTATACCCCACCCATCTGGCTGGGTTTCCCCAGCCACTCTGGGCAGCTTCCAACAAAACACTAAAATACAATACATTAAAAGCTTCCCTAAACAATAATAATAATTTATTATTTGAATAATATATACACACACACACACCGTATTTTTCGCTCTATAACACGCAGTTTTTTCCTCCTAGAAAGTAAGGGGAAATGTCTGTGCGTGTTATGGAGCGAATGCCTACAGATGGCAGGGGAATCCGCTGCAGTTGTGAGCAGTCCGTGGCTCTCTTTGAAACTGCAAAGCGGGTGTAAGCGGCTCCTGTCAGCGAGCCGAGCCGGGGAGGAGGGAGAGAAGCAGAGCGGGGCTGGCTGCTTTAAAACAACCCCGTGCTCTCTGTCCCTGCCTGCAGTTTTTTGCTGTCCGATTTTGGATTAGCCACTGTAGGGGCTGTGTGTGTGTGTGTGTGTGTGTGTGTGTGTGTGTGTGCTTGAGCTATCGTTCTCCTTCTCTTGCTTCCCGTTCACTCCCCCAGCACCCCTGCGACTTTAGCATGGATCCACATGGATCCTCAGAATTTTTGCATTGGGCTACCCCAAACTCACCGTCAGATCACATGTCTGTGGCCACAGCATGAACCACAAAAATCATACATCCACTGTCTCGTTTAGAATATTTTTTTCTTGTTTTCCTCCTCTAAAAACTACGTGCGTGTTATGGTCTGGTGCGTGTTATAGAGCGAAAAATACGGTATATATAATTTATATATGAATAAAATAAATACAATACGCTTGTGTTATCGCTTGCTAATTATGCTTTTTTAAACATGTATTTTATACCCGACTCCTTCCGTAAGGTTTTCTTTTGAAACGTTTAAGATCTTTTTTTTAAAAAAAAAATTATCTTTGCTGGGTTAAATGCACATTCTGCAGCTAGACTCCTCTGTCATGCTTCCTTTTGAAATCTTTATACAGTATTTTAGTTTTCTGTCGATTTCTTTGAATACCTTTCGGGCTGCTCATTCTTCCTCTGCCACTGCCGCCACCACCAGGTTTGTGGTGTGGTGAACCAGTTTATACTCGAGTCAATAAGTTTTCCAGTTTTTTTGTGTGCTAAAATTAGGTGCCTCCGCTTATATTCGGGTCAGCTTATACTTGAGTATATAACACACACACACACACACACACACACACATATATATATATACACACACACACACAAACACACACACATATATACAAACACACACACACACACACACACTTGCCTCAAATGCTTTTCAGAACAAAACCAGCCAGCAGTTGTAAAAACAGGCAGGCCTTTTCAGTGGTGGCTCCCTGCTTATGGCATGCTTCCTCAAGGAGCCTCACCTGGCGCCATCATTGCACAGGTTTAGGTGCCAGGAAAAAACATTCCTTCTTTCATAAAACCTTTCGATTTCAATTACCTATGGGCTTATTGCATGGGTGGGGTGTTTCAATCTAGATTTATTTATTTATTTTAAGAGAACTGCCTTTTGGATTTATTTATTATTTAAAATGCTGGTTTTGAGGTGTACATACACCAGCTTTTTGCTTAAACTATATGCAAGCCAGTTTGAGTTGCCGTGGCAAGAAAAAAAAGAGAGTGAGCAGATACTAAAATTTAATAGAGTGGTGCCTCGCAAGACGAAAAGAATCCGTTCTGTGAGTCTCTTCGTCTAGCGTTTTTTTCGTCTTGCGAAGCAAGCCCATTGACGGATTAGCGCTATTAGCGGCTTAGCAGATAAGCGGCTTAGTGGCTTAGAAAAAGGGGGGGGGGAGGAAAAAAACCAGCAGGAACTCGCAAGACATTGTCGTCTTGCGAAGCAAGCCCATAGGAGATTCGTTTTGCGAAGCACCTCCAAAACGGAAAACTCTTTTGTCTAGCGAGTTTTCCGTCTTGCGAGGCATTCGTCTTGCGGGGCACCACTGTAAATAATAATACTCAAGAGGTCTGGGAAACCACAGCGAAGCCAAACTCTCCGATGAGCTCTTACCTTCCAGCCAAAATATTTCGCCCATTCTTCCACAGCTGGGGGGAGCGCTTCTTGGGCTTTACGGAGGGCTTTGGCACCTTCCTCACCCCCGCTCAGCAAACCTTGGCTGTAAACAACGTAGATGGCTCCCCCTGCCAGGCCGCCTTTGACCAGGAACCTGAGCAGAAAAATCATAGGGTCACAGAATTGTAGTACAGTGGTACCTCGGGGTACAGACGCTTCAGGTTACAGACTCCGCTAACCCAGAAAAAGTACCTCGGGTTAAGAACTTTGCTTTAGGATGAGAACAGAAACCGCGGCGCCACGGCGCGAAGCCCCATTAGCTAAAGTGGTACCTCAGGTTAAGAACAGTTTCAGGTTAAGAACGGACCTCCAGAACGAATTAAGTTCTTAACCCGAGGTACCACTGTAATAATAAAATAATAATAGTATTTTTTTATTTGTATCCCGCCCTCCCCAGGCTCAGAGCAGCTAACATAATACAGTGGTGCCTCGCAAGATGAAAAGAATCCGTTCTGTGATTCTCTTCGTCTAGCGGTTTTTTCGTCTTGCGAAGCAAGCCCATTGACGGATTAGCGGATTAGCACTATTAGCGGCTTTTAGCAGCTAATCTGCTGATCGGATCAGCTGATAAGCGGCTTAGAAAAAGGGGGGGGAGGGAAAAAACCAGCAGGAACTCGCAAGACATTGTCGTCTTGCGAAGCAAGCCCATAGGAAATTCGTTTTGCGAAGCACCTCCAAAACGGAAAACTCTTTCGTCTAGCGAGTTTTCCGTCTTGCGGGGCACCACTGTAAAAACAATACAATATGCATAAAAACAGACATCAATTAATTAACTGGAGAGTTGGAAGGGACCCTGGGGGGTCATCCATCCCAACCCCATGCAATGCTCAAACCCGCAACCGTGAGATTAACATAAGGTTACCAGATTTTTTTTCAATGAATGCAGGGACACTTTTCAACTTCAATAGATTTTGTATGGGGACTGATTTGCAAATCCGGGGACTGTCCCCAGGAAACGGGGACATCTGGTAACCTTAGATTAAGAGTCTCATGCTGTACCCACTGAGCCATCTCAGGAAAGGGACGAGACGGGCAAAAGGCATATAAAGGATTTTGCAGTTGCAACCAGCCCCACAGAAGGCACAATTTGAGTCTCTCACTTTCTCTATAGCCGTAGTCTACCTTGCCAGGGTGCTTGTGAGGACAAAGTATGCAAAGGTCTCACACCTCCAGAGGACATAAAATATGAGAAATATAACACTTTGCATGGAACAGCCAGTTAAGATCAGAAGCAATGCAAGGGGGTTCTTGGGTAAAGTTAATGAGTTATTCGTTTTGGGTTTTTCTTTTTCGTTATGTTTTTTGTGTTATCTCCTTTTTTGTTTTAATGCCTCAACCTGCCCTGTGTTCTTCGGGTGAAGGGCAGTATAGAAATTTAATAGATAATAATAATAAACTTCCTTCCTCAGCGGGAGGGGGTGAACTCTGCATACGCTCAGAGGCACCAGAGAATTTGCTAACAAAGGGCAGCCAAATGTCAAAGAAACTTGTGTTGGTCACGGGACAGGCAGAATTCCAACAGGTAAAGCTGCTTCCTCTTCTGAATCCCATAGACACAATGAGAGGGGCTGATTTTTTTTGGGGGGGGCACTGTGTTAATAGGCAGAGGGCAGCCCAGGAAAGAGAGGGAGCAGGTGCAATATAAGCCCCCAGATCATGAGCGTACCCAAGGAGGGGGGCAGAAATCAATAAAAATACATAGCAAAATGAGGTTCTGCGCCCCTCAACAAAAATCCTGGCTATGCCACTGCCCCAAATAAATTATCAAGCTTCTGTACAACACTCAGAACAGGTGGAAATTGAATTAATAATAATAATAATAATAATAATAATAATAATAATAATAATAAATAAAGCCACTCTGGGCAGCTTCCAAAACAATATTAAAATACAGTAATGCATCAAACATTAAAAGCTTCCCTAAACAGGGCTGCCTTCAGATGTCTTCTAAAAATTTGGTCTTTTTCTCTTTGACATCTGGTGGGAGGGTGTTCCACAGGGCAGGTGCCACCACCGAGAAGGCCCTCTGCCTGGTTCCCTGTAACCTCGCTTCTCGTAGGGAGGGAACCGCCAGAAGGCCCTCGGTGCTGGACCTCAGCGTCCGGGCAGAACGATGGGGGTGGAGACGCTCCTTCAGGTATACTGGGCCGTTTAGGGCTTTCAAGGTCAGCACCAACACTTTGAATTGTGCTTGGAAATGTACTGGGAGCCAATGTAGGTCTTTCAAGACTGATGTTATGTGGTCTCGGCGGCCGCTCCCAGTCACCAGTCTAGCTGGGTTAGTTGCAGTTTCTGGGTCACCTTCAAAGGTAGCCCCACATAGAGTGCATTGCAGTAATCCAAGCAGAAGATAACTAGAGCATGCACCACTCTGGCGAGAGAGTCCACAGGCAGGGAGGGTCTCATCCTGCGTACAAGGTGGAGCTGATAAACAGCTGCCCTGGGCACAGAACTGACCTGCGCCTCCATGGACAGCTGTGAGCCCAGAATGACAGGCAGCTTTCTGCAAGGATTCCTGGGATCTGTCGTTTGTTAAGGATGCTGTGAACTGTAGCGAAGGGAAAACTACAGTTCCCATTATTCTTTGGGCAGAGGTCCTGTGCTTTAAATGTGGGCTGTGGATATGCCCCGTGGGGTTCTTCTTTAATTATAATTTTATAATAATATTATTTGTACCCCATTATCTGACGGGGTTGCCCCAGTCCCTCTTGGGTGGCTTCCAACATTTACAAAAACAGAATAAAACATTAAACCAGGGGTCAGCAAACTTTTTCAGCAGGGGGCCGGTCCACTGTCCCTCAGACCTTGTGGGGGGCCGGACTATATTTTGAAGGGGGGGAATGAACAAATTCCTATGCCCCACAACTAACCCAGAGATGCATTTTAAATAAAAGGACACATTCCACTCATGTAAAAACACGCTGATTCCCGGACCGCCTGTGGGCCGGATTTAGAAGGTGACTGGGCTGGATCCGGCGCCCTGGCCTTAGTTTGCCTACCCATGCAATAAATATTAAAAGGCTTCTCTATACAGGGCTGCCTTCAGGTGTCTTCTAAAGGTTATATAGTTACTCATCTCCTTGACATCTGACGGGAGGGCATTCCCAGGGCAGGCGCCACCACCAAAAAGACCCTGTGCCTGGTTCTCTGTAACTTCAGGGGCACAGTTACCCCAGTTAGTATTTGCCAGTTACAGTTAGTTTTTGCCAGTGAAATGGGAGGGACTGTTTGGATCCAACAGATTACGGTGGAAAGAGCTCAGAGAGGCGTATTTTGCAAAATGTGATCCCTTTTGTTATCAGGATTTGCAGGGGAGGCGATGGAATAAATATGATGACAGTGAGATCAGCACCAACATTATTAACCCAATTAAAATCAGGAGAATCTTTATTTGCATCAGCCTCAAGCCACAGCAACCAAAGAAGGAATAAAAGCTGTTTTAATATTTCTGGGCACCAGCATATCGAAATGCAACCAAAGAAGGAATAAAAACTGTTTTAATATTTCTGGGCACCAGCATATCGAAATGCAACCAAAGGAATAAAAACTGTTTTAATATTTCTGGGCACCAGCTTATCGAAATGCAACCAAAGGAATAAAAACTGTTTTAATATTTCTGGGCACCAGCATATCGAAATGCACAGGGAGGAGGTTTTTATTTCATTTTAAAATGCACATTTCAGCTCAGAGCATGCCAAAATAAAATGGGGGTGGAACAGAAGGGTTGACCCTTTTCCTTTTTTTTTGCTGCTGGGATTTGCAAAAGCTCCAAAAAAAACCAGGAGGCATTTCCCCCCCTTTGCATCCTTGCTCCCCATTGAACGTAAGGAGAAAAAGAAATTGAAACACAAAGAAATCAAAGGAGGCCCGCCCGCCCGACTCACTTGACAATGGGGAAGATGCGGGGAGCCATGACGGGGCGACGTCTCCGCGCGCGGCGCAAGGGCAGCTCGGCGCCCGCCCGCGCCGTTTCCAGAGAACCCAGCCAGCCAGAGAGCGAGCGACGCCTCTCGCGGGACTTCTCGGGAATTGTAGTCCGAAGGCGGGCAAGTCACATGCCCTCCCACTGTGAACGTCCGCTCTAGCCTTGCGACTCGTTGGTTGCACCTCCAACTCAAGGTTTTTCTTCTCGCTTAAAGGGAGAGAAAGGCGCTTGGCAGCCTCTGTGTTTTGTGTTTTTTTTAAAAAAATTAAATTTATTCGGGAGTAAGTCCCAAACATAAGCATCTGCCTGTTTTTTATTTTGCAGATTTAGTGGTGGGGGGGGTTTGGGGGGGCGGATCATGCTGCAACATTTCGTTGCAGTTCCCACTCATTGGAAAAAGTCCCTACCAGGGAAGAATGGAAGATCAATTTGATGGACTATGCCGAAATGGCCCAAAATGACCGGAAGAGAAATATTGTAAAATTAATGAATGTTAGAATGATGTCGGACTGAAGTTAAGGGGTTTCTAGCTGTAATGGTATAAAAGAATATGAAAAAATTGGATTCTTAACAGGTAAATTTAGGTTACAATATATCAAGATTAAAGATCAGGATAAAAGAAAGAGGGAAAGGAATTGCTGAACTAATAAATTGAACTGGAATACAAAAAGGGGAGGTATGAGGAGGTCCGGGAAACAAGTAAATGAAAGATAAGTGATGAAAAGATTGAATTGTTTTTAACTATTTTTATTTTGTATTTTTTCTTTTCTCTTTTTCATTTTGTAACATTGTAAAAACCTTAATAAACATTTATTAAAAAAAACAAAATGACCGGAAGAATCAGAAATCAGGAAGACCAAAATTTTAATAAGGAATGGGGAAAATTTATAACTTGTCTTAAAAACCATTGCAAACAGTTAAAAACCGTTAGCAGGATTGGAATATCCCTTGTGATTTTGGATCATCATAAAAGATGAAGGAGGAAATGATTAACGATAAGACCCACAAAGGGGAAGAGGGAAGTCTAGGAGATTCTTCGGAATCTTCTTTTCATGTTGAATGTTCGATGTGCGACTGTAAAATTTTAATTTGAAAAAACAAATAAATAAATTATATATAAGGGACGTGGGTGGCGCTGTGGTCTAAACCACTGAGCCTCTTGGGCTTGCTGATCAGAAGGTCGGCGGTTCGAATCCCCGCAATGACGGGGTGAACTCCCGTTGCTCGGTCCCTGCTCCTGCCAACCTAGCAGCTCGAAAGCACGTCAAAGCGCAAGTAGATAAATAGGTACCACTCCGGCAGGAAGGTAAACGGCATTTCCATGCACTGCTCTAGTTCTCCAGAAGTGGCTTAGTCATGCTGGCCACATGACCCGGAAAAACTCTGTGGACAGACCCCTGCTCCCTTGGCCTGAAAGCAAGATGAGTGCGCAACCCCAGAGTTGTCCATGACTGGACCTAACGGGTCAGGGGTACCGTTACCTTTACCTATTTAGAGTGGTACCTCGGGTTACATACGCTTCAGGTTACAGACTCCGCTAACCCAGAAATAGTACCTCGGGTTAAGAACTTTGCTTCAGGATGAGAACAGAAATCGTGCTCTAGCAGCGCAGCGGCAGCAGGAGGCCCCATTAGCTAAAGTGGTGCTTCAGGTTAAGAACAGTTTCAGGTTAAGAACAGACCTCTGGAACGAATTAAGTTCTTAACCCGAGGCACCACTGTATATAAAAGAAAAAGCCGCTTACAAAATAAGAATAATCTGAACGGCCTGTGTTTCAGGGAAAGTCCAAGACAGGCATCCCCAACCTTCAGCCCTCCAGATGTTTTGGACTACAATTCCCATCATCCCTGACCACTGGTCCTGTTAGCTAGGGATCATGGGAGTTGTAGGCCAAAACATCTGGAGGGCCGAAGGTTGGGGATGCCCAGTCCAAGGTGACGTTGCATCAGTCTAACCCACCCCAAATGATCAGGTTGTTGGGTCTGTGGGGTGGTTTGTCCCAGGGGGCCAGAGAGTCAAGCCGGGGGCCGATTCAAAGACTGAGCCTGAGAGATGGATGGAGAGGCCCCCATCCCACAATTTTAACAAGTCCCCCCTCTTTTCCACCAAAAGCCGTATAAGATCACTTCTGCCACCACCATCACATGGTGCCAGAATCCGGCCCGATTCACATGCAGCGCAGCACAGAGACAAAAACCTCCTCCAACGCTCTTCTAGAAGTTTCCACTGGGAGGCCGGTATAGCGCACAGCTGCCGCCACCTTGTGGCTGTCAGGAATAGCAGCTAGAGCAATATCTTTAAAACTGGATTTTTAAAAAAATACATTTCACACACCTGACATGTACATTCTTGGTTTGCAGCCCACGAGTTTATTATTATTTCAAATTAGCACATTTGAAAGCAAGGCAGGTACCTCCTCGGTCCTTTCCTCTGCACTTAAACAGCCATTTTATAGGATCAGCTGCGATTATTTTTAGATGCCTTGGCGGCCCTCGTTTTATTAGGGAACATAACCATTTCCTGGCATATTGAGAAGAATTGGTATGTTGGGAAATGCAAATTGCAATTCATTGGCACCCACGAATGAAATTCCAACGGAGAGCACAATCCCATTGGACACAGTGGGTAAGCGTGCTCATTGTCTTATAATAATTTTGCCCTGGTTTTCTAGCAAAAGGGGGGGGGGGGCTTGCAAAGGTCAGTGGCAAGACAGCTCCTGCAGTCTAAAAGGCTTGTGGTCTTTTTTCTTTCTTTAAAGACACAACAGACAAGGAAAACAAGAGGAGGAGGGAGAAGGAAAATGCAAACACAAGGCACCAGTGCTTAAACTTTCGCAGGGGTCAGCAAACTTTTTCAGTAGGGGGCCGGTCCACTGTCCCTCAGACCTTCTGGGGGGCCAGACAATCCTGGGAACGGCTTTGACTGGCCGGCTAAACCAGGTGAGGGGAGCCAATGGGTCTCAAGCCCTCAGTGAGTTAGGGGCTTCCCCTGCATGTGAAGCCAGTATCTGGCCGACGGAATGGACGAGACCAAGAATGGGTCCAGCGGTCAAGAAGGCGGTTTCTGCCGCTGCTGCAGAGGGAAGCGAAGCGCAGGTGGGGCTCATCAACCTGGGAAAGGAGCCCATCTAGAAGAAGGAAAACTCTGATCCCAAACTTCCACTGTCTTGCAGGATATCTTTGGGAGAAGAAAAGCCTCAGGAGTAAAACTTACACAGATCTCGTTAAATAATAATAATAATAATAATAATAATAATAATAATAATAATAATAATAATAATAATTTATTATTTATACCCGCCCATCTGGCTGAGTTTCCCCAGCCACTCTGGTTGGCTCCCAATCAGTGTTAAAAACAGTACAGCGTTACATATTAAAAACTTCCCTGAACAGGGCTGCCTTAAGATGTCTTCTGAATGTCAGGTAATTATTTATCTCTTTGACATCTGATGGGAGGGCGTTCCACAGGGCGGGCGCCACTACCGAGAAGGCCCTCTGTCTGGTTCCCTGTAGCCTCACTTCTCGCAATAAGGGAACCGCCAGAAGGCCTTCGGCACTGGATCTCAGTGTCCAGGCTGAACGATGGGGGTGGAGACGCTCCTTCAGGTATACAGGACCGAGGCCGTTTAGGGCTTTCAAGGTCAGCACCAACACTTTGAATCGTGCTCGGAAACATACTGGGAGCCAGTGTAGGTCTTTCAAGACCGGTGTTATGTGGTCTTGACGGCCACTCCCAGTCACCAGTCTAGCTGCCGCATTCTGGATTAATTGCAGTTTCCGGGTCACTTTCAAAGGTAGCCCCACGTACAGCGCATTGCAGTAGTCCAAGCGTGAGATAACTAGAGCATGCACCACTCTGGCGAGACAGTTTGCGGGCAGGTAGGGTCTTAGCCTGCGTACCAGGTGGAGCTGGTAGACAGCTGCCCTGGACAGAGTTAACCTGTGCCTGATATGTCTGATATGTTCACCCACAACTTAACACTGGCGACGAGGATGGGATCAATGGACATCAGAGCACAGCCAGATGTAGCCACCCTCTGAGCAGAGCGGACTGTTCTGGCTAGAGCACGGTGTTCCATCCATCGCCCTTCACGCCGGCATCGGACTCATGGCTTCACTTGTGCCTCTACCGCCGTTTGCGCCAGCCTCTGAATCATGGGACTCCTACCTCACTCGGTTCGACTGCTACAGGTGCAACCAATGCTTGGGCCGTCTCAAACACCTCAGGCCCACAGAGGCTGAGGAATAGGCCCCGCTTACGCTCCTGTGATACTTCTTTCAGCTCATTGGCTTGGAGGTAGCAGTCGAACCGAGCGAGGTAGGAGAACAGTCAGCTCTGAATTGGTTCTGTTCAGTGATTTTGCTCAGTGATTCAGCTCATCTCAGAGGGTGGCTGCATCCGGTTGTGCTCTGATTGATCCATTGATCCCATCAGACGACACAGCGATTTCTCCAAAGCAGCTCTTTATTTGTAAGCTGGAGCAGAACTGAACAGCAAACAGCTCAGCCGGCCTGCTTTTATAGGCAGCCGGCTGTCAACATTGGAACAACAACAAACCAGGGTTTCCTGCCTGAAGTAACTGATACTCCTGGTGGCCCGGGGGAGAACTTCAATACATAACAGATCTACAGTGGAGTCCCTAAGGCGCTTTGCACTCCTCCTTCCAGCCAAGCTGGTGCCCGTCTTGTTCTGTTTTCCTTCGGACCACATCAGCAAAGCCGAGAGCGGGGTCTTGTTGTCTGGGCAGCTCCAGACCTCCAGACGCCTGGCCAAGGCCTGTGCCCCAGGGAGGTCACTACAGTCATACCTCGGGTTAAATATGCTTCGAGTTGAGCGAGTTCGAGTTGCGCTCCTCGGCAACCCGGAAGTAACGGCGTGCGTTACTTCCGGGTTTCGCCACTTGCGCATGCGCAGACGCTCAAAATGACGCCACACACATGCACAGAAGCGTCAAAAAGCGACGAGCTAGTTCCGTTTACCTCTAGATGCGAACAGGGCTCCGGAATGGATCCCGTTCGTATCTAGAGGTACCACTGTAATGCTTCACTGCCAAAGGCACCCTCCATTGTCCCTCAAGACAGATGGGTGCCTGATGGATTTTCTGTAGGGCACCCAATGTAGGGTGGTTGTACATGCTCAAAACATCCCTTGTGGGTGAACGGTTGTGTTTCGCCTCTGCGCGGGCTCCGTCGGCTTTGCCTATTTAAATCTGCATCAGACCACAAATCCTCACGAAAATCCATCAGGGTGCGACTTTCTCCCCAGCTGAGAAAGTGCACAGAGGCACTGCGGTCCTTAATTTTACATTTACCCCCACCCCACACACACCGCCACCACCCTGAGTTACTCCCTGCCCCAGGGCAACTCTGATCAGTGGACTCGGGTTCTAGTAAACACACAGAAAAGCATACTGGATCCTGCAAGCCTTTGAAGTCTGTAAACCCTGGCATGTAGAGCCTCCAGGTACAGAGGCACTCTACCATAGGATGCCAGGAGCAGCAACGATGGAGGCCTCTCGTGCCCTGTTTGTGGCCTTCCTGGAGGTACCCGGTCACTGTTGAAAATGCGGTGCTGGGTTAAATGGAACAGATCCATTTATTGTGGTTCTCAATTTCCATAACAGCCTTTTTGTATGCTGTCCTCACTGAAATATGCATTTTAACACACACTTTCTCCTCTACTTTCTGCAATTCTGCGCACATTACTTGGCGGGAAAATTTAGCTTTGAATTACTTGGATAACGTGCGGATTTTCAAAGGATGGCTGCATTTCGGTTCTTGCAGGGTTTCAGAAACTGCAAACTGAATTTAATCCCCCTCTCCGCCACCTTTTCTTTGAACTCTTCTAAGGGGAAATCAAGATCAAACCTCTCCATTCTGAAGGAAATCAGCCCTGAGTGCTCACTGGAAGGACAGATCCTGAAGCTGAGGCTCCAAGACTTTGGCCACCTCATGAGAAGAGAAGACTCCCTGGAAAAGACCCTGATGTTGGGAAAGATGGAGGGCACAAGGAGAAGGGGACGACGGAGGACGAGATGGTGGGACAGTGTTCTCGAAGCTACTAACATGAGTTTGACCAAACTGGGGGAGGCAGTGGAAGACAGGAGGGCCTGGCGTGCTCTGGTCCAGGGGGTCACGAAGAGTCGGATACGACTAAACGACTAAACAACAACAACAAGGGGAAATCAAAACACAGCAACACTCTCTCAAGAGAAAAATAAAAGTCTTTCGCCTGAAGCAATTGAGACTCCATTCTGGTCCCTGTTTATTCAAATAAATTCCATTTGCTTGGGTTTTTTTGTTTTTGTTTTTATTCAATAAAAGTCATAAGATTCTTAAGACCACAGCAAGTTGCTGGACACTCAAGTCTATTGGTATGATTTCACCTGCAAACATCGGAAATTCTTGCAGCAGTAATTGTCAATGGAAAAGTTGGTGGGTGGGGGGTGAACGGGGAGGAGAAGGACTAGGATACTCCCCCCCTCCCCTCTTATTTTCACACAGTACTCCAAAATGTCCTTTTAAGGTAGAGAGAAGGAATGTGGTTGGCAGGTGGGGGTTATAGGTATATATTTATATTTATATATATATATATTTAAATTTGCTTTCGTAGATTTTCACGGGTACAGGAATGCAGGTTTTGGTGTCTTCGGGTATCTTCCCGTGTAAGAGTTGGGGTGTCTAGGCGACGTTTCGACGAGGTCTCACTCGTCATCTTCAGGCTGGTGCTTTCGGCTTCTTGTTACTAGAACAGAGCAGGATCTCCGTGTTTGAGTTCCTATAAATACTGTTGAGGGGGTGTTGAAAAACTTCCTCTCTTTACCAACACATGAAAGAAACAGGACACGAAATTAATTTTGCAGATTCCAAATTGCTCTTTAACATGGAACATCACCACAAGAGAATAATCATGGAAGCCATCGAGATAGAGAAACACCCTCACAACATGAACAAGCGTGACGACACGTCCCGCCTGCCAGACATCTGGAAATTAGCCCTCCCCACAAAAACCGACACCAGAACCAGAGGCACACAGAACGCCATCTCCAATCAACCACACCAGACCCAAACCCAGACCCTCTCCACAGATAAATTACAGACACCATCCAGTAGCCAAACCATAGTGGCACCTCCGGATGCTGCACCCCCCTGCAATCCCTACACAGATCTGGCTGGCACAGGGCACAAAACCACAGCTCGCCCCTATACACGAAGCCAAGCCAGAGCACAACTAAGTGCAGTACAGCCATCTTCTCAGAAAAAAACACACACCAGCTCAAGAGGTCAAGACACGAAAGCTTTAGCAACTAATCCACACCTAATGACCCTCCTAAGTGGTACTCAGAATATCACTCAAGAAATCACTCAAGATATCCCTCAAGTAATTAATGAACAAAAGAAGAAAAGGCACAATAACCTGGGAACTTCCTCTCTGCCCAGAACGTTGGAGGCTATACACCACACCCCCTCAACAGTATTTATAGGAACTCAAACACGGAGATCCTGCTCTGTTCTAGTAACAAGAAGCCGAAAGCACCAGCCTGAAGATGACGAGTGAGACCTCGTCGAAACGTCGCCTAGACACCCCAACTCTTACACGGGAAGATACCCGAAGACACCAAAACCTGCATATATTTAAATATATATATATTTCTTTTTCAAGTTCAAAATTAAGGTTCAGCCATCATGAAACCACTCCATAGCAGAAATAGAACGACATTGTACAAATCACATACGGAATTGATGGTTTTTAAGTATTAAAAAAACCTGTATTTACAGCTGTAAACGTGGACTTTAGAAAAACAACAACTCACAAATCGTTCACACTGTTCCATGCACCCTCTGTACGCTCCCTCTCTTTCCGAGAGCTCACACACACACACACACACACACACACACACACACACACACCTCCCAAAGCTCTGGAAAAGCGGTAGGCAATTCTGATGGAGCCCGCGGCAGAACTTGGAAATTCTTCCTCGATGAGATATAGCAACTTGAGATGTCAACCCTGCCTGGAATTTCCTTGGCTTTGTTGAAGTGGGCCTGGGCAAACCCAGTGTTTGTCCTGCGAACGGGCTCTTTGGCGGC
Organism: Podarcis bocagei; assembly: GCF_964188305.1. Classification (NCBI taxonomy): domain Eukaryota; kingdom Metazoa; phylum Chordata; class Lepidosauria; order Squamata; family Lacertidae; genus Podarcis; species Podarcis bocagei. Next base: position 7,506,341 of record NC_138144.1, on the reverse strand, counting down.
TGACTTGGCTTTTCAGTAACGCAGAGAATTTCATTTCGGTGTTCTGTGTTGTTGGTTTCTTTGCATCCGAAGCGCCTTGTGGGCATTATTTCACCCTTAACAACAACCCTTTAAAGTGGGCCAGTATTAATTCCCTCTCTGCACATTGCCCATTGCAGATATCGGAGGGCGAAGAGAATACTGGTTTGCTAAGGCGAGATTGAGGTCCATAAATGACAGCGCAACCTTAGGCACCTCTCTACTCGGGAGTAAGTGCCACTGAGGTCGGCGCAGTCCTCAAGAGGGAAGTGGGCATTGGGTGGCAGCTGTTCAGCCTGACCCTATGCCTGTCCTCCTCAGAAGCAACACCCCACTGTTCTGCAATGGGGCTTACCTCTGAGTAGACCTGCAAAAGGTTGCACCGAAAGCCTCCAGACCTGATACACTTCCTGGGGCGAAGGAGGCAGAGCTTCGTACTCAGAGAGGACCGTTCTCTGTTAGAGGACTGTGTCTGGACAAAGTTTAGTTTGAAGATGAAGAATCCTAAAAAGGGACAAAAAGAGAATTGGCCCATCAACTGCACCTGGTTTGCAGAAGGAGCTGCTACACACCTGGGACTCAGCTACACTCGACAATCACCGCATTTTTCGCTCTATAAGACGCACCAGACCACAAGACGCACCTAGTTTTTGGAGGAGGAAAACAAGAAAAAAATAAAAAATATTCTGAATCTCAGAAGCCAGAACAGCAAGAGGGATCGCTGCGCAGTGAAAGCAGCAATCCCTCTTGCTGTTCTGGCTTCTGGGATAGCTGCGCAGCCTGCATTCGCTCCAGAAGACGCACACACATTTCCCCTTACTTTTTAGGAGGGGAAAAGTGAGTCTTATAGAGCAAAAAATATGGTGTATTTTGTAAACATGTGACACTAGATGCCGCTGCAGAGCAGCGATCCGTCACCAATGGGATTTTGCATCGAGAGCTTTTATTTTTCTATAACGGTTTTTTATTTTTAAATCAGTGTAGATCCAGCCCTGGAAAGGGATGAATTTCTGTTCGAACTAGAGCCATTACTTCTTGATTTGCATCCGGCTGTATGTGCAAATTTGTGGGCAGTGGTGAAAATCCTAGGCAACACCTAACAGGGCAGACCTCCCCGGGAGTAAGTCCCACTGAATCCAGTGAGTCGAGTGTGAGGATTGCAGGTTTTCTCACCCTCAGGTGCTCTGCTGTACCAGATACTAAACCAGCGACTAGCTTTGGGTGCATGCCTGACAGGACCCTGTAATTTAGTGGCCGAACACCTGCTTTGCATGCAGCAGGTTCCGAGTTCAAGTCCTGACATCTGCACTGGGAGAGACTCCTTCCTGAAACCCGAGAGCGGTGCTGCAGGCCAGTGTAAACAATACCGATGTCCCGACTCGGTTTAAGGCAGTGTCCTATTTAAGTTGGCCTCAGAACGATGAGGACGAGAGTCGTACTTTTATCTCTATGGGAAGGTTGGTAGCAGCTGCTCTCCAGGTAAGTGAAACCCTGGGGATCCACTGGACGGAACAGAGATCTGCTTGGGTATACAAGGCTGCTTCTTGTTCTCCTCCGCCCAGAAAGGGGGCAGAGACCAGTTCCTTTGGAATGGGCGTTTCCTGAAAAGCAAAAGAGGGCAGTTTGGTTCCTTGGCAGAGAGAGGCAATTCCACTGGCAAAGCCTCTTGCCCCAGGAGTATATTATCCCAATTTTGCAGATGGAAAAACTGAGGCTGGGAGAGCAGAGAGCTTGTCCAGTGAGCAAGGGGACTTCACAGTTCCTCAGGCTCCTGACTGCTCCGTTATGCCAGCCCTGAAAAATCAACGAGGCCGGGGGCTGTAGGGAGCCCTAAACTGCTTTTGCAATTTTGACCCCATGAGAAGCTGGGTTCTGTTTGGGGGGTGTGTGTGCAGAGACTTTGCAGGCTGCCTGAGGCTTCGCCCCCTCCCCTCCCTTAGTTGTTGCTGTTTGCATAGGTAATTTTTGCAATGTTTAAAGCTGGTTTGCATATTTTGCTCTGAGGGGCGAGGTGGCAAAGTGGACATCCTGAAGGGGCACTTTTCCTAGAAGGAAACTCCAGCCAAAGCGGTGTGTGTGTTTACTTCTGAGTAAATGCACACACCTAGGATCACTCTGCAAAGTGCTGTCTCTCCCACACCACCAAACTACGCTGGAACTGGCTCCCGAGACTTTGCCAGGCCTTGCCCACGTGATCCCAAGAACACCTTGGAAACAATAGGGGCTAGAAACTTGCTCTGTTTGTTTGCTTTTTTTTAAAAAAAAAAGAAATTAAGATTCTCAAGAAGCCTAATCCTGAAGCTCAGCCTGCCCTCTGCAGCCACCAGAGAATTGTGCACTACCCTGAGGCCTCCTTCTATTTGAAAAAGCCAACTTTTTAAAAAAATTAAAATTAAAAAAGCTGTTAAATGCAGCTGCATTTTTTTAATAAGGCTCTGACGGTAGAAAAGAAGGGAAGCTTCCATCTTCCAAGTTATACACAACTCTCCCACGAACCATCTGTTCATTGGAAAGTGTTTAAAATGTGTGGTTTTTTTTTATTATTTTACCCTTTTTTTGGTGGGGGTGATTTTTTAAAAAACGAATTTGCTGGAATTTCAGAGGAGGCTGGCAAGGTGTGTGGACCAAATTACTCATGCCCAGGGTGGGGAGACTGTGACCCTCCAGATGTTCACTTCCAGCTGCCACCCATTTAAGCCAGCATGCCCAATGGCCGGGGCGAAGGGCGGCAACATCTGGCGAGCCAAAGTTTCTCCGTCCCTCTGTTACGCTGCAAGTGCCACACCTGGGCTGCAATCCTGCACACTCCCACTTACTGTCCAATTCAATGGCATGCGCTCCTGGGGAGGTGCCCTCAATTGGGGCATGGCCAGGGAGAAAGAGTTGCCTTGCTCTGAGTCTAACAGCGCAGCTACGCCTCTTCAGTGAACATGGTGCTTTCAGACGAGGGCTTTCTTATCTAGTTCAAATGCATCTGAAAGTGGGGAGAAGGCTGTTGTTAAGAAGGACAGCATGTGTTTCGAACATGGGGCCCGGACACACTCTGTGGAATGCTCGTCTTTTTTTTTTACACAATCCTTTAAATTTAAATCCTTTAAATTCCTAGGAGTTTATCTCAATGAAGACCTTACTTGGAAAATCAGTACAACCCAGGTGGTTAAGAAAGCCCAACGGAGACTGCATCTCCTCAGAGTATTGCAAAAGAACGATGTCAATCAACATTTGATGACCTCCTTCTACCGGTCCGCAATAGAAAGTGTCCTTTCATACTGCATCACGGTGTGGGACGCTGGTTTGACATCAACCGATAGGAAGTGCCTACAGAGGGTGTTGAATACAGCACGAGATATTATGGGCTGTTCCATGAATCCGCTGGATGAAATCGCAGAAGAACGGTGCCTCAGGACAGTGAGGGAAATTCTCAGGGATGATTCACACCCTGGCCGGCACTTTCTATACAAGTTGTACAAGTGACCATAAAGTATTTCAATTCAATTTCAGTTTCCCTTTTGCCCAGTTCTGAGAGCTGTTGCCCTTTTCATTTCCCCATCTGGTGCATGTTATTTCTTTAACTGATTTTTTAAAATAAATAAATAAAATGTGTGCCTCCTGCTTGATTGGGAAAAACAAAAACAACAACCCAAAACTGAACAGACCTTGAGGCATTTTCAGGAAGCTTACGTCATGCCAACCAGTTGTGGGAAGGTGGAGGGAATGACGCTTTGACAGTCGTACCTTGGAAGTTGAACAGAATCCATTCCGGAAGTCCGTTCGACTTTCAAAACGTTCGGAAACCAGAGCGCGGCTTCCGATTGGCTGTGGGAAGCTCCTGCAGCCAATCAGAAGCCCCATCGGACGTTCGGGTTCCAAAGAATGTTCGCAAAACGGAACACTCACTTCTGGGTTTGCGGCGTTCGGGAGCCAAAATGTCCCAGTTCCAAGGTGTTCAGGATCCAAGGTATGATTGTATATAAAGGTAAAGGGACCCCTGACCATTAGGTCCAGTCGTGACCGACTCTGGGGTTGCGGCACTCATCTCGCTTTATTGGCTGAGGGAGCCGGCGTACAGCTTCCGGGTCATGTGGCCAGCATGACTACGCTGCTTCTGGCGAACCAGAGCAGCGCACAGAAACGCTGTTTACCTTCCCGCCGGAGCGGTACCTATTGATCTACTTGCACTTTGACGTGCTTTCAAACTGCTAGGTTGGCAGGAGCTGGGACAGAGCAATGGGAGCTCACTCCGTCATGGGGATTCGAACCGCTGACCTTCTGATCGGCAAGCCCCAGGCTCTGTGGTTTAGACCACAGCGCCACCCGCGTCCCGTGTTGAGGTGGAGGGGGCATTTAAATGGTGACTGCTTGTTGTGGGGTGGACCATTGCTGGTGGGTTTTTATCCAGTGGGTTCCTTCCCACAGCTCAGAGTGGCTGGGGCATCCCAGTCAGGTGGGAAGCATAGAAGTAATAAAATCCTTATTATTATTATGTTCTGTTTGGCCCATATTAGATGCCTAAGGCACCAGCTGCAAACTAGGGTGCCTCCGTTAAACCCCTGGGCTTGGCAGCAGGGAGCCCTCGAGATATCTTTTGGGACTACACCTCCCATCATCCTTTGCCCTTTCTTTGCAAGGCTGGCAAGAACCTAACTCCAATTGGACGGTGGCTCCCTGCTTGCTCACCTGACACCATTTCCCTCTGTTAGCCTTCCTTTTTCTCCCAGGCCCCTGAAGCGGAAGGGTTTCAAGTATTTGTGGCCTCGTTTCATGGGGCAGGTTCTGCCTTTGAGTGGAAAAGATGCGCTCCTTCCTAGGTTTTGTTGATTGGAATTTAATGTTCATGGACTGCGTTGTAAGTCCGCTTTGCAAGCAAAGAGACTTATATTCATTAATAATACTTGGGGTGGAATATACAGTGGTGCCCCGCAAGACGAATGCCTCGCAAGACGGAAAACTCGCTAGACAAAAGGGTTTTCCGTTTTGGAGGTGCTTCGCAAAATGAATTTCCTATGGGCTTGCTTCGCAAGACGACAATGTCTTGCGAGTTCCTGCTGGTTTTTCCCCTTTCCCCCCCTTTTTCTAAGCCGCTAAGCCGCTTATCAGCTGATCCGATCAGCAGATAAGCCGCTAAAAGCCACTAAAAGCCGCTAATAGCGCTAATCCGCTAATCCGTCAATGGGCTTGCTTCGCAAGACGAAAAAACCGCTAGACGAAGAGAATCACAGAACGGATTCTTTTCGTCTTGCGAGGCACCACTGTACCGTATTTTTCGCTCTATAAGACGCACCAGACCACAAGACGCACCTAGTTTTTGGAGGAGGAAAATAATAAAAAAATATTCTGAATCTCAGAAGCCAGAAGAGCAAGAGGGATCGCTGCGCAGGGAAAGCAGCAATCCCTCTTGCTGTTCTGGCTTCTGGGATAGCTGCGCAGCCTGCATTCGCTCCATAAGACGCGCACACATTTCCCCTTACTTTTTAGGAGGGAAAAAGTGAGTCTTATAGAGCAAAAAATACGGAATGTGGTTGGGATAGCTTTTCTTAAAAAAAACAAACCTCTACATGGACAGAAGAAGCCCTGAATTGCTTGTTAGATAGCCAGCTGCTCAAGACAGACTGGCGTGCCTTGGGATATTGACTTGCCAAAGTCACCGCTGCGGGAACATGCCCACTTCTGACACCAGGTTGCACCCACTCACAATGCTGCTTTAGGCTGGGGTGGGGACCGTCTGTGCCCTTCCAGATGGCGCTGGACTCCAACTCCCAGGAGCCAGCAGGGGCAGTAGTCAAGGATGATGGGAATTGTAGTTCAGCAACTTTTGGAGACCCATAGATTCCTCCCTCCCTCTCTCTCTCTCTCTCTCTCTCTCTCTCTCTCTCTCACACACACACACACACACACACACACACACAGGAATGTTTAAGTATATAGTAAAATTCTGGCATATTTCAGACTAGCCTGCCGCAGGAGATCTTGTGTAGCAATACATATACATATATATAGATATATCTCTATGTTTAAAAAGATACATTTTTTTGGTCAAATCGCTACCCTTGGCATGTTTGGCTCTCCTGCCACCGAAGCTAAGCTGTGGGGTGTGAGTGTTTTAAAATGTGCTTTTAAATCTGATATACGCCAGGGATCAAGGGTGGGGGTTGGGGTGGTGGTGGAAGGGTGGCTGAGAGCGGAGGTAATGGGTGGGATGAATCTAGGGAGGAAGTGCAGTGTAATGGTTAGAGCGTTGGACCTGGAAGAGCAGAGTTCGAAACCCCCACTCAGTCATGAAGCTCACCGGGTGATCTTGGAGGATGAAACGGGGGGAGGGGGGACGGACCTTTTGCCACACCTAGAGATCCTTGGAAGATAAAGGAGGCATATAAATGAAATAAATAAACGACGATAATAAGTAAGAGCCAGGGAAACAGAGCTTGGGCTTCTGGGTAAGGAAGGGGTAGCAGCCTGGGGAGATACAGATGTTTCTGGGTGACAAACTCCACAAAGGAGGCTGGGGCAGATGGGAGTTGGGGGTTCAGCCATATCTGAGGGCTCCAGACATCCGTCTGTCCCCACAGCAATGGGGTAATGGGGGGTGGAAACAGGGGTGGGGTGGGACAGGGTTAAAGGACTCCTCCAGAGGCTGGGGAAAGGGGTGGTTGAGAAAAACCCCTGGGACAGGCAACACGCTCTATGTGGGCCTACCTTTGAAGGTGACTTGGAAACTGCAATTAATCCAGAATGCGGCAGCCAGACTGGTGACTGGAAGCGGCCGCCGAGGCCACATAACACCGGTCCTCAAAGACCTACATTGGCTCCCAATACATTTCCGAGCACAATTCAAAGTGTTGGTGCTGACCTTGAAAGCCCTAAACAGCCTCGGTCCAGTATACCTGAAGGAGAGTCTCCACCTCCATCGTTCTGCCTGGACACTGAGGTCCAGCGCCGAGGGCCTTCTGGCGGTTCCCTCATTGCGAGAAGTGAGGTTACAGGGAACCAAGCAGAGGGCCCTCTCGGTGGTGGCGCCCGCCCTGTGGAATGCCCTCCCAGCAGATGTCAAGGCAATAAACAACTATTTTACTTTTAAAAGACAACTGTTTAGGAAAGTTTTTAATGTCTGACGCTGTATTGTTTTTAATATTTGGTTGGAAGCCGCCCAGAGTGGCTGAGGAAACCTAGCCAGATGGGCGGGGTATAAATTATTATTATTATTATTATTATTATTATTATTATTATTATTATTATTATTATGCCAGTGGCCCATCTAGTCAATGCAGAACAGCAGGCTGCTCTCAAGGCAACCTGAATTTCAATGCTGGTTCGGCACACATTCCGTTCTCTTTAAACCAGCTTTGCTATCATTTCAGCTGTATGCTATAATGATGTTATTAACATGTTGCAAGCTGCCTTGAAATCCCAATTTTTTTGGGGGGTGGAAGGAGGATACAAATATAGAGAATTGTAGAGGTGGAAGGGGTCTCATGGGTCATCTAGACCAACCCCCTGCAATGCAAGTAATAATAATAATAATAATAATAATAATAATAATAATAATAATAATAATTTCAGCATCCTGTTCTCCCAGTGGCCAACCAGATGTTTGTGGGAAGTCTACAAGCGGGATTTGAGCACAAAAGCAACTCTCCCCGCCTGCGGTTCCCAGCAACTAGTTTTCAGAAGCAACTGGGGAGGGGGCCAATGGCAACAAGGCCCTGCCAGGCCCTCCATTGCCCCCTGCAACAGAGATGCACTTAGATGCAGCCGGCTGGCAACTAAGAACGCACCGGCCAACAGGACTCTCAGTCTGATGCAAGAAAACCAATTCTGAATGACCTTGCAATTAAGACAATCGGAAGGGTGGTTAAGACTGCCAGATCAGCTGGCTTTTAAAAAATAAAAATAAAATAAACATGGGGCAGAAGGGGCAGTTTGTGGTGCCACCGTCCCCTCTAAGAATGAAACAAATTCACGGGAGAATGAATAAGCAGCTTTTTTGGACATGGCAGCCAAACAGAACCTTCAAGGACAAAATTAATGGGAGAAGCTTGCAAATAGCAGATAGGCTTAGGGTTTAAATATGTAATGTGATGAATTAATATGTTTAATGCTGAACTGGAAAGCGTGGGAAAAAGATGTACATGATTAAGTTAATTTTATAAGAATAACGGTTTTGAAAACCGTTAAAATGATATACAGGTGAAACTTGAAAAATTAGAATATCGTGGGAAAGTTCCTTGATTTCAGTAATTCAACTTAAAAGGTGAAACTAATATATGAGATCGACTCATGACATGCAAAGCGAGATGTGCTTCTACTTCTCAGAGGTCCAGTCTGGCTCAGTTTGCAAGCCTTGTTTTGCTGATTTCCTTGAATATTCTAATTTTCTGAGATTGTCAATTTGGGGTTTTCACCAGCTGTACGCCATGATCATCGCAATGATAACAAATCGAGGCTTGACATATCCTCGCTTTGCATGTCACGAGTCGATCTCATATATTAGTTTCACTTTTGAAGTTGAATTACTGAAATAAAGGAACTTTTCCATGATATTCTGATTTTTCGAGTTTCTCCTGTACACTGAAATTCAACCAGGGGGATACGAGGAAGTCACTTAACAATGTTTCTGAGTTTGGTTTAAATAAGGTTGAGATTTATGTTCGTTTGTCTATTTGTTTGTTTAAATTCTTTTTGGAAAATCAATAAAAAAAATTGGGGGGAAAGAACCTCCAAAGACAGGGGCAGTCTACCTCTCAGCAACCAAAGGGAGTTGTGTGTGTGTGTGTGTGTAAGCAAGTCTTTTCATGCCCTGCTGCTTGCTTGTGAATGCTCTTAGGCTGGACACTGTCAGAAACAGTCCACTGGGCAGGTGAGGTACTGGTCTGATCAATCAATGCACAACAGATTTTTTTTTGGGGGGGGGGGTTGGAATGGTTGAATGCAGATAGAATGGGAAGTGGGAAGAGGGGTTGGAAAGGCAGTGTGCTATTGGGTGGGGAAGTGGGGGGCTGGCGTTCCAGATCTGTTTCCAAGAATCAGCCATGCCTTTGGGCTGTGCAAAGTCTCTAAGCTTGCGTTGTGTATACAGAATCATAGAGCTGAATAGTCCAATGTAGGAATAACCCTCTGCAATGCATATATATATATGTATATCTACACACACACACACACATAGATACGTGTATCAGTTGCATACTGTTTGATTTGTTCCCCTGAAGAGAGAACTCTTCTGCAATAATATTTTGCTTGCATCTTCTTGGGTTAGCAATTTCACACACACACACACACACACACACACACACACACACACACACACACACACGCTGGAAACATCGGCTATCTGCAGAACAGTAAAAAATAAAGTAAAATTCAAGTCTGTTGCTGGAGGCAGTGTTGTAACCCTTATCAATAGGTTCCTTTCCTTTTCCTTGCTTCTTTTTTTAAAAACAGTTAGCCCTCCATTTGATCAGGAATATTTGGCTGTTGAGGAAGGGGGCGAGGAAGAGAGCCTCCCCCGCACCCCTCGCCCCGCTGCGCTCTTTCCTCTTTCCGTTTCGGCGCAGCCACGGAAATGCCGCCGCGAAGGCACTTCTTCTACATGCCCTCATCCGCGGAGCCTTCTTCAAAGACGCGCCCCAGCATCCCTTCCCCTGGCCCTTCGTCCGCACTCCGTCCCGGACGCCAAGGCGGAAAAGAGCTTCTCCTTTTGCACCCGGTAGAGCTCTTGGGGGGGGGGAAGACCTAGGCCCTTTCCGACGCCATCCGAGGATCAGGCACTATCTGTCGTCTCGCATCGACTCACCCGCCGTAGAAAGGAAGAAAAATTTGGTCCTGTGGTTTTTCTTTTTCTCTTCTTCTTCCGAACGTTTTAAAAAAAATAGAGTTGCTGTAATATATATTTATATATCCTTATATATATATATATATCTCTTTCGCTTTCTCTCTCTTCTATTTATATACACAACACGGTTTAAATTAGAAAGCCAGCTGTTAAAACGATGCAACCAAGTCTTCAGGTTGGTCCATTGGCTAAACTGGGGGGCAGCTGTCCGTAGTGCTGAAATCCCCCACACATATACACACACCCTGTGAATCCTTTCAGGAGGACGTTGTGAAAGGTGTTGTTGCTGGATATTGGCTGGGTTGGTTTGTTGTCATTGGCTTCCCCCCGCCCCCCCCACTCCGCCCAAGGAAGGTGGGGAATTGTTCGGGGGCGGGGGATCCCTTCTTTAAAACGAAAGAACGAAATCAATTGGAAGAGGGGATGCTTAACTTCACCTAAAGGAGAAGAAGAGAGAGAGAGAGGTTGGAATGCAAGGTTGCCAAAGTCACACACCTGTCGTCCCCCCCCCCATATGATAAAATACAGCATGCTCACATTGTGCATGGGGGGGGGGGGCGTGCGCGTTCAGATCAGGGATCGAAACCGTTAGAGGCTGCAAGCACTTAAAATATTTTCGTGCCCCATACATATCTAATTCAAAATCTAAAACAATAATAAACCATGAACTGAAATTTTATTTTTTCAAAATGAAATGAAGCCTACGGTAAGATGGAAGGAGATGCTTATTTTTGTATACTTGCACTTTATTCGAATTTTTCTTTCCCTTCCTCCTTTTTCTAAAAGCCTTTGATCAGATCCTCAAAACTAATCTGGCATCTATACCTTGTGGAGATCAGGCCCCCCACAGCCTGCCTTAATAATAATAATAATAATAATAATAATAATAATAATAATAATAATAATAATAAATTTTTATTTATACCCTGCCCTCCTCAGCCAAGACCAGGCTCAGGGCAGCTAACACCAGGTAAAAACATTTGATTAAAATACAACTTAAAAACAAGATTAAGTACAACATTAAAATGCAGCCCCATTTCAGTAGAAACTCAAATCAAAAACTTTTTGGGGATGAAAACGTCAAATCTTCACCATGGCCAACTATCCAGACTGGTCCTACGTGGGCCAGAAAAAAGCCAGGGAAGTCCCCAAATAGGAGTTCCATCACAGAAGGAGAAAGGGAAAATGAAAGAGGGGGAGGGGATTAGCTTGATTCCAAGCCAAAGGCCAGGCGGAACAACTCTTGTTTGTGTGGTTGTCGTATTGGGGTTTTTAATAGATTCCAACAGGGAAAATGAATGCTCAGCCAAGCAATTGGTGAGCATTAATGTTAAAAATCCGGAAAAGGAATATTTTTTGAGGTACCGTATTTTTCGCCCTATAGGATGCACTTTTCCCCCTCCAAAAATGAAGGGGAAATGTGTGTGCATCCTATGGGGCGGATGCAGGCTTTCCCGGGCTTCCTGCAGCTCTGCGCCACCCTCCGGATCCCGGCGCGAAGCCGCGCGGGGCTCTGGAGGGTGACGCGGAGCTGCCTGCGCTCCAGGGCTTCCTGCAGCTCTGCGCCACCCTCCCGATCCTGGCGCGAAGCCGCGTGGGGCTCCAGAGGGTAGCGCGGAGCTGCCTGCATTCCGAAGCCTGGTGCGCGCTGAAGAGCGCCCCCGGGCTTCGCGCACCTCTCCGCAAGCCTGGGGAGACCGGCGCGGCTCCCTAGGCTTGCAGATAGCAGGCTGTTCTGGGGGCTGGGGTCGGGGGAAGCTCGGGCTTCCCCCGTGCCAGCCCCGTGCCTGGGGAGGGAAATTTTTTTTTCTTTATTCCCCCCCCCAAAAAATTAGGTGCGTCCTATGGGGCGGTGCGTCCTATGGGGCAAAAAATACGGTGCTTTCCTTGATGCCCTAAGCATGTACCGTGTTTTTCGCTCTATAAGACACACCAGACCACAAGACGCACCTAGTTGTTGGAGGAGGAAAACAAGGAAAAAAATATTCTGAATCTCAGAAGCCAGAACAGCAAGAGGGATCTCTGCACAGTGAAAGCAGCAATCCCTCTTGCTGTTCTGGCTTCTGGGATAGCTGTGCAGCCTGCATTCGCTCCATAAAACGCCCACACATTTCCCCTTACTTTTTAGGAGGGAAAAAGTGAGTCTTATAGAGCAAAAAATACAGTATTTATTTTGCTTATTCAGCCCTGATTCAGATCCATGGGGTCCAAAGCCCTGGAGGTGCCCCATGGCTGGCGGGTGAGAAAGAGAGGATCCCCACTACTCTCAGAGGGAGCCTTGCCCCAACGCTGCAATTTTTCCTCCGAGGGGAGTTCTTTCGGTCCCTTGTATCGCTTTGGTTGCCCTTCGGCTGGAGCTTTCCGGACTCTGTGACACCCTTGCATTTACGTACTGTGGGACTGCAGTTTCCATCGCAGGGACGCGCAGTTCAGTAGGGGTGGCTGGCGTCCTTAGGCCGCTTCAATTGCACCTTCAATCTTTTCATCCCGATCTGGAATCCATTCATAGCCTGGATAGCTGTCTGGGCACTGGACGGGTTGTCGAAACTCACAAAGCCTGAATAAAAGGGGGAGGCAAAGATACGACATGATACGATACGATGATCTTTATTGTCATTGTCCCATACAGAACAACGGAATTGGAAAAATCTACATCAGACATTCAAAAACCAACAATAATAAATTTAATTATCATTCTACCCGGACACTGAGGTCCAGCACCGAGGGCCTTCTGGCGGTTCCCTCACTGCGAGAAGCCAAGTTACAGGGAACCAGGCAGAGGGCCTTCTCGGTGGTGGCGCCCTCCCTGTGGAACGCCCTCCCACCAGATGTCAAAGAGAACAACAACTACCAGGCTTTTAGAAAACATCTGAAGGCAGCCCTGTTTCGGGAAGCTTTTAATGTTTGATGTATTATAGTATTTTAATATTCTTTTGGAAGCCGCCCAGAGTGGCTGGGGAAGCCCAGCCAGATGGGCGGGGTATAAATAATAAATTATTATTATTATTATTATTATTATTATTATTATTATTATTATTATTATCCTGCCCTCCCCAGCCGAAGCCGGGCTCAGAGCGGCTAACAACAGTAAAACATTAAAACATTCTAAAATCATTTCATTATAAAATTAATTCCAATCAAATTAATGGCAACCATTGGGCTAGAAGTTCTGTGAGGATTGCCAAAGGAGGGAGTCAGGCTGTGCCTTGACCAAAGGCCTGGTGGAACAGCTCTGTCTTGCAGGCCCTGCGGAAAGATGTCAAGTCCCGCAGGGCCCTAGTCTCTTGTGACAGAGCGTTCCACCAGATCGGGGCCACGGCCGAAAAGGCCCTGACTCTGGTTGAGGCCAGCCTAACTTCTCTGTGGCCTGGGACCTTCAAGATGTTTTTGTTTGAAGACCGTAAGGTCCTCTGTGGGACATACCAGGAGAGGCGCCCCCGTAGATACGAGGGTCCTAGGCCTGCTATCCCAGCCTGGTTAGCCCCCTAAAAACTCTGATACCCCATAATTAAATACAATATATTCTCATAGAGACTACCTTTTTTTTAAAAAAATGATATTTATTACTTTTTTAACATTTCCAACACAAACAAAAAAAGGAAAAAGAGAAAAAACAAAAAACAATGCAAATACAATACAAAAACACTACATGAACTAAAAAAAACAAATAAAAACAAAAACAGTTTAAAATCACCTCAAACATTTTCAATATCTTATATTTCATTCACTTATTTCCAGCGACCTCCTCCCACCTCCCTTTTTGTATTCCACTTCTATTATTTGTTTCAGCAATTCCTTTCCATCTTACTGTTTTCTGTTCTATAATTATCTTAACACATTCTTGCCATACTTTTCCTTTAATTTTGTATTAATCTATTTATACCTGATTCCTTATGACATTTCTGCTAAAGCCGTATAATTTCATTCCAACATTTTTCTAACATTCCTTAATTTTACAATATCTCTATAATTGGTCTTTAAACTTTTTCCAATCTTCTTCCACCGACTCTTCACCCTGGTCTTGGATCTTGCCAGTCATTTCCGCCAATTCCATATAGTCCATCAATTTCATCTGCCATTGTCCAACGCTTCAATGTTTTCAAAAAGCAACCATTCTCTCAACCAGCAAAAAGCAGATGGTTCACAGCAAAATTTAAAGGTCTAGCAGGGCAGGTCCACCTCCTTCTTTGGCATCCATCAATATCTTAAGTTTTACTCGAGGCTTCCTGCCCTGCCAAACAACTCTAGGAGCATCCCTCTGCCACCTCTTAAAACCCTCCATCCCATCCAAAGCTTGCAGTGTTTGAAACAAAAGCAACATCCCCAACAACACAGCAGCCCTCATCCCCACCACAATAACTCGGCCCAACAGTGACAACTTCTGATTTGTCCATATTTCCAAATCCCCCTTCTCTTCAATCCAACATCCTTCACAGTTATCCTTAAGAAGATTCACATTTTTGGCAGTCATATCAACCCCCAAATGCCTCTCTTTCTCGACCAATGTTAGTATCGCCCCCTGAAACTCTGTCAAGCTTTCCTTTTCCAATTCAGATAGGGCTCTGGTCCTCAAATTCATCTGTTCTTCTTTAAATTCAATCATAACGAATGTCCACTTATGTTCATCAGATTGTCTTTGTATGGATGGGACTCTCCTCTCCAGTTGTATTATTTTAAATTCAGCAGCAAGGGTTTTTCCCGACTTCATCTGCAGTTTGCCATATCGAAGTAGATTCCTGTGTCAGTTTCTGAGTGGTTTCTGAATTACTATTCACCTTTTGTCCCAAGTTGTTTAAGCTTTCTACAGTTGAATCAATTTCAATATTTGCAACATCCAATTTCACATTTCTCGCATCTATTTTCTTGTGGAGTTGTTCCAGCGAGTCGTTTATTTTCAGTAATGCAGCCACTAAGCCCTCCTCTGTCGACATCCCGTCTGTTTTTTTCCTTTCTGTTTGCCATAACACTTAAAAGATTCAAGGTCAATTCCAATTCTCTATGAATTGACCTCATAGAGACTACCTTAAGGTAAAGGTAAAGGGACCCCTGACCATTAGGTCCAGTCGTGGCCGACTCTGGGGTTGTGGCGCTCATCTCGCTTTATTGGCCGAGGGAGCCGGCGTACAGCTCATGTGGCCAGCATGACTAAGCCGCTTCTGGTGAACCAGAGCAGCGCACAGAAACAATGTTTACCTTCCCGCCGGAGCGGTACCTATTTATCTGCTTGCACCTTGACGTGCTTTCGAACTGCTAGGTTGGCAGGAGCAGGGACTGAACAACGGGAGCTCACCCTGTTGCAGGGATTCGAACAGCCAACCTTCTGATCGGCAAGCCCTAGGCTCTGTGGTTTAACCCACAGTGCCACCCGTGTCCCTCAGAGACTACCTTACACTGCATTTAAAACCAAAATCACATTTGGGTAGAAACTGTTTCTCAGGTGGCTAGTCCTAGTCTTTATAACCCTGTACCTTCTTCCAGAAGGCAGAAGCTGAAAGAGATCATTTCCGGAGTGCACACTGTCCTGCGCTATCTCTGCAGCTTTCTTATGGCACCTGGAAGCGTAGATTTGATGCAAAGTGGGAAGAGTGCACCCAATTATTCTCTCCGCAGTCTTGACAACCCTGGACAGCATTGTTTTCCCCCGACCGTGCAGCTCCCAAACCACACACACAGACCATAAGTTAATACACTCTCCACAGTACAGTGGTAGAATGCCATCAACAGGTCCTTTGAGAGATTGTTTTTCCGGAGGATTCTCAGAAAATATAACCTCTGCTGTGCTTGAGTGCTTCCATTGAGAAAGAGAATCATAGAATCATAGAGTTGGAAGAGGGCCATCGAGTCCAACCCCCTGCCAAGCAGGAAACACCATCAGAGCACTCCTGACATATGGTTGTCAAGCCTCTGCTTAAAGACCTCCAAAGAAGGAGACTCCACCACACTCCTTGGCAGCAAATCCCACTGTCAAACAGCTCTTACTGTCAGGAAGTTCTTCCTAATGTTTAGGTGGAATCTTCTTTCTTGTAGTTTGGATCCATTGCTCCGTGTCCGCTTCTCTGGAGCAGCAGAAAACAACCTTTCTCCCTCCTCTATGTGACATCCTTTTATATATTTGAACATGGCTATCATATCACCCCTTAACCTCCTCTTCTCCAGGCTAAACATGCCCACCTCCCTTAGCCGTTCCTCATAAGGCATCGTTTCCAGGCCTTTGACCATTTTGGTTGCCCTCCTCTGGACACGTTCCAGTTTGTCAGTGTCCTTCTTGAACTGTGGTGCCCAGAACTGGACACAGAAGAAAGGAAGGGAATAAAACACAAGCGAATTTGCATGTAAGCAAAGCTCAGTCGGTAGATTAGGATCTCTGGGTTGCAGGTTTGAGCCCCATGTTAGGGGAGGAAATTCCTGCATTGAAGGGGGGTTGGAATAGATGACCCTTGGGGTCCATTGGAACTCTGCAATTCTATGATTGCATGACTATGAAATAAATCATGATGACGACAGGCTCCCTTATTCCTGATGCACATCAAGCCCCTGAGCTCTGCGTAATAGCTCAGTCGGTAGAGGAGGAGAAGCTTAATCTCAGAGCTGTGGGTTCGAGCCCCGTGTTGGGCAGGGGGTTGGACTAGATGACCCTCGTCTCCCTTCTGGATCAGGCCAATGGCCCCTCTTCGTCCAGTGTCCTGTTCTCACAGTGGCTAACCAAATACCCCACAGGCAGGATTTGAGCACAAGAGCAAGTGATTTCCTATGATTTCCAGCACCCCATATTCAGAAACAGCAATGACAAACCTAGACAGCATCCTAAAAAGCAGAGACATCACCTTGCCAACAAAGGTCCGTATAGTTAAAGCCATGGTTTTCCCAGTCGTGATGTATGGAAGTGAGCGCTGGATCATAAAGAAGGCTGATCGCTGAAGAATTGATGTTTTTGAATTCTGGTGCTGGAGGAGACTCTTGAGAGTCCCATGGACTGCAAGAAGATCAAACCTCTCCATTCTGAAGGAAACCAGCCCTGAGTGCTCACTGGAAGGACGGATCCTGAAGCTGAGGCTCCAAGACTTTGGCCATGAGAAGAGAAGACTCCCTGGAAAAGACCCTGATGCTGGGAAAGATGGAGGGCACAAGGAGAAGGGGACGACAGAGGACGAGATGGTGGGACAGTGTTCTCGAAGCTACCAGCATGAGTCTGACCAAACTGCGGGAGGCAGTGGAAGACAGGAGTGCCTGGCGTGGTCTGATCCAGGGGGTCACGAAGAGTCGGACACGACTAAACAACTAAACAACAACAACTTCTTCAGAAA
The DNA here is from genome assembly GCF_964188305.1 of Podarcis bocagei. NCBI lineage: Eukaryota > Metazoa > Chordata > Lepidosauria > Squamata > Lacertidae > Podarcis > Podarcis bocagei. The sequence continues at coordinate 7,489,193 of NC_138144.1, read as the reverse complement.
CATCACAGCTAGTCACCCTATCCTCCGTGAATTTGCCCAGTTCTCTTTTTAAGCCATCGTTCATAAATGGTCTCAAGTCAGGCATATGAGCAGAGAGAGGGGCAGGTTTGTTGACGAGACTAAAACGCGCAGAGTTGTTAAAACAGAAGGAGATGGCAAAGGACCTCTCCAAACCGAGGGCTTCAAATTGCCCATCCTGTACCTGCCCCTCTTCGCCTCCCTCCCTCCCTTGATCGCTCACCGAAACATTTGCTCTGGTTTGTTGCGCGGTCCATGAAAACTTTGGAGGAGATGATGTTCCCAAAGGGAAGGAACATCTGCATGAGTTCGTTGTCGCCAAACTCCTGAGGCAGGTGGTAGATGAAAAGGTTGCATCCTTCGGGACCTGTGGTCAAAGAGGCAGCATGGCATACTGGTTAGAGCATCAGACTAGGAGCAGAGAGGCCTTGGGTTCAAATCCCCCCCCCCCCCGTTCAGCAAGGAAACACCCTTGAGTGACCACAAGCCTGTTGCATTCTTTGGCTTGTATCCCACTAAGTGGGGGGTGGGGAAACCTCTAGCCACCATGAAGGAATCTAAGTGGTCCTCCTACAAGCAATTTCCACCAAACTGAAGGAATGGGTTTCCCAAATCTAAAAACCTGACTGTGCAGTCAATCTGAAACGGGCCCCCAAATCCCATTTTTCCTTCTCCAAGGGTGCATTAGTTAAAAGCCCTTAACTTGAGCTCTTGAGCAAATGTGTAACAAAAACACAGCTGTATAAACAAAGCTCTTTCCTTTATCAGTCCATGACGCCTAATGAATGGCCTTGCCAGTTCCAAAGTGGAGCAGGGATGACACATTTGGGTCTTATCTTACATCCTGACCACAATGACGCACAGACCTGGTCAGCCCCCCAGGAACGGCGCCAGGAGTGCTCTTAGAGTTGGTGACCTTCTTACCCCAAGATAAGGATTACAGGAACAGGGACACCCTTTTATGGTCAAGAGTACAGGAGCAGGAAGATCTGTGCTGTCAACTTACGTGTATGAGCTTACGTGGCTGGATTCCTGGGGAAGGGGGGAAGAGGGTGCCTGGAGGATATATATATTGTATGCAATTTCTCTTGCTTTTGTGCTTGCTGTGAACCGATTCACGCAGTGCCTTCTGCTATCCGGAGAGCAGAATAAACTCTTTCTCTGAACCAAACCTCAGTGTCATTTGACTCCTTCCTCCCTGTTCTGGGAGCAACGCTCACCCTACCAATCGGTAAAGTCTAATAAGGCTACAAAACTATGCCCTCCCATCAGCAGAAGACGACCTACCTTCCCGTTGCTGCTGCTGGATTATTGGAAGGGGCTGAGGGATGGGCTGAGCGACCGGGGTGATGGTGGTGGCTGGGTAGACAGCTGGGCGGGGAAAGAGAGGGGAGACAGAGCATTCATTTGATTATCTTTCATGTATTTTGGTTTTTCAAAACATATTTTTCTTCCTTCAAATTTTGTTGACCGGAAATCAAAATGCGAAATGCCTCAACTCAGAGCAAAACGCCGTCAATAAATTCAGCCTAATGCAATATACAGTTTGCATTTAAAAAAACACACACAAACAAATAAAATAATCAAATTAAGGAAAGGAAAAACCAACAAATAAAGCTACTAACATACAGATTCAAGTTAGAATTGCAGGTCACCGCAATGCAAATATCTATCCGTGTCCATTTTGCTTATGGAAAGTCCATATAGCTCTGCAATCTTATATACTTCACACACACTTGACTTTGTGTGCATTCAGGTGGGCTGCTAGTTAAAGAACTGAGTCAAACTCTGCTGTATGTATATCAGTTTTAAAGCATGAAACTCTTAATCTCAGGGTTTTGGGTTTGAGCAAAAGATTGCAGGGGGTTGGACCAGATGATATTCATGATCCCTTTATTATTGGTGCAAAAACATTTACAGTGAAGAACGTCTCAATTCCATGTCTTGCTCAGGCACTAGCAGAATCTGAGAGTGGGTGGACCTTAAACTTTCCCCAGCAGAGTAGTCTCATGACCCCCAGCCGACGCCTCCCCTCTCTGCGCGTAAACCGACTGCGCAGAGAGGGTGTGGCTAAAGGGGGACTTGCCTCCCCCCGCGCTTTGTTCATGCTTGGTGCTGTGGCTCTCCCTTGCATCCTCGGAACCCTGTATCCCTCCCCCACTGGAGGCGGGGCTTCCCTCCTCCGCGGAGGAAGTGCTGCTTCTCACGATCTTTGGAGGCTCCCTGTAACACAACTGCCCTTCCACCTCTCGCCTCTGAGCTGATGGCAGTTCCCTGACCAAACCAAAACAGGTTGCAACCCAAGGTGCGCTTTCGCCAATGGGACCTCCCCCCAAAAATTGTTCGTAATAAAAAAAAAAGGGTGGGTTGTGTCAGGTGCTGATGGTGGTTGCTCGTGAGTAACCAGTCAGGACTCCGACCTTTCTTTCACAGGTTTTATTGGTGCAAACTATTTATAGAGCATAACCACAAAGTTCATGTCCGTCTTAGTCACTTGCAGATTCCGGGAGTGGCCCCTTCCGGTCCCCCCCTCCCCCAGCATAAGAACTTAGAGACCCCAAATCTCCGCCTCCCCTCCTTACGTTTCACCCCTCTGCGAAAGCTGGGCGATGGAAACGGCATGTGTGCCTCCGGGCCAGCCGGGCTAGGTGAGGCGCTTCGGCTCTCAGCAGCATTTTTGAGCCCTCCCTTCGCTTGGCTGCCCCCTTCCTTCTCTTCTCCACTGGAGGTGTGGTTTTCCCCACTGCAGGACAAGCAGCTGCTCCTCAGAAGCGTCAGACGCTCTCTGTATCCCCCTGCCTCCCTCCCCTGTTCCGATGGCAGTCCCCTGACAGGTTGTAATCCAAAAAAGGGTTGCAAACCGGGACACACACTTCCGGGTTTGACGTGTTTGTAATCCAAAACGTATGCAAACCAAGGTACCACTGTAATTCTGTAAGTTTTCAAAAGCAGTGAGCTTAAGGTGAGTCGTTCGACATATTTTGAAACTGCCCTTCATCCTTGCTGTCCCCTCTGGCCCTGATCAACGCCATACGCAAATCTCGAAATTAGAATATAATCTATAATGCTTCCGCCAGCCTTAGAAAAATGTGTGTATTCCCCAGGTCAAGTTCCACTCTCATGCACACGGTACCTGCATACTGCTGGACTCCGGTGAAGGCTGGGTGCATAGTCTCTGCTACCGATGGGTTCTGGGCTAAAAGAGGAGAGATCTTATTTTATTTTTCTAAAGGAATGGACCTGTTGAGAAGAAGGGAAGTCCTAAAATGTGAACGAGCCAAAAAAAAAAATAATGAATTGGAGTTGGGAGTGGAAATTGGGAGTCGCAACAGCATTTTGAACCATTGCTCAAAACAGACATCAGAACGAAACAGCCGGCAACCAACTCAGAACCTTGAGGACTAAAATGAGCAGGTTTACTGAAGATGGTAGTTGGGAGAGATGAGAGTTGGAGTCCACCATCATCTGGGAGGAGCATAGGCTGCCCATCCGTATCCTCCTCTCTGTGCCTGTTTCCCGCACCACACCTTTCCCCTTTCCTACCTGTGCAGGGAAGAAGCCCATTCGTATAAACTGCCTCCAAGGTGGGATGGGTGCTGGGAATAGGGACCACTCCTGCGAAGCTGTTGGTGATGGGGGCCACCAGTCCCGGGATGGCAGTTGTGCCCAAGAGAGGAGGCGAGTGTAACCCTGCAGAGACAGAAAAGCGGGTGGGTGTAACTTTCCTTTTAACAACAACAACAACAACAACAATTTTTATTACGGTCCAGAGACCCAACAAATCGTTATAAAGCAATACAAAATTCATACAGCCTACCTCCAGGTTAAACAAACATTTTGTTCAGAATATAGGGATCATTGGTTCTTGCAACCACAGATAAAAACTTTGCCACTGTTCTAGCATTTGTCCAGTCTTCCAATAGGAACCTGACATAGTGAGCCTCTGATTTTCCCGGGAAAGGTACCAGCAAGGGTAGTATCAGTTCAGCCCTGGCTTGCTCATATTTCGCACAGTGCAACAAAATATGTTTTATGGGATCGATGTCTTGAGCACACGAGCAAAGTCTGTCCTGGTAGGGAACTCCTCTCAACACTGCAGAAGGAAAGACATTTAGTCTGGCTTTGGTGAAAAGCCTTCGATAGTTTGGTACTGTCAGGTTTTTAATGTAAGATGTTAACATGCCCATATTGTACCCTTTTAACAGCTCTGGGGACAGCATTGGCGCCTGCCCCTCCGTGCATCCAGATGTGCCTTTCCCCCTCAGAAGCATCCTTGCACCAGGTGCTTGTTCGTCTACTGTCTACACTGAGCGTGACCTTTCGCGCACGCTTTTCAACCAGGGCCGTCAGGAATCGAACTCAGGACTATCTGCATGCAAAAACAGATACTCTTCCCATTCAACTAGCTCTCCAGGGAGAAAGAAAAGGAGAGGAGCTGCTTTGTACCAGGTTGGAACGTTTACCTATCTGAAGTCCTGTATTCTCTACCATGGCAGAAAATATAAAATTAACCGGCAATCCGCCTCCATCTGGATTGTGGAAAATACAGTGGTACCTCGGGTACCTCGGCTTCAGGTTACATACGCTTCAGGTTACACACTCTGCTAACTCAGATATAGTGCTTCAGGTTAAGAACTTTGCTTCAGGATAAGAACAGAAATCTGGCTCCGGCGGCACGGCGGCAGCAGGAGGCCCCATTAGCTAAAGTGGTGCTTCAGGTTAAGAACAGTCTCAGGTTAAGAACGGACCTACGAACGAATTAAGTACTTAACCCGAGGTACCACTGTAATGTAGGAGTGCAAATATCCAGAGTGTTGGGATCAGATGGGATTACTATGAGGAATTATAAAATATGCATCAAGCCATTGTGTCCGCCATGAAAGCATGGCGTTGACTGGGTTCGATTCATTGACAATAATTTCTGATCAAATCCCACAACCCTCTGCATCTCTGGCCATTTCCTCTACTGTCCATTTCTCTCTGCTTGACAAGTCACGTACGCAGCCCAGTTGCCAGTTGCTGCATGAGGCATCCTGGGTCATAAAGATGATAGTTAGCTTTGATGTAGTTTAATCTTTAGGTAGATCTTAGGGCCAGGAAGAGGGTTCACAAGAATATGATAAATACTGCCATCCTTCCAGGAGATGGTAAATACTTCCTTCCTTTATTGCTTGTTTATGACCTCCGGATTTGCTGAATGCATTCCTCCTTTTTAAGGTAAAGGGACCCCTGACCATTAGGTCCAGTTGTGACCAACTCTGGGGTTGCAGTGCTCATCTCGCTTTATTGGCCGAGGAAGCTGGCGTACAGCTTCTGTGTCATGTGGCCAGCAGGACTAAGCCGCTTCTGGTGAACCAGAGCAGCACACGGAAACGCCGTTTACCTTCCTGCTGGAGCGGTACCTATTTATCTACTTGCATTTTGACATGCTTTCGAACTGCTAGGTTGGCAGGAGCAGGGACTGAGCAACAGGAGCTCACCCTGTCGCGGGGATTCGAACCGTCAACCTTCTGATCGGCAAGTCTTAGGCTCTGTGGTTTAACCCACAGCACCACCCGCGTCCCCCAGAAGTATGCATGCTTAAATTAGCTTTTTGTAGTTTGACTGTCCCCACATGGGGTTTTTTGAAATGCTCAGAGGAAATCTGATTGGCTCTTACGTACACTGTGTAAAAAGTTCTTTTGTGAATAAAACGACCTGGGCCGGAGGGTGGACAGGAATTATTATTACACGCACTCCTCCCAGAGTCTTGCTGGTTCAAGCCTCTGTGTGTATTTTATTATCAGAGTCCAATCCTTCCTTTACTTTGGGAACGCCTCAAATATTAAAGTTTGTTGGATCGAAGTCAGTGCTGGTCATATAGTGGAGAAGTACAAACCTACTAGATTTGGCTTGCATCTATCATTAGGCCAGCCCTGTCATTAGGCAGCTGGGGCTGAGGGAGGGGAGCAGCGTACTGTAATAGAATTTTAAGGTCATATATGTATAATAAATGTTCATAAATGTACCAATGTCTGGAGGAGCACAGGAAGACCTCCTTGAAACTATTTTGACTCCCTGAAACCATTTCGACTCCCAAGCTGACCAAATGTTTCTCTGCAAGGAGGGACGGGGTGAGGGAACCTACTCATTGTCTCAGGAATTAAGTACCGTATTTTTCGCCCCATAAGACGCACCGGCCCATAAGATGCACCTAGATTTTTGGGGGGGAAATAAAGGAAAAAAATTTTATTTCCCCCCCAGGTGCGCTGCGCTACACCAGGAGCTTGGGGCGTGCGGAGCTCAGTGCGCCCCAAGCTTCTGCGTGCCGGCAAGGTCTCCGCTAGCGTGGAAGAGCCGGGCGCCTCTCCCAGGGCTAGCGGATCGCTGCGCTACACCAGGAGCTTGGGGCGTGCTGAGCTCAGCGCGCCCCAAGCTTCTGCGTGCGCGCAAGCAGTCCGCTAGCCTTGGGAGAGCCGCGGGGCTCTCCCAGGGCTAGCGGATCGCTGCGCTACACCAGGAGCTTGGAGCGTGCTGAGCTCAGCGCGCCCCAAGCTTCTAGGTGCGCGCAAGCAGTCCGCTGCCGCCCCAAGCCTCGCGCACCCGGCAGGAGGTCCCACCGGGTGCACGAGGCTTGGGGCGGCAGCGGACTGCTTGCGCGCACCTAGAAGCTTGGGGCGTGCTGAGCTCAGCGCGCCCCAAGCTTCTAGGTGCGCGCAAGCAGTCCGCTAGCCGCGGTGCTCTCCCAGGGCTAGCGGATCGCTGCGCTACACCAGGAGCTACACCCCAAGCTTCTAGGTGCGCGCAAGCAGTCCGCTGCCGCCCCAAGCCTCGCGCACCCGGTGGGACCTCCTGCCGGGTGTGCGAGGCTTGCAGACATTCGCCCGAAGCAGGGGGAGCCCTCCCGAGGGCTCCTAGTGCTTTGGGCGACAGGCTGCCGCCCCAAGCCTCACGCACCCGGTGGGACCTCCTGCCGGGTGCGCGAGGCTTGCAGGCATTCGCCCCATAAGACGCACCCCGATTTCCCCTTCATTTTTGGAGGGGAAAAAGTGCGTCTTATGGGGCGAAAAATACGGTAATCACCATTTCAAAAGGAATGGCCAGACTACCAGGAAAGGCAATCAGATAAGGCATTATCAGATAACCTGGCAGACAGGAAAAACAACAACACTCAAATTTCTGTTGTAGACCACCTTTTCTGTGATGTGGATATGATGTTTCTGGGGAATGGTCTTGGGCTACACCCCTTCTGTGATGTATGTATGATGTATGGAGGGGTGGTCTTGAGCTCCAGGGCAGGGAATTTAAAATGTCTATATAAGGGCGGACACACCTTCGTTCTGGGTCCTCCTCCTTTCCTGCGTTTGAGGGGAGCACCCTGTTGCAACAGCTTTAATAAAGATCAGGCTTACTAGCTGCTTTGCTTCTCAATATTCTCTGGTTGGCCTCTGTTATTTTCTCCTACCAATAGGGAACCCATGTAAGGACTCTGTATGGATACCCCATCAGGGAAGAAGGGCTGCTCTGTCCCCTTTTCCCTCTGGCTTGCCCAGGAGGCAGGGTGGCCCCCAGGCTGGGAAAACTTCCCCACCCCTGACACCAAGGATACGCACCTGAGGTTTGTGCAACAGGAGTGGCTGGCAAGCCATTTAGGCTGACGGTGCCGATTTGCTGGATGTGGCAGGGGGAGAAGGTGAGGCTTGGGCTGACGAAGCTTCCATGAGATGCCGAGAGGACGGTCTGCTGCTGCATCAGCTGAGAAAAGAAAAGAAAAATGCAGGCAGGTCTCCAGTGTGTAAGTGAAGTCGTGTCTACTGGGAAACACCATTGGAAAAGCCTGCAAACACACTCTAAATCTGAACCAGGCTTCCTTGAGACTACAATTCCCATCATCCCTGACCACTGGTCCTGCTAGCTAGGGATCATGGGAGTTGTAGGCAAAAAAAAACATCTGGAGCAGGGATCCCCAAACTCGGCCCTCCAGCTGTTTTGGGACTACAACTCCCATCATCCCTAGCTAACAGGACCAGTGGTCAGGGATGATGGGAACTGTAGTCCCAAAACAGCTGGGGGGCCAAGTTTGGGGACGCCTGATCTGGAGGGCCGAGGTTGAGGAAGCCTGCTCTAAACCTCTGTAAACCCTTTAGAAAACCATAACTCCACCGCAATAGCTCCTTCTAAACCTCCTTGTTCAAACTTTCCATAGGCCGGTGCAAAGGCTCCTGGGATTGCACGACACTGTTTTTGCACCATTTTCACGCCTTTGGGGTGCCGTTTTTGCCCCTTTATGTGCCACTTCCTGGTTGGTGTCGTGCCTTAAAGTAAAGTAAAGGTAAAGGGACCCCTGACCATTAGGTCCAGTCGTGGCTGACTCTGGGGTTGCGCGCTCATCTCGCTTTATTGCCCGAGGGAGCCGGCGTACAGCTTCCGGGTCATGTGGCCAGCATGACTAAGCCGCTTCTGGCGAACCAGAGCAGCGAACGGAAACGCCATTTACCTTCCCGCCGGAGCGGTACCTATTTATCTACTTGCACTTTGGCATGCTTTCGAACTGCTGAGTTGGCAGGAGCAGGGACTGAGCAACGGGAGCTCACCCCGTCACGGGGATTCGAACCGCCGAGCTTCTGATCGGCAAATCCTAGGCTCTGTGATTTAACCCACAGTGCTACCCACGTCCCGCTTCGTGCCTTGAGAGTGTGCAAATAACAATCCGCAGCAACGATACCACAGAGAGAGATCTATCAATGGCTCGGCTAGGCCTCTACAGCTGAAGGCTGCAACGCTTCTTTGACTTCCTTCCCCTCTTTCTGCAGTTCCTTAAATTTATTCTTTCATATATTCTGCATATCCAGATTAACTTAATTTGCTCATTTATTCATCTACTTTAAATCTATACTGATAAAACTGCAGGTTATTACAATAATCCTGCCAATGTTTTAATCTGTTTACAATTTTTCTGCAAATTTTCAATAAACCATTTCCATTCTTTTATTAAGAATTTGTTATCTTGATTTCTTATTCTTCCTGTAAGTTTCTGCATATTTCATAAGCTTTTGTATCCATTCTTCCTTTGCTGGGACTTCTGCTTCTTTCCATTTTGGGGCAAGTAACATTCTTGCCGCTGTAGTAGCGTACATAAATAAATTTCTATACAAATTAGGTAGTGCTGTCCCTATAATTCCCAAAAGAAAAGCTTCTGGATTTGTTTGTTTTTAATAAAAGTTATTTTGAACATCTTTTTCAATTCATTATATATCATTTCCTAGTAAGCTTTAACCCAGTAAGCTACAAGACCACCACATATGATAAAAAGAACCTTCCTTCACCTTCCAAAATTTGTTTGATTTAGATTTATACATTTTTGACAGTTTACTCGGTTTTAGATACCAACAATATATCATTTTCATATCATTTTCTCTTAGAAGAAGAGGAGTTTGGATATGATATCCCGCTTTATCACTACCCGGAGGAGTCTCAAAGCAGCTAACAATCTCCTTTCCCTTCCTCCCCCACAACAAACACTCTGTGAGGTGAGTGGGGCTGAGAGACTTCAGAGAAGGGTGACTGGCCCAAGGTCACCCAGCAGCTGCATGTGGAGGAGCGGAGATGCGAACCCGGTTCCCCAGATTACGAGTCCACTGCTCTTAACCACTACACCACACTGGCTCTTAGACCAGGGCTCAACAAACTTTTTCAGCAGGGGGCCAATCCACTGTCCCTCAGACCTTGTGGAGGGCCAGACTATATATATATATATTTGAACGAATTCCTATGCCCCACAAATAACCCAGAGATGCATTTGAAATAAAAGAACACATTCTACTTATGTAAAAACACACTGATTCCCGGACCATCCACCAGCCGGATTGAGAAGGCAATTGGGCCTGATCCGACCCCCGGGCCTTAGTTTGCCTACCCGTCCACCCTTTCTCAACCTGTGAGTCCCCAGATGTTGTTGAACTACAACTCCCATCCCCCCTAGCTAGCAAGGCCAGAGCTCAGGGATGATGGGAGTTGTAGTCCAACAACATGTGGGGACCCACAAGTTGAGAACCGTTGTCTTAGACCATAAAGGTAAAGGTAAAGGGACCCCTGACCATTAGGTCCAGTCGTGACCGACTCTGGGGTTGCGGCGCTCATCTCGCTTTATTGGCCAAGGGAGCCGGCGTACACCTTCCGGGTCATGTGGCCAGCAGGACTAAGCCGCTTCTGGCAAACCAGAGCAGCGCACGGAAATGCTGTTTACCTTCCCACCGGAGCTGTACCTATTTATCTACTTGCACATGACGTGCTTTCGAACTGCTAGGTTGGCATAACATGCTGCAAATTTTATATCCCAATTCCACAATCCTCCCCATGTTGCTCTTCTTCCGTTCTTACAGCCATGTCATGACGGGTGCCCTGCTGAACGCAGGCACACAGAAACATGCACCCCGGATTCACACACACACCCAGCCCTCACTCTGCTGCCTCGCGTCCAGGCAGATACTCACGGCCTGAGCATATGTGCTGTACGGGGTGAAGGGCAGCGCAAAGGAAGGCGTGAGGATCCCCAGTTGCCCCACCATCTGCTGCATGCGCCGGAGGGTTCGCTCTTTGTCCGTGTCGGCAAATTTCACCACAAGGCTGGAGGAAGCGCCCTAGTTTGCAGGAGGAAAGGCACAGGCGTCAGACTCTTTAGCCATGACTCTGGCATTACGGGGGGTTGGACTCAATAGGAGTATAGCATCTAGATCAAGGGAAGTAATAGTGCCACTGTATTCTGCTCTGGTCAGACCTCACCTGGAGTACTGTGTCCAGTTGTGGGCACCACAGTTCAAGAAGGACACTGACAAACTGGAATGTGTCCAGAGGAGGGCAACCAAAGTGGTCAAAGGCCTGGAAACGATGCCTTATGAGGAACGGCTAAGGGAGCTGGGCATGTTTAGCCTGGAGAAGAGGAGGTTAAGGGGTGATATGATAGCCATGTTCAAATATATAAAAGGAGGTCACATAGAGGAGGGAGAAAGGTTGTTTTCTGCTGCTCCAGAGAAGCGGACACGGAGCAATGGATCCAAACTACAAGAAAGAAGATTCCACCTAAACATTAGGAAGAACTTCCTGACAGTAAGAGCTGTTTGACAGTGGAATTTGCTGCCAAGGAGTGTGGTGGCGTCTCCTACTTTGGAGGTCTTTAAGCAGAGGCTTGACAACCATATGTCAGGAGTGCTCTGATGGTGTCTCCTGCTTGGCAGGGGGTTGGACTCGATGGCCCTTGTGGTCTCTTCCAACTCTAGGATTCTATGATTCTATTCTATGACTAGATGACCCTGGGGTACCCTGTAACTCTGCAGTTCTATGGTTCCATCACTGGCCTGAGATCGGCTGCGGGGAGCCTCCTGCTGCCTGCCACTCCTCTCTAGCACAGCGGCAGCCAAGGAGGACTGGGCGCGACTCCCTGCAGAGCTGCTGCCAGTCCGTGCAGACAACAGCAGCCAGGGAGGACCAGCAATTTAACATTGCACAAGGCAGTTCCTATTTAAATCAGCTCTTTATTCCAAATCATGTGGACCGGAGTCTTGTTTTCGGCAAGCGCAGCTCGGTGGCCAATCTGGTTAGAGCTGCCCGGAACCCTACAAAGTCCCACTGACAGTCATTAACGGTTCCTTCCCCCCCAACCCTCCCTGTTAAAACCTGGCTGGAAAGAGAGAGATGTCAAGAAATTGAGGGCAGCCAAAGAAGAAAGAGAGAGAATAGAAATCTGATCAGAGCAGCATCTGAGAGCCTCGCCAGGCCGAAATGAATGTGAATGTTTACTTAATCCCACTTTCCCTCCCAGGAACTCAAGGTGAGATTCACAGTTCCTCCCTGCCTTATTTTATCCTTACAATAACCCTGAGAGGTAGGTTCGGGTTGTGAGAGGCTGCGACTGGTCATTCCTCTGAGCTGCGTGGGGATTCGAATTCGGCTCTCCCAGCGGTCCAACACCGCTACAACCACAAAATGTGGCCACATAATCCAAAACCCATAACGGTTCGGAAGGCAGAATTTAGTGGATGAATTGGTTCGATTAAATAACTTTTTTTAAAAAAAATGCTGTCGGTTAATTAGGCAACTTGGAAAAAAGTTTATTTTTAAGCACAATTTTTAAGCAGCCATCATCTTTAAAAAGGCATTTCGGAACCACCACCCACCCTGAGCAAGACAGGAGCTCTAAGATGGAGTTGGCTGCAATGCACAGATTAATTATTTTTAATTATTGCATGTACATCCCACCGTTTCCTGCAAGGGCTTCAAGGAAGTGGTTTCTCCCCCCCCCCCAACCGCTTCTTCATTTCATTCCCACGACGACCCTGTGAGGTAGGTTAGGCTGAGAGGCCGTGACCTACCCCCAAGGGTCACTGAGTGAGGATTTGAACCCAGGTCTTTCCCAGGTCCTTGTCCAATGCTCTAACCCAGCCTTTCTCAAGCTTGGGTTCCCAGGAGTTGTTGCAATACAACTCCCATCAGGACCAGTGGTCAGGGATGATGGGACTTGTGGTCCCATGAGACTTTCTCATCAAGGTTGAGAAAGGCTGCTCTAAACACTACCCATGGCCTTCAGATATGTTCTTTTATTACAAAGCGAGAGACCAGGACAGACACGGCCTGGACTACAACTCCCATAAGCTGCAGAAAAGCAGGGCCAAGGGGAAGCGAAGTCTGGCACAGTGAGGTCTCCTTCATCGGATGGGAGCCCTATAGGTTGGTCTCCATTTGTCTCAAGAGACTATCGAGGGTGCCTATGGACAGGTGTGTGTGTGTGTGTGTGTGTGTGTGTGTGTGAAGTCGAAACGCTGTGTTAGCAGCACTGAAGCGACCACCCCAGGGCCCACGCCTGGGCAGCGTGTCTAGATGTGCTGGGCCCGGCAGATGAAGGTGATAGACTATATGACATTGGCTGAAATGACCGGCAGAATCCGTGATCAGGGGAAAGAGACGGCGGATGAAGATTGGAAGAAATTTAAAATCTATCTTAAGAAATATTACAAAATTGATGAATGCTAAAATGTTGAGGTTTTTAGGAAAAAAAGGAGATTACAGCGACAAAAGATTAAGTAAAAGAAAAGAATAAATAAGGAACAAATTTGATAAAATTAAGTTTAAGGATTTGCTGAAATAATTTTGGAAATTGGGATGCAGAAAGGGGAGGTTTGGGGGAGTCGGAGGAAGTGAGGTTTATGAAAAAAGGATATGAAATTATACATGTTTGTTTGTTTCTTTATTTGTTTGTATTGTTTTTAAAAATTTGTAAAACCAATAATTTTTATTTTTTTAAAAAATAGATGTGCTGGGCCCGGGGGTAACCCGTGAAACGCGGTCCAGGTGTGGTCCCGAATCCAAAGGTCCTGCTGGGAGTCAGTCCGACAGGGCCAAGGCAGGAAACCAGGCAAGGACAGGTACAGGATCTCAGGCAGGATCTGGCATACAGCAATGTTGCCCCCGCAACCTGGGGTGGGGTCTGACAGCCTTTTATCTTTGTCGGGGTAGCGGCCGGTCCTGATCTCCCGGCGACTCACCTCCCTGTTTCGCCCGAAGGTGAGCACTCCTCCTGCGAGTACTCAGGTCTCTCCTTCTCTCAGACCTCAGTCTCGCAGCTCAGGAGACGTTGGTGGGTTACTAGACCCAGGGGCCGCCTCAGCCTCCCCTGACCCAACCGGCAGTGGAGCAGCTGTAAGTGATGGCCCAGCTGGAGGCAACGAGGTCATCCCCGCATCTGGAGCCAGGGCAGGATCAGGCCTCTGACTCGGCCCAGCTGGTGCTTGTTGCAGGGGAACCTGTGCAGACTGGGACTCTTCAGGATCAGGCCCCAGACTAGGTTCAGCTGCCGCCCGAGGCAAAGGATCCGGTGCGGACTGAGACTCCTCTGGCTCCGAGTCCAAGTCCGAGTCCCAGGCCATCACATTGGAAGTCCTGGGCTACCCAGACAACAAGAGCTCCATCTCGGTCTCACGGTGATCGTTCAAAGGAAAGCAGAGTAAGACGTTGGGGACCAGCTTGGCTGCAGGAGTTTCTGGAAGGAGGTGTACAAGGCACCATCCAACCGCCTTAGGGATTTCACTCTGGTTTTGTGGAGAGTTTACAAGTGTCCCTATTTTCCAGGCACAGTCCTGAATTTACAGAAGCCACCTTGGTTTCTGATTTGGTGCCGCTTTTTCTTGGGACGTCCCTATTCTCATGGGAGAAATGTTGGAGGGGATGGAGTTATGCGACCCCTGAGCCAAGGAGATAAGTAACTATAAAGGTAAATGGTTGAATTCTGGTGCTGGAGGAGACTCTTGAGAGTCCCATGGACTGCAAGAAGATCAAACCTATCCGTTCTGAAGGAAATCAGCCCTGAGTGCTCACTGGAAGGACAGATTGTGAAGCTGAGGCTCCAAGACTTTGGCCACCTCAGGAGGAGAAAAGACTCCCTGGCAAAGACCCTGATGTTGGGAAAGATGGAGGGCACAAGGAGAAGGGGACAACAGAGGACGAGATGGTTGGACGGTGTTCTCAAAGCTACCAGGATGAGTTTGACCAAACTGCGGGGGGCAGTGGAAGACAGAAGTGCCTGGCGTGCTCTGGTCCAGGGGGTCACGAAGAGGCGGACACGACTAAATGACTAAACAAAGGTAAAGTTAAAGGACCCCTGGATGGTTAAGTCCAGTCAAAGGCGACTATGGGGTTGCGGCGCTCATCTTGCTTTCAGGCCAAGGGAGCTGGCGTTGGTCCACAGACAGCTTTCTGGGTCATGTGGCTAGCAGGACTAAACTGCTTCTGATGCAATGGGAAACCAGAGCGCAAGGATACGCCGTTTACCCTCCCACCGCAACAGTACCTATTATTTACTTGCACTGGTGTGATTTTGAGCTACTAGGTTGGCAGGAGCTGGGACAGAGCAACGGGAGCTCACTCCGTCGCGGCAATATGAACCACCGACCTTCCAATCGGCAAGCCCAAGAGGCTCCGTGCTTTAGACCACAGCGCCACCCGCATCCCACTGTAAGTAAGCCTTTAGAAGACAACCCTGTATAGGGAAGTTTTTAAGTGCTTAATGGGAGGTGGTAATAATAATAATAATAATAATAATAATAATAATAATAATAATAATGGAATGGGACATTCCTATTTTTATTGGAGAAATGGTGGAGGGCACGTGCTCCTGAATCTGTTCTTCTCTCAAACATGTCCCGTAAGACAGCGGAGGTTTAGGATCAGAGTTTTCCTTCTCCCAGATGGGCTCCTTTCTCTTGTGTCTGCTTAGGTCTCCTTCACTCACCACCACAATGTCATGCAACAGCCCAAACTTTAATCTGGGTGGAATCTACACACATATTTAAAAAAAACGCTTTAAAAAAACACCAACGTTTTGAAAAATAAATTGAATTTTGCATAGCTCCCTTTCGCCACCTAGTGTTACATTTGTACATTGCACTTAAAATGCTTTATTTGCAGCTCTCTAGCTGAGTCCTTGGATAGGGCAGCACTGGTACCCCCCACAAACCTCCCACACGGATCCCCCATATTGTGACTCGTTTTCCCATCAGCTGTTCCCCTCTGGAGGATTTCGACTCGCCTTGGGCAAATGGCCGGTTTGTGACGCTGGCTCGCACCCCAAAGGAACCCGACCACCCACCCACCCCAAATTCTGACGGCACCTTACTCACAGGCATAGTTTGGCTGCCATGAAGGGCGTGGATCGCTGCCTGGGCCTCCGTGTGAGAGGAGAATTTAACAAAGGCACAGCCTGGAGGGCGTCAGAGGAGACAGAGAGAGAGAGAAGAGGAGGACAGAAAGGAAAGCTGCAAGTGAGAACAGAGCTGGAGGAAAGTATAGTTTATGGAACATTGGCCTGTTCAAATGGAAGAATCCCATGGACCCCTCTTTGTGCAAAATTCCCATGGCCCCCCGCCCTACTTAATTTCCCATGGCCTCCATTCATGCCAGGAGCAACTCCACACTACAAGCAAGCATATGGCATGACTTTTGAGCCATAGGCGACCTTCCAGCCACACAAAGCTTATAAGTTTTTACACAGAGAGATAGAGAGAGAGAGAGTCAAGGAAGAGTCATTATCACAGTTCAAATACAAGGTGTGGTTTTGAGGGCCAGGCAGAGAGCCCTGGGGGCCACATTGGGTTCTCAAGCCCGAGGTTCCCAACTCTTTTCACACACCATAATAACATGCGACCCTGCACAGCACATCAAGAGGGTGTTTCCCCCCTCTTTTACATTAGCCGATAGCCTTGCTGAAGGTGTAAGAGCACCGCCACCAATTATTTATTACAATGGCTCTCCAAAACTCGCCAATCAAACCTGGCAAGGCATAAATGCAAAAGCAAGAGACTAGTCCTCAAGGTGAATGCCTTTTTGCTATTGTTTTCCCCCCGTGAGAGATGCTGTGAGGCACCCGAGTTCAAAGAATGTAATAATAATAATAATTAATAATAATGAAGCCTGAGGACAGCCAATTCCCAGAGTTCTCTGCGGAGTGCTTTGGGAGTGAAACCAGTTTCAAAATGGACTGAATTTGCAAGCAACTGTTCCCTTCGAGAAGAGGTCAAGTCTGTTCTTGAAGGGACACCTCAGCTAGTAGAGCACAAGACTCTTAATCTCAGAGTGGTGGATTTGAAACCCACGTTAGGCAAAAGATTCGTCCCCCATCCTAGATGGACGGAGGACCAGAGACTGACCTTTGCTGTTGCCGTCCGGCCCTCTGAGCACCGTGCACTCGTCAATGACCCCGAAAGGTTCAAAGAGGCGCAGTATGTCTTCTTCCGATTGCTGCTTGTTCAACATTCCCACAAAGAGCTTTCTGTCCCCTAGAGAGGGGAAAAGAAAAGAAAACCACAGAACCATCAACTTTCTGTGGGTCTCTCAGGATGGAGGGGGGGAAGATGGGGCAATCTGTAGGAGTGCAAATATCCAGAGTGTGGGGTCAGGTGGGATTACTATGAGGAATTATAAAATATGCATCAAGCCATTGTGTCCACGATGAATGCATTGTGTTGACTGGGTTTGAGACATTGACAATAATTTCTGATCAAATTCCACAACCCTCTGCATCTCTGGCCATTTCCTCTACTACCCATTTCTCTCTCTTCACAAGTCACGTACACAGCCCAGTTGCTTAGACAGGCAGGCGTCTTGGGTCATCAAAGATAGTGGGCAAGTTTCTTTGATGTAGCTTTTCTGATATGTTAATCTTAGGATGTTAATCTTAGGGCCAGGAAACAGATCTCACCTGAAGGTGATAATGATCGCTGTCGTCCTGCCCATCCTTCTTATCATGTATTTTGCTTGTTTATGACCTCAGGGGTTGCCAAATGCACTCCTTTTTAGTTCTGTTTTGTTTACCCCAGAAATATGTGTGCTTGATTAGTTTTGGTAGTTTAACTTTGACCCCACGTGAGGTTTGTTGAAATGCTCAGAGGAAATCTGATTGGTTCTTACGAACACTCTGTAAAAAGCTCTTTTGTGAATAAAACGACCTGGGCCGAGGGGTGGAGAGACGCAGAGATTATTATACGCACCCTTCCCAGAGTCTTGCTGGTTCAAGCCTCTATGTGTATTCTTATTAATCAGAGTTCAATCCTTCCTTTACTTTGGGAACGCCTCAGCAATCCACTACCCCAAGGAACCCCAAAGATACTAGTTTTGCAAAGGTGCCGTCTATTATCTTTATCTCAGGGTCTTGGGTTCACGCTCTCTATATTCTGAAGGGGGGGGGGGGGTAGGGATGTGATGGAGATCCCTAGTCCCCTGTATAGAATGACAGTTTCCAAGGTGGAAAGGAAGGACACAACAATCATGTACATTTCACAGCATTAATGGTGAGATTTTGCAGCAACTACGAAGCCACACAATGTGTGCGCCTGTTTTTAAAATTGTGGGTGCTTCTGGCGCTTATCGATTTGAAGGTATGTTTCAAAGGGCATGGCACGAAAGCTTGTGATAACTCAGAAACCAGAGGGGTGGCTTCAGTTCCCTTTCCTTAGGGTTGCCATACGTTCGCTCGGAGCTAGAATAGGGCAGTCTGAAACAGTGTCCAGGCCGAAATCGTTGTACAGTGGTACCTTGGGTTACATACGCTTCAGGTTACATACGCTTCAGGCTACAGACTCCGCTAACCCAGAAATAGTACCTTGGTTTAAGAACTTTGCTTCAGGATGAGAACAGAAATCGTGCTCCAGCGGCGCGGCGGCAGGGGGAGGCCCCATTAGCTAAAGTGGTGCTTCAGGTTAAGAACAGTTTCAGGTTAAGAACAGACCTCCAGAACGAATTAAGTACTTAACCTGAGGTACCACTGTAATGTCTTGGAAAATCCAGACGTATTGGCAAATGTCCTAGAAAACATTTGTGTCCGAATTTTCACTTTTTGAAATATGGCAATCCTACCCTTCCTACAAGGGACGCAGGTGGCACTGTGGGTTAAACCACAGAGCCTAGGACTTGCCAGTCAGAAGGTCGGCAGTTTGAATCCCCGCGACGGGGTGAGCTCCCGTTGCTCGGTCCCTGCTCCTGCCAACCTAGCAGTTTGAAAGCATGTCAAAGTGCAAGTAGATAAATAGGTACCACTCCGACGGGAAGGTAAACGGTGTTTCCGCGCGCTGCCCTGGTTTCGCCAGAAGCGGCTTAGCCCTGCTGGCCACATGACCCAGAAGCTGTACGCTGGCTCCCTTGGCCAGTAAAGCGAGATGAGCACCACAACCCCAGAGTCGGCCACGACTGGACCTAATGGTCAGGACCTAATGGTCCCTTTACCTTCACCCTTCCTACGATTACCAGAAGCAGAGGTAAAAAGGTAAAGGACCTCTGGACGGTCAAGTCAAGTCAAAGGCGACTATTCTCACTTTCAGGCCAAGGGAGCCGGTGTTTGTCCACAGACAGCTTTCTGGGTCATGTGGCCAGCATGGCTAAAACGCTTCTGGCACAACGGGACACTGTGATGGAAACCAGAGCGCATGGAAACGCCGTTTTCCTTCCTGCTGGAGTGGTACCTATTTTTCTACTTGCATTTTGATGTGCTTTTGAACTACTAGGTTGGCAGGAGCAGGGACTGAGCAACAGGAGCTCACCCCGTCGCAGGGATTCGAACTGCCGACCTTCCGATCTGCAAGCCCAAGAGGCTCTGTGGTTTAGACCACAGCACCACCCATGTCCCACCAGAAAGAGAATACATCATGCAGCATAGTAAATGTTGATGAGAAATTATGCAAAGTAAGAGAAGTCCTATACAGTGGTACCTCGGGTTAAGAATTTAATTCGTTCTGGAGGTCTGTTCTTAACCTGAAACTGTTCTTAACTTGAAGCACCACTTTAAATAATGGGGCCTCCTGCTGCTGCCGCACGATTTCTGTTCTCATCCTGAAGCAAAGTTCTTAACCCGGGGTACTATTTCTGGGTTAGCGGAGTCTGTCACCTGAAGCATCTGTAACCTGAAGCGTCTGTAACCCGAGGTACCACTGTATATGGGTCCATCTTCCATAATTCATTACAGGTCAACAAACCCACAGCTTTTCTTATCGGAGAAAGTGGGTTATCTTGCACCGAATATGCCAATGGCTGCACTTGAAAGCTTTGCAAGAGCTGAGCTACCCGATTAAACGGCTTCTCCTGGCAGGGCCTCTTCTTCACTCTACTAATGAAGAGGGAGAAAGCCTTTGCATTCCTTCTGGGCTGCTGTTTCTGGGCTTCAGAAGACGCTGCAACCAGTTATCAGCAGGGCGGATTTAGGTAAAGTGTTTGGGGGGCATATTTCTGGGGATGACAGCTCCACAGGGTATATTGCATCCTCTCTCTTTTTTTAAACCCATAAGAGGAGTCATCTTGGCAAATGGATAAAAAAATGTGACATTCCCCCAGTGGGGTGCCGCACAGATGCCCAGGGGAGCGTTGACAAAGGAAAGGAACGTGTTGAGGAACCATGCAAGGAATGCCTTATTGCAAGCGACAGGATCAGAGGGTCTGCCTTGGAAGGGGATCGGATCGGAGGCGACGTGTGTCAGGAGGAATTGCAAAGGGGGCAGGATCTGTTGGAGGGCGCAGTGACCTGGAAAGAGATTGCTGCTGTTTTGATTTTTGGAGATGGGCTGTGAGGCACGGGCTTTCCCGTCCCCAAGCTGCATGCTGCGAGGTCCATCGCAGGCTGGACACCTGCCCTGCATGCAGAAAGTCCCAGCTTCACTCCCCAGCAGGTAGGGATGGACAGCCTGCCTTGTCTGAAAGGCTGGACAGCTGCCGCCGCCAGTCAGTTTGGACAAGAATGAGCTGGGCGGACCATTCATCCGACTAAGAATACTGATATTTTAACTTGGGGAGGGGGGCCACAACAACAGCAAATACGCGGGTGGCGCTGTGGGTTAAACCACAGAGGCTAGGGCTTGCCGATCAGAAGGTCAGCGGTTTGAATCCTCGCAATGACGGGGTGAGCTCCTGTTGCTCGGTCCCTGCTCCTGCCAACCTAGCAGTTCGAAAGCACGTCAAAGTGCAAGTAGATAAATAGGTACCGCTCTGGCGGGAAGGTAAGTGGCGTGTCCGTACGCTGCTCTGGTTCACCAGAAGTGGCTTAGTCCTGCTGGCCACATGACCCGGAAGCTGTACGCCGGTTCCCTCGGCCAATAAAGCGAGATGAGCGCCGCAACCCCAGAGTCGGCCACAATTGGAGCTAATGGTCAGGGGGCCCTTTACCTTTACCTCAGGTTACAGATGCTTCAGGTTACAAACGCTTCAGGTTACAGACTCCGCTAACCCAGAAATAGTACCTCGGGTTAAGAACTTTGCTTCCGGATGAGAACAGAAATCGTGCAGCGGTGGCCCCATTAGTTAAAGCGGTACCTCAGGTTAACAGTTTCAGGTTAAGAACGGACCTCCGGAACAAATTAAGTACGTAACCAGAGGTACCACTGTATTGTTGTTATTTCTTTCTTATTAGTAATTTTATCCCTTTATCTTTTTTTGAAAACTGCAATCAAGCAGCGTATAAATTTTATGAAATGTATAAATGCTTTTCAGGGGCCAAACAAACCACAAAAATGCAACAGATCTAAATTCTGCACAGACTATGCACAGAGCACTCTACGCATTCCGGAACAAAATGTTGTGCGTGTGTGCAGGCCTTAGAAAAATACTCGCATTTTCAGCATTTAATTATCTCAGTTTCTATTTTTGGTTCTGTAGCCTTTTGCACTATTATATCCTCACCGGAGCTCAGTGTTTTTGAGAAGCAAAGACCTGCCGCTGAGAGCACAATCCCATTCTTGAGAATTTTTTAAAAAAGGAATGGATCAACAGGTAGGGAGTCAGGAGAGGGCCTTCTAGGGGTGGGGTGGGGGCTGCTCCCAGGCAACTCCCTCCCTAGAGAAGTTAGACGGTCACCCTCCTTGCTCTCCTGCCGGCAAGGAAGAAGAATCTTGTTCCAACAGGCTTTGTGGAACCGACTGCTTTCCACGAAAGGGCTGGAGCAGTGCTGTTTTCATTGTAATCGTTTGCATAGTTTGAACAGATTTTTAGGTACAGGCAATAACTGTTTTACATTGGGGGGTATTCATTCCTGACCCCCACCTTGCATCAGTAGTGATTATGGGAATCTCCTCTGTCTATAGCATTTATTGGCTTTTCAATGACCAAGGCAGCCGATTAGCGGACCCCAACAGCAGATCAGGCATAAGCCCGCTACACTATGGTTACCAGGTTTTTTTCAATGAATCCGGGGACCCTTTGGATTCCCGCAGCCCAAAGCTGAGTAGCAACAGGGAGTCAGTAGTGGGGATGGTGAGGCAAAAGACACACATGCATGTTGTATAAAGGTGCAAAGCCCTTCTTTCGCACCCTGTGAAACATAAATGCACAGAGTTTTTAAAAAACTGGGCAATGGCTGCCCGTCTGCGGCTCCCAAGCCTCCCCCGATCTGTCAAAACAAAGGGGGAAGGAGATGGGGGGGGGGCTCGGGAGTCATGGGCAGGCGGCGCGCCGTTGCCCAGTTTTTTAAAAACTCTGCGCATTTATGTTTCACAGGGTGCGAAAGAAGGGCTTTGCACCTTGCCCGTCAGAGAAACTGCGCACCTTGCGCCCTCCTGAGCAACAGCCGCCCGCCCACAACTACCAAACCTCCCACATCAGTCAAAACAAAAGGGGAAGGGGGCAGGAGATCTGTACCACCGGACGTCCCCGGTTCCCCTTCAGCAGTGGCGATGGCAGCAGCAGTCAGCAGCCAGAGCCAACTGCGCTATCAGGCTGGCTCCGAGCTGCTGAGGCTGCCGCTGCCACGTTTCCCAGGGACAGATTTGCAAATCTGCGGACATTCCGGGGAAGGAATTGGTCCAGGGACAGATCTGCAAATCCGGGGGCTGTCCCCAGGAAGCGGGGACGTCTGGTAACCCTACGCTACACCCCCTTTTCCGGCCATTTCTGGGTTGCGGCGATGCGCACAAGCGCACATCAGTTGGATGTATGTACATTGGTTGCTGCCTGTATATATGGTCTTAACTCTATCAATGTTTAATTTTCTAAAATGATTGTGGGCCCCCCTGTCCATGTTTTTAACTGTACTTTTTAAAAATAGAATCTGTAAGCTGCTTTGAGTTCGTAGGTGCCAGATCCCTGGGTGCACCCACAAAATCCCGCATGAAGGGGCCAGGCACCCACAGATTTCGCTGCGAGCGCCATGCACGGCGCATGGCACTCAGGGCCCCGGGCACCCACAGTCACGGAGCCAAGCTGGCATTCCTGCTTAAGTCCTTGCCAGCGGGGGAAAGGTGGGGTATAAATATAACAGCAACAACTGGGGATAACCTGCTGCACATCTCCCTCTTGCTTGCTACGCCAGTGGGAGCAGGAGGTGGGGGGGAAAGGAGGCCCCTCCCCGATGAGTAAGCCACCAGAAGCACACAAACCCTCGCTCTGGGATCTCGCTTTCTGCATGTGACGCAGGCAGCCCCGAGCGGAAGCCCTGCCTGAACCGATTAGTCTCGCCAGGCTGGGCAGCCACACTGCTTGCGACAAGCGCCGTCGTGGCAAGCCACATGCCCACATAAAGACGGTTGCAGAGTGGGAAGGAGAAGGGGGAATGGATGTGTGTAGGGTCTGCTGCTGTCCCCTCCTAACCTCACCCCCCGCCACCCCTCCAGCCTGCTCCTTTATTTATTCATCTCTAGCAAAGCGCCTGTAATTATGATTGGCAATGTGTGGGTGCCGATATGTACCGTATTTTTTGCTCTATAAGACTCACTTTCCCCCTCCTAAAAAGTAAGGGGAAACGTGTGTGCGTCTTATGGAGCGAACGCAGGCTGTGCAGCTACCCAGAAGCCAGAACAGCAAGAGGGATTGCTGCTTTCACTGCGCAGCGATCCCTCTTACTGTTCTGGCTTCTGAGATTCAGAATATATTTTTTCTTGTTTTCCTCCTCCAAAAACTAGGTGCGTCTTGTGGTCTGGTGCGACTTATAGAGCGAAAAATATGGTGATATTTGCATCAAGCGAAGATGTCGGGCAGCGCCAAGGAGCTTGCAGTTGCTTCGTCTTGCGGGGTTTACCGAGACGCACAGGGCAGAAACATTCCCCCACAGTGACAGGAGTGTGGGGCAGAGATTAATCCTCTCTCCCATGTGAATGAATGGTGTCTGGGGGAAAGCAGAGGGCTGCATTTTGGGGTTGATTGCTCCCAGTGCTGCTCTTAATCTCAGGGTCGTGGGTTTGAGCCCTACGTGGGGGGGAAGATTCTTGCATTGCAGGGGGTTGGACTAGATGCCCCCTCATGGTTCCTCCCAACTCTGCAATTGTATGATTCAGAGTCTCCTCCTAAGCCCCATTGGATGGGGCCAAAGGAAGAATTGCTGCATCACAGGGACAGATGATGTAATAACAAAATTTAAGGCCTTATATATATAATAAATGTTCATAAATGTACCAACCAAGCACGTACATAGATCAGCACAGGAAGACCGGACTGAAACCATTTTGACTCCCAAGCTGACCAAATGTTTCTCTGCAACACGGGAGGAGGTGAAAAAAACTTACAGGAATTGGGTAATCACCATCTCAAAGGAATGGACAGACTACCAGGAAAGGCAATCAGATAAGGCATTATCAGATAACCTGGCAGACAGGAAAAACAACAACACACTCAAATTTCTGTTGTAGACCGCCTTTTCTGTGATGTAGGTAGGATGTTTGTGGGGGGTGGTCTTGGGCTACACCCCTTCTGTGGTGTATGTATGGTGTATGGAGGGGTGGTCTTGAGCTCCAGGGCAGGGAATTTAAAATATAAGGACGGGCACACCTTTGTTCAGGGTTCCTCCTCCTTTCCTGTGTGTAAGGGGAGCACCCTCTTGCAACAGATCAATAAAGATCAGTCTTACTAACTGCTTTGCTTCTCAATATTCTCTGGTTGGCCTCTGTTATTTTCCTCTACCAGTAGGGAACTCACGTAAGGACTCTATACGGGCTCTTGGATACCCCATAAGGGGAAAAGGGCAGATTTTGTTTACAACAATGAGAAATTCAATTCAGAAACAGAACTATCAAATTTGCACTTTCCACAAGAATATGCAGATTGAAATGCTGATTCCCGGGCCATCTGCGGGCTGGATTTAGAAGGCGATTGGGCCAGATCCGGCCTTAGTTTGTCTATCCACGTTCTGGTGCAACAGAACCTTTTGATTCCACATTCACCTGCCTGGTCAGCAAACCTGTTGATCGAAAGAGCACCTCATTTGACACGCTCCAAATCTGCCAAAGGGATGAAGACGAGTAATACGCTCTTCCCTTTATCCACAGGTGCTTCTTGTGGCAGTGAATATGGGATAGCTCAGCTGGCCGAGCATGCGGCTCTAAATCTCAAGGTAGCGGGTTCGAGACCCAAGCTGGGCAAAAGATCCCTGCATCGCTGGGGGGTTGGACATAGATGCCCCTCATGGTCCCTTCCAATCCTTCGATTCTATGACTTTGGCACAGTTTTGGAGGGGATCCTGACTTCTGGGGTCCGTAGTCGATGAAGCGGAGGTCATTTTGCTGCTGCAAATGCAGTGGTTTGACCCCTGGAAGCACACTCCATTGTCTCTCGAGACAGGTGGATGCCAGCCACCTGGTGGGCCACTGTGAGAGAAGGGTGCAGGACTAGATCGGAAACCAGTACGTTTCCGAGCACAATTCAAAGTGTTGGTGCTGACCTTTAAAGCCCTAAACGGCCTCAGAGGCCCAGTAGACCTGAAGGAGCGTCTCCACCCCCATTGTTCTGCCCGGACACTGAGGTCCAGCACCGAGGGCCTTCTGGCGGTTCCCTCCCTGTGAGAAGCCAAGTTACAGGGAACCGGGCAGAGGGCCTTCTCGGTAGTGGCACCCTCCCTGTGGAACGCCCTCCCACCAGATGTCAAAGAGAACAACAACTACCAGACTTTTAGAAGACATCTGAAGGCACCCCTGTTTAGGGAAGCTTTTAATGTTTGATGTATTACAGTATTTTAATATTTTTTTGGAGCTGCCAGATGGGCAGGGTATAAATAATAAATTGTTGTTGTTGTGGTTGTTGTTGTTACTATTATTATTACTACGTTGGGCCTGATCCAGAAGCAGGGATGTTCTTACGTAGGGGAGGAGAGTCAAACGAGTAACTCTGATCGGATGTGAGCAGACACACTACTCCAAACTTGAGCTTGGCTACAACCTGCAGCTGCGAGCATAAGAGGATAAGCCAAGGTGCGTTTCGCGGCCGGTTATCTGCGTGACCTCATTTATTTAACAACAAACACAGCCATTTCTCCCTGCTCCCCCCTTTTAAAATGCTCTTTATCGTCTTATCCTGAGTTACTCCCCACGTCTCCCTCCCCCACCCCCTTCCTCTTACATCCGAAAAGCCCATCTGGCCCTGAGTTATAGCAGCCTCTGGGAAATGATGGGTTTCCATAGAAACGCTACTCCAACAATGAGAGCGCGAGAAAGAGGAGAGAGTTCACTTTCTCCGCCCTCCCCCCCCCCATAACTGTAGTGGGGGATGGTCAGAACCTATGGGAAACAAAACTGGAGGGTGCTATTCGGCTGGGAGAGTGGAACAAAACCTTATTATCTACTGAAATTCTGTAACTCTCCATCCTTGGAGCTCGGGTGGGAGGTGATTTAAGGCAGGCATTGAAGTATGAAGTCTAGGATCAGAGGTTTAAATGCTCCCACTCCCTCTCTCTTAAAAAAAAAAAGCAAATCAGATACTGCCCTGCACTTAGACAACTAGCTCTTCAGGGGAAGGGCTAAGCTGGGACTCTGGGCCCTGACATGCTAACCTTCTACATGCAAGGGTTTTTTGTTTTGCATATAGGTAAAGGTAAAGGGACCCCTGACCATTAGGTCCAGTCGTGGCCGACTCTGGGGTTGCGGCACTCATCTCGCTTTATTGGCCAAAGGAGCCATGAATAACCATAGTTTAGAGGTCCCAGGTCCTAAGGAAGTCAGATTATCCTCCACCAGGGCCAGGGCCTTCTCAGTGATGGCTCCAACCTGGTGGAATGCTCTGTCCCATGAGACCAGGGCCCTGCAGGATTTAACCTCCTTCCACAGGGCCCGTAAGATGGAGCTATTCCGACTGGCTTTCAATTTGAACTTAGCCTGATCTCCTATTTCCCTTCTGTTCCCTCCCCCTCCCCTGTTATAAAGATTACCCGATCTGGGATCCCACAGCTAATTCTACCCTGGTATCCCTGCTGGCCCAAATAGGACTAATTTAGCCAGCTAGCCCTGGTGATCATCTAATGTTTATTGGATGGATTTCCCCCCTAAATTGATTTTTGAATTCTGAATTTACTGTTATTCACATTTTATACTGTATTTTATGCTATTTTTTGTTGCATCAATTGTTTTAAATTTGTTGTTAGCCACCCTGAGCCTGGGTTTCTGAACCAGGAAGAGTGGGGTATAAATAAAAATCTATCTATCTATCTATCTATCTATCTATCATCTATCTATCTATCTATCATCTATCTATCTATCTATCTATCTATCATCTATCTATCTATCATCTATCTATCTATCTATCTATCATCTATCATCTATCTATCTATCTATCTATCTATCTATCTATCTATCTATCTATCTGTAGCTGTGATTCCTATAATGCAGAGGGCTAGACTAGACAACGCTTGGGTTCCTTTGCAACTTTACAATTCCGTGATGCTGTGATTCTATCTATTGATACACCTTTGTATTGCAAGAAAAAACAACCCTTGCATTTATATGTTTTCCTAATACGTCTCCCCACCACCACCACCATTCCTGATTGCAGAGGTGGGTGGCTTTTGAGATGTTAAGGGGAGGACAACACTGTAGGAACCAGAAGCTAATATTTGATTTTATGCACAGCAACTGAGATATGTACAAGGGGGCTCACTTTTAATGGCCTCCCTGAGTAGGGCGGTAGGACAATGGGTTGGGTGGGGTGGGTGGGACAAAAATAAACAAGGAGAGATGACAACTACCTCCACGGCTCTCGCTGTCCGCCGGTTTTACCTGAATTGGCCGCGCCATCTGGAGAGAGAGAGAGAGAGAGAGAGAGAGAGAGATGCCAAATGTTAGCAAAGCCAAACTCTGAGCACTCTGTCGTGCTACGGAAGGAGGGGAGATGCTAAGAGAGTGATAGCAACAAGCAACATAGTTAAAGGTAAGAGGACCCCTGACCATTAGGTCCAGTCTTGGCCGACTCTGGGGTTGCGGCGCTCATCTCGCTTTATTGGCCGGTGTACAGCTTCCGGGTCATGTGGCCAGCAGGACTAAGCCGCTTCTGGCGAACCAGAGCAGCGCACGGAAATGCCATTTACCTTCCCGCTGGAGCGGTACCTATTTATCTACTTAATCTTTGACGTGCTTTCGAACTGCTAGGTTGGCAGGAGCAGGGACCGAGCAACGGGAGCTCACCCCGTCATTGCGGGGATTCGAACCGCCGACCTTCTGATCGGCAAGTCCTAGGCTCTGTGGTTTAACCTACAGCGCCACCTGCGTCCCTTACAGCAACAAGCAACATAAATACAGCCAAATCCAGGCATAGGCAAACTCAGCCCACCAGATGTTTTGGGACTACAACTCCCATCATCCCTGACCACTGGTCCTGTTAGCTAGGGATGATGGGAGTTGTAGTCCCAAAACATCTGGAGGGCCGAGTTTGCCTATGGCTGGCCAAATCGTTGCAGCGTAGAATGCTCCCGTGGAGGTCCTGAGCCAGCTACACCTTCAGGGGAACCTTTGGCCCTCCAGATGTTGCTTGAATGACAAAAAGGTAAAGGTAAAGGACCCCTGGATGGTTAAGTCCAGTCAAAGGTGACTATGGGGTTGTGGCGCTCATCTCGCTTTCAGGCCAAGGGAGCCGGCGTTCGTCTGCAGACAGCTTTCTGGGTCATGTGGCCAGCAGGACTAAACCACTTCTGATGCAACGGGACACCATGATAGAAACCAGAGCGCATGTAAACGCCGTTTACCTTCCCGCTGGAGCGGCACCTATTGATCTACTTGCACTGGTGTGCTTTCGAACTGCTAGGTTGGCAGGAGCTGGGACAGAGCAACGGGAGCTCACCCCGTCACAGGGATTCGAACCGCCGACCTTCTGATCGGCAAGCGGTTGTTCTGCAACATCTGGATGGCAAAAGCTGATCACATCTGGGTCTACATACTGACTGGCAACGGCTCTCAGACCCCTACTGTTCTGTGGTGACAGTTCCGTTTTCCATGTCTCTGCATCAGTTTGTGACCTATTTGGGTTTCGTCATAGAATCATAGAATCCTAGAGTTGGAAGAGACCACAAGGGCCATCGAGTCCAACCCCCTGCCAAGCAGGAAACACCATCAGAGCACTCCTGACCTATGGTTGTCAAGCCTCTGCTTAAAGACCTCCAAAGTAGGAGACTCCACCACACTCCTTGGCAGCAAATTCCACTGTCAAACAGCTCTTACTGTCAGGAAGTTCTTCCTAATGTTTAGGTGGAATCTTCTTTCTTGTAGTTTGGATCCATTGCTCCGTGTCAGCTTCTCTGGAGCAGCAGAAAACAACCTTTCTCCCTCCTTTATGTGACATCCTTTTATATATTTGAACATGGCTATCATATCACCCCTTCACCTCCTCTTCTCCAGGCTAAACATGCCTAGCTCCCTTAGCCGTTCCTCATAAGGCATCGTTTCCAGGCCTTTGACCATTTTGGTTGCCCTCCTCTGGACACGTTCCAGTTTGTCAGTGTCCTTCTTGAACTGTCGAAAAGGTCGTTGTGAAAACTCGCCGTCATTTTAGTGCAAATTTACCTTCGTATAGATTCATGGAATTGGAAGGGGCCCCAAGCATCATCTACACCCCCACAGTGCAGGAATCTCTGCTAAAGAATCCACGGCAGATGGACACCCAACTTCTGCTTAGAAACCACCAAGGAAGGAGAGCCCACATTTTCCAATGAAGTCCGTTCCACTGCCGATCTGCTCTTACTGTCAGAAAGTTTCCCCTGATGTTTAGTTGGAATCTGCATTCCAGTAACTTGAAGCTATGCGTTCGGGTCCCACCCTCCAGAGCAGGAGAAATCAAGCTTGCTCCATCTCCCACATGGCAGCCCTAGTAATAGGGTTGTCAAATTTGCAGATGACACAACTGTGATTGGGCTCATCCCTGAAAGGGAGGGTGAAACGGATTATAGAGATGAGGTGGAGCGGCTGACAGAGTGGTGCAGAGCTAACAACTTGCTCATAAATACAAGGAAGACAAAGGAGCTTGCGGTGGACTTCAGGAGACAGAAGAGCAACGTCCAGCCACTTTTGATTGATGGGGTCTGTGTGGAGAGGGTAACAACGTTCAGATTTTTGGGCACTGAATTACAAGAGGATCTGTCCTGGAGTGTCCACACAAGGGGGTTTGTGAAGAAGGCGCAGCAGAGACTGTACTTTTTGAGAATACTAAGGAAAAACCATCTTCCGCAGAAACTGCTGCTTGCCTTCTATCACTGTGCCATTGAGAGCGTGCTCACTTATGGCTTATGTGTGTGGTACGGAAGCTGTACTGCCCAGGACAGGATGGGGTTGTGCAGGGTTGTTAAGGCAGCAGAGAGCATTGTTGGCTGCCCACTCTCCACCTTAGAGCAGATTTATGCCACAAGGTGCCATAGGAAGGCACTGGACATAGTAAAAGATCCATCGCATCCTGGTCACTGTCTCTTCGAGCTCCTGCCGTCGGGACGGAGATACAGGACAATGAAGACAAGAACAAGCCGTCTTAAGAACAGCTTCTTCCCCAGAGCGATCTCGGCCCTGAATGGGAAGCCCGGACTTTGAAAGTCATCTAATCTCCCTTGATGTATTATATTGTATTGTTTAATTAGTGTTTTTATGGAGCAGTCAAGTAATTTCATTGTCCCCGAAGGGGGCAATGACAATAAAGATGATATTATTATTATTATTATTATTATTATTATTATTATTATTATTATTATGTCATGCATCTGTGTGCAATTTTGCCCAAAATACACGTTGTCTCCCTTAATACAATGCTTTTTAATTTGGGGCATGTTTTCACTAATGTGTGCTCTTTTATGCACCCTTACCCATGAAACCCAGGGACGCGGGTGGCGCTGTGGGTTCAACCACAGAGCCTAGGGCTTGCCAATCAGAAGGTCGGCGGTTCAAATCCCCGCAACGGGGTGAGCTCCCGTTGCTCAGTCGTGGCCGACTCTAGGGTTGCGCCGCTCATCTCGCTTTATTGGCCAAGAGAGCTGGCGTACAGCTTCCGGGTCATGTGGCCAGCATGACTAAGCTGCTTCTGGTGAACCAGAGCAGCGCATGGAAACGCCGTTTCCCTTCCTGCCACAGTGGTACCTATTTATCTACTTGCACTTTGATGTGCTTTCGAACTGCTAGGTGGGCAGGAGCAGGGACCGAGCAACGGGAGCTCACCCCGTCATTGCGGGGATTCGAACCACCGACCTTCTGATCGGCAAGTCCTAGGCTCTGTGGTTTAACCCACAGCGCCACCCGTGTCCCCAAGCAGGACCAGTGCACAAGAGCAACTCATCGCATCTGGTGGCAGTTACGGCGGGATAACTAACCCTGCAGGCCAGCATGAAGGGCAGGACAGGGAGCTGCGCACCAGGGGCCTTGGTTCGCCGTGCATGCGTGCGCACGCCTGGGTCAAAATTTTATCCGCTTTCCCCCGCCACCCACTTCCAAGGACTGGAATTCCGTTGGGACCAAAGGCCGGACTTGGGAGTTTGGGTGGGTTGCGTAAGCACCTCATTTCAAGGAAGAACATCTCTGGCATCCCCCCAGAAAGCAAAACAACCATTGTTTTTGTCACTGCAAGGCCTTCTTGCTGCCCCTCACTGCCTCCTCCATCCTGGACCAGACCAAGCCCATCTCCACCAACACCATTGCGCACCCTGGTGTCCGTCCGTCCCCCAACCCCGTCCTCTCCATCTCGGTAGCCCTGTGACTCTGCTTGGATTTTTATTATTATTTTATTTTTAAGGAAGGAAAAAAAAAAAGGAATGTTCATTGCCATGGCAACGACCGTGCGCCACATGGAACCTGACATTTGTGGTTGCCGTAGCAACAGGCTCTTCTCCGGGTTTGGGGGGGGGCGCTGCCTTCCCTCTATTTTGGAGACAGCAGTGGGAATTTAACGTGTGCGTGCTTGTGTGTGTGTGTGTGTGTGTGTGTGTGTGTGCAGCTATTTAAGATTTGTCTACGTGCTGAGGGGATGGAAAGGGAGAACGGAGAACCAGTCAGAAAAGCGGGTGGGGAGGGGAAGGGAGGGGAATCAACCCGGGCCGTTTAGCATTTTGCTTCCAGGGAGATCACGAGAAAGCGAAAAGACATCATCGTGCTTTGGAGTTTTTCTTTAGGGGTGGGGTACCGTTGGCCCTCCAGATGTTTCTGCACTCCAGCATCCCAGCGCATCAGGAGCTTTAATTCAGCAACATCTGGAAGGCCTTAATCTTTGCTCCGCCCTGGACATGTCACATGATTGACAGGCCACGCCCTGGTCCTGCCTTTCCCCCCTCCAAAAAATACACTCTGTGCAGGTTCTGAAATACTGGATTGAGCCACAGTTCTTCCTAAGGGCTTGCAGCTGAATGTCAGGGCAGCGGGGAAGGGGCAGCGTTTACTGAACGAGATGCATAGAGCACTAGATCAAAAAATGAGAACGGTGTCTCTCTAAGCGGCTTGCATGCAAACCGTGTCAAATATTTATCAAAATCGGCTATAGACAAGCAGGCAAGATAATACGACGTGGTGCAGGCAGGCTTGCCGAAACAAAAGAGCTTTTAACAGGCCTTAGGAACGGAACTGGGAAGGCAGCTTCCTATATCAATAAGCAGGGAGTTCCAAAGGAGAAAAGGAGACGGCTTTCGCACTCGGCATCTGGCCACAGTGAGAACAGGTTTCTGGAGTGGGTGGGCCATAGCCCTGACCCGGCAGGGCTTCCTATAAGTTCTTTTTAAAAATTATTATTATTTATGCTTTTCAGATTTATAAATTTCACTAATTTTACAATCAGGTTAACATTTCATTATTATTTTTTAAATAATTTTTATTAACTGGCCAATCACATCAAATTAAATCATATCACATAAATTCCGAATTACAAAGCCAAATTTTAAATTTTGTTGGGGGGACCCATATTTCAAGATCCGAAGGGGAATTCTGATCATCTGCTTGCTGCTGCGTTAATGTCCCAATCAGTCCCAATCAGTTCAAACAGAGTTCATAATTCTATCCCATCTTATCTTGCTGTTTCCACATCACATTTTGTTCATATATTTTCTCTTTTTTCTTTATGATCTCTTCTGATAGTCTCCTTAAGCCGGTAAACACCAATAGTAATAATAGTCCTGTGTGAATTTTCCGTTCTTCTAATCCTCAAATCGAGATGGTTTCCATATATCGCCTCCTTTCAAAACTTTTCCATATATCGTCTCCTTTCAAAAAATTTCAAAACTTGACTTCCTTCCCCCTCTTTCTGTGGCTCCTTAAATTTATTTTTAATATCTTCCGCATATCCAAATTCACTTTTATTCATCTCCTTTGAATCTATACTCTTTAAAACTGCAATAATCCTGCCAATGTTTTTACAGTGGTACCTCAGGTTACATATGCTTCAGTTTACATACGCTTCAGGTTACAAACTCTTCTAACCCAGGAATAGTACCTCGGGTTAAGAACTTTGCTTCAGGATGAGAACAGAAATCGGATGGTGGTGGTGCGGTGGCAGCGGGAGGCCCCATTAGCTAAAGTGGTGCTTCAGGTTAAGAACAGTTTCAGGTTAAGAACGGACCACCGGAACGAATTAAGTACAGTGGTGCCTCGCAAGACGAAAAGAATCCGTTCTGTGATTCTCTTCGTCTAGCGGTTTTTTCGTCTTGCAAAGCAAGCCCATTGACGGATTAGCGCTATTAGCGCTATTAGCGGCTTTTAGCGGCTTATCGGATCAGCTGATAAGCGGCTTAGCGGCTTAGAAAAAGGGGGAGGAAGGGGGGGAAACACGCAGGAACTCGCAAGACATTTTCGTCTTGCGAAGCAAGCCCATAGGAAATTCGTTTTGCGAAGCACCTCCAAAACGGAAAACTCTTTCGTCTAGCGAGTTTTCCGTCTTGCGAGGCATTCGTCTTGCGGGGCACCACTGTACTTAACCCAAGGTACCACTGTATCTGTTTACAATTTATCTGTAAATATTCAATAAACCATTTTCATTATTTTATTCCAACTCTATGATTCTCTGATTCCTATGCAGGTCCCAGGATCCTTTGGGGGGAAGCCAAGCGCTGCCAATGCATGGTGCAGATGTGGCCCAATTGATCCCGTTAGGGATCTCCTTCCACTTTGGAACAGACCATCGAGTTCACGTAAGTTGAGACAAAGTTGGCCAAAGCAAGGGGAGGAAGCACATAAATGCATCTTCCACATGGCGTCATGCCCTCGTGCGCCCCCTAACCCAGCAACCCTCGCCCCCTTCCCCACCATGATTTATGCAGCCCTCGTGATTTATGCAGACTAAGCCATAAATGATTTAAATGAGCATGAAAGATTCACTGCTCCGTTCACTGTCGGGAGGCCATGGCAGGACATGATCCTGCAAACACGCAACTGCAGCCTGCCCCAACGTGGCTTTTTGCATGGGACTTTTGCCTTTGGCTAGGTGGAACTCCTTGCGTCTCAGGAAGAACATTGCACCAGGATGGGACCCAACCAGCCCCTCCATTCGTCGGCCAAAGAAACGGTAGCTGCTAGCAGACCCCTGCCTACCCACCACTCCCTCCAGGAAAGGAACACCTCAACAAGAAACGGCAGTTGCTATTCAAGGCAGGACAACCATGGTGTGATCTACATGGCTCTGCCTTTGGAAAACGCTGTTTTACCTGGTCCAGAATGCTGCGGCCAGAGTGCCAACTGAAGCCGGTTACAGGGAGCAGGTTAAAGGTAAAGGGACCCCTGACCATTAGGTCCAGTCATGGCCGACTCTGGGGTTGTGGCGCTCATCTTGCTTTATTGGCCGAGGGAGCTGGCGTACAGCTTCTGGGTCATGTGGCCAGCATGATTAAGCCACTTCTGGCGAACCAGAGGAGCGCATGGAAACGCCGTTTACCTTCCCGCCGGAGCGGTACCTATTTATCTACTTGCACTTTGAGGTGCTTTCGAACTGCTAGGTAGGCAGGAGCTGGGACTGAGCGACGGGAGCTCACCCCATCGCGGGGATTCGAACCGCCGACCTTCTGATCGGCAAGTCCTAGGCTCTGTGGTTTAACCCACAGCACCACCTGCATCCCTTTATAGGAAGATATAGCAAAACTTAAAACCGACATTTTTAAAACGAACACGCATTTAGCTCAAAAGAGCGGCAGAGAGCAGTTTCTACTAAGATCGGCATAAAGTTCAGAGGCCCTGGCTCCAATCCTTAACCTCAGCTAGAGGGAGAAGACAAGGCAGAGAGATGCTTCAGAGAAGGGAAATAGTGACCGCAAGGGATCGTCAGGCTGTGAAAGGGAGGGCTCGGCCATAAGCCCCCTTATGGGGCAACGACAGTCTTGGAAAGACGGGGCAATCCATTTTGCATATCGAACAAGGCTGGTGGAGTTTCCACTGTTTGCACCACTGTTTACGGATTTCCAATTGGCACCTGCCTGGCCACTGTGAAAACAGGACACTGGATTAGATGGGCCCCGGTTTGGTCGGATCCAGCAGCCAAGCTCTCCTTACATTCTCTCTCTCTCTCTCTAATTTTATTATTTTTTTTAACATATCATTTTCAACAGTAATTAAACATACTTTTACATCTTATACAATTTTTTTGACTTCCATCAATCTCATCTGAAAATTTTCCAGTCTAATCTCTTAGTATACATTTCTTACTTTCCCTATTGCATTTGAATCTCATAACTAATATCTCTGTTCTTTATCTACTTTGTAACGTTTCATATATTTCTCCTTACAAAATGTCTTGTAGTCCTACTAGCATAATTTGTTGATTACAATTGCTCTTCAGATAGTTCATATACTTCTTCCAATCTTCTGGTCCCGCAGGTTTCGAATCCTTCCTGTCATTTTGTCCAATTCTGCACAGTCCATTCATTTTATCCGCCATTCTTCTTTCGTCGGAATTTCTTCTTGCTTCCATTTCTTACGTTCTCACGTGTGGGTTGTCCTCCTATCGGCAGATCAATGCCAAGCAATGGCCGTGGTGCCCGTAGGGAGTCATCATCTCCGGAGTCGCAGAGAGGGATCGTGACAATCGCCAGCTTCGACCACATCACTGGCCCTCGGTACGCCACGAAGCTTCGGTTCGCCGCTGACTAGCGGGCCAGAAGGGTCTCCTCCGCCCATTGGATGCCGTGGCACCGCCGAGCGGCCGTGCCATCGCTGCCAGAGCTCATCTCTCTGCAGCGGAGCCCTTAACTGATGACAAGGGCCATTACGCCACATTAGCATCACCAAGCCGCAGGAAGTGAGAAGAAGCAGGCAGCAGGGAGCCTCAGCCCATCACAGCAATTACGAGTTCTCTGTGCAACAACGAAGCTTTGATGGACACATGAGTTGCAGGAGAAGCTCCTCAGGGTGGGTGTGCTGTGTCCTCTCCCCGCTTAAGAGATATCCTTCCTCCTCGTCTTTATTTACGATTTGATTTCCACCCTCAGGGGCTGCTTGAGACCAAACGGACGCCACCACTGTCTTCTATGTCCAGTTCTGGGCACCACAGTTCAAGAAGGGTTTTTGTCAAGCTGGAAGGTGTGCGAGGCAGGAATTGCAGCGAAAGAATCCTGGGGAGAGGGCCATCAAAGCTCTGCTTAAGAAAGGAGAGCCCACCACTTTCCAAGGGAGTCCGTTCCGCTGTTGAACAGCTCTTGCTGTCAGAAAGTTCTTCCTAATGTTTAGTCAGAATCTCCTTCTTTGTCGGCTGAATCCATGGGTTCAAACCCTACCCTTCAGAGCAGCCGAAAACAAGCTTGCTCCCTCTTCCATGGGACAGCTCTTGAGATATTTGAAGATGGCTCTCATATCTCCTCTTCTCTAGGCTAAACAAACCCAACTCCTTCAACCGTTCCTCATCAGGCTTGGTTTCCTGACCCCAGTGCTTTTTTTCTAAAAAATAATAATGCATAGGGGTACAGTGGACGCCCAGGTTGCGAACGTGATCTGTGCGGGATGCAAGTTCACAACCTGCAACGTTCACAACCCACAGTGCCGCGTCTGTGCACGTGCAGGTTGCGATTCGGCGCTTCTGCGCATGCGCAAGTGCGATTTAGCCCTTCTGCGCATGTGCGACCGCCGAAACCTGGAAGTAACCTGTTCTGGTACTTCTGGGTTTTGGCGCATCCGTAACCCGAAAAAACGCAAACTGAAGCGTCTGTAACCCGAGGTATAACTGTACTCTCATTTTGACTCAAGAAAACCACTATTTGTCATTCCAATCGGGAAAAATAAATACAGTAAATGGACAAAAGTACGAAGATTCACAAAATGTTTAGGGGTATGCGTACCCCTGTGTACCCCCAGAAAAAAAGCACTGCTTGACCCTCCATCATCTTGGTTGCCCAGAACCGGTCCACTGATGAGGCAGGACGGAGACTGTTTAGGGCTTTAAAGGTCAGCACCAACACTTTGAATTGTGCTCGGAAACGTACTGGGAGCCAATGCAGATCTCTCAGGACTGGTGTTATGTGGTGCCAGTGGCCGCTCCTAGTCACCAGTCTAGCTGCCGCATTCTGGATTAGCTGTAGTTTCCAGGTCACCTTCAAAGGTAGCCCCACGTAGAGCCCATTGCAGTAGTCCAAGCGGGAGATAACTAGAGCATGCACCACTCTGGCGAGACAGTCTGCGGGCAGGTAGGGTCTCAGCCTGCGTACCAGATGGAGCTGGTAGACAGCTGCCCTGGATACAGAAGTAACCTGCACCTCCATGGACAGCTGTGAGTCCAAAATGACCCCCAGGCTGCGCACCTGGTCCTTCAGGGGCACAGTTACCCCATTCAGGACCAGGGAGTCCCCCACACCCACCCGCCCCCTGGTCATCCAAAAACAGTACTTCTGTCTTGTCAGGATTCAACCTCAATCCGTTAGCTGCCATCCATCCTCCAACCGCCTCCAGACACTCACACAGGACCTTCACCGCCTTCACTGGTTCTGATTTGAAAGAGACGTAGAGCTGGGTATCATCCGCATACTGATGAACACCCAGCCCAAACCCCCTGATGATCTCTCCCAGCGGCTGCATGTAGATATTAAAAAGCATGGGGGAGAGGAGAATCAGGCATGCAAATCATGCTCTAAATAACTAACTAAATGAGGTATTCAAAGGTTGAGCCAATGGAGCTGGTTGCCGACAGAGCTTATCGGCCGGCCTGTCGTCTGGTCCAGGGACAAAGTGACTGCCCCTGTTTATCTTCAAGGCCGGCTGCCATTGCATTATTCCCCATTGTCATGTTTTTATTTATAAAAATATCCTTGGCATTGTGGGCTTCCTCTGAGCATGTGCAGAGTCTTTTGCCACGAATCAGTCTCTCTCTCTCCCCCCCCCCCATATCCATAGAAAAAGGATCTTAGGGCAAAGTTGCCCCTGGACATATGCAGAATAGCTTTCTTGTTGTGAAGGGATCCTTTGTGTCACCTATCTTGTTACAGGGGGTTGGACTAGATGACCCATGGGGTCCCTTCTGTAAAAATAAAATTTAAGGTCTTCTATATATAATAAAAGGGACGTGGGTGGTGCTGTGGGTTAAACCACAGAGCCTAGGACTTGCCAATCAGAAGGTCGGCGGTTCGAATCCCTGCGACGGGGTGAGCTCCCGTTGCTCGGTCCCTGCTCCTGCCAACCTAGCAGTTCGAAAGCACGTCAAGCGCAAGTAGATAAATAGGTACCGCTCCGGTGGGAAGGTAAACGGCGTTTCCGTGCGCTGCTCTGGTTCGCCAGAAGCGGCTTAGTCCTGCTGGCCACATGACTTGGAAGCTGTACTCCGGCTCCCTTGGCCAATAAAGCGAGATGAGCGCTGCAACCCCAGAGTCGGCCATGACTGGACCTAATGGTCAGGGGTCCCTTTACCTTTTTTATATATAATAAATGTTCATAAATGTACCAACCAAGCACGTACATAGATCAGCACAGGAAAACCATCCTGAAACCCCTTTTTGACTCCTAAATTTAAATGGGAATTTAAAATGTCTATATAAGGGCGGGCACACCTTTGTTCTGTGTCCTCCTCCTTCTCCTGCGTCTGGGGGGAGCACCCTGTTGCAACAGATCAATAAAGATCAGGCTTACTAGCTGCTTTGCTTCTGAATATTCTCTGGTTGGCCTCTGTTCTTTTCTCCTACCGGTGGAGGACCCATGTAAGGACTCTATATGGGCTCTTGGGTACCCCATAAGGGAAAAGGGGCAGATTTTGTTTACAACACTTCCAACTCCACAATTCTATGACTCTATGAATCTGACGTGCTCTGCCTCACCCTAAAACCTTCCTTCCTAGTAACCCCTCAAATCCTGTTCTGTCCAAGAGATGGTTTGGGGGACGGGGGTAGGATGGTGAAAAGGCACATAAGAGAGGGAAGAGAGTCCCACATTTTCGGCACACACAACAATGTGCTCTACAACCCACCTGCTGCCACCGTGATCAAACCAGTGCTATGACGGCGCATGCGTGAACATGCCGTCGCATCACAGCCACCACCTTTGGTCTGCATTCATGCACCGCCAGCACTAGGAGGGCAAGTGCGCACTCAGCTGCGACAGCATGCACATGAATGCTACACTTCAAAAGGCAGCCATCAGCCCACACACTGCCTTCTTATGAAAGCGAGCACTAGGACAGCGTGCACGCAGACACACACACACACACACACACGTTCTGCAACAACAAAATGCAGTCACCGCCCCATGTGCTATGACGAGACATGCGCTACGTTATGAAACGCAACCACCGCTGGTGTGCAGCGTTAAAGCACAAACCGGCACTACGGCAAGACATGAACTCAAACACACGCTCAGCGAGCGCTAAATGCTGCCAACCTCCCACAAGACAGCAAAAGCATGTGTGTCGCACATACAAAGTTCGGGCCTCTGCCTTTGTGCAGAAACCCGCTAGGATGGGAAATACGTGTGGGCCGCAACCGCAAAACACAGCCGTTGCCCGGCGTTCCGGCTTAGTGCACAACGCCGATCCTATGGCAGTGTGGCAGCTACAACACAAAATGCAGCCTTCCCCGCTTTTGGGCTGGATGTGCAGAACCACAACGAGTGTGTGCCCCACAACTACAGAACGCAGCCCGCCCCCCAACACTGCCTTAGTGAAGATGGCAGCGCTATGACAGCATGCAAAGGAAACCAAGCCGGCGCCCTGCCCCGCGGTGCTGACTTTGGGCAAGGCAAGGACCGAGCGCAGCTCGAACGGGATATCGAATCGTCCTCTGTGCTCCAAACAGGCCATTGCAAGCCCAGGTTTCTGTCCGCCTGCCCCTCCAGCCCCATAGCACGCTGTAGGTTTGTAGCGCTCCAAAATAGATGCTCCAGCAGCTCTGGCTGGAGTGGAATCAAGCAGCATTGGGAGACGTTGCCATGGGAACCGTGGAGTTAATTAAGGCCTACATGGAGCCGGTGAAGCCGGGGTGCGGAGAGGCCCTCTCATTACAGCGCAAATCAGCAGCCGCCCGTTCCTTGGGACAACAAAAGAACATTCAATTAGCGGAGACCGGCTTCGTCTGTAATTAAGAGTGCGGTTCTCCTCCGTCAGCTCCTCTCTCTCGGCAGACAGGGTCGCCATATTTCAAATAGTCCAAACCAGGACACCCCGAAAGTTGAGCTTTGATGTTTAGGGAAACCTAGGGTTGCCATACATTTCCCAGACATATCCGGAATACTGCAGCCGCGAGCAGCGTCAGGGCGGAAATCGGCACAGTATTTTGCAATCGGCGAAATGTCTGGACGTGCGGCGGCCCAAGGCGGCAGTGTCGTTTTTGTCAATTTCCCGCAGAAATAGCGCAAAAAACGTCCGGTTTCTTTGCAAAAAAAGCTCAGTCCAAAAGGTGATGGTTGTTTTTGACACAAAAACGCCAAATAAACGCAAGTTTTCGATTGACTTGCCTAAGATCCAGGACAAAGCTCCACCTTTCGGAAATTCCCCCCCAGACACCTGTGATGTAGGTCTGATGTTTGTGGGGGGTGGTCTTGGGTTACACCCCTTCTGTGATGTATGTATGATGTATGGAGGGGTGGTCTTGAGCTCCAGGGCAGGGAATTTAAAATGTCTATATAAGGGCGGACACACCTGGGCTCTGTGTCCTCCTCCTGCCTCCTGCGTGCGGTGAGTTGGGACCCTGTTGCAAGAGATCAGTAGTAGCATCCGCACTGACTGGCTGCAGCTGTCCAGGTTTTCAGGCGGGAACATCAGGGATTGAACCCGGACCCTTCTGCATGCAAAGCTGCGGCTC
The DNA here is from genome assembly GCF_964188305.1 of Podarcis bocagei. Taxonomy (NCBI): domain Eukaryota; kingdom Metazoa; phylum Chordata; class Lepidosauria; order Squamata; family Lacertidae; genus Podarcis; species Podarcis bocagei. The sequence goes on along the minus strand of NC_138144.1, from coordinate 7,448,281 downwards.
AGCTCTCCTCCCACTTGCTCACTGGGTGCCCTTTGGATCAGCCTCAGTGTGTTAAGTTGTGGGCAAACATATCAGACGACACAGTGATTCTTCCAAAGCAGCTCTTTATTTGTAAGCTGGAACAGAACTGAACTGAGGAGCTCAGTCAGCCTGCTTATATAGAGCTCCACTAGAATGCAACAGTAACCATTTTCTGTAACTAGCCAATCACTGAACGTCACTTTCGATCCTACATTTGCATACAAACTATCCAATCACTGAACGTCACTTTCGATCCTTCATTTGCATAACTACAGTGGTCCCTCACAAGACGAATGCCTCGCAAGACGAAAAACGCGCAAGACGAAAGAGTTTTCCGTTTTGTGAGTCGTTCCGCAAGACGAATTTCCCTATGGGCTTGCTTCGCAAGACGAAACATCCTGCGAGTTCTTGCGAGTTTGTTTCCTTTTTCTTAAAGCCGCTAAGCCGTTAATAGCCGCTAAGCCGCTAATAGCCACTAAGCCGCTAATAGCCGTGCTTCGCAAGACGAAAAAACCGCAAGACGAAGAGACTCGCGGAACGGATTAATTTCGTCTTGCGAGGCACCACTGTATCTACAGTATCCCCCTGTTGGCCCAGGGTGAGAACTTCAGTACATAACACCTCGCAGGGCTGTTGCGAGGATGAAACGGTGGCAATGGAAGCCCTGCGTCCTCCACTGAACTCCTTGGAGCAAGGGGAGCAGCGAAAACGACACAACTCACTCAGCAAATCAACATCCTGCAATGGTCCAAAAGTGCGGGACGGCTGGCTGTTTGCTCCAGGGAACTTCAGCACAGACAAAGACACACACATACTTAGTCCCCCTTGCATTTCAGAGCCAGCAGTCTCCCCAAATAGAAGAAGACACCTTCACCCCGGTATGGCTCCCCTTTATCACATACACAGCCCAACAAGACTCCATCAGGCAAGGCCTCCTTCCACCTGCCTTGCTCCACCCTCTAGTCTCTGCTTCTCAATGTGTATTGTATTGTTTTATGTACTGTGGCTTGACGTTGTTTTATTGATTATAGTTTAGATATTATTTATTGTAACTGTTGAGTGGATTTCTGCTTAACTTTTATATGTTGATATTATCTTTTTATACAGTGGTACCTCGGGTTACATACACTTCAGGTTACATATGCTTCAGGTTACAGACTCCGCTAACCCAGAAATAGTGCTTCAGGTTAAGAACTTTGCTTCAGGATGAGAACAGAAATCGTGCTCTGGCGACTCTCTCTCTCTCTCTCTCTCTCTCTCTCTCTCTCTCTCTCTCTTAATTACACCTCACAGGGTTGTTGTGAAAACAACGCGTGTGGGTGTCCTGCATTCTGTCCCTAGCTCTTCTGCGAGTGGGCAGGAAGAAAACGGTAATCATTAATTTCTGCAAATCTACGCTTTCCCTCTTCATAACATTGCAGGTGAAATACAAAATTTAAGGTCTTATATGGGTTAAACCACAGAGCCTTGGGCTTGCCGATCAGAAGGTCAGCAGTTCGAATCCCCACGACGGGGTGAGCTCCCGTTGCTCGGTCCCTGCTCCTGCCAACCTAGCAGTTCGAAAGCACACCAGTGCAAGTAGATAAAGAGGGAAGGTAAACAACGTTTCCGTGCGCTGCTCTGGTTTGCCAGAAGCGGCTTAGTCCTGCTGGCCACATGACCCGGAAGCTGTACGCCGGCTCCCTCGGCCAGTAAAGCGAGATGAGCGCCGCAACCCCAGAGTCGGTCACGACTGGACCTAATGGTCAGGGGTCCCTTTACCTTTATATATAATAAATGTTCATAAATGTACCAACCAAACACGTACATAGATCAGCACAGGAAGACCGACCTGAAACCATTTTGACTCCCCAACTGACCAAATGTTTTCTCTGCAAGGAGGGAGGGTGTGTGTGAGGGAACCTTCCCGTTGTCTCAGGAATTGGGTAATCACCATCTCAAAGGAATGGCCAGACTACCAGGAAAGGCAATCAGATAAGGCATTATCAGATAACCTGGCAGACAGGAAAAACAACAACACTCAAATTTCTGTTGTAGATCACCTTTTCTGTGATGTAGGTAGGATGTTTGTGGGGGGTGGTCTTGGGCTACACCCCTTCTGTGGTGTATGTATGGGGTATGGAGGGGTGGTATTGAGCTCCAGGGCAGGGAATTTAAAATGTCTATATAAGGGCAGGCACACCTTTGTTCGGGGTCCTCCTCCTTTCCTGTGTGTGAGGGGAACATCCTGTTGCAACAGTTCAATAAAGATCAGTCTTACTAGCTGCTTTGTTTCTCAATATTCTCTGGTTGGCCTCTGTTATTTTCTCCTACCGATAGAGAACCTACAAAGGACTCTATACGGGTTCTTGTGTCCCCCATAAGGGAATCAGGGCAGATTTTGTTTATTACACAGGCAAAGGCCCACATTTAGAGACACCTGTCTTGCTTTTCTGTTTGAAGGAACAGTCATTCTGATTTCCAGTTGGATAGAGCTGTTTAAACCTATTGCAGGCAAAGAAAGCTGTCCTATTATCAGGTTGAATTCATTGTCTGTGTTACAGATTGTGGGGGTACTCCCCTAAACCCTAGAAACTAATAAATGGTAGGATCTTGATTATTTGGAGTATTGAAGGGAAGAATGCAGGCCAGTGGGGGGGGAAATACAGGCTAAGCTTCCTTTTTGAAGCTAGAGCCTCACCTGGGAGACAGGTGTTAACATGACAAAAGGTGTTGATGGCCCATCTAAAAGAAATCCTGGGCAGACAGAAAGTTGACAGGTCAGCTGGGTGTGAAAGTCAGAGGAAAAGAGAGTCTTTAGAACAGTGTTTCCCAAACGTTTTTGGGCAACGGCACACCTGCTTACCGGAAAAAAATCTCGCGGCACACCACCATTAAAGCCCCGCCCCGTGACGTCAGCGCGCAGCGTCACGCCGGGAGGGACGCACAAAAGTGAACGTTTTTTCCCTTCCCCTTGCCGGGGTGGGAGGAGGCAGCAGAGCGAGGGCAGCTGAGGCAGCGGCGGCGGCTGTTGTGGTGGTGGCGGCGATAGCGGGCGGAGGAGGAGCCGTCGCCGGGAGTTGCTGCTGCTGCTGTTGCTGCTGCTGCCCGGACATGCCGGCCTCCTCCTCCTCCGCTGTCTCGCGCTCCTCCCTTTTGCGCGCGCTGCCCCGCCGCTCGGCACCACCACCGCGGAGCCACCCCCGGCTCGACGCGGATCCTCGCCGCCGCCGCCTCTCGCCGCCCGACTCGCCCGCCTCCCTCCCACGGCACACCAGCCGGTGTCTCACGGCACACTAGTGTGCCGCGGAACACCGGTTGGGAAACACTGCTTTAGAAAGGTGTGCGGGGAAGAAAAAGGGAAGAAGAAAGAATGGGATCCATTTTGGGTAGGCTGGCTGAAGTCTGGCTGGGAAAGATGCCTTGGACTCCACTGTTGCAGGGAACAAGCCCTATATTCCCTCCTAAAAGCTACAACAGCCTCCATTGCATCTTCAATTCTCCAAAGGAACACGGACCCTAGGCGACTGTCTGGAACCCTCTGTCTAGAATCTTGCTGCTACTTGGCAGAGAGTGGGATGGGGGGGGCAATTTTTGCAGCATCTATTTACTCCCACGTTGCCTACAGCAGAGTTCCCTGACCACTGGGTGACGCTGTCTGGGGAGCTGATGGGAATTGTACTCCCATCCACTCACCCACTCAGCCAAGGCTGGTCTTCTGGCAGTGGTAGTTTTCCAGGTTCCGAGGCAGAGAAAGCTCCCTTGCTATTCTTGCTATTGCAAAGAGGTGCAGTGTTGTAAATAAAAAGGTAAAGATAAAGGGACCCCTGACCATTAGGTCCAGTCGTGGCCAACTCTGGGGTTGCGGCGCTCATCTCGCTTTATTGGCCGAGGGAGCCGGCGTACAGCTTCCGGGTCATGTGGCCAGCATGACTAAGCCACTTCTGGCGAACCAGAGCAGCGCATGGAACCGCCGTTTACCTCCCCGCCGGAGCGGTACCTATTTATCTACTTGCACTGGTGTGCTTTTGAACTGCTAGGTTGGCAGGAGCAGGGACTGAGCAACGGGAGCTCACCCCGTCGCGGGGATTCGAACCGCCGACCTTCTGATCGGCAAGCCCTAGGCTCTGTGGTTTAACCCACAGCGCCATCCTGTTATATTTATGGTATCAAAATGTTTTGCATTTGAGATTGTGTTGCCGCTTTATTGTGAAATTGTTTTTGCAGTGTTTGGGTTTCAAGATGCATTCCTGCATTCCCTTTGTGTGAGATGTTTTGAGCGCGATTCTTTTTGTGGAAAAGCAAGATACAAATAAAATAAGGAAGGAAGGAAGGAAGGAAGGAAGGAAGGAAGGAAGGAAGGAAGGAAGGAAGGAAGGAAGGAAGGAAGGGGATAGTTTGATTTCGTATATTTCCCGCCAGGTTTTGCTCGACTCCCAACTCTTGTCATCCCTGACTAGAGAAGGGCAAACCTGTTTTTGGTTTCCTTCCATTTCCATTTCTCCCCAGTGCTAAATTTGGTCTGCATACACTTCTCTGCTTGCCCTGGATCCAGCGTTTGACATTAGCCACAATCCATAGGCTTCTTGAGAAAACACTCTCGGCTGGTGTGCTTTCCCCCAAGGCGGCTTCCGTCCGATCTGAAAATGCAGTTAAGTTGAGGTGTGTCCATTCCAGGCACCCATCAGACATGCGCAGAGGACAGCTTCTGCGGAATCAGAGTTTGGCGCAGGGAAACCAAAGGAGTCGTGGGCATTGGGTGAAGACCTCCTCACTATCTCTCTGGTGTGCACAGCAAAGTAAGAGAAGCATCCTCCACTGCCAATATGTACATGGTCTCAATGTGCCACATTTCTGCCTTCGTTTGTGATGGATATACAGTCATATCTCGGGTTACAGACTCTTCGGGTTGCACATTTTCGGGTTGGGCACCTCGCCGAACCCAGAAATACCGGAACAGGTTACTTCCGGGTTTCAGCGGTCGTGCATGCGCAGAAGTGCTAAATCACGCATTTCACATGTGCAGAAGCACCAAATCGCAACCCACGCGTGCGCAGACGTGGTACTGCGGGTTGCGAACGCTGTGGATTGCGAACGTGCCTCCGGCATGGATCACGTTCACAACCCGAGCGTCCACTGTACAGTCGGGGGCATACAAAGTGGGGGGTGGTTTGACCCGGGTGCCACTCAGGGGGGCTGACAAGATGTCCCTTGCCTCCCCCCAGCTGTGGAGCGTCTGAGGGCGCACACAGTCAGTATGGGCACCGCTCGCACGGTGTCCGTACGGGCTGCTGCTCTCTCGCGCCGTCCTTATGGGCAACCGTACGGGATGCCGCACATGCGTAGTCCGTACGGACGTTGCGCATGCGCCACCAGGCGGTTCGCCCTGCCCCTCAGTGTCCCGCCCTGGGTGCCAGAGAAGGTTTCTATACTGTATATAGTTGTATCTCGGAAGTCGAACAGAATCCGTTCCAGAAGTCCGTGCGACTTCCAAAACGTCCGGAAACCAAAGCGCGGCTTCCAATTGACTGCAGGATGCTCCTGCAGCCAATCAGAAGCCGCGCCAGACGTTCAGGTTCCAAACAACGTTTGCAAACCAGAACACTCATGTCCGGGTTTGCAGCGTTTTGGAGCCAAAACGTCCGAGTACCAAGGCGTTTGGGATCCAAGGTACAACTGTACATTTTAAAAAACAAATCCTCACGGAAACTTGTCAAGTGATTCTCCTAATGCACACATTTCTTTGCACGAAATTTATTCTGATATTGTGTATTTTTTGTAGGTTATTTTCAACAACGTATGCATTTTTTAAATACCCTCTTTCCCCCTTAAAGCAGTTTCGATGCAATTATTTCGCTTGGAGCGCTTTGTCGCAGAATTCAGATACAGTGGTACCTGTACAGGTTACATACGCTTCAGGTTACAGACTCCGCTAACCCAGAAATATCGCTTCAGGTTAAGAACTTTGCTTCAGGATGAGAACAGAACTCGTGCTCCGGCGGCGTGGTGACAGCAGGAGGCCCCATTAGCTAAAATGGTGCTTCAGGTTAAGAACAGTTTCAGGTTAAGTATGGACCTCCGGAACGAATTAAGTTCTTAACCCGAGGCACCACTGTAACTGTAAATTTGGAAGCATATCGGTTTGCATAGGTTTGCAAACTATGAAGGTGTCTGTTCTGATGTGAACTAAACCGGATTTTCTTCCTCGTATCTGTTTGAGCAAATATGTCACTGGTTGGAAATTAAGCAAGAAACTGGAGATTTCAGCTTAGTGCTGGCAGACTCTTAGTTGTAGTCCAACAGCATCGGGGTGCGGGCACAGGTCTGTTTATTGCAGCCAAACCAACAATTCATGCTTTGCCAGATGGGCATATAAAGGGGCTGAGGCTCACAGAGACTCACAGAGCTTTCCTGTAAAATTTGCTTCAGAGAACTCTGTGACGTCACTTCCTTTGTCTGCCTTGGCCAGAAGCTATAACACCACATAATTCCTTCCAGCCTGGGTATCTCTCTCTTTCTTCATCATGCCTCCAAGCTGATCACATATGTGCATGCCCGAGCTTTGCAGCTCAGACACCATATTGAACTTCGATTTCGCAATTTAGGTAGTTGGGGATGCGGGTGGCACTGTGGGTTAAACCACAGAGCCTAGGACTTGCAGATCAGAAGGTCGGCGGTTCGAATCCCCAGTGACAGGGTGAGCTCCCATTGTTCGGTCCCTGCTCCTGCTAGCCTAGCAGTTTGAAAGCACATCAAAGTCAAGTAGATGAATAGGTACTGCTCTGGCGGGAAGGTAAACGGCGTTTCCGTGCGCTGCTCTGGTTCACCAGAAGCGGCTTCGTCATGTAAGCCGGCTCCCTCGGCCAGTAAAGCGAGATGAGCGCCGCAACCCCAGAGTCGGCCACGACTGGACCTAATGGTCAGGGGTCCCTTTACCTTTACTTTTAACTTAGATATAAACCTGCCTTGATTTAGCACCTAGGACTGCTGCCACTTCAAGGCCTTGGTTATGTAAGTAAACACTACTTTTACTTCTTCGCTGAACAGTGCGTGTGTGTGTGTGTGTGTGAGAGAGAGAGAGAGAGAGAGAGAGAGAGAGAGAGAGAGAGAGAGAGAGGGAGGGAGGGAGGGAGGTTGTTCTTTTTAATGGGGAGAAAGGGGGAAATACCAGGGAAAATCTTGGATTATTGCTTCTAGAAGGTTCAATTAACCTTGTCTTAGCTTCCACGTTTAAGCTGCAAAGGGTTGTATTCTGCTGATCTCGCTCACATGTGCAAGGAAGGATGATAACAGAATAATATATCCTCTCCCAGTGCCTAAATCCATTCCTACATTCCCCCCTGGCCCCTTTAAGCATTCACACACTTATTGGAAGGCACAGACTGACATTTGATTTCTCACTTCAAGGCAAGGTGTGAAACTGAGCTTCTCTGAGCGAAATACACCTCCGTTGAGGAGCCTCTGAAGCACACCCACAGCGACTCCAAAGAGCTAAGACTTACCCCAGGGAGTGTCTTCTGTTCATGTAGTGCTGTCTGAGCTTTGATGGCCGAATCTCGGGCGCAGTACGTAAGGAAGGCGCAACCTGAAACGGAGAGGGCGTGCACTGGTATCAAACGCGTGAACATGTATGTGCAGAATGTACGCTTATACGCATGAATGCACCAAATGTACTTCATGCGCTGTTACATTAAAGGGTCTCACTCCCTTCTCTGCCCCACTCAAATACACACACACACACACACCAATTTCATGCACATTTTTTAGCAAGAGCACACACAGCAATCCTGTCACCTTGTCGCATTTCCTGTGGGAGAAGTACAGGATCAAGTGGGGAGATTAAGGGGTTTAAGAACACAAGGTGAGCTGTGGGAAGGCAAGGCCAGTGTGCAGCAGCTGTAAAAATTTAAAAAGGCAAGTTCCATAATAGCGATCATTAGGAAAGGGGTTTAAAATATGGTAGCAAGGAACTGGTAAAGCAAAAGGACTCCTACAATAATTGAATGGTAGGTCAAAACGAAAGAATATTTACAGTTGGCCACGATGACAGGGAGAATCAGAGGATATCCGACGCAGAAGGTACATAAAGAATGGGAAATATTTAAAGATTACTTGAAAAATTACTGTGACGACAAAAATCTCCTGGCAGACCTTTGACTGATTCTTGTAAGACGAATGTGATAAATAATCGCGTACTTTGGATAAGAATTAGGAAAACAAAATAACAGTATGATGCTGTGTGTAAAACAATCAATATAAGTGATAGTACAATGAGTTTAACCGGAAGTCAACTTTATTTTCTGTTAATTTTCTTTCTTTTCTTCTTTCTTTCCCCCCTGTTCTGTAAAGTAGTAATAGATAAACGTAATGATTGGTGATGTATATACTGTATAGTTGTGTATAGTTGTGTGTTGTTGTATTCTGTAGTATATTATGGTGTGATGTGGGATGATGTGTCATTTAATGCTGTCTGTCAAATAAAGTTAATTTTTTTTAAAAAAGGAAATAGGTTTAAAATAAAATTGCCAATACCATCACACAGATCTGTTTGGACTGCTGTGTACAGTTCTGGTAGCCTCCGCTCGGAAAGGATAATGTGGAGTCAGAAATGGACAACCAAAATTATGAAGGGGGTGGAGCAGTTGACTTGTGAAGAAAGGTTGCTGTGTTTGAGACTTCTTAGCATAGCTGTCAACTTACAGATTTGAAAATAAGGGACCAGCAGCCTCGAAAATAAGGGACCAGCAGCCAAAATAAGGGATTTTCCAAGCACAGGTATGTTCAACTTCTGAGCCCCTCCCAGCCAAAGGCAGAAAGCCCAGCCAGCAGCCAAACGAAGCCTCAAGCGGTGGTTCCCACAGCGCAGCAACCCGGCAAAGGGGACGCAGCAAGGAAAACCACCGTCACCTCTCCGCTGGGAAGCGCTGAGCAAAGGCGAGTCCCCAGGCAACGCGGCTGATTTGATCAGCACAAGGCATGCAAGCTCCACCCCCCAGTCGTTCTTAGACTCCTTATTGGGTGAGCAACGCAGCCAAGCAACACAGTTGGAGCCTCCCTCCTCCCTGGCCGGCAGGGAGGGAGGGAGAGGAGCTGCTTCCTTTGAAACCCGGGAAATTTAAGGGACATCATTAATAAGGGACAGCAGTGGGACACAGGGCTGGGATAAGGGACTTTCCCGCCAAATAAGGGACAGTTGACAGCTATGCTTCTTAGAGAAAAGGCAAGTACTGTAAGAGGTGAACTGGGCATGGAGAAAGCAGACAAATGGTTTTCTTCCTCTCTCATAACACTGGGACATTGATGCCAATCTCTTCTGCAAAAGGCAAGGGCATCAACCAGAATGAACAGGAAAAAGCAGCAGTAAAATGTGAATTCCGTCTCCCCTGGCACTTTTTGAAAGGCCTTCCTTGCCATTTGCCTCCTCCAACTGGCAACCAGGGTAGACTACTGTTGCACCGGGAGGCTCTGTGCTTATCTGCCCACAGCTAACATCACGAGCGAGTCCTGGAACTCACCAACAACAGCAGCAGCGCTTGCGCTCGCCTGCACTCATTGCACACGGCCCCTCCATTTAACCTTTGTACCACGGAGACGCCCACGGCACAGTGGTTTAAATTTTTAATTCTAATTAATAGGGCCCCAGAGCCATGGCGCGTCAAACAAGCTGGTTGATCCAGTGTGTGTTTTTAATCGCAAGTTTGCATCTGCAACCACACAGGGAGAGGAGCAGGCAAGGGGAGGGGGGCGAAATCCGTACACATCATCTCGCTCTTGTGATTATTTTTAGCCTTCAGCAGAGAGGGAAGGAGAAATAATATGTGTGGAATCTACAGAATGTATTTCTGAATCCAGCCACTCCTTCCCCCAAGAGACAGAAAAGGACGAGGAAGAGAGGGCCAGATCCTGAATGTGGAGTGGAGCCAAGACAGGCCAAAGGAATCCTAGGTGAACACACCTTGTTTTGTTCCGCTGAGGTGCTCGCTTAAGGTTACCAGATGTCCCCCTTTCCCGGGGACAGTCCCCGGATTTACAAATCAGTCCCCATACAAAATCCATTGAAGTTGAAAAATGCAGGATTGTGCGCACCCCGGAAATGATCTCTTTTAGCTTCTGCCCTCCCTCTGGAAGAAGGTACAGGGTTATAAAGACTAGGACTAGCCGCCTGAGAAACAGTTTCTACCCAAATGCGATTTTGGTTTTAAACGCAGTATAAGGAGTCTCTAGGGATGCAGGTGGCGCTGTGGGTTAAACCACAGAGCCTAGGACTTGACGATCAGAACGTTCAAATCCCTGCGACGGGGTGAGCTCCCGTTGCTCGGTCCCTGCTCCTGCCAACCTAGCAGTTCAAAAGCACGTCAAAGTGCAAGTAGATAAATAGGTACTGCTCCGGCGGGAAGGTAAACGGCGTTTCCGTGCGCTGCTCTGGTTCGCCAGAAGCGGCTTAGTCCTGCTGGCCATATGACCCGGAAGCTTACGCCGGCTCCCTCGGCCAGTAAAGCGAGATGAGCGCCACAACCCCAGAGTCGGCCACGACTGGACCTAATGGTCAGGGGTCCCTTTACCTTTACCTTTATGCTGTCTTTATTACTGCGTTTGCAATTGTTCCAGATAAAATATATTTTGGAAAATAGAAGAAATGAGCAGTGAGCCACCAATATATCACAAGTGAGCTCTTTATTTACTGTGTTTGCTATTGTTTAAGACAGGGGTTGGCAACCTAAGTCCCATGGGCCACAAGCAAGATGAGTGTCGCAACCCCAGAGTCGGTCACTGCTGGACCTAACAGTCAGGGGTCCCTTTACCTTTACCTTTTACAGTGGTACCTCAGGTTACGTACTTAATTCGTTCCGGAGGTCCGTACTTAACCTGAAACTGTTCTTAACCTGAAGCACCACTTTAGCCTACGGGGCCTCCTGCTGCCTCCGCGCCGCTGAAGCACAATTTCTGTTCTCATCCTGAAGTTCTTAACCTGAAGCACTATTTCTGGGTTAGCGGAGTCTGTAACCTGAAGCGTATGTAACCCGAGGTACCACTAAGAGGCCGCCGGCAGCATGCCTAGTGGCCGCTGAAAACCGTATTCTGCAGAAACCTCCTGCAAAGAGGTTTGCAACACATCTCATAATAAGTTTTTTTTTTTGGGGGGGGAGCAGCCATTGCCACCCTGTCCATTTCCGATTTCTCCAACTCAGGGATAAAATAAAACGGTGGGGAAAGGATCTCCACCTCACCCGTTCCATCCACACTTCTCGTTCCTCCCTCCCTGAATCCTCACCATTTCCTGAACAAGGACAGTTTGCAGACAGGAGGAGTGAAACAGGTTTTTTCCTCCTCCCGGTTCCCTGTGCTTGGCACCATCTGGGCGCCTGCGTCCCACTCACCAGCTGGAACAGGCAAAACAGGCAGAGAGGCTTCAAGCAACCCCAAAGGAAAAAGAAAAGGAGAGGGGCAGGGATCCAGTGTATTCTACGTACCTCATTTCGGCTTAAATCAAGGGTCATCTGCTGCAACAGGCTTCCTCGAACTCGGCCCTCCAGATGTTTTGAGACTACAGTTCCCATCATCCCTGACCACTGGTCCTGCTTGCTAGGGAACATGGGAGTTGTAGGCCAAAAACATCTGGAGGGCCGAGGCTGAGGAAGCCGGTACAGTGGTACATCGGGTTACATACGCTTCAGGTTACAGACTCCGCTAACCCAGAAAGAGTACCTCGGGTTAAGAACTTTGCTTCAGGATGAGAACAGAAATCGCACGGCGGTGGCGCGGTGGCAGTGGGAGGCCCCATTAGCTAAAGTTAAGGTTAAGAACAGTTTCAGGTTAAGAACGGACCTCCGGAACAAATTAAGTTCTTAACCCGAGGTACCACTGTACTAAGGAAATCAGCCCTGAGTGCTCACTGGAAGGACAAATCCTGAAGCTGAGGCTCCAAGACTTTGGCCACCTCAGGAGAAGAGAAGACTCCCTGGAAAAGACCCTGATGCTGAGAAAGATGGAGGGCACAAGGAGAAGGGGACGACGGAGGATGAGATGGTTGGACAGTGTTCTCAAAGCTACGAACATGAGTTTGACCAAACTGCGGGAGGCAGTGGGAGACAGGAGTGCCTGGCATGCTATGGTCCGTGGGGTCACGAAGAGTCGGATACGACTAAACGCCTAAACAACAACAACAACACTGTAGTGCACTTAGCCCTCCCTGGAAGCGGTGCCGACATTTTTAAATGCTCCAAAGTCGAGAGAGGGAGGGAGAGAAAGTGAAGCAGCAACGAGGAAAAAGCCACGAACCGCGCAGAGGATTTCACTAGAGGGGAAATTACTCACGCTTCTCCTTGCCCCAACTGCCCCCAGTGCCTGCGGAACTGAGCCACGTTCAACCCACCACGTAGCGTGGCGCCCTGCCCTCAGCAGAACCAACTCCAGGCCCGGGCAGGCAGCCCACGGCAGAGACACTGGTCCCTTGGCAAGCGGCTCCACAGGAAAAGATCGGGAGGTCCGTAGCTTGTGCTGCCAGGACCCCGGCTCTCCTCAGCCCCGGCTGGGTCAGGAAGAGGGATGAGCCAGTGCAGGTGAACAGTTAAGAGCATAGGGTGAAGGTCTGGGTTCGAATCCCGACTCAGCCACAAATCTCCCTGAACAACTGCCTCTCAGCCTTAACCTACCTCGCAGGGAGTAGTATACTGTATATTATTTGCATTTATGATTTTGTACGTAATGTTGGCTTAACACTCAAATCAGTTACTCTGCATGCTGATGTTGAGGAAATTCAAGTTTTAGTGTTTTATAGCTCCTATTTTGGAAAAGCGACGTTTGTTGAAAAATTAATTTAAAAAATCAAAAATGTGTTAAGGAGAAATCACTTGTCAGAAATGGATGCACTGGTCAAAGCGGCATATTAAGAAATGTGTTCATTAGGAGAAATCCGCTCTAGAATGCTGATGAATTTTCATGAGGATTCTTTTTAAAAAAATAAAATCTTTTAAATCTCAAACTGCTGCAAAATGAGGAGAAGAAATGGAAAGAGTCAAAATTAATAGATTCTTCCATCCCTAGTTAGGGATGGTGGCAGCATTAGGCCAGGACTGCACCTTTTCTCTCTCCTGGATAATATAATAATATAATAATAATAATAATTTATTATTTGTACCCCGCCCATCTGGCTGGGTGTCCTCAGCCACTCTGGATGGCTTCCAACAAAGATCAAAAATATATTAAAATGTCACACATTAAAAACTTCCCTAAACAGGAATGTTCTTAAATTCCTCCTGAAAGCCAATAGCGAGGGATGGCGCAACACCTCACGAGGGAGGGCATTCCCCAAATGAGAAAAACCCACCAAAAAAAGCCTTGTCATGGGTCAATGCCAACTGGGCAGCAGCCAGCTGGACCCCATCATCATCCCTGCCTATCATGGGGCCTGAGACGGTGGATACAGGGAAAATATTTGGGTCCCATACCATACAGTGGTGCCCCGCAAGATGAATGCCTCGCAAGACGGAAAACCCGCTAGACAAAAGGGTTTTCCGTTTTGGAGGTGCTTCGCAAAACGAATCTCCTATGGGCTTGCTTCGCAAGACGACAATGTCTTGCGAGTTCCTGCTGGTTTTTTTTCCTTCCCCCCCTTTTTCTAAGCCGCTAAGCCGCTTATCAGCTGATCCGATCAGCAGATAAGCCGCTAAAAGCCGCTAATAGCGCTAATAGCGCTAATCCGCTAATCCGTCAATGGGCTTGCTTCGCAAGACGAAAAAACCGCTAAACGAAGAGAATCACAGAACGCATTCTTTTCGTCTTGCGAGGCACCACTGTATTTTTCACTCCATAAGACACACTTTTTTCTTCCTAAAAAGTAAGGGAAATGTCTGTGTGTCTTATGAAGCGAATGCGTGGTCCCTGGCGCTGAATTGCCCAGGGGCAGAAAGCAGATCATGCTTTTGTTTTTAAAAGGAAAGAGAGAAGAGGGTGTTGAAACAAAACCGCTGATCGGCAAGCGATCGGAAGCGAGATAAGGGACGCTGGCCATAGAGGAGGCTGCCTGGGAGGGGGGAGGTAAAGACAGCAAACTTGCAAGGAGAGGAGACTAAATCAATGAGGAGAGAAATTAGAAGAAAAGGAGGAGCAAAAAACTGCTCCAGCTAAGGAAAAGACACTAAGGCAAACAAGAGGGAAGGGAGTGTTGAAATTCACCGTCAGATCACATAGCATGTCCGTGGCTACAGCATGAACCAAAAAAACCACGCACCCACTGTTTCCTGGGGGTGCAATGGCGCAAATACGTGGTTACAAAGCATGGATCCACATGGATCCTCAGGATTTTTGCACTGGGCTACCCCAAACTCACCATCAAATCACATGTCTGTGGTCACAGCATGAACCACAAAAATCATACATCCACTGTTTCGTTCAGAATATTTTTTTTCTTGTTTTCCTCCTCTAAAAACTAGGTGCTTCTTACGGCCAGGTGCGTCTTATGGAGCGAAAAATACGGTAACACAAGGCATGTTCTCCCACCAGGCTGCCCTTCTCACCAACCACGTTCTGCAAAGACCCAGTATCCCATTCTCACAGCGGCCAAATACCCCTAAGAACCTAGGAATCCAGATAATAATAATTATAATAATAATAATTTTATTTGTATCCCGCCCTCCCTAGCCAAAACAGGGCTAAGAGCGGCTAACAACAGGTAAAAATAGCAGTGTACATAAAATCGCACAGTTAATTAATTAAAATTCATTCTAGAATCAATTCAGAATCAAATTAATGGCAACCATTGGGCTAGAGTGCTATGAGGATTACAGAAGGAGGGGGTCAGACTGTGCCTTGGCCAAAGACCTGGTGGAACAGCTCCGTCTTGCAGGCCCTGCGGAAAGATGTCAAGTCCCGCAGGGCCCTAGTCTCTTGTGACAGAGCGTTCCACCAGATCGGGGCCACAGCTGAAAAGGCCCTGACTCTGGTCGAGGCCAGTCTAACCTCCCTGTGGCCCGGGACCTCCAAGATGTTTTTGTTTGAAGACCGTAAGGTCCTCCGTGGGACATACCAGGAGAGGCGGTCCTGTAGGTATGAGGGTCCTAGACCGTATGGGGCTTTAAAGGTTAAAACCAGCACCTTAAACCTGATCCTATACTCCACTGGGAGCCAGTGCAGCTGGTATAGCACTGGGTGAATGTGATCTTGCAGCGAGGACCCCGTAAGGAGTCTCTCCGCGGCATTCTGCACCCGCTGGAGTTTCTCGGTCAGTCTCAAGGGCAGCCCCACGTAGAGCGAGTTACAATAATCCAGTCTGGAGGTGACCGTTGCGTGGATCACAGTGGCTAGGTCAGGGTGAGAGAGGTAAGGAGCCAACTGCTTAGCTTGGCGGAGATGGAAAAATGCCGCCTTTGTTATAGCTGCAATCTGCGCCTCCATGGAAAGGGAGGCGTCAAGGATTACACCGAAACTCTTAACGGACGGTGCTGGCACTAATTGCACCCCTGCAAGAGATGGGAGTTGCCCCCCCCCATCCCATATCGTCCCGCCCCAGCCAGAGGACCTCTGTCTTCGAAGGATTTAACTTCAACCGGCTCCCACGTAACCATCCAGCCACAGCTTCCAAGCATCTGATCAGTGTGTCTGGGGCCGAGTCAGGATGGCCATCCATCAACAGATAGAGTTGGGTGTCATCAGCATACTGATAGCAGCCCAGCCCAAAACTCCGGACAAGCTGGGCGAGGGGGCGCATAAAGATGTTGAAAAGCATCGGGGAGAGAATCGCACCCTGAGGCACTCCACACACCAAGGAGTGGCGTGATGACAATTCCCCCCCAAGCGCCACCCTCTGTCCCCGACCAGAGAGAAATGAGCGCAGCCATTGAAGGACTGTGCCCTGGATCCCCACGTATCTGAGTAGAAGAGCCACTTTCCCCTCCTGTGGTATCCAGAGACTTATTCAGAAACATGGCTGACTCCAACTGTGCACTGGAGACAGCCTTCAAGGGCAGCCCCACGCAAAGCATTGCAGTAGTCTAAGCAGGAAGTCCTTAGGGCAGGGGTCCCCAAACGGATACCCGTGGGCCGGCTAAGGCCCGAGGGACTCGTTTATCCGGCCCTCAGCAACCCCCGCCGCCCGCTCTTACTGGTGGTGCGCTGCACGGCTGCCCACTTCCGGGCCGGAGGAGCACCGGAAATAGCTTGTGCACATGCACAAGCGTTATTTGCGCATGCGCAAGTGTTATTTCCGGTGCACATCCGGGTCGGAGGAGGCCCGTGCACATGCGCACAAGCTATTTCCAGTGCTCCTCCGACCCGGAAGTGTGCCAAGAGGAATGCCAGTTCATTTCATACGAGATTCAGTTCATACAAGATTGGCCTAGGATTTAAATATGTTAAGGATAGGAATTAAGATGTTTAAAGCCAGAATAGAAGGAATGAAAGATGTTAAGTGATCGAGATAATTTTTCTTTGAGAAGATAGATTTTGGAAAACTGTTAAAATGATATATAATGAGGCGAAAGATTTATACGATCTGAAGAGAAACCAGTCAGATACTATGTTTATGAAGATGGATGGTACTTACTGTATTTTTTACACCATAACACTCACTTTTTTCCTCCTAGAAAGTAAGGGGAAATGTCTGTGCGTGTTATGGAGGGAATGCCTATGGGTGGCATGCCTACAGATTTTCCTCCTCTAAAAACTACGTGCGTGTTATGGTCGGGTGCGTGTTATAGAGCGAAAAATACGGTAATTTTAATTAATTAAGTGGTAATATGCTGTATGTATCTTTTTTCTTTTTTCTCTTTTTCTTTTCTTTTTTGTTTGTCTTTATTATTGTTAATCTTTTCTTTCTTTACTATGTTTATCTACTGAAAATAATAAATATTATTTTGGGGGGGGGATATAGAATGATATATAATGAAATTCAACCAGGGGGATTTGAGGAAGTCACTCAACAATGTTACCAAGATTGGTTTAATTACAATTAGGATGTATGTTTGTTTGTTTATTTTAAAAAAAATTGGGGGGGGGAGGAGAAATGTCAGTTCATTTTTGGGCCCAATTCAAAGTTCTCACAGTAGTATTTAAAGCCCTGAATGACTCAGGCCCCAAATTCCCAAGGAGACCGCCTCCTTCCCTACAGACCCCCTTGGATGCTAAGCTCGGATTGTACCGTATTTTTCGCTCTATAAGACGCACCAGACGCACCAGTTTCCGGAGGAGGAAAACAAGGGGGGGAAATTTCTGAATCTCAGAAGCCAGAACATCAAGAGGGATCGCTGCGCAGTGAAAGCAGCGATCCCTCTTGCTGTTCTGGCTTCTGGGATAGCTGCGCAGCCTGCATACGCTCCATAAGACGCACACACATTTCCCCTTACCTTTTAGGAGGGAAAAAGTGAGTCTTATAGAGCAAAAAATACGGTAAATTGTTTTAGGCTGTTTTTGATTTTGCGTTTTAATTGCTGGGACCTTAGGGTGGAGGCAGGAAATAAAAATATATCCTTGTTGCAGTGGGTTGGGCTAGATGGCCCATGGGTTCCCACCCAGCTCTACACTTCTGTGATCCTATGACCATCATCGTCTCTGCCTCCGACCCTGTAGCCATCCCTCTGGCACAGCACATACTGAAAGCTCTTTTGGGGAGAGGCTCACGCTCTTTGCTTAAGTCGCTTTGCAAAAACACCCTACGAATGTTGTTGTTTTTTTAATGCATATAGTTCTGGATGGATTATGTGGATTAAATGCCTATAAGGCGAGATTCTCTGAAGCTGCTGTGCGCATGGATAACTCCTCTTTATCTCTCTCTCTCACACAGAGACACATGCCATTTCTCAGAAACCACCAAGACATATACTCCACAGGATTGCTTTGCAAGAGACTCTCCAGATGTTGCCACATGAAGTTCCCATCATCCCTGGCCAGCTGCTTGTGGCTCTTGGAAACCGGAGAGCAGCAAACACCTGGAAGATGTTATCAAGACTGCCTCCGAACAAGGGTCAATCGCCTTTTCAGCCCTCATTTGCAATTTTAAAACCTGGATTATTTGTCTCTGCTCGCTAGTCTTTTCAAGCAATGCTTGTTTGGAAATGCAGGTGGCTAAGGCTGGTGAAGACATTGTAGGAATGTGTGTGTTTTTTTACATATCACTTTGGAAGACAGGCGAACTAATGCCAACGTACTAGAAGAAGCAAAGATCACAAGTGTTGAAGCAATGATTCTTCAGCATCAACTTTGTTGGACTGGCCATGTTGTTCGGATGCCTGATTATTGTCTGCCAAAGCAACTCCTCTATTCCGAACTTAAACATGGAAAGCGTAATGCTGGTGGTCAACAAAAGAGGTTCAAAGACTCTCTCAAGGCAAATCTTAAAAAATGTACAGTGGTACCTCAGGTTAAGTACTTAATTTGTTCCGGAGGTCCGTTCTTAACCTGAAACTGTTCTTAACCTGAAGCACCACTTTAGCTAATGGGGCCTCCTGCTGCTGCCACGCCGCCGGAGTTCTTATCCTGAAGCAAAGTTCTTAACCTGAAGCACTATTTCTGGGTTAGCGGAGTGTGTAACCTGAAGCGTATGTAACCTGAAGCGTATGTAACCCGAGGTACCACTGTAGTATAAACATCGACAACTGGCAAACATTGGCCTGCAAGCGCTCCAGTTGGAGAACAGCCTTTACCAAAGGTGTCATGGGCTTTGAAGACATTAGAACTCAAGACAAAAGGGAGAAGTGTGCTAAGAGGAAGGCACGTTTGGCAAACCCTCGCAGGGATCAACTCCTGTCCGGAAACCTATGTTCCCACTGTGGAAGGATGTGTGGATCCAGAATTGGCCTCCACAGTCACTTATGGATTCACTGTTAAGACCGTGTTCATGGAAGACAATCTTACTCGGCTATGAGGGATCGCCAAAGAAGAAGTGTGCATTTTAATACAATTACCTGTTTACGCAGAATGCAATCGACTCTATAGAATGGAGAGCCTAAGCCCATAAAAAGAGCCTTTTGGATCAGACTAGTAGCCCATCTCGTTCTCACAGTGGCCAACCAGCTGCTCCCGCAACATTAACTCTCCCCTCTTGCTGTGTCTAGCAACTGGCCTTCCACAGCATCGCTGCCTCCAACCGTAGAGCCACAGCAGAGCCATCAATGACCTTGTCTTCCACAAATTCATCGGATCCTGAGAAAGCAGAGAGATGGGGTTCCTGCAGAGCTCTGGATGTTTTGGGAGCCCAAGTCCCAGCAGCCAGCTTGGCCAACGTCCAGTAAGATGGAGAGTTGTAGACCATCAACATTGGGGCCGGGTCAAAGGTTCCCCATCCCTGACATAGGAGATGGAGATAGTGGCAGACCTACATTTTTGGGGTACCCTGAAGCTTGAATGGTCATGGGAACCTCCATGCAGCCAACAACAAAGTCTAGGTGACAACTGCTATCCTCTTTGGTGGGTTTGCTCCACAACACATTGCCACTTTTTTATTTAAAAAATAACAAACTGGGAGGGGTGGCTAGCACCCCAGAGGACAGGATCACACTTCAAAACGACCTTGACAGATTAGAGAACTGGGCCAAAACAAACAAGATGAATTTTAACAGGGAGAAATGTAAAGTATTGCACTTGGGCAAAAAAAATGAGAGGCACAAATACAAGATGGGGGACACCTGGCTTGAGAGCAGTACATGTGAAAAGGATCTAGGAGTCTTGGTTGACCACAAACTTGACATGAGCCAACAGTGTGACGCGGCAGCTAAAAAAGCCAATGCAATTCTGGGCTGCATCAATAGGAGTATAGCATCTAGATCAAGGGAAGTAATAGTGCCACTGTATTCTGCTCTGGTCAGACCTCACCTGGAGCACTGTGTCCAGTTCTGGGCACCACAGTTCAAGAAGGACACTGACAAACTGGAACGTGTCCAGAGGAGGGCAACCAAAATGGTCAAAGGCCTGGAAATGATGCCTTATGAGGAACGGCTAAGGGAGCTGGGCATGTTTAGCCTGGAGAAGAGGAGGTTAAGGGGTGATGTGATAGCCATGTTCAAATATATAAAAGGATGTCACATAGAGGAGGGAGAAAGGTTGTTTTCTGCTGCTCCAGAGAAGCGGACACGGAGCAATGGATCCAAACTACAAGAAAGAAGATTCCACCTAAACATTAGGAAGAACTTCCTGACAGTAAGAGCTGTTTGACAGTGGAATTTGCTGCCAAGGAGTGTGGTGGAGTCTCCTCCTTTGGAGGTCTTTAAGCAGAGGCTTGACAACCATATGTCAGGAGTGCTCTGATGGTGTTTCCTGCTTGGCAGGGGGTTGGACTCGATGGCCCTTGTGGTCTCTTCCAACTCTAGGATTCTATGATTCTAATAATTAGCTACCACATCTCAGATTTTGATTAAAATTGTTGTACTGGATTATCTCACATGCCAAAACCACTGGAGACAATAAAAATTCCCTCTGCCTTGTAGTTTTCGAGGTCTGCTCAGTTGGTAGAGAAAGAGAACTCAAGGGTTTGAGCAAAATATTCCTGCATTGCTGAAAGTTGGAGTAGATGACCCCCGTGGTCCCTTCCATGCTTCTGTGGGGGTGCAATTTAGGGAAATGTCATATATGTGCATGATGCATTTTTTAAAAGCAATTTTTTTAAAGCAGTGTGCGGCCCTCAACCTTAAGCTTCTTTAGTTTCATAGAAGGTTTGTCCCTGGATGAAAAAGACTCTATGTTTCTTCTTCAGTAGGATCCTCTCAGGGCTCCCAGTGAGGTCGCAGAATCAAACAATTGTGTTCCCCACGCAACTTGAGACATCATCATCATCATCATCATCATCATACAGTGGTGCCTTGGTTCTCAAACATCGAAAACCCGGAAGTAAGTGTTCCAGTTTTCGAGTGTTTTTCGGAAGCTGAACATCCAATACGGCCGTCGGCTATTGTTTTCGAGGCTCCTGCACCAATCAGAAGCTGCACCTTGGTTTTCGAACATTTTGGAAGTCAAACAGACTTCCAGAATGGATTAAGTTTGGCGCTTTTGTTTTTGCTATTTATTTTGCGTTTTTGTTTTTGAGGCTTTTTCAGTTAAATTGTTTTTGTGACTGTGTGGAACCCAGTTCAGCTACTGACTGACTGATTGATTGATTGATTGATTGGTGACTGCGGAAATGGATGAAAGCCCCCCATCCAAACAATGACTAACATCAGTGCAGGTAAGAATTTTTTTTATACACATCATCTACAATACTGTCTTATTTATTTTACAGTACAGTACATTGTTTATTGCTTTCATTTTATGGATCAATGGTCTCGTTTGATAGTAAAATTCATGTCAAATTGCTGTTTTAGGGGTTGTTTTTAAAAGCCTGGAACGGATTAATCCGTTTTGCATTACTTTCTATGGGAAAGCGCACCTCGGTTTTGGAACACTTTGGTTTTGGAACAGACTTCCGGAACGGATTAAGTTTGAGAACCAAGGGACCACCGTAATAATGTTGAGAACCCCCAACCAGTGGCTGTCTAGCCCCCCACCTGAAGACCTCTTCATGAGCGAGAGACCACCCACTCCATTGGGTCACCGGCTCCATCATCAAACTCCTCCTGCCAAAGTCGTTCCTCCCCATGGCCAGCCAAAACCGCCATTGAGTCATTCCTTCCAAGCATGCAACCAAAATCTACCCTCTGGACTCTTGAGCCCATTAGACATTCTCGTGTGCAACAGAGAACAGGAGACGTTCTCCTTCCACCAAACGGCATGTTCCAATCGTCCCTCCACATACAATGCCAGCTAAATAATTCCGTGTTTCCTCCCAGGAGGGAAGGAGAAGGGGGTTCAGTTCAGTGGCAAGGCACCTGTTTGCTTTGCGGGTCCAACTCTCAACATCACCAGGCAGGGCTCCCTTTGAAACTCCACAGAGATGCTGCTGGCCAAGCTAGATGGACCAATGGGATGACTCAGTACAAAGCAGCTCCCACTGTTTTGAGGGTTTCTGCTGCATCAAAAGGACTGGAAGTTTATATTATTATTAGGGGAAGAACCGCCAGGTTTTTTGCATGTAAAAGGTCCCAGTTTCGATCCCAAGTGTCTCCAGGTAGGGCTGAAATAAGACCCCTGCCCAGGCACCCTGGAGAGCTGCTGCCAGTCATTGTAAAGGAACTAAAATACCCAGCAGATGAAGTTAGACAACAGATAAACAGAGCCAGACTGATACCCAGAGAGAACTTGCTGCAAGACAGACCCAAAAAAGAAAATAACAGAACACCTCTAGTCATCACATACAGCTCCCAAGTTAAAACAGTTCAACGCATCATCAGATATCTACAACCTCTCCTGGACAATGACAGTTCTCTTTCTCAAGCTCTGGGAGGAAGACCTTTCATTGCCTACAGACAGCCACCCAATCGTAAACAACTCCTAACCAACAATAATACTACAACCAGACTTAACACGGACACTGGCACCAGAGCCTGCAATAAACCCAGATGCCAACTTTGCTGCCACATACACCCGGACAACACCATTACTGGCCCCAACAACATCACACATACCATCTCGGGACTATTCAATTGCTCATCGCCTAACATTGTGTATGCCATCAAATGCCAACAGTGTCCTTCAGCTCTCTATATTGGACAAACAGGCCAAACCTTACGCCAAAGAATAAACGGACATAAATCTGACATCAAGAATCACAAAACAGAGAAACCAGTAGGAGAACACTTCAATCTCCCAGGACATTCTATACAAGATCTCAAAGTAGCTGTTTTACTACAAAGGAATTTCAGAAATAGACTGGAAAGAGAAGCTGCTGAATTGCAACTCATTACCAAACTTAAAACCATGGAGAGACCTGGTCTGAACAGAGACATTGGATTCTTATCTCATTATACATGACTAAGCCATTTCTCACCTTCTCACCCCTTGCCTTTTCCTGTAAGACCTATTACAGTCGTTAAGAGTCGTCAACAGGCTCATCTCAGCTATCTGCCAATCTCCCATTCCCACCACCCTTCTGAGTAATACCCCTCCCCACCTTCTCACTATATAGAAGGATCTGGCAACTTCTGTTTCAGTGTATCTGAAGAAGTGTGCATGCACACGAAAGCTCATACCAAGAACTAACTTAGTTGGTCTTTAAGGTGCTACAGGAAGGAATTTTTTTATTTTAACAATAATAATAATTTTTATTTATACCCCGCCCTCCCCAGCCAAGGCCGGGCTCAGAGCGGCTAACAAGCAATAATAAAAACAAGTTGAATGATTACAACTTAAAAACAAAATTAAAATACAACATTAAAATATTGAAACATTAAAATATTAAAATGTAGCCTCATCGCAGGAGGAGAAAGGAAAAGAAAAAAGAGGGGGAGGGAATTAAATTGGCTCCAAGCCAAAGGCCAGGCGGAACAACTTTGTCTTACAGACCTGTGGAAAGAAATCAGATCCTGCAGGGCCCTGGTGTCATGAGACAGAGCGTTCCACCAGGCCGGAGCCAGTGCTGAAAAGGCCCTGGCTCTGGTTGAGGCTAATCTAACTTCCTTAGGGCCCGGGACCACTAGGGTGTTGCTATTTATGGACCTTGAGGCTCTCAAGACTAGTATCCTGTTCTCACAATGCCCAGTGCAAAACCCACAAGATTTGACCACAAGACCTCACTCCTTTCCTGTGGTTTCCGGAAGCCCTTCCAGTCCGACTTAAGCCCGCCGCAAAGCGCGTCACGCAAAAATCAGCCACAGGCAGGTGCAGGCACAAGGCCACGTGCCTCTTGAAAGTAACACACAAACCAACAAGGCGATTCAGTCTCACCCCTGGAAAGTTTGGGGCGGGGAACCTGCCGCTTTGCAGAGGTTGCCGCTGGTCTCCGATTCCCCCTAGCTCCCCCCCAGCCTCCCCATGGGATAGTCAAGGGTCAGGGATGATTCCAACCGTGCTTGGAGGGTCCACCTGAGATAAGGGCCAGCTTAGGCACACAGGCCTTCAACTATCTGCAACAAAACATTGCCGTTTCCGTACATCGCAAGGCAGCAACAGGCCAGGATTCGCCGCTGACTGTGCTGTCCACACGTAGCCCCATCCCGATTCCTTTTTTTTCGGGGGGGATTGTTTTCAAGCACATATAACACACACTATAACACACAAACACACACACAGCCCTCCCCTCTCTCACACACACACTATGGGTTTGCATCTGCCAATGTCCCATGAAATGTTAAAGGCATTCAAGACCTTTCGTCTGGAAGTTTAAACACTGAGGAGCAATTGCAGGCAGCTTTTAGGGTCTAGCCTCAGAGATAGCGGTCAAGAGCCATTTTGGTTAGCATAGCATGCATATATATATATATATATATATATATATATATATATATATATAGTCGTGCCCCACACCCCAGTGTCCCTGTCAAAAGCCTTTTTTTCCAGAAAATGAAAAGGGAGTAGAGGAAAGAGGGGGGTGGAGCTGGGGGAAGGTCCCTGCAGGGTAGAAACACACCATAAATGATATGAAAATGGGCTTTTTTTTAGGACGGGGTGGTGGTGCTGGTGGTGGGTGAGGTTTGGATGGAGGGTGTGGGAAGAGAAATGGGGAGGTGTCTGGGAATGGGTTCTGGAGAGACCAGGAAGCAATGAAGAGGAGATGGGGGGAGGCAAGCCATATAGGCTCCAAGGCCCCTGAATTAGCACCTCCCCCCCCCACCCCAGTTTAACCTGCAAGGAGGTGGGACACACAGGTGTCCAGGCAAGGCAAGGTGAGAGGATGGCAGCACCAGCCTTGAAGCTCGGGCTAGCGGTGGGCCTGGGAACAGAGTGAGATGCTCTTGAAAGCTGATCTGGTGATGGGTTAAGGGGAGGGAAATTGGGGGGGGGGGCAGCGATGGTGAAAGGGATGGAGGGGGTTAATGGAGCAGAATGAGAAAGAGAGAGCCTGCAGGGGGGTGGCGGCATTAAAGAGCAGATGGAATAAAACACAACTATATAAGGGGTTTATAGAGCAGCAGCAAAAAAAATAGGGGGGGGGGGAGAGAGAGAAACAGGCTTGATGTGGAGAGCTAAGGGTGAGACGGTGAGCAAGACGCTTCCCGCCCCCGCTTCACCCGCCCGCCCAGATAGAATGAAGATTATTATTTTAAGGGAGGGAGGAAAATATTGCATGCAAGGTGGGAGAAAGTGATCGGATGGATTAAAATGACAGGATGGAGAATGTAATTGGGGGGGGGGGATGGATAGATTGGTAGAAAGGGAAGAAAAGGTTGAGGAGGATGGATTAGGCGGGGGGGGGGGAGTAGGATGCGCGAGGGAGAGGAGCGAAGAGGAAAGGCGAGCGGAGAACAGAAGGAAGCAGAAGGAGAGAGAGAAAAGGATGGATTAAAAACACAAGGGCGCACCTTTGTGCATGCCAGTGTATCGGTCCTTCAGCACCGTCAGCTCGTAGATCTGCCCGAACTGCTCGAAGAGGGGCTTGAGGTCCTTCTCCTCCAGGTTCCGGGGGATCTGCCCCACAAAGAGCTTGATAGCATCTAGGTCCTTCATGCCCTCGGGCTCAGAGATGCTGCCGCCGCTGCCGCTGCCGCCGCCGCTGCTCATGGGGGAGGCGCGGGGCGGTTGCTGGGATTGCGCCTTCCGCCTGGGCTCGCTCGCCGGCAGTCTGGCCATCCCCCGAGCCCCCAGCGCGGGCTGCGCAGTGGAGGATGCTGCGAGAAGGAAGGAGGCGGCGGCGGCGGCGCGCAAGATGCCACTGGAGGAGGGAAAAGGATGCTGCCGAGCGCAGCATCAGGACCACAAAAAGCAGCTGCTGGGCAGCGACACCGCCTGGCCGTTCCGGGGAAGTGCACGGGGGGGTTTCGGGGAGCGTAAAAGCGGGGTGCTACTGGGAGCGGGACTGGGAGCTTGGAAGTGTGGTGCGGGGGGGGGGTGAGGACGGGGGGGGGGTTATGTCCCAAACTAGGCAGGGATGCAAAGGCAAATATTAACCCAACGAACCGGGGAGGGCAATAAAGGATGCAACAAGGTGTTTGGTGATTTTGAAGAACCGCTTTGTTGAATTAAACAAAGGATGCAATTCAGCCAGGAACCTGTTCCTTAAAGTAGACAGACACACACACACACACACACACACTCCGCCACGCTTTCTTGCTCCCCCATCAGCTGCCAAAATAGACTGCCTTTACCCTCGGAGGTTCTGTTATAAATACTTTTAGACGCACATAAAGGGTCAAGGCGATGTGTTGCCGTCCAAATGTTGTTAGACTACCGTTCCCATCATCCCTGACCACCAGCCAGGCTGACAGGGGCTGACGGGAGCTGGAGTCTAGCAAAATCTCGATGGGCCACCAGTTCTCTGAAGTGGGGATTGTGAAGTCAATAACAGCCATTTATTGGTTACTAGTCACATTTATTTTTAGCAAAACGCCTCTTTGCATTTGTTAAATCCTCCTAGGGTGATTATTTTCCGGGATTTGTTTCCAAAGAACCGCAAGCACATGCACACACACGCACACACACAATCTCAGTAGCGGTTATATTTATTTGCTAACCACAACCGCGTTTTGTGTCATCCCTCTCTCACACCCACACTACCAGAGCAAATCTCAAAGTGATTTTTCAAAGTAGCTTGTCTCTTAGAATTTCTGGGTAGCTGCGCCGATTTGTAAGAATGACTGCCTTCAAGTTGAACCACTGTTCAGTAGACAGGGAAATCCCTGGGTAGGAGAGAGAGAGAGAAAAAAAAATATATTGGTTAATTGTTCACCAAGGGTGAAACTAAGAATTTCCTTCCGTCAGCTGTGTAAGATAACCATTTGTTCCTTTTCCCAAAGTTTTGAACCTGCTCCTATTTCTACATTTTGTCAGGTTGCGAAGAAAGAAAGAAAGAAAGAAAGAAAGAAAGAAAGAAAGAAAGAAAGAAAGAAAGAAAGATGATAGATAGATAGATAGATAGATGATAGATAGATAGATAGATAGATAGATAGATAGATAGATTGTGGACTAGAATCATCGCGAGGCCTTGGATGTTAGTACAGTTGGTGGGTGAGTCAAACCCTGTGCCCTGGCGCCACCTCGAGGCCACACAATTTTATACCTCTCCTCCCAGGTTTCGCATCGCCAGCCTTCTAGAATCTAGAGTTTCAGGTAGGTAGCCGTGTTGGTCTGACGCAGTCGAAATTAAAAATTAAAAAAAATTATCCAGTAGCACCTTAGAGACCAGCTAAGTTTGTTCTGGGTAGAAGCTTATATTTTTATTTTTTTTATTTATATCACCAGCCTTGTCGAAGATCTACCAGAAACTTTCCCCTGGAGAAGGGAAACGCCATCGTACCAAAGCTGGAATCCAGGGGTACCTGCCTACTTTAATAAAATATTGGGGGCGGAGGTAAGTCCCCCCCCCACACATAATGGATCACAAGATGTAGTGCACGCACACCATTTGAATTGCAATGCTCATTAATGGGGGGGAAGCCCCCTTAAATATTTTATTGGGGGGGGGCAAAGGGACCTCGGCCCTAGAAGTTGGCTCCTATGCTTGTCCGCATCCTGGCAAGAGGGAGGCACTGAAGGCGAGTGGCCCCCGTGTCCGAGGAAGTGGTCAGCTGCCTACTGTGGGTGGGTTTACTCTCCAGTATGCAGCCTGGGGGACACGGGTGGCGCTGTGGGTTCAAATCCCCACGACGGGGTGAGCTCCTGTTGCTCCGCCCCAGCTCCTGCCAACCTAGCAGTTCGAAAGCACCTCAGAGTGCAAGTAGATAAATAGGTACCGCTCCAGCGGGAAGGTAAACGGCGTTTCCGTGCGCTGCTCTGGTTCGCCAGAAGCGGCTTAGTCATGCTGGCCACATGACGCAGAAGCGGTCTGTGGACAAATGCTGGTTCCCTCGGCCTATAGAGCGAGATGATCGCACAACCCCAGAGTCGGTCACAACTGGACCTAATGGTCAGGGGTCCCTTTACCTTTACTATGCAGCCTGGAGACGCTTCCGGATCCTGCTCTGTCCCTGATCTGCAGGGTCAGGGATCCCCGATCCCTCCGTGACGTCACAGCAGCTTAGCCATTGACAATGGCGTGTGCCCAAGATCTGCCCCCTCACAAGTCTGCACCCTGCACTCTCCTGGAGAACTTTTGCCTGCCTGGACTCCAAACTCCGAAAACTCATCTTGTTTCCCTGGGGAGGTGCAGAAACTAGCCTCCTACCCAGATGTAAAACGGGCACCTGTTGCCTCGCCCACTTCTGCCTCTCTCTGCCCACCCACCCCCACCACTCTTGGCATGTGTGTCCCCCCACCCCACCCCGGGCTGAAAGCAGCTCCCAACGTCCCTCAGCCATTAAGAGCTTTGTAAGAAGAAAAGTAGAGACATGACCTTGCCAACGAAGGTCCATATAGTTAAAGCTCTGGTTTTCCCAGTAGTGATGTATGGAAGTGAGAACTGGACCATAAAGAAGGTTGATCGCCAAAGAATGGATGCTTTTGAATTCTGGTGCTGGAGGAGACTCTTGAGAGTCCCATGGACTGCAAGAAGATCGAACCTCTCCATTCGTAAGGAAATCAGCCCTGAGTGCTCACTGGAAGGACAGATCCTGAAGCTGAGGCTCCAAGACTTTGGCCACCTCATGAGAAGAGAAGACTCCCTGGGAAAGACCCTGATGTTGGGAAAGATGGAGGGCACAAGGAGAAGGGGACGATGGAGGACCAGATGGCTGGAGACTGTTCTGGAAGCTACCAGCATGAGTTTGACCAAACTGCGGGAAGCAGTGGAAGACAGGAGGGCCTGGCGTGCTCTGCTCCAGGGGGCCACGAAGAGGCGGACACGACTAAGCGACTCAACAACAACAAGAAGAAAACCTTCATGGCAAGATGCAGCTTGGCTGGAACTGCCTCCAGCCCACTCTGCACATCTGTTAAAGGGGGATAGGAATCCTGCCCTCCCTTGCATCTGGTCTTCGGGGAGCGACGACCCCTCCTCAATTGCCATTGACTATAGGAGACTGAGTGGGACGCAGGTGGCGCTGTGGTCTAAACCACTGAGCCTCTTGGGCTTGCCAATCAGAAGGTGGGCGGTTCGAATCCCCATGACGGGGTGAGCTCCCTTTGCTCGGTCCCTGCTCCTGCCAACCGAGCAGTTAGAAAGCACGTCAAAGTGCAAGTAGATAAATAGGTACCACTCCAGCGGGAAGGTAAACGGCGTTTCCGTGTGCTGCTCTGGTTCGCCAGAAGCGGCTTAGTGATGCGGGCCACATGACCCGGAAGCTGTACGTCGGCTCCCTCGGCCAGTAAAGCAAGATAAGGACCGCAACCCCAGAGTCAGTCACGACTGGACCTAATTGTCAGGGGTCCCTTTACCTTTATAGGAGACTGAAACTGGCACTTTCCGTATGCCAAGCAAGCATGCCCTCCTTTTAAAAAGAACGCAAGCGTCTAGTCCTCATCATTTTGATAAATTTACCCTGAGGCAGGCCTTTGGCTCAATGTTACCTCTCCACTGACAGGCAGCAGGTCTCCAGGGTTTCAGGTATGGGGCAGTCCTTAGCCCTCCCTAGAGACACTGAGGACAGAACCTGGGAACTTCTGCATGCCAAGCATGTGTCCTACTGCCACTGAGCTCAGGCCATAGTCAACCCAAAATGAAGCAATGGGTTAGTGCATCCAGCTGTTAACCAGAAGGTTGGTGGTTTGATGGCTGTGAGCAGGACTCTGGCATTGCAGGGGGTTGGACTAAATGACCCTTTGGTGTCCCTTGCAACTCTTTTTTAAAAATCTTATTCTTTTTACAGTCGAGCGGCATGTACAATTTATGAATTATTCCCCTTCCACTACACACCACTGAACATCAACACAAGGGCAATTCTAGCCACCAGGAAAGCTTCGCTGTCTTACTTGTCTTAGTGACTCAAAAAACAAAACAAAAAACACACCCAGCCCACCATTTAAAATAGAATCATAGAATCATAGAGTTGGAAGAGACCACAAGGGCCATCGAGTCCAACCCCCTGCCAAGCAGGAAACACCATCAGAGCACTCCTGACATATGGTTGTCAAGCCTCTGCTTAAAGACCTCCAAAGTAGGAGACTCCACCACACTCCTTGGCAGCAAATTCCACTGTCAAACAGCTCTTACTGTCAGGAAGTTCTTCCTAAGGTTTAGGTGGAATCTTCTTTCTTGTAGTTTGGATCCATTGCTCCGTGTCCGCTTCTCTGGAGCAGCAGAAAACAACCTTTCTCCCTCCTCTATGTGACCTCCTTTTATATATTTGAACATGGCTATCATATCACCCCTTAACCTCCTCTTCTCCAGGCTAAACATGCCCAGCTCCCTTAGCCGTTCCTCATAAGGCATCGTTTCCAGGCCTTTGACAAAATACTTTCCTGTCCATTAACAAAATTTGATGCAAAATAAACCCATTATTTAAAGAGCAGAAGTTTGTATACACTGCTGTTCTACATCCAATTTGCTAATGGGAAGGGGATTTGCAATAGGCTGGCAACCTTCTACAGACTCGTTCTCTTTATTACAGGAATGTTGGTGCAAGCTTTCACAAGTATTAAATGTGGCCGGCCATTTATGAATGTTGCATGAACACTGGAGACATGGAAGGCAAATTTCTATGTGCACTTGTGGAGTGGGGGGAATACAATTTTATGGATTTGATGCAAAAAGAACGCCAAGCCTTCTGAACTGTCTCCCAACTTAGAAATAAGCGATCTTTTTCAATGGAGTTTTCACAGAAACGACAGGAACTTGCCTCTTTGAACAAAGCCCCCGACGGAACTGAGCTTTCCCACTATAACTTATTTTGTATTCCATGCTAGATGTTTTGTTGTTTTTACACCGGGGCTCCGATGGAAATCAATTATGGTGAGGGAAAATGCGTGTTCACTTTCTAGTCTGCCTCTATGGGTTTCTAGACTTCTCTCAGAATGGAAACATGCTGGGGATTAAAATGCAGAACTCTGTACCTGGGAGGCCCAGTGGCTGCAGGGACACAATCCCCACTCAAAACTCAAAACAGGGTTGAGTCAGGGGAAGTTCCTCGCTGTTTTTCCATTAGTAAAGCTAACGCAAGGGACGCGGGTGGTGCTGTGGGTTAAACCAGAGCCTAGGACTTGCCGATTAGAAGGTCAGCGGTTTGAATCCCAGCGACAGGGTGAGCTCCTGTTGCTCGGTCCCTGCTCCTGCCAACCTAGCAGTTCAAAAGCACCTCAAAGTGCAAGTAGATAAATAGGTACCGCTCCAGCAGGAAGGTAAATGGCGTTTCTGTGCGCTGCTCTGGTTCACCAGAAGCGGCTCAGTCATGCTGGCCACATGACCCGGAAGCTGTACGCCGGCTCCCTCGGCCAATAAAGCAAGATGAGCGCCGCAACCCCAGAGTCGGTCACAGCTGGACCTAATGGTCAGGGGTCCCTTTACCCTTTACCTAAAGCTAAGGCAACACTGTGCACTGCCACCCTAAGATTAGTAATGTGCCTTATTGCTGCTGTTAAGTCGGGGCGATAAACAGGGATATGTTAACACCTGATCCCACCATGAATGATTCACTTTGAAAGCCCTTGTTACCCGCAATTGTTGCCATCGTATTACTGCGGAGGAGCCAAAGGATGTTCACAAAATTGTCCGATTTTCAGGAGGACAGTCGACAGGGCAGTACGATTTACAGTGTCAAAGGCCTTGGTCAGGTCAATAAACGCCATTTGGCTATGAGTGATTGCCAAAGAAGCAGCAGCAGCTATTAAGTAGAAGTCAAAAGTGAGCATGTGGAAAAGTGGGCCTCAGCCTGGATTTGGTTAGAGAGTGCTGCTGATAATGCCACGGCTGCAGGTTTGATCCGCGTTTGAGACAGCTGCATATTCCTGCATCACAGGGGGTTGGACTGGATGACCCTCAGGATCCCTTCCAATTCTATGTTGCAGATTCTATGTTGCAGGGCCACGGGTGGCGCTGTGGGTTAAACCACAGAGCCTAGGACTTGCCGATCAGAAGGTCGGCGGTTCGAATCCCCGCGACGGGGTGAGCTCCCGTTGCTCGGTCCCTGCTCCTGCCAACCTAGCAGTTCGAAAGCACGTCAAAGTGCAAGTAGATAAATAGGTACCACTCTGGCAGGAAGGTAAACAGCGTTTCCATGCGCTGCTCTGGTTCGCCAGAAGCGGCTTAGTCCTGCTGGCCACATGACCCGGAAGCTGTACGCCGGCTCCCTCGGCCAATAAAGCGAGATGAGTGCCGCAACCCCAGAGTCAGTCACGACTGGACCTAATGGTCAGGGGTCCCTTTACCTTTACCTATGTTGCAGATTGTGAGTCAGAAGTGGGTCTCAAGTCTGGACCAGGTGGGCTAGGACAGCCAGTGGACTAGGTCAGCCTTCCCCAGAAGCCCTGCTAGCTGCAGCTGATTAGAGCTGGATAGGCCAAGCCTTGCGGTAGGGATCGGCCACAAACTCGCGAAAACTCACTGAGTAACTCTTCCAGGAGGTGCCCAGAGAAGGAAGAATAGGCAGAGCTGAGTAAATATTGAACATTACAGCTCTGGCCGCTCTACCAAAGAGCTTCCCCTTCTCAGCACCCGCGTTCTCATCACCCTCCCCACCAAAACGAGGTATTAACCACCCTTACTCCCCACCCACCAGCTGCCACATCCATGTGGCAAACCCCACTTAACAAACAGCGCCCTAGATGTCAGAAAGCTGTGATATCAAGAAAGCTCAGGAGGAAACTTCGCAGTAGTTCTCTTTTAATTTACATGTGCACATCTTTTTTTAAAAAAACAAAACAAAACACAAACTGACCCCCCAAAGCAGCCCCTTCAAGTTCTCCATCTGACAGGCAGGCCCCCGCCCACCCCGCCAGCCCAAGGCTTCCACCCCCAAAGCTTAAAACCTATGGCACATGTGTTGCCTGCTTCTCGTACAGCAGCTTTGCACTTATGGAAATGTCTTTTTGCTCAGAGGAAGATTTCCAAGGGAAGGCGGGAGGAAGGAAAGAGAAGACAAAAAAAGAAGACGACACCCATTGTTCAGTCTGGAAGCAGTGTGTGTGTGTGTGTGTGTGTGTGTGTGTGTGTGTGTGTGAACGCCTGGGGCTCTGTCCCGAGGAAGGGGGTGGGGGAGCGGGAGGGGAGAGCAACGCAGGCCCGCAAAACGCAAGGGAGTGGGAAGGGCGTTTTCCGTCTCGGCTTCTGCCTCCTGCTCCAGTGTCGCGAAACGGAACGAGCAGCAGTAGCATCCAACACAGCGCTGGTCCGGACGGGCTCATTTCCAACGGTGGTGCCTCTGGAACCCTTTCATTGTTGCTTGGATTTCAGGGACAGTCTCTGCACCAACCTGTAAAGCAGACTGAAGTGCTGGGGGGGGGGCAGGGAACGGGGGCACACAAGCAGAGAGAGAGAGAGAGAAAAAAACAGACAGTAAGTGGGTGGCTCTGTATCTTCAAGATGAATGCTGAAACGGGCAGAGGGGGTGGGAGAAGTGTTTTCGAATCTGGCAGGCTGCAGCCACATCTGCAACAGCGGTACCTTAAAAGAGGGGCATGTCTGTTGCGCCACAATGAAACGTCCTATGGGGGGGGGGGCGGCGCAAGGCTTTCTTTGCTATAGCTCAATTCCCCACCCTTGGCCAGCCCACCCACCCATATCAAGTTAGGGAGGCGGCTTCGGGTGGATCACACCCATTGTCTCAAAAACCTGATTTTTAAGCCAGGATCTGGAGCACTGTGAAAGTGGTTCCATAAGGCCAATGGGAATCTACACTTGTTTTGTCTTTCTCTAACAATAGCCAGCACCTGGGCACCCCACCCCAAAGCAAAACAATACCCGGCAAATCAAAAATGGAGGGGAGTTTTTAAAAAGCCATTTGATATAGAAGAGTCAGGGGAGAATAATCTGTTCAGAGTTTAAAATTCTCCTCGGTTAAGTCTCAATCCTATTTACACCACACACACAACTCAAAATTTGTTCCGATTTCTGTGCATGAAATGAAATGAAATTAACGGGATGGACAAAAAATGTAGCCCCTGAATAGTTTTCCTTTCTGTCTGCAAGTTTTCAAGTTTCCTTGCAAACTTGAGGATTCGAAAGGTTAAAAAGGAATCTGTCCACATTAATCTGGCTTAATGAACTGCTAACAGATAGCCTCCATCATGAAAAGGCATGGAAGCCAGCACCTATTAAGAGGTGGAGGCAAAACTCAAAAATGTGGCAAAAGAAGCTTCTGAATAAACTTTGCCCCAACTCAGACAAGCCCTGGGGAAAAGAGAAAGCAGCTGCCTTGATTTCCTCTTGAAATTTGCTTGAGAGAGGCCACCACGGTCTGTTGCACACTCACCTGGACAGCAACATAGGCTACCCCGAGATAGGCAGCAATGCAGAGAGCCAGGAGGAGATCAAAGATGGCAGGTTTGACCCTGGAAAACAAGCCAAGTTTAGACGTGCGCACATTATGGAGTCCCTTAAAGCGCACACTTCATGCCCTCCTGCGCTACTTCCACAGAAATCGGTGGATTACAAAGTGAATGAGTAACAGGGATACAAAATAAAAAAATTCCTTCCAGTAGCACCTTAAAGACCAACTAAGTTAGTTCTTGGTATGAGCTTTCGTGTGCATGCACACTTCCTCAGATACACTGAAACAGAAGTTGCCAGACACTTCTATATAAGTGAGAAGGTGGGGAGGGGTATTACTCAGAAGGGTGGTGGGAATGGGAGATTGGCAGATAGCTGAGATGAGCCTGTTGACGACTCTTAATGACTGTAATAGGTCTTACAGGAAAAGGCAAGGGGTGAGAAGGTGAGAAATGGCTTAGTCATGTATAATGGGATAAGAATCCAATGTCTTTGTTCAGACCAGGTCTCTCCATGGTTTTAAGTTTGGTAATGAGTTGCAATTCAGCAGCTTCTCTTTCCAGTCTATTTCTGAAATCCCTTTGTAGTAAAACAGCTACTTTGAGATCTTGTATAGAATGTCCTGGGAGATTGAAGTGTTCTCCTACTGGTTTCTCTCACCAAGGAATACAAAGTCACCCTTTGAAGAGGGGAATGTTTTCTACTCCGCCAGAGCTGCTCATGTTCAGGTGGGTGCTGCTCAGAAAGGCCCGTGCCAGCTCCTCTCCCAGGACGCCCTCACCTCTTCTCCCTCTGGAAAGAAGAGTGTCCAATTTGCAGCGTCTGCCCCTCCCCACATGTTCTCCTACGAAATGTGCTCAGGGTCAGGTACACCACCAGCCTGAGAAGGCTGGCTTCTGACCCCTCTCTGTTGGGTGGGAAACAGATGGTGCATGGGAGGGGGCACCCAGCCCTGTCTGCTGGATTTAACCCCTATTTAACCCCTTCTGCAACCTGCTGGCTGGGGATGATGCCATCGCAGGCCATAACATCTGGCGAGTCCCAAGTTTGAGAAGGCTGCCTTGATAGGTTGGAAACACAGAGTGAGAGTGTGTAAGAGAGAGAGGAGAATAATGGCTGGGCAGGAAGGAGGAATCTCTTGAAGTTTCCTCCTTGGCTGGCAGATCCTCAGAGCCTGTGTATTCAAAGCAGGGCAATGCCAGCACCGCAAGGTGGGAGAAAAGGCTGACCACATTCCTGGGCAAGAGCCCAAGAGGAATTTGCACAGAACATTTCCCAATTCTTTCTGTGGGGTTGATATTAAGAGTTCTTCCTCCCCACCCCACACAGGCCAAGCCCTAGAACACAGGCCTTTGAGGGGGCCTCTGATCTCAGGGCAAAGAAATACAAAACAAGGTTGCCTGCACTTACCTATAAGCATTCATTACTTGCTTCAACTGGTCGTAGAAAACGAACTCGGGGTCCCTGCATGGGGTTTAGAAAAAGAGGGGCGCCGAATTAACCTGTTAATGTTTTTAAAACAGCTGTGCCTTTGAAAGTCACAGCACAACACAGTAAGCTGTAGAAATACACGGGGGCGCCATATGTACAGAGTCTGATCTAGCTCATCCTAAATCCTAATAATCTAACTAAGTTGCCTGAGGGAAGAGCTGTGGGGCTGGAGCTGCCTTGCCCCCCATTGCCAGCTCTGCTGGATCTGACCTGAGAGGAAAAGTGCTCCCGGGGAGGAACAGGCAACCAGCCCCACCAAGCTCCCACCCTCCTCCTACGAGGATTCCAACGGCCCTCAAGACTCAGACGGTGCGACAGAATCTGCTGTGGCGTTCCAGACTGGTCACCCTGGGTCTCGTCTGTGGAGGACGAATGGTTCCGGGGGGGGGGGGAGGAGCTCATTATCAGGGGCAGGAGACCCAGAACTGCCACGGACATCGGTGGGGAGCTGCTGCTCTTAACCGTGGTAGAAGAAGGGGAACTTTAATAACTTGGGCTTCAGACTGCTCTTTCCTCCTCCCTTCTATTCATTTCTCCTTGTGTGCCATGCCTTTTAAATATGATTTTTATTAAATTTTCTGTTTTACAATTTCAGATAAACATTTTACACGCTTAAGATATCAATGACTTCCCTTCTCTTTCCATGGTTCATTCTGCATATCATAAATTCCTGCATATTTTACAAAAACTATACTGATCGGTTTTCCATTATTACATCCATCAAAACTTATTTATACTATTGAATTTATCTTAATGCTGCCAGCATTTGCAGCTGTACAATTATTTTCCATATATTCAATAAATATTTTCCAATCTTCTTTAAATGTATGTTCTTCTTGTTCTCTTATTCTATATATTAAGTCTGCAAGTTGTGCATAGTCTGTCCATGTAAGTTGCCAATCTTTTTTTGGTTGGGACCTTGCTCGTTTTCCATTTTGGGGCTAACAAAACATGGGCTGCAGTAGAAGCATACATAAATACCATATTTTTCTGTGTCTGAGACGACCCCTATTTTTTTTTAAACCAAAATTAAGAAATTAAGTTGTAAAGCTTTTTGGGGGTGGGGGTGGGGGTGGGGGAGGTCACTTCCGCCAATCGCTCACCCGCCTGCCCACCACCGGCGATCGCTTGCCACAGCCACTGCCGACTGCACACCTGGCCGCAGCCACCAATTGTCTGCCCACTCGCTGCCACCAACAGCCCACCCGCCCACTTGCTGCAGCCACCAATCACCTGCTCAATTGCAGCAGCCACAACCAATCGCCAGCAGGCCTTGCCGCAGGCACCAATCACCCACCCAATCGCCGCTGCCAATCTCCTGCTTGCTGCTGCCAATAAGCGCACGTCCCCCTCTGCATTCACTATTCGTGTATAAGACGACACTCAATTTTTGCCTTTTTTTTTTTTAGCAAAAAGCAACGTCTGATACACAGAAAAATACGGTAACCTTTTGTGACACCTGGGAATTTCAGACTGAGTTATCCTCAACAGAAAGGACTCTGGTTTGTTTTTTTTTGGGGGGGGGGGGAGAAGTATTTTTAAACCTTTTTTTTTCAATTCATCATGGATCATTTCCCAATACAGTGGTACCTTGGGTTAAGAACTTAATTCGTTCTAGAGGTTCGTTCTTAACCTGAAACTGTTCTTAACCTGAAGTACCACTTTAGCTAATGGGGCCTCCCTCTGCCGCTGCGCCGCTGTCGCGTAATTTCTGTTCTCATCCTGAAGCAAAGTTCTTAAACCGAGGTACTATTTCTGGGTTAGCAGAGTCTGTAACCTGAAGCGTCTGTAACCCAAGGTACCACTGTACTCTTTTACCCAAACGCTCCTACCCCTCTTGGTAGTTTGTGTAGGAATAGCTGTTTGAGTGCTAGATGCACAGATGTGGGTTCAAGTCACACACCTTGTGAGAGAGCAAGCTTTGTTTCCTGCTACTCCAGAGGGGAGAACCTGAACCAGTGGATTCAAACACAATGAAAGGCGATTCCAGCTCAGTATTAGGAATAACTTTCCGAGGGTTAAGAGCTGTTGGACAGTGGAACAGAAAAGCTCAGAAGATGGCGGTGGCCTCTCCTTCATGGGAGGATTTTAAGCACAGGTTGGACGGCCACCTGCCAGGGATTCACTAGCTGAGATTCCTGCATTGCAGGGACTGGACTAGATGCCCTTGGTAATTTCAAACATTTATTTCAATTCATTATAAGTCATTTCCCAATACTCTTTTACCTTGTTACATGTCCATGCCATGCTTTTCTAAGGGAGTGTCTGAATACTGATTTTTGTAAGCCACTCTCAAAGCATTTCTGGCTAAAGAGCAGCGTATAAATGCCATCAATAAATAAGACACCAGCTGCGCCCTGAACCAGGACCACCCAGAGTCTTTCCTGGAGATGCTTTTTTACCTCTCTATGCCGCCCTAGAATCATAGAGTTGCAATAGACCACAAGGGCCATCGAGTCCAACCCCCTGCCAAGCAGGAAACACCATCAGAGAACTCCTGACATATGGTTGTCAAGCCTCTGCTTAAAGACCTCCAAAGGAGGAGACTCCACCACACTCCTTGGCAGCAAATTCCACTGTCAAACAGCTCTTACTGTCAGGAAGTTCTTCCTCATGTTTAGGTGGAATCTTCTTTCTTGTAGTTTGGATCCATTGCTCCGTGTCCGCTTCTCTGGAGCAGCAGAAAACAACCTTTCTCCCTCCTCTATGTGACATCCTTTTATATATTTGAACATGGCTATCATATCACCCCTTAACCTCCTCTTCTCCAGGCTAAACATGCCCAGCTCCCTTAGCCGTTCCTCATAAGGCATCGTTTCCAGGCCTTGGACCATTTTGGTTGCCCTCCTCTGGACACGTTCCAGTTTGTCAGTGTCCTTCTTGAACTGTGGTGCCCAGAACTGGACACAGTACTCCAGGTGAGGTCTGACCAGAGCAGAATACAGTGGCACTATTACTTCCCTTGATCTAGATGCTATACTCCTATTGATAGCATGTCTCTAACCACGTCAAAAAAGGGTGTGTGTGTGTGTGTGTGTGTGTGTGGATATTGAGGGCAGTTAACAGCACAAAAGAGCACCAGAGCAGAACAGGAAAAAGAGCA
This sequence comes from Podarcis bocagei, assembly GCF_964188305.1. Classification (NCBI taxonomy): domain Eukaryota; kingdom Metazoa; phylum Chordata; class Lepidosauria; order Squamata; family Lacertidae; genus Podarcis; species Podarcis bocagei. The sequence continues at coordinate 7,409,441 of NC_138144.1, read as the reverse complement.
AAGGGCAGCCCTGCTCTTACCGCTTGTCTGCCTTCACGTGATGCTGCTTGACATCTTTCAGGTAGCGGCTCATGTAATATTCCAGAGTGTTGATGAAAGTGCTGTCTTTGTCGACCAGCTGAGCGGCCCTTGGCTGACTGGTGAGCCAGTCCATCACGGACTCCATCTGTTCCTGCTGGATCTGCTGCAGAGGCAAGGCGGTGGGGAAGGGAGACAGGCAGTCGGTCTGCTCTGCAGATTAAAACCCCCACCACCCTCAGGCTTCCCCTTGCCCTGTGGGGAAGAGACCCCACTAGCAAGGCATGCTTACCATCTGTTCTGTGAAGATCTGGAGGTCAACAGGTACTCCCTAGAGGAACAGATACAGTGGAAAGTTTTCATCTATAAAGCACATTGGGAATTTTAGGCATCCTGCTATCTTTTTAGGCATCCTGCTATCACGGGCTTTCAATGCAAGAGACACATCCCAAAAGGGGAGAAGGATGGGGAGGGAAGAGAAAAACAAGCACACTCAGGCACCAATTCTTAAAGTTATGTGATGTGGGAGCGAGATGCTTCCCGTTTCCTAATTTTGTTAGCAGCAATGAATGAATACCAACCGCAAATAAAGGTAAAGGTAAAGGGACCCCTGACCATTAGGTCCAGTCACAGACGACTCTGGGGTTGTGGCGCTCATCAGGCTTTATTGGCCGAGGGAGCCGGCGTACAGCTTCCAGGTCATGTGGCCAGCATGACTAAGCCGCTTCTGGCGAACCAGAGCAGCGCACAGAAACGCCGTTTACCTTCCTGCCGGAGTGGTACCTATTTATCTACTTGCACTTTGAGGTGCTTTCGAACTGCTAGGTTGGCAGGAGCAGGGACCGAGAACGGGAGCTCACCCCGTCGCGGGGATTCGAACCGCCGACCTTCTGATCGGCAAGCCCTAGGCTCTGTGGTTTAACCCACAGTGCCACCCGCGTCCCTACCAACCGCAAAAATGTAAGGCAAACTTGGCAGCTTCAAGGTTTTTGGCCTTGATCGCTAAATACAAGTCAAACAAGCGTGCTAAATTAGACCACTCCCTGGGAAAACAGAACAAAAAATTCCAGTGCAAATCACCCAGTTCAAAATTTTCTGGGAAAGCACACATCACTGCTCATGCTATAAGTGAAAGATAATGTGAGGCACTCCTGACGCTAGGTTTCAAGATGGGCAGGCATGGCTTCTTCCAGAATAGCCTTTCTGAACAACCCTGCAGCCCTCAATGGTCAGTTCAGTGGCTGCTGAGCACACTTAATCCATGTTCTGCTGTCTTGGGTTTTTCTGGTCCCTCATTAGGGCTCCCCCCTCCCTGCAAGCATAAAATTTCTTTTGCTCCCCATGGAGCATGCTAATATTCCCTCCTTGTTTCTGAAGAGCCTTGTTTTGGCAACATGCTCCTCGTAACTCAGCACCTGACTGCGATGTTAGTGTATCTGATAATCACCACCAAGACCAGGGATGGTTTAGGGGAGGAAAGGAGCCAAATAGAGCTGGTCTTTCAGAATGGCCCTGTTGCCCCTTCTTTCCAGCCAGGTCAAGTGGCAGCCTACAGCTGACCGTTGATGCTGCCCTATCAGCCCCTCGGCTGCAATCGGTGGAATGGCTGCTAACAGTTCTGGGAGGGGGAGAGTCAAATGAGGAAATGTGATGGGGCCACGCTGAGCCTCTACCTCTGCTGTGGCTAGCGAAAACTGCCTGGGGGGAGAGCAGATGTAGAGAAAAAGAAAAAAACCCTCACCTTTTCTGTTAGGTTGTAGATAACCCGCGTCAAAGCCTCCACAACAATGCGGGTGTTGCGGGTTAGGATTTTGGGGTCGACCCGTGCCCTGCAAAGGGGAAAGGCAACAGCGGTGTCAAAAACATATTTTCCTGGGAGGGAGGGAGAGCAGGCATTTGAACGACTGACTACCAAGTTTCTCATTTGGGCCCCGTGTCGTGCAGTCTTCCGCCAGCAGTCCCACTTGGGCCTGAGGTCTTTAAAAAGGGACAACAAGCCCATGGTCCTCATAAACGTGGAAGCGAGCATGCAAACCAATGTCTTCCTTCAAAAAAGGGAGCAAGGCCCATACGACGCAGTTCATACAGCTGGCTATCCCACCCCCACCTTGACAGCAAGCCAATCTGGAGACGATGAAGCCTTGGGGTAGAATTCTGGGGGAGATACTCCCAACTGCAGTGGTAACTTTCAAGATCTGATGGCTGGCTGTGCTTGTTTTCCTCCTCCCTTTCCAACCCTTTCCCCTTTCGGCAAGGAACCATTTCAGATAACCAGGTGGCTAGGAAGGGTGCGCATGCTGCATTTTTAAAAAACGCTCCTCCACATTAATAATGCTATATATTGATTGAGGGACGCGGGTGGTGCTGTGGGTTAAACCACAGAGCCTAGAGCTTGCCGATCAGAAGGTTGGCGGTTCGAATCCCCGCAACGGGGTGAGCTCCCGCTGCTCTAGTGTGGTGTAGTGGTTAAGAGCGGTAGTCACGTAATCTGGGAAACTGGGTTCGTGTCTCCGCTCCTCCACATGCAGCTGCTGGGTGACCTTGGGCCAGTCACACTTCTGTGAAGTCTCTCAGCCCCACTCACCTCACAGAGTGTTTGTTGTGGGGGAGGAAGGGAAAGGAGAATGTTAGCCGCTTTGAGACTCCTGAAGGGGAGTGAAAGGCGGGATATCAAATCCAAACTCTTCTTCTTCTTCTTCTCTGTCCCAGCTCCTGCCAACCTAGCAGTTCGAAAGCACGTCAAAGTGCAAGTAGATAAATAGGCACGGCTCCGGCGGGAAGGTAAACGGCGTTTCCGTGTGCTGCTCTGGTTCGCCAGAAGCGGCTTAGTCCTGCTGGCCACATGACCCGGAAGCTGTCTGCGGACAAACACCGGCTCCCTCTGCCAATAAAGCGAGATGAGCGCCGCAACCCCAGAGTCGTCCACGACTGGACCAAATGGTCAGGGGTCCCTTTACCTTTAACTTTACATATTGATTGATAATCTGGTTGTTAAAATCTCTCTCTCTCTCTCTCTCTCTCTCTCTCTATATATATATATATATACAGTGGTACCTCGGGTTAAGTACTTAATTTGTTCCGGAGGTCCGTTCTTAACCTGAAACTGCTCTTAACCTGAAGCACCACTTTAGCTAATGGGGCCTCCTGCTGCCGTGGTGCCGGAGCACGATTTCTGTTCTCATCCTGAAGCAAAGTTCTTAACCCAAGGTACTATTTCTGGGTTAGTGGAGTCTGTAACCTGAAGCGTCTGTAACCCGAGGTACTACTGTATATATATGAATGCAAGTATAGCCCTGCTGGATGTGGTAAATGGCCCATTTAGTCCAGGAGCCTATTTTCGCAGTGGCCAACCAGAAGCCCCAACGGGAAATCTGCAAGCAGGACCCAAACACAAGAGCATTCTTGCCTCCTGCCGTTTCTAACAACTGTTATTCAGAAGCATTATTGCCTCCAGCCACGGTCTAACTCTCTTTTAAAGCCGTCCAAGTTGGTGGCCCTCCCTGCCTGCTGTGGGAGGGAGTTCCACAGTTTAACTATGTGCTATGTGTTAATATAGCACACTAAGGGACGAGGGTGGCACTGCGGGTTAAACCACAGAGCCTAGGACTTGCCGATCAGAAGGTCGGCGGTTCGAATCCCCGCTACCGGGTGAGCTCCCGTTGCTCGGTCCCTGCTCCTGCCAACCTAGCAGTTCGAAAGCACAAAAAGTGCAAGTAGATAAATAGGTACCGCTCCGGCAGGAAGGTAAACAGCGTTTCCGTGCGCTGCTCTGGTTCACCAGAAGCGGCTTAGTCATGCTGGCCACATGACCCGGAAGCTGAACGCCGGCTCCCTCGGCCAATAAAGCGAGATGAGCGCCGCAACCCCAGTCAGTCACGACTGGACCTAATGGTCAGGGGTCCCTTTACCTTTACCTTATGTGTTAGCTATGCACAGTAGGAAAGCTAGGATACCAGTAAGTTTGCCACCCCAAACTGGTGTTAACAGGGGAAAAGGATCTTTTCACCCTGCAGGTGTTGCCGGGCTACAACATCCCATCATCCCTGTTGGGTGCTGCTGCATGGGCCGGCATGGCTTCCCCACCCCTACTTCATACCACGACTGAGGGCCAAACTGGAAGTCACCACTGGCTTTTCACACACTTTTCACACACAACGGAGGGCAAGCTACTGGACTTGCGCAAGGAATTCCGGTTCCAGAGAAACATACAAAGCTTTTCGTACAAAATGCCTCCACACCCACCCACTGCTACGTTGCAGTGAGGCTGGGAGGGAGACAGAGACAGAAAGAGAAACGATAGAAGAGCCTAAGCCCGTCCTGCCAGATCATAGAGCATTCAGACATGCAGGCTCTTTGCCTCCCAGCCAGAACTCGTGGGATTCATGTTTAGAAGACGTGGTTTAAGAAACAGCTTACGTGGTTTAAGGAACAGCTTACGTGGTTTAAGAAAAGGGAAATGGCTACACTTCCCCCTGCATAACGTTTGTCTGCCAACAGGTAATATTAAGTCTCCACTGCTAAATGCAATCTCACATGTTCAGCTCCTGAGCCAAGTGGCAGCACTCCAAGATTATGCCCTATGGAATGGCTGTAAGCTTGATGACAGAGCACCTGCCGTGACACCAGAAGGATCCAGTTTCAGACTCTGAATCTCCAGTTAGGGCTGTAGGAAAAGGTTAAAAAGTAAAGGACCCCTGGACAGTTAAGGCCAGTCAAAGGTGACTATGGGGTTGCGGCGCTCATCTCGCTTTCAGGCAGAGGGAGCCGATGTTGGTCCACAGACAGCTTTCCAGGTCATGTGGCAAGCAGGACTAGACCGCTTCAGCCGCAACGGGACACTGACAGAAACCAGAGCGCATGGAAACGCTGTTTACCTTCCCACTGCAGCGGTACCTATTTATTTACTTGCACTGGTGTGATTTTGAACTGCTATTTTGGCAGGAGCTGGGACTGAGCAACGGGAGCTCACTCCGTTACGGGGATTAGAACGGCCAGCCTTCTGATTGGCAAGCCCAAGAGGCTCAGCGGTTTAGATCACAGTGCCACCCACATCCTTGCTGGGAAAGGGCTCCAGTCTGAACCCCTGGAGAGCTACTGCCAGCCAGTGTGGGCAATGGTGAGTTAATGGGCCCAAATGGCTTGACTCAGTAAGAGGCAGCTTCATGTTTCCTAATGAGTTCAAGGTTCGTTTTCTGATAATGATCCTAAGCTCACATGTGCAAGTAGACCAGCAGCTGAAAGCTATTGCCACCCCCTGCCAGCCCTTATTGCAGCCTCCTCACCCAGCGGCTGACCTCACGTCCATGATGCTCTTGCGCAGGCCGTCTCGGTGGCTCTCGAGGTGGGAGACGGTGAAGGCTGGGAGGCGTCGGATGGCAAAGCGCTCGTGCTCCCAGGCCAGCATGTCTTCCGCGAGGTTGATTTTCTTGTGCACCATGGAGAACCTCACCTCTGGGAACTGGCTGGCAACCACCTGGGAGACAAGTCACCAGAAAGAGAGGGGTGAGGAGGCGCCAAGCAACTTGCCTCCGGGGCACAGTTAGCAACTCCCTCGCAACCCTGCTTTTCGTAAAACAGGGTCTGCGCCTTTGCCATGCTGCGCAACCCCAATCTATTCCCAAAAGGGGAATAGTAATAGTAGTAATAATAATAAATTTATACCCCACCCATCTGGCTGGGTTTTCCCAGCCACTCTGGGCGGCTTCCAACGAAGATTAAAAATACATTAAAGCATCAGTCATTAAAAACTTCCCTAAACAGGGCTCAGTGAGAGAGGGTCTGCTTTTCATCTCCAGCTAGGACCGGGAGAGACTCCCTGCCTGACACCCTGGAGAGACACTGCCAGTCAGTGTGGGTGATGCTGAGCTAGATGGACCAATGGACTGTTTTAAAACAGTCATGAGTGAAGTGAAGGCACAAGACTGGGGGTTGGTCATCAGGTGAGCTGCGCACAGGTGAGCTGCATGCAAGCTGCTGGCTAGCCCTGTGGAGCCTCCTTTTATTGAGACAAATATGCAAACCAGGCAGATACATTTTGGGCTATGACCTTTACACATCTTCGGTCCCGAGATCGTGGGGTGGTACCAAGTTATTTTGGCACCTGTTTCCACCACGTCATTTTCCCCTTGCACAGTGTATGATGAAGGAGACAAAAGGTCTCAGGGACAAAGGTTACAGACAGGACACCGCAGACTGCTGAAACCACAAAAGGTCAGACAGAGGGAATGATGTTCAGACAGCAGTGGCTTGTCTGAGGGGGGAGTATTCTATGCACCCCAGGGTCACGCGTGCAGGCAGACTGTGGCCGCCTGCTGGTGGGGAGTGTGCTCCCTCCGGACCCCACTGCCCACTCCACGATATCCCTACACATGAGGACTAGAATCTTACTTCAATTTTTAAAGGAAAGGACCGTGCCTCAGCGGCAGAGCACCCGCTTCACATTCAGCTTTCAGGTTCAGTCCTCTGCATCTTCAGGTAGGGATGGCAACTGTCCCCTGCCTGAAACCCTGTAGTTTCCAAGCCACCTTCAAAGGTAGCCCCATGTAGCAGTAGTCCAAGTGGGAGATAACCAGAACATGGACCACTCTGGCGTGACAGGGCACAGGCAGGTAGGGTCTCAGCCAGTGTACCCAATGCAGCTGGTAGACAGCTGCCCTGGACACAGAACTGACCTGTGAATCCATGACTCCCAGGCTGTGCACCTGTTCCTTTAGGTGCGCAGTTACCCCTACAGGACTGGGGAGTCCTCCACACCTGTGTCCCCCAGAAAAAGTAATTCTGTAGTAAGGACAGCTGCTCCAGAAAAGGGGGAAGAGGCATCCGCATTAGCCGGAGCACAGTGAGATGTTCTGCCAGGAAGGCACACTGAGTGTTCAACTGCTGCTGCCCTCCCATTTTGCCCAACACACGCCAGCCTGACCCCCTTTGTTTACCAGCTCCAGCTCCTTCAGAAAAGCATGCTGAAGGGTCCCCTCTTTTGGAGGCTTCGAGACGTGTAGGTGGAGACTGTTCCCTCTCCCCAGAGTGTCCAGACAGAGTACGAAGGCCACGTTGTCCTGCAGCAAACTGGAATCTGAAATAAGGGATGTGAAATGGCCATCATCCTACAAAGAGTTATGGGGCGGGGAAGGAGGTGGAAGAGACATCTTTGCATGCTCTTTATGCAACATGAAAAACCACTGGTTGTCAGCTAAGACCAGGGATAGTCGCAAGCTATTTATTGAGAGCTACACGCTCCCATTTCTAAAAGTGAGAAAATTAGGCCCATAGCTTCCCAGTCATCCTCCTGATGCCTCCTCTCCCCTCCTGGCCAACTCATAAGCCAGGTCCTGCACCTGGCCGTAGAACCTCCAGGTTTATGGGGAATATAACAATAAGCCTGCAGCACCTGTGTGATCCAAGTTGTCTTCCAGCCACCGCTTGGTCCCTTGATAGTTAAACTTGCCACCTCCAGACGCAAAGAACAGCAGATTATACCTGGGGAGCAAAGAGAAGGGTCAAGCTTACATTCTGGCCATTGCACCCCCGCTTTGGGCAAAAGGCCTCCCAGAAGAGAAATTCGACTTACCCGGCGTGTGTCCGTTTGTACGTGTAGAGGCGAGAGAACAGCCTGGCCAGTTCCAGGAGCATGGCAACTCCACTGCCGTTGGAGTCGGCGCCATGGGAGAGCCACTGGGGGGGGGGGGAGAAAGAATATCCAATATTAAGGGCAACTTTGGGTTTGGGGACACACTAGCAAAGGGGGGACGGGAAGCAAGCCAGATCCTTGCAGAGCAAGCCAAGTCATTGCCACACATTGCAGCCAGCAGGAAGCTGGGATTTTTTTGCCACTGAATGGTGCAACAAGCCACAAACATCTGCAGCTTTTTTTAAAAAAAATAGAACAGCTGTGATCCACAAAAGGGAAGGGCAGCCGGGTGCTGAGAACAGTCAAGGTGGGAGGGCAGCTTGCCTTCCAGCCCTGCTTGTGAGCTCCCTCCTCAATAAACACATGAGACGTAACCGGCTGTGTTCTTAGATAAATAAGGTATACAATTCATAGTAGCAAATTGTAAATTTCAACAGAAGTAACTCATAAAGTTCAACAAACAAACAAAGCAGAAGACCCAGTGGATCAGATCATTCTACAGTCAGTTCATGCATAAGGTCTGCCCAAATTTAAAGGAACTGTTAGTGAAGGTGAAGAAGAAGAAGAAGGAGGAGGAGGAGGAGGAGGAGGAGGAGGAGGAGGAGTAGTAGTTTGGATTTGATATCCCGCCTTTCACTCCCCTTCAGGAGTCTCAAAGCGGCTAACATTCTCCTTTCCCTTCCTCCCCCACAACAAACACTCTGTGAGGTGAGTGGGGCTGAGAGACTTCAAAGAAATGTGACTGGCCCAAGGTCACCCAGCAGCTGCAAGTGGAGGAGCGGAGACACGAACCCGGTTCCCCAGATTACGAGACTACCGCTCTTAACCACTACACCACACTGGCTCTCTATAACAACATAGGTGGCTTGATAAGTGAGCCATGCTGCAGTATACAGAAAGGCCTAAGCAAGCATGGGGCAACAGCCGACAGAAACTTACCGGTGCCACTCCAAAAGAGTCATAGTGAGCGACTACTACAATAGTAGGCAAGTCCTCTCCTCCCAGACCAGTCAGCCGACCCTAGCAAGGGGAGCAGGGGAGGAATCATTACATCAAGGCCATTTCTGCCACTGTGTCAATGCAAGACACCACACATCACCTCTGCCTCCTCGTGAAATCTAGGGAATTGCAGAGTTGGAAGGTATCCTGAGGGTCATCTAGTCCAACCCCCTGCAATTTTAGGAATCTCAGCTAAAGCATCCTTGACAGGTGGCCATCCAACCTCTGCTTAAAAACCTCCAATGAAGTCCGTCACCTTCCAAGGGAGTCTGTTCCATTGTCGAACAGCTCTTAGAGTATTATTGCTATTGTAAATCACTTTCTAAACACCTTCAGAATCTCTGCTGTAAATCATTTCTGAACACTTTCAAAATCCCTACACTGACTTCTCGTCTGCTCCCTTACCCAGCGTAGGCTCCTTGGTTTGGTTTTGGGTTTTTTGTTCCTTCCCAGCCCTTCTCACCTATGCCTATTGCTCATGACTTTTACTCCTGGAGCTCCACAAGCCTCGACTGTCCAAAGGTCTCCAGCTCCACCCAAAGATTCACGTATCATCTCTTAAACTCCGAACCGCCTCCCTCCTCCTTTCAAATCTTTCCTCACACCTTTTCTGCAAAGCCTTTGGCACCGCTGCCTATACCACTTTGTGCCCTGTCGCAACCTGCCAGCCTGTAACCAGGCCCATGCAGATGTATTGATTTTATTAATAATTCGGAAGTTTTTCGGGGGGGGGGGGAGCCTCATAATAATATCATGGCAGTGTACAATAAAATACGTAAGACAAATGGCAAACAATGAATCTTATTAATTCTCTAAGAATGCTTGGTGGAAACAAACAAAAAAGTAATAACATGCAAGGATTGGATATTCTTTCTCTGCCTTATTTACTGCATCCACTTCCACTGCATTTCCTTATCACCCCTATGTCAAAATTTAGACTGTAAACTCCTCCAGAAAGAGACTTTTCCTCCAGAAAGAGGACTGTCTGCTTCTAATCGCCAGAAGCATGATGCACACTGATTGAACAATAATTTTAGTAAAATGATTTTTTTAAAAGCAGGGTTAAGAGTCAGGCTTGTGAAAAGTAGTTAAGACTAGACTCTGGGAACCTGTACTCTTGGCTTGGTAGCCCAAAACAAGTGCCTCCTTGGCCCTAGCAGATATGCCCCAGCTCTTCCTGAGCTTGCAAAGTTACATTTGTGCCCATTTTATTTAACAAAAAGCACGCACCATTTTCACCGTGGTGTTTTTTTTTAAAAAAACCAACCTCTAAGCAGCTTACAATAAATATTAAAGATTATCAATTTTTAAAAGTAAAAAATAAATAAAAACTAATTAAAATCAACAGCAAAAAGATTAAAGCACGTCAACATTCGTGTATCTGGACAGACTTGCCTAAAAAGAAAAAGAATGTTTTAAGCAGACACATAAAAGTGTACAGCAAAGGTCAATGGGCAAGGAGTTCCAAAGTGCAGGTGCCACCATACTAAATGAATGATTTCTTACAAGGGCAGAATGAGCACTTACTGCGGCACCTGTAACAGTGCCAGCACTGCAGGTCGACGCAGTTGAGTGGGCACATAAATGGTTAAGGCAAACGTGCAGGTAAACTGGGCCCAGGCAGTTATTATGTACCAAAAGTAAATGTTAAGAATTCTGCTCATATTGATCCGGAGCAGATTCCAACGTATAGTTAGCAGAGCAAAATAAACTTAGCACGTTGTAGGATTCCCAAACAAAATAGACCAGAGGCAATTAACATTCCATCCAGCAGAGCTTTACTGCTACTGAAGGCAAATGAGCATAATGGTCACAAATCCAATTCATTCAGGATTGGTCCCGTCCATAAGAAATCCAGTTGCAGCAGACTTAACCTAAATTTACAATAACTCATAAGAAGACTAAAACTAAGCACTTAAGCATACTATATACAGAACACCACACCAGAAGGAAAGAAAGACAGAATGTGAAACTCGGGCTCCTTCTGGCCTATTATTATAGCCAGCGTGACCTTGGGTGAAAGAGATAACAGGACCAGTTTAAACCAGCTGTTCAGCTTCTCTGAAGGTATAAACCGAACATCAGGAACCTTTTGCTTGTTTCTAGGCAGAACAGAAGCCTGCTTGTTAGCTAGGAACTTCAGTTTGTATCACACAGGGAAGCTTCCAGATCCCTCTTGAATCAATCAGTATAGACAAGATCTCTACACTTTAGATCAATTACCTTCTGCACCAAGAAATGCAAACTGACAGTAACACCTTGAAGTTGGCCTGGCAGGAATATGGCAACCAGTACAGACTTGGTTTTGGTTGGCTTGCTTGCGGGTTTATTAAATTTGTACACTGACCTTCAACGAAATATCACAGGGCGGTTCAGCCCTCTGAGCAGAAGTGTTGCAAGCTGATAGGGTCTCTCACTCCTATCAGCAATTGCGCTGTAGCACTCTGCCCTAACTACAGTTTCTGGGTCAAGCGCAAAAGAAGCCCCGCACAGTGCATTATGGTAATCCAACCTTGAAAAGTCAATATGCCAGGAAGTGCTCCCGAACTCACCTCCACACTGGTGATGAGCCAGTCGCTGACTGCTTTGCTCTGAGCCCCACTGGTCACCATCTGGAAGCCGTTGGCAGTTGCTGTGTGTAAAAGTACTAGGAAGAAAACAGCTGAATAAAGATAAGAGTACACAGCTACACTTTGCCTTCATTCACAACAGTATCAGAAACCTTGCAAATTGCGGGGAGTATAGAAGACACATATGGATTTGAGCCGGCATGGTTTATATATTCTGGACAGTCTTTTCTATCCACGGTCAAGGTTTGAACTCTTTATATTTAACATAAATTTTCAAAATATAACAGGAATTGGGTTCATGTATACATTTCTGATCACAATTCAAAGTGTTAGTGCTGACCTTTAAAGCCCTAAACGGACTCTGCCCTGTAGACCTGAAGGAGCGTCTCCACCCCCATCGTCCAGCCTGGACACTGAGGTCCAGCTCCAAGGGCCTTCTGGCAGTTCCCTCACTGTGAGGTTACAGGGAACCAGGCAGAGGGTCTTCTCAGTAGTCGCACCCGCCCTGTGGAACGCCCTCCCACCGGATGTAAAGGAAATAAACAACTGAAGGCAGCCCTGTTTGGGGAAGTTTATAATGTTTGATTGTGTTTTTTATATTCTGTTGGGAGCTGCCCAGAGTGTCTGGGAAACGCAGCCAGATGGGCAGGGTATAAATAATAAAATTATTATTAATAATTATTATGAATTTCAATGAGTCTGTTCTGAGTAAAACTTAGTTGGAAACAACCCATTGCCTCAGGCTTCTTCATAATGTAACCATGTAGTCCTATTCCTGTCTACTAAAAAACAAAACCCACTGAGTCCCATGGTGTTTAATCCCAGATAAGGGGGTATAGTATTCTAGAGCTGGATCTTTCCCAACACCTGCCAAGCTTTTTTTTAATGATCCCTCTCTTATACCAGTAGCAAAGCCTGTTGGATCTATCTGGAGTTGCTGTTCCAAATATGAGGTGCCACCTCTGAAAAGGCCCTTGGAAGATGGTCTTAAAGGGAGGCGACCCCTGAAGCTAATCCCAGTTATTTTTTTGAAAGAGGCCTACCTTCAGCAGCTGAAGCTGAGCCTTGCGACGCAGAAGCCGCCTGCGTTTGCTCGTAGATCGAGAGGAGATCATCATCTTCCTCAGCAAAGTAGACCGGCACAATGGTTTCCATCGCCAGCATTTCTGGCTCAATCTCCATGAATTGCTGAGGAGGAGCAGATAAAAGACTCAGTGACTTGCAGAGGAGGACTCCGCTCACCCTCCGGACCTCACTTGGAGGAGGCACACAAAGAAGGTCCTCAGAGGATGATCTCGGGGTCCAGGCAGAAGCCATAATATCGGCTTGATTACAGGTGGCATAAGGATTTCTGGAATTAAGCAGGGGAGGCAGTTTCAGCACGCTGAAGCACAATTATGAACGTAAGGCAGGGGCCTCAAAGGGATGCTTACCCGGATGACATCCTGAGGCACCGAATACATGTTCTGTGGCAGGATGATCACCACGGCACCGGCCGACTGGCGAAGCGCCTTCTGGTACTGTTCGTAGGAGAAGTCCATCAGCCGCATCATCACGCAGCGGCGGCTCAAGACATCCGCCTCCACTGTGCGAGCCTCTGTATTTAGCATGGCATTCCGAGTGCCTGTCAAAAGCAGAGAAAGGGGCCTAGTACGTAGCCATGAAGGTACTTTAGATCCACAGATATGAGGCCTCCCCATGTCCTAAAAAGAGAATGTGAATGCTTAATTGCCTGTTTCCTCCTCCCTCCTAATCTGTTCCTTTTCTCTCATGTCTTTTTTGGAATTTTTTAAGACTGTGCCTTTTTAGGGGAGTGGAGAGATTACTAAGCTGCTCTGGGAGTCTTCACTGGCTGGAGAATGGGATTTTTTTAAAAAAAGTTCTTTAAATAAATCAACACCACCACCTCCCCAACCCTTTAAGGTCAATTCTCAGGTTGTGTAGTATTGACTATGAAGGGCTGGTACCATCAGGAACGTTCAGTGATCAGTTCTGAAGATGCTTTGCCAACGTTGGCAGGTGTAGATCTTGCCAAGAGAGCAGAGTTGAAAAAGCTTAGTAGAAACCACGCAGTGGGAATGCCACATGCCTTTGTTGTGGGGGCTCACGCCATGAACTGTCAACTCCCAAACTCACCGTGTGACACGATTTGGAAAGGAAGTGAGCTGCGACAGCATGTGAGCCACAACTCTAGTGTAGAGCTACAATTTAATGCACAGCTTCTCCACCCGCTGTGACTGGGGTGCATTTTGATGTCAAAGCAATTTTATCTGTACGATTTTATTTTAAACTACTTTAATAACTGCACTGCCTTTCTTTATTGCAATTGGCATACTTGCTTATTTTAATGTTTCGCTTTTGGGTCTATTATACCAAATCACACAGGGTGGTAAAAACAAAAAGTTATAGTAGCAGCAGCAGTTTCAAAAAGTTCTCTCCAAACCATGCAGAAAGGCAGTAAAATGGCAAATGCAATTCAGTGTAAGCAAGTGTAAAATGGCGCACATTGGGGCAAAAATTCCTAACTTCACATATACGCTAACAGGGTCTGACCTGGTGGTGACTGACCAGGAAAGACATCTTGGGGCCATGGTGGATAGCTCGATGAAAATGTCGACCCAGTGTGCAGCAGCTGTGAAAAAGGTGAATTCCATGTTAGGGATCATTAGGAAAGGGACTGGAAATAAAACGACTACTACGATAATGCCATTATATGAATCTACAGTGAGACCACACTTGCAATACTGCTGTACAGTTTTGGTTGCCTCACCTTGGAAAGGTTACTACAGAGCTGGAACGATCAAGGGACTAGAGCAACTCTCCCATGAGGAAAGATTACAACATCTGGGACTCATTAGCTTAGAAAAAAAAGGCAGCTAAGTGGGCGGAGAACATGATAAGAAGTTATGCATTGTGTGGAGGAAGTAGATTCTGAATACGATAACTTGGGGGCATGCAATGAAGCTGAAGCATGGAAGGTTCAGGACAGACAAAAGGAAAACCTTTGTCACACAGGGCATAAACTGTGGCTACCAAACTTACTGTACGCTTGTGAAATATAGACCACTTATAAACAACATCTCCGACTCCTTTCAACATTTCATCAATGGTAAAATTCCATTCAATTTTACAGATCACTTGGGAAGACAGGCGAACTAACGCCAGTGTACTAGAAGAAGCAAAGATCACCAGTGTGGAAGCAATGATTCTGCAACATCAACTTTGTTGGACTGGTTATGTTGTTCAGATGCCTGATTAACGTCTTCCAAAGCAACTACTCTATTCCAAACTTAAAAATGGAAAGTGTAATGCTGGTCGTCAGCAAAAGAGGTTTAAAGACTCTCTCAATGCAAATCTAAAAAAAATGTAGTATAAACACCGACAACTGGGAAACACTGGCCTGCAAACCCTCCAAAGCAGCCTTTGCCAAAGGTGTCATGGGCTTTGAAGACGCTCGAAATCAGGACAAAAGGGAGAAACGTGCTAAGAGGAAGGCACGTTTGGCAAACCCTCACCATGACCAACTCCCACCCAGAAACCTATGTCCCCACTGTGGAAGGACGTGTGGATCCAGAATTGGCCTCCAGTCACTTACAGATTCACTGTTAAGACCGTGCTCATAGAAGACAATCTTACTCGGCTACGAGGGATTGCCAAAGAAGAAGAAACAGCTATGGAATTCACAAACCACAATGGATACCAACTTAGATGGCTTTAAAAAGGAGATCATAAAATTCATGCAGGATAAATCTATCAATAGTTACTTGATGGCATTATACAGTGGTACCTCGGGTTACATACGCTTCAGGTTACATACGCTTCAAGTTACAGACTCCGCTGACCCAGAAATAGTACATCGGGTTAAGAACTTTGCTTCAGGAAGAGAACAGAAATCATGCTCCGGCGGCGTGGTGGCAGCAGGAGGCCCCATTAGCTAAAATGGTGCTTCAGGTTAAGAACAGTTTCAGGTTAAGAACGGACCTCCGGAATGAATTAAGTACTTAACCCGAAGTACCACTGTATTACTTTCAGAATTAAGAGGCAGCATATGCCTTTGAAAGCTAGTTGCTAGGTTTCACAAGCAGTTAAGCACCTGACATTTAACTGACAAACGGGAGAAGAGAATGCTTGACTAGAAGGGTCTCTGGCCTGATTCAGCAGGACTCTTTTTGTTTGGGGGTAGGGGGAAGCAATAGGTGTCCACCTTTCACCTGTAGGGAGCAGGAATATTGTCTTTAGATTGGAAGAGTAGTGGACGATTCCAGGCTGTGTAGTATAAAAATATGTGTAGGATGCTAACTTTGTGAGACATGTTTTCAAGAATGAGAAACAAGGCAAAATATCTAGGTACCACTGAGGGCTCTGCAGCTGTCGTTGAAATCTTCCCTCCAAAATTTTCCCCAGATTATAGCTCATTTTTGGTGTCTGCTCGTTGCCACTCAGTGTATCTGTTTTGAGTGGTTAGGGAAATGTGCAGATAGTTCCCTAGTGCCATCACAGTGAACCCTTTTAATCCTAATGTAACTTATTTGCACAGCAGTTTGACAATATACCATATTTTTTGCTCTATAAGACTCACTTTTTCCCTCCTAAAAAGTAAGGGGGAAATGTGTGTGCGTCTTATGGAGCGAATGCAGGCTGCGCAGCTATCCCAGAAGCCAGAACAGCAAGAGGGATTGCTGCTTTCACTGCGCAGCGATCCCTCTTGCTGTTCTGGCTTCTGAGATTCAGATTATTATTTTTCTTGTTTTCCTCCTCCAAAAACTAGGTGCGTCTTGCGGTCTGGTGCGTCTTATAGAGCGAAAAATACTGTAATTGTAAAAAAAAAACAAAAACCCAACCCCAAAACCTCCAGCTGTCTCTTTGACAATCATTCCCTAGAAACAGGAAGGGGGTGTCAGCCAGTGATAAAACACCTGCTTTTTCATGCATAAGGTCCCAGGTTGAATCCTGACACCTCCCATTAAAAGGGACACACCTCTGTCCAGAGCCCTGTTCTAAGCTATAGGCCAGAGACCACTGAGATAAATGGAATGGTAGCACGACTCAATATGAAGTAGCTTTCTACACCCATGCGTGTTAAAACTCTGCCTGTCATCGTCCCTCTCCAAAGGCTCTCCCTCCCTTGCAGATCCTCACAGAGCAGCTGCATGAAACCAGGCACTTGCTTCCAAGACTGGTGGTCTTAGCTAAATATGGGTAGGAACCTGTCTTGATTTGCAGTAGCCCCAGTAAGGAGTCGGTCACGCACTGTGAGAAGTGAGTGACTGGAGAGGGGAAATAACACATGAGCCTGGAGGCTACACCTGCTGCGTGGAAATACGTTTTTACTACAGCAGCTGCTTAGCCTGTAAAAGTGGGTGCAAAAATACCAATTGCTGCCTCTTGCAGGGCAAGTGTGTCTTTAATAGTGAGGATTTCAAAGGCAGGCTCTAGTTCAGGGGTCTGCAACCCGCGGCTCCGGAGCCGCATGTCGCTCTTTTACACCTTTGCCGCGGCTCCAGGGCGGATACTAGCGAGGGGAGGAGGCGCATTGTGCGCCCCGACACTCCCCACTGTGGCGGGTGCTGTACTGGCTGTGACGTCGCATGGGGGCGGTGCATGCGTTAGTCACGCACCGTCCCGACGTCGCCTTCCCGCCCGCTGTCAGATCACGGCTCCGGAGATATATTTGTTTTAAATGTCGCAATGGTTTTGCAGCTCCCAGTTTTTTTTCCTTCGGAAACGGGTCCAAGTGGCTCTTTTTGTCTTAAAGGTTGCAGACCCCTGCTCTAGTTTCTCCTGGCCAATCGGGCAGGAGCTGAACTTATAAAGGGAAGCACAGTGGGGAGACCTCTTAACTGCTGCCCTACTGTGCCCAAAGATGTCTATAAAGCCACAGGATGGAAATTTGGAATGGGCGGGGCAAGTTAACAGGACAGCTGATCTTACTCTGCTCCCATACCAAGCAATATATATTACTATTATTATTATTCTAGCTCTTACGCACACAGTGTGCTCACCTACCTGTACACAGCCCTATGAAGTGGAAGTGCGGCAGAGACGATTCCATAAAGCTTAGCACTACAATTCCAATCAGCCCCAACCAGCATGAACAAAGAATCTGGGATGATGTGAGTTGCAGCTCAACAACATCTAAAGGCCACACTTGTGTGTTCCCTGCACCGCCCAATTAGCTGAGCAGACTGCTGCTTTCCTATATTTAAAGGCATTTCTTGCTTTCATGCTTACAAAAAAAAAAAAAAAGCAGGCATGCTTAGAAAAGGCATGTCGTCTTGTCTGCCTCTCACACACAGGACAGAATGCCTATTTGACGGCAGCACCTGCTACAACATATGCATGTGTCACCCAAGAGCAAGGAAAAATACTTGCCCTTCCTTCAGAAGGATTTCTTCACACCCAAATTTTCAACACAACCCTAGGCTTGATTGCACAGAAGCAAGCCCACTTGGTTCGGTGAGGCCTTACTCTTTCGCAAGAGTGGTTTTGGATTGCAGCCTTAGTCAATTAATCATTTAGAACTCAGGTGACTAATCATCTAAGGCTGAAATCCTGTTTGCTTATCTCTGTGCCAGTACGTTCAACAGAGCAGGCTTTACTTCTGAATAGACTTGCACAGAACTGGCTTCTTTTAAACTGCAAGTTTCAACTGCGGAGTGGTACAATTTAGCATTGCATGCATGCATACATACATAAATCTCTATATTTACATATGGGAGACTTTACAGGATTAGTATTATATTCTTTATTACAAAGCTTGCAAAAATAAATGCTATATCCAGGCAGGGCTGAGAATGACTCTGGCCTGCAATGCTGGACAGCTCTTGTATAAGGCCAATTCCTGTTCCTAATAAATTTCAGTCTTATAAATATTAATTACATCTTTCAACTCACTACACAGCACAGAGAATTTGGGTGGCGACTTGAGAGGACTGCAACCAAAATGTAGCCACAGAAAAACAAGAGGGAGGCAGACTCTGCATGCTGTGGAGAACAAGTTTTGCCGAAACACAAAAGGTCTTTAGAAGAAGGAAAACTAAGGGAGGCACCCAGGGATAGATCAACTGGTAAAGTATGAAACTCTTAATCTCAGGGTTGTGTGTTCAAGCCCCATGTTGGGCAAAGATGCCTGCATTACAGGGGGTTGGACTAGTCCAACTCTGCAATTCTAAGTGGAGGTAATTTTAATCTGTTTTGGTGTTATAACTGTTTGCATGTTTTGAAAGTATGATTGCAATTTCTTCTTAATTTTATTCTTTTACCCTTTTTATAAACTGCTTTGAGGGTTGGGTGGGTTTGTTTTTTACAATCAAGTGGTGCACGAATTTTACAAAACAAAAATAAATGTTGACTTGTCAGTTGGAAGAGGAAAAAGAGGGCTAGTGGCAGAGTTCTGCTGCAGGAGAGTACGGCTGGCTAGAAACCTTTAAGCAGGAGAACTCCCTTATCAGGAAATCAGAACACACTGCACGGTTTCATCACTGTATATTGCTACACACATACTGTTTAAACTGATCCACCTACATTGTTTAAATACAATATGCAAATGTAGGAAGTTGTCTTATACTAAGTCAGACCACCTGCACTGCCCCTCCCTGGTCATTCTACCGCTAAGCCATGGTTTAGTTTCAGCTTAGCGTATCATCTGAACAGTGCTTTGTCGGATAGCTCTTACCTGACAAACCACAAGCTGTGAGCCATAGAAGCAGCAATCGGTGCAGAATGCTGCAGCACGGTTGTTGACAGCAGCGAGGCCTTGCCAGCATGTAACACTTGCGCTCAGAGATTGGCACTCATTGCCAATTTGCTACCAGGCCAAGTTCAAGGTGTTACGATTAACATATAAAGCAGCTAAGGACCAGTTTACCTACAAGATTGTCTTACCCTGCGTACCCACGTGACTGATTCCATCAATGGAGTTGGATCCGCTACAGCTGCCACATAACGCCCATTCCACACTTGTAAGAATGAGATCGTTTACTGCGGCAGCACCTACACTTTGGAACTCACTGCCGATTGAGAACAAGCAGGTGCCTTCACTGTACACACTGGAGTGCCTGCTAAAAAACATTCCTGCCCACATGCTTAGACAGTTGAGGTATTTTTAATCTGCTTTAGCATTTTAACTTTGTTATGTTTTGAAGTACAACTGTGATCCTCCTCTTGATTTTATTGTTTTACCTTTTTGCAAACCGCTGAGAGATATTTTTTTTTACCATCAAGCAGTGTATACTTTTCATGCATCTCCACAGAAACAATGCAAACACTAAATACCACAATCTCCTATTTTTACATTAACATACTTAATCTAACACTATGTATGCGTAAAGTTTTAAAATGTTTAAATTTATTATAATCCTTTATTAAATTTGTATCCCACCCTTTCTTCGAAGATCCCAGGGCAGCTCGCAACGGAAAAATTGTATTTTAATTATTGCTCTCCCCCGCCCCATGGTTTTGAGTAGCTCTTGTTTCCACCTTTCGAATCCCTGTCAGCAGAAAAGGTGGGGGATAAATAATATGTTGGATAGTAGTTCCCACTAATAATAATAATAAATAATATTTTGGGCAGTGGTTCCCACTAAATAATAATTATAATAATATGTCGGGGCAGTGGTTCCCACTTTGGGGGGGGGGGTCTGCAAAACCCTCCCAAGGGGGCCTGTGGCACATAGCAAAAACTACCACAGAGACATCTGGCGGTTCCCTCATTACGAGAAGTGAGGTTACAGGGAACCAGGGAGAGGGCCTTCTCGGTGGTGGCGCCCGCCCTGTGGAACGCCCTCCCTTCAGATCTGAAGGAAATAGGCAGCTATCCTATCTTTAAAAGACATCTGAAGGCAGCCCTGTTCAGGGAAGTTTTTAATATTTAATGCTGTCCTGTTTTTAACACTTGATTGGGAGCCGCCCAGAGTGGCTGGGGAAAATCAGCCAGATGGGCAGGGTATAAATAATAATAATAATAATCAAAATGTTCAAAAGGGGGGGGCATGGCTTGATGAAAAACAGGGGGTGGGGGGAATCTTAGCTAATGAGGAACCACTGACGTCAAGGGGGCTGTCAGCACGTGGATTCCGCCCCCCAAAGGATCCTGGGAACTGTAGTTCTGTGTGAGGAGAAAACTATATTGGACAATATTTTCTCTATATTGGACAAACAGGCCAAACCTTACGCCGAAGAATAAACGGACATAAATCTGACATCAAGAATCACAAAACAGAGAAACCAGTAGGAGAACACTTCAATCTCCCAGGACATTCTATACAAGATCTCAAAGTAGCTGTTTTACTACAAAGGAATTTCAGAAATAGACTGGAAAGAGAAGCTGCTGAATTGCAACTCATTACCAAACTTAAAACCATGGAGAGACCTGGTCTGAACAGAGACATTGGATTCTTATCTCATTATACATGACTAAGCCATTTCTCACCTTCTCACCCCTTGCCTTTTCCTGTAAGACCTATTACAGTCGTTAAGAGTCGTCAACAGGCTCATCTCAGCTATCTGCCAATCTCCCATTCCCACCACCCTTCTGAGTAATACCCCTCCCCACCTTCTCACTTATATAGAAGTGTCTGGCAACTTCTGTTTCAGTGTATCTGAGGAAGTGTGCATGCACACGAAAGCTCATACCAAGAACTAACTTAGTTGGTCTTTAAGGTGCTACTGGAAGGAATTTTTTTATTAAGAATAATCAAAATATTCAAAAGTAGGGGGGGCATGGCTTGGCTTTATGAAAAACAGGGGGTAGGGGTAATCTTAGCTAATGAGGAACCACTGACGTTAAGGGGGCTGTCAGCACGTGGATTCCCCCCCCCAAAGGATCCTGGGAACTGTAGTTCTGTGAGTGTGAGGAGAAAACTACAGTCCCTTGGAAACTCTGTACCTGTATAGCGGGGATATGGGGGGGGTGTTATTTAAGCGCCTCATGAGAGGCGGGGGGGGGTGGGGAAAGCGTCGTCGTCTCCTTCCCTGTCAGCGCTGCCGCCGCCGCCACCCGAACCCCGCCCGAACCCCTTTGGCTCACTGACCGTAGGGCTGCCCCCCGAGCTCGTACTGCTGCATGCGGTAGACGGTGAACTCGTGGGCGGCCGAGGCCGGAGGCGGGCCCAGCAGCAGCAGCAGGACGGCCGGCACCACCAGCAGGAAGCTGAGCGGCAGGCACGAGGCCTTCAGCAGCACCGAGCCCAGCACCTCCTCGCCGGCCTCCTCCAGCATGACGGCGGCGAGAGCGACCGTGAGGCGAGAAGGAAGGAGGAGAAGAAGAAGAAGGAGGAGGCGCTTCTTCGCCTCAGCACATCGCCTCAGAAACAGCGCGCGCGCGCGCGAGGCACGCTGGGAAATGGAGTCCGCCGCAAGGAGCGCCGGGAAATAAGGCGCCTGATAGTCGACTGGGCTTTTAATAGACTGGGGCCGCAAGGCACGCTGGGGAATGGAGGCCGCCGCCGCCGCCGCCTCACAGTTAACTCGGCTGTCCTAGGCCGGAACCGCAAGGCACGCTGGGAAATGGAGTCCGCCGCCGCCGCCGCAAGGAGCGCCGGGAAATAGCAGTTAAGGCGCCTGATAGTCGACTGGGCTTTTAATAGGCTGGGGCCGCAAGGCACGCTGGGGAATGGAGGCCGCCGCCGCCGCCTCACAGTTAACTCGGCTGTCCTAGGCCGGAACCGCAAGGCACGCTGGGAAATGGAGGCCGCCTCCTCCTCCTCAGTTTACTCGGCTGTCCTAAGGCCGGAACCGCAAGGCACGCTGGGAATTTGAGTCCGCCGCCGCCGCAAGGAGCGCCGGGAAATAGGAGTTGAGGCGCCGGGGCTCCGTGCGTTCCCTCATGGAGCTAATTCAGGCCAGGACCGCTGGGAAGTGAGTTCAAAGAAGCGAGGGCCTGCCTCCTTCCCTGACAGTCGACTCGGTATTTAATAGGCTAGAGCCGCAAGGCACGCTGGGAAATGAAGGCGGCCACCGCCTCCTCACAGTTATCTCGGCTGTCCTAAGGCCGGAACCGCAAAGCACGCTGGGAAACGGAGTCAAGGCTCCCTGTGGGTGAACTAAGCTCTTTCGCCCAAACCGCAAGGCATGCTGGGAAACGGTGGGCTTCTTATCCCAACCGACCGCGCGCGCAAGGCACGCCGGGAAATGGCCCCCGGCACCGTCCCTCAGTGATCTCCCGATCTGTGTTGTTTTCTCTGTGCGTTTCCATGGTGATTTTCCCTCAGACGGCAAGTCCGAGGTCTCTTTCCCCGGCTCTTTCTGTCACGAATAACGGAGAGGGAGAAAAAGGGTGGCGCGCAAGGCACGCCGGGAAGTGGAGTTCTCTAGCGCATGGCATGCTGGGGCTTGAAGTACCCAGCCCCCCCCCCGCGCCACGACCGACAGGGAGGGCACAGCAAGGCACGCTGGGAAATGAGAGCGCGGCTTCGCTCTTACCACGGTGATTTATGGAACTCCTCAGAGCGCATGCGCGGAGCTGAAGGCACGTGGAGCAATGGAGTATTCCTTTAGAGGGCGCACGTGTGTAGGGCGTTCTGCATCTTGGTGGCATCGAAGTAACTGGGGTCACTTATAAAATATATATTTAAAATGCAGCTTAGGTCCCTCTCTGTTTTATAAGTGTTGCATTTAATTTATTGTAGATTATTGCATTTAATTTATTGTGGATTAATTCATACAGTATATAAAATGTATAAATGTTGTTGTTTAGTCATTTAGTCATGTCCGCCTCTTTGTGACCCCCTGGACCAGAGCATGCCAGGCACTCCTGTCTTCCACTGCCTCCCGCAGTTTGGTCAAACTCATGCTGGTAGCTTCGAGAACACTGTCCCACCATCTCGTCCTCTGTCGTCCCCTTCTCCTTGTGCCCTCCATCTTTCCCAGTATCAGGGTCTTTTCCAGGGAGTCTTCTCTTCTCATGAGGTGGCCAAAGTCTTGGAGCCTCAGCTTCAGGATCTGTCCTTCCAGTGAGCACTCAGGGCTGATTTCCTTCAGAATGGAGAGGTTTGATCTTCTTGCAGTCCATGGGACTCTCAAGAGTCTCCTCCAGCACCAGAATTCAAAAGCATCCATTCTTTGGCGATCAGCCTTCTTTATGGTCCAGCTCTCACTTCCATACATCACTACTGGGAAAACCATAGCTTTAACTAGACGGACCTGTGGGTGCTAGACACCCTAAATTCCTGGGTCTAATAGGTGTGAGACTTTAATCGATGCTTGGAGTGTTAAAACCAGGAAATAGCCGGACCCTGTGTATTAGGCTCAGAGACCAGGGGCTGCCTTGAAGACCCCCAAAGAGAGGGGGGAGAGGAGGTTGAGGGAGCATTCCACAAGTGAGGTGTTCAAAAAGGGGTGAGAGGCTATTGGCTCGGCAGTCAGTGGCTGACATAATTGGGCTCCTGAGCCCCACAGGGGTGCCAAAGTAGTTGGTCAGGGGAGCCATAGACTCAAAAGATTGAAAACCTTTGGTTTACGAGGCCAGTTCTGAGAAGCCAAGTTACAGGGAACCAGGCAGAGGGCCTTCTCGGTGGTGGCACCCTCCCTGTGGAACGCCCTCCCACCAGATGTCAAAGAGAAGAACAACTACCAGACTTTTAGAAGACATCTGAAGGCAGCCCTGTTTAGGAAGCTTTTAATGTTTGACGCATTACGGTATTTTAATATTTTTTTGGAAGCCGCCCAGAGTGGCTGGGGAAACCCCGCCCAATAGGCGGGGTATAAATAATAAATTATTATTATTATTTATTTTGTGGCTGAAAGTCTGGACTCCCACCAGGTTTTCTTCTCCCACCCACCCCTCCTTTAAAATACTTTTGAGTCGCCAGTTGTTCTCTTCTTTGTAGTTTAAATCAGTCAAGTGGCCAATTTTATTTTGTTTTGCAGCAGAAAGCCCTTACTTCCACCAGGTTTCCTTCTTTTTTCACATTAGAACAGTTAAAGAGGTCAGTTTTCCTCCTCTTTGCAGCTTAAAACACTTAAATGGCCAGTTCAGATTCAGTTTGTGGTTGAAACTCTGGACTTCTGCCAGGTTTCCTTAAAAAACAACACCCTTTGAAATAGTTCTGGTCCCCCGTTTTCCTTCTCCTTGAGGCTTTAACCATAGCTGTCAACGTTTTCCTTTCCTGGAAGGACAGATCCAAAGCTGAGGCTCCAGTACTTTGGCCACCTCATGAGAAGAGAAGACTCCCTGGAAAAGACCCTGATGTTGGGAAAGATGGAGGGCACAAGGAGAAGGGGATGACAGAGGACGAGATGGTGGGACAGTGTTCTCGAAGCAACCAGCATGAGTTTGACCAAACTACGGGAGGCAGTGGAAGACAGGAGTGCCTGGCGTGCTCTGGTCCAGGGGGTCACGAAGAGGCGGACACAACTAAACGACTAAACAACAAAGCACCCACAGACTCATAATAACATGTTAAAAGATCTATACTGGCGGGTAGTCAGTAGCAGGCGTGCAGAGCTGGGTCCAACATGAGGGAGGAGGAGCTGTGGCATGTGCATGACATCACACACATGACTTCCCACCCCCCCACCCCCAAATCCAGCCAGGCTTGCAGGGACGTGTGAACGTCTTTGAGGATCGCCAGAGCACCTTCCCAGATCACGGTGTGGAAAGTGGAGGGTGAAAATTGCCATGCCTTCCTCCCCACCTCATCCCCATGATGGGCTGGTGCTCACGAGAGGGGTGGGGTATGGGGAGGGGTCCCTCAATATTGGGGGGACTCATCCCCTGCCTAGAAATATTGAGGGGTCTGAAGCCCCTTCCGCCCCCATAGCTGGCTCCCCTGGTCAGTAGATGGTCAAAAGGGGAACGGAATGCCGACAATAGAAGAATGGCAGATGAAGACGTTGGACTTTTTGGAGCTGGCCGACCTGACTGGAAGAATCCGCAACCAGAAATAAGAGATACAAGAGGATTGGAAGAAATTGAAATAATATTTAGCTAAATATTGTGATATAAGATAAAGAGATATTTATTGGAGGTAATAAAAAGGCTTAGGAGTAGAATTAGAATATGTGGTAGTAAATACAGTGGTGCCTCGCAAGACGAAAAGAATCCGTTCTGTGATTCTCTTCATCTAGTGGTTTTTTCGTCTTGCGAAGCAAGCCCATTGACGGATTAGCGGCTTTTAGCGGCTTATCTGCTGATCGGATCAGCTGATAAGCGGCTTAGAGGCTTAGAAAAAGGGGGGGCAAGGGGAAAAAACCAGCAGGAACTCGCAAGACATTGTCGTCTTGCGAAGCAAGCCCATAAGAAATTCGTTTTGCGAAGCACCTCCAAAACGGAAAACTCTTTCGTCTAGCGAGTTTTCTGTCTTGCGAGGCATTCGTCTTGCGGGGCACCACTGTATTAAGGATTAGAATATTAATAAAGGAGAAGAGGTTAGTAAATGAAAGGAGTTAATATTATTAGAAATATGAATTTGGAGAACTGTTACACAGGTGATATAATGAAATTCAGTTAGAGGGGATTGGAGGAAGTCAGTTGTCAGTGTAATGATAATTAGGCATTTAAAGATACAAATTTTCTTTGTATTTAGCTTTGTGTATTGTAGTGTTTTTCTTTCTTATGTGTTGTGTTATGTCTTTTTTGTGATAGATGTGGAAAATCAATAAAAAAATTGGGAAGAAAAAAAGGGGGAACGGAATGGAAAGTTGAAGGCTGTTGATCATAAAATGGGGGGCAGGGGGTGGGGAGATTGGATTGAATAGGAGGATTGTTTTCCCAAAATCGCAGCCCTTTCAATACATATGTGCATGAAAGGCTCTTTGATAATGTGTGGCGTCCTGCTCTCAAATGGTTCTAAAAACGGATGCTTCCTCCTGCCGTTCCTATGTTCCCCTGGCAGAACTTCCCGGTTCTGAAAGACAAGGGCTGTTCTTTGCGGCGAACCAACTTGGCTATTTCCCTCTCTGCCTGAAATGTCAAAGGGGCGTTGTGGCAGGGCTGGTGAGATAATCACGTTTTCTGTGCCCCAAAGGCAGTGCCTTTCCCAGCGTTGCACATGAAGCGCAAAAGGTTTCAGAGCCTGGATGAAGACGCAAAGCAACGTAGAAGAGATGGGGAAAGTCCATAGCTCCCGTCCCAGCTTCACCATCAGGAACCTTTCTGAAACCTTGGAGAACCAGATGTGGAGAGGACAGATCCACATCCAGATCTTTAAAGCATTGGTTTTAGGGCAGCACAGCCACACACAGAGCCATAACAATAATAATACGAACAGGTACCTGCTGAGAACATCCATAAAATAGCAACTGTACCCATTCAGGAAGCGGAAATATCATCTCAGCAATGCATACCTGAAAAACATGGTTTGCTTGGGTGTATGATTTACCCAGGGACACAGGTGGCGCTGTGGGTTAAACCACAGAGCCTAGGGCTTGCAGATCAGAAGGTCGGCGGTTCGAATCCCCGCGACGGGGTGAGCTCCCGTTGCTCGGTCCCTGCTCCTGCCAACCTAGCAGTTCGAAAGCACGTCAAGTGTGAGTAGATAAATAGGTACCACTCTGGCGGGAAGGTAAACGGCGTTTCCGTGCGCTGCTCTGGTTCGCCAGAAGCGGCTGAGTCCTGCTGGCCACATGACCCGGAAGCTGTACGCCGGCTCCTTCGGCCAATAAAGCGAGATGAGCACCGCAACCCCAAAGTCGGTCACGACTGGACCTAATGGTCAGGGGTCCCTTTACCTTTTAAGTAGGCTGAAGCCTAGGGCCTCTAAATTTAGGGGGCCTCACCAGCCGGCCTGCTCTCTAGCAGGCAGAGGCAAAGCAACCTGCTCCAAGACCCAAAGTGGTGCTTGTTCCAGGGGGCGTGGCGCGCATCCCAGGGGTGTGGCGTGCGTCCTGGGGGCGTGGTGCACGTCCTGAGATGTGGTGTGCTGCCCAGGTGTCGCACGGTGAGTGGGACGCCCTGAGGGGTGCTGCTGATCGGGGGCAGCATTTTGTTCCCCCCTCCTTGGAATGGCACCTGGAGCGGACCGCCCCCACCCCCTCAGAATACCCCTGCTAGCAGGCAGTCTCCCCTCTTCCAAAATTGCAAACTCAAGACTTAATGCGAGGGCAGGGTCTGGCCCACGGAGGATCTCCATGGGAGTGATCCAGCCCATGCCTGGTAAGCCTTGCTGATCCCTGGCCTAGGGCAGTGTTTCCCAACCACTGTTCCGCGGCACACTAGTGTGCCGCGAGATGTTGCCTGGTGTGCCGCGGGGAAAATTAAAAAATTCGAAAGATTTTTTTTTTAAGTCAAATTTTCGATTGGGGCGCCGTCACTAGATGACCCCTGGGGTTCCCTCCCTCCCTCCCGCTCTGCGCCTCCCTCCTCCTCCTCCGGGGAGGCCCTTCCTGGCTCTCGGCCAAGGCTTGGCGGCTGCCACTCACTCGCTCGCCCACCCGTCCCTCCATCCCTACACCCGGCCTCTCCCCCTCCGTCCCCGGCGCGGGGGCTGCCGGGATCCGTAGTCCCCTCGCCCTTGGGCTCCGCGCCCGCGCGGGGTGCGCAAACTACGTTTCCCAGCGTGGCCTGGCGGGCCGGGCGTTTTGTTTGAAGCGCTCTTCTCCCGGCCATGGAATGAGCGCAGCGGCAGCGGCCGGGCGGGCAGGGGCTCTTCTGCGCAGACCCCGCACAGCCTGCCTGCGCCCCCGCGGAGATCGGGCGGCAGGATGGAGCCCGGGGATCCCTGTGGAGGCGGAGCGGCGGAGGCGGAGGCTGCCCCCCAGGTAGGGCTGCGTCGGGGGGGTTTTATTTTTGCAATGCTGCATCCGCGCCGGAGGGGACGCATCGGACCGCGGGGAGACCCCTTGGCGGGCGTGCAAGGCAATGCATGCGTGCAGGCGTTGCATGGAGTGCAGTGCAATGCAATGGCAACGCGGCGCCCTGCATGCATGCATGCAACTTCCACCGGCGCTCCGGACTTGGCAGGTGAGGGGGGTCCCCAGTGGGCGGCAGAGAGAGCCGGGAGGGCAAAGGGGAGCCGGGGGGGAGCAGCGCTGCTCCCCGAGCCAAGCCCGGGGGGAAACTTCGGCGTCGTTGCGCCGGGTGTTGGAAGCGGAGGCTGGCGGGGGCCCCTCACCTGCAAAACCTGGTCGCCTCTCATATATTTCGTGCATTGCATTCATCGCCCGCTTTCTCCTCCAAGGAGCTCCCGGGGGCGCGCGTGGTTCTCCCCGTGTTATCCTCGCAACAACAGCCCTGCGAGGTGGGTCAGGCGAGTGGCCCAAGGGAGCACCCAGGGATTGTCCTGGCCAGGTGGGGTGATTTGAACCCTGCTCTCTGCCCGGTCTTCGTCCTCATTTAGCCCCCACATGTGCATGACTGTGCATGACTGAGGTTTCCCCCCCTCGTCTTGGCTATGGTGTGAGTCTGTGCTGTTAATTAATGGGGTTCTGCCTTCGGAGAAGATGAGCCAGCCCTCAAGGAGGTGATTATGTAATTTGCTAGCAATTCATGTCCCTCCCGGCGTGACGCTGCGCGCTGACGTCACTGGGCTGTAATGGTGGTGTGCCTCGAGATTTTTTTCATGAAACAAGTGTGCCTTTGCCCAAAAAAGGTTGGGAAACACTGGCCTAGGGTCTCTCTTGATCTATACCCCGCCCTGAATTCCCATCATCCCTGACCACTGGTCCTGTTAGCTAGGGATCATGGGAGTTTTTTTTTAATAAACTTTTTTATTTATACAAGAAAAAAGAAAAAAAACACAAATACCAAATTACACACAAATTACAAAAATAACCATAGAAACATAATTTTCTTAGCAAACAATAAAACATCTATTGGTCTTAACACTAAAGACCCAACCTCCCATCTATTCCATATTTCAAACTCATATTACTTAATGCCAATACACACTTTTATCATAATTAAACTTATTCTCAATAAATCTAATTTCTTATATCTACCTTGCAACTATTACTGAAGTTCCTCAAATGCTGCAACAGAATTTAAACGACTACATTTATTTTTCAGATATTCTTTGAAAACCTCCCATTTTGAAACAAATTCCTGTTTTGATTTATTCTTTATTTTTTTCTGATAAACCATCTAATTCGGCATATTCTGTCAGCTTTTGGATCCAATCTTGTATAGAGGGGATTTCATTACTCTTCTATTTTGCTGCGATCAAAACTCTTGCTGCCGCCGTCGCATATAAAAAGATACCCTTCCTCTTTTGTGGAATATCCAAATCGGTTATTCCGGTATCGTGGGAGTTGTAGTCCCAAAACAGCTGGAGGGCCAAGTTTGGCCATCACTGATTTAAACATTTCAGTATGGTGTAGCATAGCATACTATCCAGATCGGAAAAGATAAAGGCTCCTTTGTCTTGGGGAGGAGATGAGAGTTTGCTTGTCTCAAATCAGATTCAGTCCAGTGGCGTAGCGTGGGGGGTGCAGGGGGTCCGGCCGCAACATCTGGGGGTTAGGGGGTGCAAATCCACGGGTTAGGGGGCGCAAATTACTTGCCTTGCCCCGGGTGCTGACAACCCACTCTACGCCACTGATTCAGTCTCCAAATGAGATTACCCCGCAAAAGCAAGCAGACACCTCTCATTGAGTTTGCATACATACTTAAGGTACATATGCAAGAAAAAATATATTTTGGGAATGATTCCTGCATTGTTTAAAGCTTTCTGGGTATCCCATGATCACATAAAGAAGGGGTGCTCCATGTTTTAAATCAAGCAGTGCAAGGAGTTATTTCTGTTTGTTTTCCAATGTATCCATAAAAAAAAAACTCGGTGCGGTGCAGTGGTGTAGCGTGGGTTGTCAGCACCCGGGGCAAGGCAAGTAATTTGCGCCCCTAACCCGTGGATTTGCGCCCCCTAGCCCCCAGATGTTGCGCCCGGTGCGGCCGGCTCCCCCTGCACCCCCCACGCTACGCCACTGGTGCGGTGAGAGCCAATTTTTATTCTGAAAGTGTGGCCCGGAGGGAGGGGGGAAGAGAGCCACTGTCTTAGACTGAAAGCCTCCACCTTTCTCCAAAAAGTCCCCTTTGGGCCAGGCAGTCTCCGCCCTCCATTGTTAATTGGCCAGATGTTCTCGCAGCCCAGCCGCTGCCTCCTGCGCGTCTTTCGTCCCGGGTGGCTCCCGGAGCAGCTGCGCGACGCTGCGATGCGCTGAGCCCGAGGCGGCAGGTAAGGCGGAATGCGGAAGGGGGAAAGGCGCACTGGCGCAACTCTGGCGCGGATGGGTCTTCTGGGCGCACCTGGTCCTGGGATCCTGGCCCCGGGTCAGCCAGTGCTGGTCTACTCGGAAGCCCATCCCACTGTCTCCAATGGATCTTGCTCCCGCTGGACAAAGCGTGATTTCCCAGCCTTAAAGCTGTTGCGCTCTGTGGGTTGACTTGGGAGTAAAGCCACTGAGTTTGCCGTGCGCACAGCGGGTTCGACGGCAGACACGGCTTGCTTCCCGGCCTGTCAACGCCAGCGGGTCTCCTCTGAGCAAGGATGAGCTCGGTGGAACTTGGAACTTTTTGGAGACGGCGCTGCGTAGGATCTGGCTGTGAGCATTGAACGTCGAGGGTTTTGATTCTGGGTATAGAACAGTCCTGGGTAGATGAAACTCTGTCCACACTTACTTTGGGAGTAAGCTCATCTGTAGTGTTGGATTCCTCGCAACGTAGGAATCTCACATCCTGAGACTTGGTTTTGAGCGTCTATGACTGGACTGCCTTCTTAAGTTAGTAGGACTCTGAGGAGGGACTCTGGTACTACCACCAATCACCCTGGTATTTTTGCAAGTGGAGTTTTAGAATCACCACTCAAACCACCTTTTCACTTCTGAGTTGAAGAGAGGTTTCTGGACTCAAGTTATTCTGGGAACAGGACCAAACCAGGATAGCTGCATTGAGTGGCTGGAGTCTTGGAAGAGCACCTGATGGCTAGCCCAACATTTCAGGGGGTCAGACTAGATGACCATTGGGGGTCCCTTCCAACTCCACAGTTCCATGATTCTATTAATATTCAGCCAGCCGTGAACTCAGGTAAAAGAGTCAAGCTGTGGGTCACACGGGAGTGTGTGAGAGAGCTTTAAATTATTCCGTTTCTCCTTCTTTCTCTCTGGCACCAGATGGTTTAATTGCCTTGGCAGCTTTCCACACTGGTTCCTGACTGCTCACTAGAAGAGGAAGCCGGTTTCCTGTCTGCCTTGGACCCCAAGGCTGATAAATCAAGAGTTTTACCGCTCAGGGGAAAGTGTTGCAGGGAGGCAGGACAACTTGTCCAAAGATAAAAGCTGAGATTGTCATCTGTTGGTGGGAGCTGGGAGGGGTGTCCATTTCTCACATTGTCTCTTTTTTAAAAAAGAAATTTATTTATTTGGGTTTTCAAATTGAATTTTTACAGAGATATACCCAACATTAAAAAAATAACAAATTTCCAGTGAATCTACTGGACTTCCATCCAGGTCCTATTGTTAATCATTTCCTCCTGCATCTTTTATGATGGTGCAAATCTTTTACATCTCCACTGTGTCCAGAATTCACTCTTAAACGACAAGTGCTATTCCAACCCTACTAACGATTTTAACTGTTTACAAAGGTCTTTAAGGTAAGTTATAAATTTTCCCCATTCCTTATTACAATTTTGGTCTTCCTTCCTTATTTCTGATTCCTCCAGTCATTTTAGCCATTTCAGCATAGTCCATCGACTTCATCTGCCATTATTCTCTGGTAGCGACTTTATCTCCTTTCCATCTCTGGGCCAATAACATCTGCACAGCCGTGGTTGCATACATAAATAGTCTTTTCTGCTCCCTTGGGATTTCGGCACCTAGAATTCCTAAAAGGAAGGCTTCAGGCTTCTTAACAAAGGTTGTTTTAAACATTTTTCCCAACTCATTATATATCATTTCCCAAAATCCTTTTACTACCTCACAGTTCCACCACATATGATAAAAGGTGCCTTCTTTTTCCTTACATTTCCAGCATACATTTGAGCATGTTTTATACATTTTTGCTAATTTGCTAGGAGTTAAATACAGTGGACACTCAGGTTGCGAACATGATCCGTGCAGGATGCACGTTCACAACCCACAGTGTTTGCAACCTGCGTCTGCGCATATGGAGGTTGCAATTCGGCTCTTCTACGCATGTGCAAAGTGCGATTTAGCGCTTCTGCGCATGCGCGACCACCGAAACCCGGAAGTAACCCGTTCCGGTACTTCTGGGTTTCGGCGATCCGCAACCCGGAAAAATGCAACCTGGAGCGTCTGTAAGCTGAGGTATAACTGTACCACCAGTACATCATTTTCACAAAATTTTCTTTCAACATATAACTTCCTCACATTCTCTGTGATGCTTCCCACGTTAGAACGCATTGGCGTCAGACCTTCCGAGGACAATTGTGCAGAGATAAAGCAGTTTAATATTTAGAAATGACAGTAATCGTGGGATGGTAGCGTTGGAAGGGACCCCAGGTGTCATTCAGTCCAACCCCCTACAATACAGGAGTCACATCTACAGAAAATCCCCGACAGACAGCTTCTCAACCTCTGTTTAGAATCATCCAGCAGAGAGCTCACCACCTTCCAGTGGAGTCCGTTACATTTTCAAACAGCTCCTCCTCTCAGCAGGGAGTTTTTAACATTTTATCATTCCCGAATAGCTGTGTGACGCAGCAGCAAAAAAGGCTAAGGCTATTCTAGGTTACCAAAAACAAGTGCACAGATCAAGGTGTGGTCAGACCACACCTGGAGTCCTGTGTCCAGTTCTGGGTGCCACAATTTAAGAAGGATATTGACAAGTTGGAAGTTGTGCAAAGGAGGGCGACCAAGATTATCGAAAGGTCTGGAAACCATGCCTTATGAGGAATGATTGAAGGAGCTGGGTGTGTTTAGCCTGGAGAAGAGGAGACTGCAGGGAGATGGGGGGTTGTGGGTCTGAGCCCTAGTAAAGGTAAAGGTAAAGGTAAAGGGACCCCTGACCATTAGGTCCAGTCCTGGCTGACTCTGGGGTTGCAGCGCTCATCTCGCTTTATTGGCCGAGGGAGCCGGCGTACAGCTTCTGGGTCATGTGGCCAGCAGGACTAAGCCGCTTCTGGCGAACCAGAGCAGTGCATGGAAACGCCATTTACCTTTCCGGAGCGGTACCTATTTATCTACTTGCACTTTTTGTGCTTTCGAACTGCTAGGTTGGCAGGAGCAGGGACCGAGCAACGGGAGCTCATACCGTTGCGGGGATTCAAACTGCCGACCTTCCGATCGGCAAGTCCTAGGCTCTGTGGTTTAACCCACAGTGCCACCCACGTCTGAGCCCTACCTTGGATAAAAGATTCCTGCATTGCAGACGGTTGGACTAGTCACTAGAAAACCCTTAGGGTTCCTTTCAACTCTACAAGTCTATGATTCTATGAAAAGCTGAGGTGAAGGACATCTCTGGAGTGAGTTTCCTTTGCAGCTTCTAATGAGCACAATTGGTGAATTTTATTATTTCGGTCACAGACCAGTTCCAGCCCACATACAATATCAAGGAAGTCATAAAACACAATAGGGATACATTTGAATTTGCAATTTTGCTTTGCAAAAGCTCCCAATTTGTTGTAAGATAACACTTAACAATTTTAGTATAAATAAAGCTGTGGGTTAAACCACAGAGCCTTGGACTTGCCGATCAGAAGGTCGGCGGTTCGAATCCCCGCGACGGGGTGAGCTCCCGTTGCTCCGTCCCAGCTCCTGCCCACCTAGCAGTCCGAAAGCACGTCAAAGTGCAAGTAGATAAATAGGTACTGCTCCGGTGGGAAGGTAAACGGCGTTTCCGTGCGCTGCTCTGGTTCACCAGAAGCGGCTTAGTCCTGCTGGCCACATGACCCGGAAGCTGTACGCCGGCTCCCTCGGCCTATAAAGCGAGATGAGCGCTGCAACCCCAGAGTCGGTCATGACTGGACCTAATGGTCAGGGGTCCCTTTACCTTTACCTTTATTTTATTTAAAGCCGTTTACCAAAAACAGCAACAACACCCCATTAAACTTATCAATAAAAGACAGTTAAAAACTGGTGTCTTAAAAAAACTTCAAAACTAATTAAAACCAACCATAAGCTAGAAGTTTGTAAGGCATGGAACTTCTGTGCGTCAGGGCAGATTTGCCTAAACAAACAAAGATGTTTTCAGCAGACCCCGGAAAGTGTGCAACAACGGCATGTGTACTCTGATGTCAGAGAACTGTAGAATTGCAGAGTTGGATCTCTGAGAGTCATCTAAGTCTAACCCCTTGCAATGCAGGAATCTCAAATGAGGAATCCATGGCCCATCTCAACTGGCAGGGAATTCCGAGGTGTAGCTGCTACCACGCTAAAACTCAGAGTTTCAATTCGCCCTGGCCATTGGCCATGTTGGCTGGGGCTGTTGTGAGATGTAGTTCAGCAAGGACCTAGACCAGGGGTCAGCAAACTTTTTCAGCAGGGGGCCGCTCCACTGTCCCTCAAACCTTGTGGGGGGCCGGCTATATTTTTTTGCGGGGGGAATGAACGAATTCCTATGACAAATAACCCAGAGATGCATTGTAAATACAGTGGTGCCTCGCAAGACGAAAATAATTCATTCCACGAGTCTTTTCGTCTTGCGATGTTTTTCGTCTTGTGAAGCACGGTCCGTCGCAACTGCGCCTCTTCAAGCGGCTTTAAAAAAAAAGCGCAAGACGTTTTCGTCTTGCGAAGCAAGCCCATAGGGAAATTCGTCTGGCGAAGCAACGCAAAAATGGAAAACCCTTTCGTCTAGCGAGTTTTTCGTCTTGCAAGGCATTCGTCTTGCGGGGAACCACTGTAAAAGGACACATTCTACTCCTGTAAAAACACGCTGATTCCCGGACCGTCCGTGGGCCAGATTTAGAAGGCGGTTGGGCCGAATCCGGCCCCCGGGCCTTAGTTTGCCTACCCATGACCTGGAGGGTCTAAGGCTCCCCTCCCACGCACACCTGCACTGCACCCTTAAAGGTGGGAAGACAGGGACCTGCAAAATGGGGAGGGGGGGAGCAAATATATGTGGCAGCTTTCTGCTCGCACCCGTGCTTTTCAGTAAGGGTGTGCTGCTACCGATTACGAGCCTTGGCCCAGCCGGCGGTTAGTCTGCTGTCTGTTTGCACTCCAGGAAGCCTGTGATGTCGCCCGGCCGCTGATGTTGGCAGTCGTGCCGAGCAAGACAATGGTTTTCTTCCCACAACGGATGGAGGCCTCTGTAATTTCCCTTCTCTTACGGAAGCTGGGATTCTTCCCACCCCTGTCTCACTTCCTTTCATGGGATTTATTTTCCATGTGCCCCACTCCTCCTCCCTCTTCTGGGAAGCCCATCCTGCCTGGGGGGGTTTGACAGGAGCCGCGCTCCTTATTCCCCCCCGTTTGTTTTTATTCCTGACATTTTAGACCCCATCAGTTTTCTCCAAGCAGCCCAATACAGTGGTACCTCGGGTTAAGTACTTAATTCGTTCCGGAGGTCCGTACTTAACCTGAAACTGTTCTTAAACCTGAAGCACCGCTTTAGCTAATGGGGCCTCCTGCTGCCGCTGCGCCGCCGGAGCACGATTTCTGTTCTCATCCTGAAGCAAAGTTCTTAACCTGAAGCACTATTTCTGGGTTAGCGGAGTCTGTAACCTGAAGTGTATGTAACCTGAAGCGTATGTAACCCGACGTACCACTGTACATGATTTTTCCACCTCTTTGTTTAATTCCCACAAAAACCCTGTGACGTAGCTTTAGGCAGAGAGGCAATGACTGGCCCCTAAGGTCACACCTGGTCTGTCCCAGTAACAACAACAACAACAACAACAACTTATTTATACCCCGCTGCGTTTCCTCAGCAACTCTGGGCGGCTCCCAACAGAATATTAAAAACATGATAAAACATCAAACATTAAAAACATCCCTAAACAGGGTTGCCTTCAGATGTCTTCTAAAAGTCAGGTAGTTGTTTATTTCCTTGACATCTGATGGGAGGGCATTCCACAGGGCAGGAGCCACCACCAAGAAGGCCGTCTGCCTGGTTCCCTGTAATCTCATTTCTCGCAGGGAGGGAACCGCCAGAAGGCCTTCGGAGCTGGACCTCAGCGTCTGGGCAGAATGATGGGGGTGGAGACGCTCCTTCAGGTCTACTGGGCCATTTAGGGCTTTAAAGGTCAGCACCAACACTTTGAATTGTGCTCGGAATTATGTGTAGTCGGTCACTCTAACCACTATGCCACTCTGGTTTGGACAAGCAAAACAGTTTCAGAATTGGTGCAAGATGTGAGCTGGTCCCTGGAGATACAGGCTTCCATAGGAAATGGCCTACTTGTGCTGGAAACATGAACTGGGTTGCAAAAGGGCGATGGGTCAATATATCTGTCTGCTTAAGAGACCATATAACACCGGTCTTGAAAGACCTACATTGGCTCCCAGGACGTTTCCAAGCACAATTCAAAGTGTTGGTGCCGACCTTGAAAGCCCTAAATGGTGCCCCATGATCTCCTGTAGCTGGCCACCCAATTTAGCAATCTTCATTCCGCCCCTCTCCACAACATACACACTGCCACACCTTGGGTGATACCCCGAGCCTCTTCCTAGCCTGTGATCTGCATCCAGTGATGCTCAGTGAAATCTATTGCTTTGTGTGGGGCTCTCTGGGCGACGTGGGATCTGGACTCGGCTTGTGTTTTCATTGGCCCAGGAGTTATCTAGAAAGTAACCCGCTTTTGAGCTGATAAGGTGGGACTGGCTTTCGGCTGGCTTCTCCCCACCCATTCCTTTTGGCTCACAGCACTGGGGACAGTTATTTTCCCACCCACACCGTTCTTTGCTGGGGGAGAGGTCCTACTCCATCTGGGCTCAATGCTTGCAGCGCCGACAGACAATGAGATCACTTCCTGGCACAGATCCAGTCCCAGAATCTGCTCCCTGCGACTTCCGGTCGTTCCCAGAGAGCTCTGCCACTTTGAATGCTTCCCAGGGTCTCCGTGTTTCTAAAACGATTTTGAATTCTGCACTGGCGACCTGACTCAATGTTGTTGTTGTTTTTACAATGGGAAGAATTCCGAAACCAGTACAATGCCAAGTGAGCCGTTTTGCCCAATTCGGGGGCATGCCGGTGATGTTGTGGGGCAGGAGTTTAGAATCATAAAATTGTTGGAAGGGGTTCCATCTAACCCAGGGATAGGCAACCTAAGGCCCGTGGGCCGGATGCGGCCCAATCGCCTTCTCAATCCGGCCTGCGGACGGTCCGGGAATCAGCGTGTTTTTTACATGAGTAGAATGTGTGCTTTTATTTAAAATGCATCTCTGGGTTATTGTGGGGCATAGGAATTCGTTCATATTTCCCCCCCAAAATATAATCTGGCCCCCCACAAGGTCTGAGGGACAGTGGACCGGCCCCCTGCTGAAAAAGGTTGCTGACCCCTGGTCTAGTCCAACCCCTGGCAATGGTGGAATCTCAGCGAAAGCATCCCTGACAGATGACCACCCAACCTCTGCTTAAAAACTTCCAAGGAAGGAGAGTCCACCACCTTCTGAGGAAGACCGTTCCACTGTTGAACAGCCCTTACCATCAGAAAGCTCTTCCTAATGTTGAGTTGGAAACTCCGGTCTTGTAACTTGGACCCACCAGTTTAGTTCCTGCCCTCTGGAGCACCAGAAAACGGTCTTGTTCCATCATGGTGGCAGACAGTGGCGTAGCGTGGGGGGTGCAGGGGGGGCCGGCCGCACTGGGCGCAACATCTGGGGGTTAGGGTTAGGGGGCGCAAATCCACGGGTTAGGGGGCGCAAATTACTTGCCTTGCCCCGGGTGCTGATAACCCACGCTACGCCACTGGTGGCAGATCATAGTTGTGGCTGGTGGCCCTCGATAGCCCCCATGAATGTGTCTAATCCTCTTTTAAAGCCATCTTTAGGGACGCGGGTGGCACTGTGGATTAAACCACAGAGCCTAGGACTTGCCGATCGGAAGGTCGGCGGTTTGAATCCCCATGACGGGGTGAGCTCCCGTTGCTCAGTCCCTGCTCCTGCCAACCTAGCAGTTCGAAAGCACGTCAATGTGCAAGTAGATAAATAGGTACCCCTCCGGCGGGAAGGTAAACGGCGTTTCCGTGCGCTGCTCTGGTTCGCCAGAAGCGGCTTAGTCATGCTGGCCACATGACCCGGAAGCTGTACACCTACTCCCTTGGCCAGTAAAGAGATGGGTGCCATTAGGTTCGACTCTGGGGTTGCGGCGCTCATCTCGCTTTATTGGCCAAGGGAGCCGGCGTACAGCTTCCGGGTCATGTGGCCAGCATGACTAAGCCGCTTCTGGCGAACCAGAGCAGCGCACGGAAACGCTGTTTACCTTCCCGCCGGAGCGGTACCTATTTATCTACTTGCACTTTGACGTGCTTTCGAACTGCTAGCTTGGCAGGAGCAGGCGACCGAACAACGGGAGCTCACCCCGTCGCAGGGATTCGAACTGCCGACCTTCTGATCAGCAAATCCTAGGCTCTGTGGTTTAACCCACAGCGCCACCCGAGTCCCAAATCCTATTGAACTCAGTAGGACTTAGTTCTGAGTAAAAATGTGTAGGATTGCGGTGTGAGGCTGCCCAGTCTTGACCTAGGTACCTGGGAGTCAGCTCCATTGAATACAGTGGGACTTACTCCTGAGTAGACACTGTAAGTCTCCATTTACAATAAAGAAATAAACACTCCATGCATTTCCTAAGAAACGGAAGCACTGCAATGAAATAATTTAAGGTGGATGGGTGACTTTTCCCTTCAAAATTATAGGAAGGGCGTCATATGACAGCTTCACCGTTCCCTTCATTTGGTCAGGGATTTTATCTTCAGGATAAACAGGGCTCAGTTTTCGCCCCTACACACGCAAGCGCCAACTTTTAATTGTTCTCCGAGACGTAGATGGAAAGGTAAATTCAGGGACATTCAGGGATCAAATCGGAATCTGTGATGGCTCTTGTAATTCCGGGGCTGTCCCTGGGAAATTGGGACGCTTGGAAAATTTCAGCTTAGGCAGAAAGGTACCACATTTTTCCGCTCTATAAGACGCACCAGACCACAAGACGCACCTAGTTTTTGGAGGAGGAAAACAAGAAGAAAAAAAAATTCTGAATCTTAGAAGCCAGAACAGCAAGAGGGATCGCTGCGCAGTGAAAGCAGCAATCCCTCTTGCTGTTCTGGTTTCTGGGATAGCTGCGCAGCCTGCATTCACTCCATAAGACGCACACACATTTCCCCTTACTTTTTAGGAGGGGAAAAGTGAGTCTTATAGAGCAAAAAATATGGTATTTGTCCCAACGAAATTCTCCAGCTGAGAGATGGTTCTCTGTCCTGTCCCTCTTATTATTTTCCTTTTGCTGTTTCCCCTGGTCTGGGGATTTTGAAAAGGCCTCATTCCTGGCATTTCGAGGGAAGAGGCAGGCAGTGCTGTTTTCGAAGGGCCCTTCATCTCCGCAAGGGAAGCTAATTTTAGAACGTGTGATTGATTGATGCTGCCCAGCCGAGAAGCAGCAGCCAGCGTCTGAAAGCGCTCCAAAGTGGCAGGAAATGGTCCCAGAGACCGCTTTGGAGAATGCCATGCCCGGTTTGTGCTGGCGTTCCAAACACGTCCGCTGTCCTGATTCATGCAAGCATGCAAGGCGTACTTTAATGACACACACACGTATGAATTCCCGTCTGTGTTCTGTTAACGGAAAAATCCGAGGGCTCCCTTGGACAAAAACAAAGACACCAACCAGGATAACTTGGAGCAAAACAGCAGCCTGTAGGCTTGGCCTTTATTGAACTGTTGGAACAGAGTGCTCCCCTCACTTGCAGGAGAGACACAGAAAAAATGGTGTGCAAGGTCTTATAAAGACTTCTGAAATTGCCACCCTGTAGATCAAGACCACCCCCAGAAACATCATGCATACATCACAGAAAGGAGGGGTTGAGGGAGGGGTAACCTGAGGGGTAACCTGGGGTTGAGGGTGGTGGTAACCTGAGTATCTTATCACCTGGCTGGTTCCCCCTTTCCCCCTCCCCATGAGTACTTTCCAGGTGACAGAGGGGAGTTTGCAGTTTCCTGCCCCCAGAGGGAAGAGCTGATTATTGTCCTTTGTTCCAGTCTGCGCTGAATCCACTCCCATATGCAAGTTCTTTGTGATCTTGATGGTCTTCTGTCTAGGACCATCAGGGTTGGCATAGCAACTGGGCAGGGCTCCTGTGGATGTGCTGGAATGCTCAAGGGATTAAGGCTGCCCAGTATCAAACCTTCCCCATTTTGTAGTCCTTCCTTCATGGAGTAAAATAAAAGTGGAACAGTGCAAATCCGATGCATGGTTGATTTTCTATGAATTTATAACAGAAGCGCAGCGTATGTAGTGTGTGAGTGTGTGTGAAGTTTGTACAAACTGAATGCACTGAACTCTGCACTAAACTAAAAACACTCCACCCTTTGGCCACGTTAAAATAGCTGGACTCACTCTGATTTGCGTCTCGGACGCTTGCGGAAAAAAGCAACAACAAACTGAACATCTGCAGCCGTTTGGGATGCGCCAGCAATTCAGCCAAGGCAAAAGCTGCAGAGCTGGACTTGCGGGTGTTACTGGGGGGGGGGTGGGGGGGTTTGCTGTCGAGAAAACCCGCACGGTCCTGGGGCAGCAATGAAGCTGTGCTCCGAAAGGCAGGCGTCTAGGACGCGAGCCAGTGCAGAGATGCTGCCAGAAGAGGGGAGGAAGAATGTGCGCTGATCCCAGGCAGGCAAGTCCTAACAAGGAGGGGTTTTTCAATTTATCAGCCTGGAGGCCTGGAAGACGCGTGCTTCTAAATCCCAGGTGGCTTTCTTGTCGCTTCTCTCCCGGGGTGCGCATAGTCTGCACGTTCTCAGAGGCTTGTTGTCGCTCGGGGACAGCCGCAGTGGGGAAAGTCCTGACTCTGTGACTTTGCCATATTTGTTGAGAGCAGAGCAAGGGGTTCAGAACTGCTGCTGGGGAAAGCAGCTGGAAGTGGGAAGGGAGACCTCTGGGTGGTGGAGATGGGTTTATAAACTAGGTGGTGCATCTTCTGTGATTCTGCACAATGTGTGTGTGTTGGGTGGGTCGGGGACACACACATGAGAATGTTTTATTGGGCTCTGGATTCAGTTTCTTGACAATTTCAGCTGTCACTTAAAAAAAAAAGTAAATAGCTAGTCTTCCTTGTTACAGAGATGTGGTTTGGGATCTCAGAAGTCAACAGAGGCTGCCAAGGGCTCATTACCTGTCTTAAGACATATTGTGGTCGGGCAAGCCTAGGAAGTAAACCCCACCAATTCAATGGGGCTTACTTGCAGGTAAGGGTGCACAACATTGCCGCCCATGCAGGGAAACCCAACGCTTGCATACTCCAGTAACTCCCACTGCGTTTAGTGGTGCATCTTTACGCGGCTGCTGCACAGATATCACAGAAAAATAATATATGAGTCTTAACTCCCAAGTGTTATTCCTCCCCACCTTTTCTAGGTTCCCATTGTCTTCTCAGAAACTTTGGGAGGATCCAGCAGAAGAAAATGGCCCAGTCCGCACACCTGAATCAAAATCTCCCAGGTAATGAGAAATTTGCACTTTATTTCACTCTGCTTGGGTTGCATGCCATGCTAGGCATTCCCAAAGCAGATCCTCTGAAACAAATGGTTCTAGGTTTGTCGTGGCCTTTAACTACAATGGGTCTACTCTTGAGTAGAATTTAGTGGGAGATATCCCATAGGGTGCTAGCTGCCTTCTGCCAAATCATACCATTAATCCATCTAGCTCAGTATATCATCTAGATTCTAGAGTGATGGCATCTCTGTGGGGGTTTGGAACAGACCTTTCCCTAGCCCTGCCTGGGTTTCCTGATGATGGACCCTGGGCTGGTCCCGTGGGCTAACCGAGAGGCGAGGTCCGAGTCCAGTCTGAGGTTGAAGGTGCAGTATGGAGGCAGTCCGTAAAAGTTGAAGCTGGATGCAGGTCAGGTAGTCAGGTGAGGTCAGGAGCTCCGGCAGAAAAGCAAGACGGTTCAGGCAGGAACTGACAACCAACGAAGTTGCTCCCACAACTTGGGACTGGGGCTGGCTGGGTTTTAGCGGCCCTGATCCTCAGGTGACTCGCCTCTCCTGGCCTGGAGGCGAGCACTCCTCCTGCAGGAACTTAGTTCCCTCCGCCTCTCTGCCCTGAGCCTCTGCAGCTCAGGAGAGGCTGGAGGGTTCCCAGACCCAGAGGCAACCTCATCTGACGGGGCTGAGAGTGGAGCACCTGCAGGCAATGGGTCCTCCATCACCTCAGGAGCCAGAGCAGACTTAGCTGGTGCCTGCACCTGAGGATCCAGCACAGGTGAGGGGACCCTTCAGGCTCATGCCCCAGCCCCGGCTCAGCTGGTCCCAGAGGCGGGGACTCCTGTGCAGGCTGGGATCCCTCGGGTTCAGCCTCCGAGTCCGAATCCCAGGCCATCACACGATCTCATAAAATCACGGAGTTCGAAGGGAGCCTGAGGATCATCCAGCCCAGGGGTCAGCAAGGTTTACCTCACCTGGGCTGGTTCACTCCCACGGAGATTGCTCCATGCAGACACGATTTCTGGCGTCGCAGAAGCGAATCCCCACCAGTTTAGCGCAGCGAGCGGGGACTCGCTGAGTGAGTGACTCGGTTTAAACCAGGCATAGGCAAACTCCGGCCCTCCAGATGTTTTTGGACTACAATTCCCATCATCCCTGACCACTGGTCCTGTTAGCTAGGGATGATGGGAGTTGTAGTCCCAAACATCTGGAGGGCCGGGGTTTGCCTATGACTGATTTAAACGACCCCCGTGGGCTGCTTGTGGCCCATGGGCTGCAGGTTGCCGACCCCTGATCTAGCCCAACCCACTGAAATGCAGGAATATGCAGCTGCATTAATCGAACCTGCAACCTTGGCATTGCCAGCACCACATTCTCACTTTGGAAAGCATGATTCTGTGATTCCAGGATTCTATATATCTGTCTCTGCAGCCAGGAGGAGGAAGCCTCTCTGGGACACAATGGGGTGGAAGACTTTTATCGCTTTGTGTTTGTGTGTGTGTAAGACTCCACCCCTGGCCAGAGGAAGGAAGCCTGTACATCAAACTACAGGAACCTACAATTTCCCCTCTGTGGCAAATTGGTATGGTAAAAAATTGGGGTTGGCATTTACAGCCCAATTCTCCATCGAGGGCCTCCTAGGTGTCCCCCTAAGTCAGGGGTTGTAGGGATGTGGGTGGTGCTGTGGTCTAAACCACTGATCCTAGGGCTTGCTGATTGGAAGGTTGGCAGTTCGAATCCCCACTACGGGGTGAACTCCTGTTGCTCTGTCCCAGCTCCTGCCAACCTAGCAGTTCGAAAGCAGGCCAGTGCAAGTAGATAAATAGGTACCGCTCCGGCGGGAAGGTAAACGGTGTTTCCATGCGCTGCTCTGGTTCGCCAGAGGTGGCTTAGTCAAGCACTGAGCAACATACACTCAAAGTGAACAAGCAACAAATCGATTTGCGACTGGCCAAGCCCCTCCCCCTGTGGCGGCCATCTTGTTCTGGCAACCACAATATGTTTAGGAAATTCCAAATGGGCACACGGACCTGGAAAACTCTTGTCCTAGGTTGGGCTGAAGAGTTCATCCTGCCTAGACGGCTCTTCTTTTGATACATGTTTGTGTCCATCTTGCTTTCAGATCTTGGGGGACCTTTCTTGTACCGCGACCAGGAGGAGGAGGATGAGGGTGGAGACAAGGCGTCTTACTCTCTGGAGACCCCCTACGGCTTCCTGCTGGATCTCGACTTCCTCAAGTACGTCGACGATATCGAGAAAGGCCAAAGCTTCCGGAAGCTTCTGCCGCAGCGCAAGTCTAAGGGGGCCAAGCAGACCCCTAACTCTTCCCGAGGCCAAACCAGCAGCTGGACCTCCACGGAGTCTCTTTCGTCGACCACCAGCGTGGATCGGAAACCAGCCTTCTCCCCACGCCACAGGCTGTGGGGTAGTTCCTCCGACATCAAGGAGCCCGTGAGCAAACAGGCCTCGCTCCCCGCGTCTCCATCTCCCATCATCCATCTCCTTCCTCCTCCTCCTCCCAAATCGCTGGTGAGGAACACACGAGTGGAAGAAACCTTGCAGGAGACGAGCAAGCGGTTGGAAGAACAGCAGCTGGGTCTGCGGGCAGGGGGACCCTCTGCAGCCATCGGGGTGCCTGGTAGCCCTCCCAGGATTGTGTCTCCTCAAGATCACTCTCTGACAGGGGAAGGCCTTGCAGGCTGCGTCAAGTTAAGCCCCTCCA
Source organism: Podarcis bocagei (assembly GCF_964188305.1). Lineage (NCBI taxonomy): Eukaryota > Metazoa > Chordata > Lepidosauria > Squamata > Lacertidae > Podarcis > Podarcis bocagei. Next base: position 7,365,040 of record NC_138144.1, on the reverse strand, counting down.
ATTCAGGAAGGAGCACGCCAGCCACAGCCGTCGGTCCTGCCCACCTCCAACACGTCCGTGAGCAGATGGCCACAGCCCTCAAGCAGCTGAAGGAGATGGAGGAACAAGTGAAGACCATCCCCGTTCTAGAAAAGGAGGTTTGCAGGTTGAAGGAGGAGAAGGAGCAGCTGCTGGCCGGGCTGTGGGAAAAGCTGGAGATGGACGGAGGCGAGACTTGTGTCTTCAACTTCCCCCCCAAGTCTCCTAATGCAGGGGCTCCCGACGAGGGCAAGGAAGGCTCTCAGGCCAGTGTCGAGGTCGAAAACGACGGCGAGCCTTCCAAAGCGAGGACAAGTAAAATCACCGAGTTGAAGAGACTGACGGAGAAACTGTCTGGCTCAGAAAGAGCCAGAAAGACGAGCAGAGGAGCAGCTCTCGCTTCCAAAACCGGAGAGCCCACATGCCGGTCTGTTGGCGTCGGAGAAGAGGTGGACATGAACGAGGTGGTCTTCTACTACCGGTGCCAGAAGCCGAGCCGAGAGGTGGCCGCCAGCCGAGAAGCTGACACCAAGGACGCAGAGGTGTGGGTCATGGAGTCCTTACTCGGGGTTTCGTCAGAGGCCGAGAAGGAAATCCAGTTGCTTCAGCAGACGGTCCAGCATCAACGAGAGGTCATCTCCATGTTGGAGGGACACTTGCAGGAGGCCAGCGATGAACTCGAGGAGCTGAGGGTGGAAGTTTGCTCAAGGTTGCCAAAGAGTTTGACCAGCAAGGAGACGATGGCCCGGCCGCTGACAGTGGAGGCGAGCATGGAAGCTGCTCCAGCCATGCGGTGTCAAGCTGTGGGCAACCACATTGAAATGGCAGACAAGGCCGTCCACTGCTGTCCGCAAGTGACCAGTGTCGGAGTTGGCTGCAGCCCGCAATCTCCAGTTCTTGCCCCTGAGCAATGTGGGGGGAAAGCTGCCCAGATTGTTCCGGAGGCGGAAAGCAAAGCCCTGAGGGAGGACGGCAGATCCGCTCCAGGAGAGCCAGACCGCTGTACGGCTACAGACGCGTCTGTACCGGAAGATGCAAAACCCGGAAAGCTGCTGGAATGCGGAGTTACTGAAGCATCCCTGCAAACAGAGAGTTTGGGTGTGGATCTCGACTTGCTCCCTCAGTCCGTGACGAGGGACCAGGAAGATGTGCGTGTGCAACGGGATTCCGGAAAAAACCCCACAGGCGCTGGTGAGCCTCCATCGGTTAAACATGGCTCAAAGCCCGAGTCTATTTGCAACCGGCCCGAAATCTGAATGTTCCCATTTCCACTGCTTTTGCATCCAGGCATACCTGGAGCTTGGGCTGGGTTTTATTTACTTATTTCGGACCTCTGAGGATGTGCAAAGCGTGCTTCCCTCCACACTGGGAGACCGCAGCTGGAGATCTGGAGATTTTGGCGGGGCGGGGGAGGCTTCCCTGTATTTTCCAGTAAAGGATCCATTCCGCACCACTCATGCCCTTCAATGTGCTTCAGGGCGGTTCAGTTAATTCTAGTGCATTTTGTTCCTGCCTGGGAAGAACAGCTAGAGGGAAGAGGGGTGTGTTTGTTGTTTAGAAATTATTGTATTTTTTGCTCTATAAGACTCACTTTTTCCCTCCTAAAAAGTAAGGGGAAATGTGTGTGCGTCTTATGGAGCGAATGCAGGCTGCACAGCTATCCCAGAAGCCAGAACAGCAAGAGGGATTGCTGCTTTCACTGCGCAGCGATCCCTCTTGCTGTTCTGGCTTCTGAGATTCAGAATATTTTTTTTCTTGTTTTCCTCCTCCAAAAACAGGGTGCGTCTTGTGGTCTGGTGCGTCTTATAGAGCGAAAAATACGGTATTTCTTGTAACTGTTGAGTGGATTTCTGTTTAACTTTTATATGTTATTATTATTTTATACTGTTCTAGTAATTGTTGAATGTTACTTTTTTTGATGGAGGTTGCTTATTTTAAAGTTTTGTTTTATTGTCGCATTTTTGTAGTGCATTAGATTGTTGTAAGACGTACATTTTTTGTTTCTTCAGCTTGTAAACCGCCTTGAGTAGTGTAAGATAGAAAGACAGTACTGTATATAAATTTAAAATGATGATGATGTTGTTGATGATGATGAGGGAGCCTTAAGTATAGCCTCGTGGGCAGATCTTTTACCAGGAAGAATTGAGCTATACAATAACTGCGGCTGCCCCTAGGACATAGCTGTCAACTTTTCCCTTTTTCTTGTGAGGAATCCTATTCGGATTAGGGAATTCCCCTTTAAAAAAGGGGAAAGTTGACAGCTATGCGAAGAACCCTTAAGGTTCTCCCACTGGTCTCATGGCTAGATTTCACCCTGCAGCTTAAAAACCACCATTGGGTCTGGATAGATACAGCTCCCTCTCCACTGCCAGCTGCTCAAAATAAATGAGCTTCTGCCAGTGCCTAAAGAATGTTCCTTCTTCTGCTACTTCCTCCCCAGGAGCCCTCAAATCCATCATGAAGAAGCGAGGCAGCCCTGCCAAGACGGAGGCAGGGCGTGGGAGGAAAAGCCTCCAGTTCGTGGGCTTTCTGAATGGCGAGTACGAGTCTTTATTGCTCCTTCTCTTTCGGGGGTTGGGGGTTGGGATGGCAGACGAGACCCAGGTGTCTTCGATGCTGAAGTTTCAACTGCAGTGGTACCTCGGGTTAAGTACTTAATTCGTTCCAGAGGTCCGTTCTTAACCCGAAACTGTTCTTAACCTGAAGCACCACTTTAGCTAATGGGGCCTCCTGCTGCTGCCGCACCACCGGAGCACAATTTCTGTTCTCATCCTGAAGCAAAGTTCTTAACCTGAAGCACTATTTCTGGGTATGTAACCCAAGGTACCACTGTATTTGGAGCCTGGAGAGATAGCTGTGGGTTTATAGCAGAGGTGGGGGATCTATAGCCCTACAGATGTTATTTAGTTAGGTAAAGGTACCCCTGACCGTTAGGTCCAGTCACAGACGACTCTGGGGTTGCAGCACTCATCTCGCTTTACTGGCCGAGGGAGCCGGCGTACAGCTTCCGGGTCATTTGGCCAGCATGACTAAGCCGCTTCTGGCGAACCAGAGCAGCGCACGGAAACGCCATACCTTCCCGCCGGAGCGGTACCTATTGATCTACTTGCATTTTGACGTGCTTTAGAACTGCTAGGTCGGCAGGAGCAGGGACCGAGCAACGGGAGCTCACCCCGCCGCGGGGATTCGAACCGCTGACCTCCTGATCGGCAAGCCAAGGCTCAGTGGTTTAAAACCACAGCGCCACCCGCGTTTTAACACTGCTTGATGGTGGTGGTTGTTTAAAAAAAGCCTCAAAGTGGTTCACAAAGAGACTGAGTGAATCCTCAGTCTGTTAAATAATAATAATAACAACAATAATAATACTTTTATTATTTATACCCTGCCCATATAACTGGGTGGTGAGATGACAATGAGTGGTCAGAGAAAGGAGACTGGGAGGAGGAGATGTTTGAAGCTGAAGAAGCAACAGGGTTTAGTGAGCAGGAAGAGTCTGTGGCAGAGAGCAGTCCAGAATCGGAGGCAGGAGAGGAAGGGGAACCAGGAGACAGAGAGGATGCCGGCCCTCTCCCTGGTCTCCCAGAACCCACAGAGGTATGAAGAGGGCAGAGCAGAGACAGACAAGGCGGAGAAGTCTCAGGGTGCTTGGGAAGGACGTGGAGCAGGAGGAGACTTAGCGGTGCGACGCCGGGGACCTTTAATCCTTGCAACTGCCCCATTGGGGGCAAGACCTCCTGGGAAGAGTTGCTGTGATCACTGGGCCCGAGGTGTTTCGGTTCTTTGACTAAAGAGTTAACTTCACTGATGTCTTGTGAGTTATCACTTACCTGACCCTGGCACCCTCCTTTGACAACAAGTTAGATAAAGTCTGTGGGGTGTGTGGGTGTTAATCTGTCAAGTGTAATAATAATAATAATAATAATAATAATAATAATAATAATAATAATTTATTTGTACCCCACCCATCTGGCTGGGTTTCCCCAGCCACTCTGGGCGGCTTCCAACAAAGATGAAAAATACATTAAAATGTCACACATTAAAAAGCAAGAGAGTGGAATGGGGATTCCAGTGTTCAAGAGCAGTCTACCTCTGATAAGCAGCTGCAATCGCAAGGGATGGTTGCAACCTTTGACTCCTGCTTTGCGGTCTTCCCCGGAACACTTCGCTGAAGCGAGTGGGCTGGGGGATAGAAACGGTGCCGGTATGGTACGGACCCTTGAACCTGCAGGCCTGCACTTATGTTTATTCCCTAATAATAATAATAATAATAATAATAATAATAATAATAATTCGTTTCCCCAGCCACTCTGGGCAGCTTCCACAAAGACCAAAAATACACTAATATGTCATACATTAAAAACTTCCCTTAAGATGTCTTCTGAATGTCAGGTTGTTTATCTCTTTGACTTCTGGTGGGAGGGCGTTCCACAGGGCGGGCGCCACCACCAAGAAGGCCCTCTGCCTGGTTCCCTGTAACTTGGTTTCTCGCAGGGAGGGAACCGCCAGAAGGCCCTCGGAGCTGGACCTCAGCTTCCGGGCAGAACGATGGGGGTGGAGACACTCCTTCAGGTATACTGGGCCTTTGAGGCCGTTTAGGGCTTTAAAGTTCAGCACCAACACTTTGAACTGTGCTCGGAAACGTACTGATACAGAATGTAGATACCTTTTGAACAGATTTCCTGCCCTCTGAGGCAGGAAAGCCAGCTGCCAAACACCAGAGTGTCCTTGCCTACAAGTTGCATCCCTCAAGACCCCCGTTTTGATCCCCCACAATCTGTCCTGGCAGGTACGAGAGCACCTCGAGTGAGGAGGAGGAAGAGGAGGAAGAGGACGAGGAGAGGTCCCTCAGGAAGGGCTCCCCGCTTGGCTTCGGCAGTGACACTCCCAGCACCACCGACGACGACGACGACTTGCCTTCCCGTGTGGACAGCAGCAGCGGCAGCGATTCGGATACTCCCGTTTCGGGGGCAGCCCAGGAGGAGGCAAGGCAGAGCCACGATTTGGAGGAAGCCGAAGATGCAAACAGCTTGGGAGAAGCTTCCCCAGAAGTGAAGGAGAAGTAAGTCTTAGAATCCAGGACACAACAGCTCCACTTGCTACCGATCTGTTTCGGGGCCTCAGTTAAAAGTGCTGGTTATGCCCCACAAATCCCTACAAGGTGATCGGAAATACCTTATTCCTTCAGGCGAACCTGCCCCGGGCTCCGAGATCTCCTGGGGAGGCTCTGCTCTCGCCCCCTCCACCCCAACAGGTCCTCTTGGTGGGGACACGAGAGAGGGCCTTCTCGGTGGTGGCTCCCCCCAGACAACTTTGGAACTTCCTGCCTTGAAAAGCCAGACCAGCTTCCACCTTGCTGCTCTTTTGCCACCAGGTGAAGCACCTTCTTCTCCAACAGGCTTTTGGGAGCTGGCTGCTTTTAACGAAAGGTCTGGTGCCATTCTGTTTTTAATGTAATTGATCTGTATGTTTTTAATAGACAGACTGAGTGAGCAAGCGAGTTTTAATTCTGTCAATGTTTTTCCACGTTTTTAGCTGTTCTTGTTTTTAACCGTAAGCCGCCTCAGGGAAAAATCGAGGCCACAAATAAATATATAACCAGCATCATAACTCCCTACACACAACTGAGAAAGGGGCAGGGGGAGGCATGAGTTTTCTCTTCTGATTTAAGGTCCGTCCACCCCTCAGCTTAATGTAAATTGCAAACCCCTCACACCTCTTTTTTTGTTTTCTGTTTTTTTGCTTTTTATTGGTTTTCTTACTTGATGAAGAAACACACACAATAAAATAACCAAAATAATAAAATGGCAACCACAACAACCAAAAGGGAATATATGCCGGTATATATACAAAAAGCATACATACAACCATAAATCTATAAATTCTTACGTACGGACTTCTGTCACCATATTCTTTAATTCATCATCATCATCTAATTCCAATTCCTTTTCTTCTCTAACAGAATTCTGTCCTCTTCAACGTGGGTCTATTTTGTCGATTTGTTAAACTGCTCCTTTTATTATTTCTTCATTTCTACGGTTTTCCACATACAATACTTGCAATCCATGTTGTGTTTTGTGAAAATTAATCAAAGCAAATCCAAGTTTTGACTTGGGGACACTGTTTTGGTTTTTTTTAGATAACCTCTGTAAATTTCCCGTTCCTTTTGGAACTTTTGGTTAGGCCGTCTCCGAATCGCATCCGTCATTTTTGCCAATTTGAGACATTCAAATAATTTATCCTGCCGTTCCTTTTTTGTTGTTGTTGGTACTATTTCACTTTTCCAATTTCTAGCTATTAATATTCTTGCTGCTGTTGTAGCATACAAGAATATTCTCTTTTTTTCCCTTTCCCTCACGCCTCTTTTAATCCCCTCTCATTCACGCTATCAGGGGCAGACGGGGTCGTGTGTATCTTCTCAATGATGGGTCTTCAATTTTTGCACCCCGTGTGGGGGAAGCCACCCGCACCAGCCAAAATCTGGCGCTGATCCTTCAACGAATGCTCTTGTCCACGATTTCTTCTCCCTTAATCCAGGGATGCCCTTGTTAGAATTCCTGCTCTGTGATTGCAGTCATGGGATTGTTGTCTTTCACATGGCGGTGTATGTTTTGACTCCACAGAGTGGGAAGTGACGGAGACAGGATGTTTGTGTTACTGTGTTCCATGAAGTGGGACTACAGTGGTTTGTTGCTGCTTAGTCGTTTAGTCGTGTCCGCCTCTTCGTGACGCCCTGGACCAGAGCATGCCAGGCACTCCTGTCTTCCACTGCCTCCCGCAGTTTGGTCAAACTCATGCTGGTAGCTTCGAGAACACTGTCCCACCATCTCGTCCTCTGTCGTCCCCTTCTCCTTGTGCCCTCCATCTTTCCCAACATCAGGGTCTTTTCCAGGGAGTCTTCTCTTCTCATGAGGTGGCCAAAGTCTTGGAGCCTCAACTTCAGGATCTGTCCTTCCAGTGAGCACTCAGGGCTGATTTCCTTAAGAATGGATGTGTTTGATCTTCTTGCAGTCCATGGGACTCTCAAGAGTCTCAGTTTGTTCTGGAGGTCCATTCTTAACCTGAAACTGTTCTTAACCAGAAGCACCACTTTAGCTAATGGGGCCTCCTGCTGCTGCCGCGTCACCGGAGCACGATTTCTGTTCTCATCCTGAAGCAAAGTTCTTAACCCGAGGTAATATTTCTGGGTTAGCGGAGTCTGTAACCTGAAGTGTATGTAACCTGAAGCGTATGTAACCAGATGTACCACTGTATTTGGAGCCTGGAGAGATAGCTGTGGGTTTATAGCAGAGGTGGGGAATCTATAGCCCTACAGATGTTATTTAGTTAGGTAAAGGTAAAGGTAAAGGTACCCCTGACCGTTAGGTCCAGTCGCAGACGACTCTGGGGTTGTGGTGCTCATCTCGCTTTATTGGCCGAGGGAGCCGGCATACAGCTTCTGGGTCATGTGGCCAGCATGACTAAGCCGCTTCTGGCGAACCAGAGCGGCGCACTGAAACACCGTTTACCTTCCCGCCAGAGTGGTACCTATTTATCTACTTGCACTTTTACATGCTTCATTTCCTTAAGAATGGATGTGTTTGATCTTCTTGCAGTCCATGGGACTCTCAAGAGTCTCAGTTTGTTCTGGAGGTCCATTCTTAACCTGAAACTGTTCTTAACCAGAAGCACCACTTTAGCTAATGGGGCCTCCTGCTGCTGCCGCGTCACCGGAGCACGATTTCTGTTCTTATCCTGAAGCAAAATTCTTAACCTGAAGCACTATTTCTAGGTTAGCGGAGTGTGTAACCTGAAGCGTATGTAACCCGAGGTACCACTGTATTGTCCTTTTTCTGTCTGATGCTAGAGAGAGAGGGAGCCATGTGGCAGTGCCCAGTGTGTGTTTATATGTAAATAAAGTAAAGGTAAAGGGACCCCTGACCATTAGGTCCAGTCGTGGCCGACTCTGGGGTTGCGGCGCTCATCTCGCTTTACTGGCCGAGGGAGCCGGCGTACAGCTTCCGGGTCATGTGGCCAGCATGACTAAGCCGCTTCTGGCGAACCAGAGCAGCGCACGGAAACACCGTTTACCTTCCTACCGGAGCGGTACCTATTTATCTACTTGCACTTTGACGTGCTTTCGGACTGCTAGGTTGGCAGGAGCAGGGACCGAGCAATGGGAGCTCACCCCGTCGCGGGGATTCGAGTCGCCGACCTTCTGATCGGCAAGTCCTAGGCTCTGTGGTTTAACCCGCAGCGCCACCCGCATCCCGTAAATAAAGTAGATTAGCCAAAATGCTGAGTTGCTGAAGTCTGTTACTCATGATGGGCAAACTCTGCGGATCCCTAAGGGTGCTGATGTCTGTTGGCATCTGTCGCTGTGATGTTCGGGCTGAAGAAGGCTTATGAAGTTCCCAAACAATCAACCAGGAGGGAGAGAACATGCCAGTCGGGCATGTGTCTCTACCAGGGTCCTACTCGAGTGTAGGCTGAGCTCCTGACAGCCCTATGCTTCGAAAATTCCTATAGGAGAGCTACTTCGATTGCGTAGGGAATTATAAAACATGACCGTTGTGAGAAGACTCCCTCAGAAGGTGGTGGACTCTCCTTCCTTGGAGGTTTTCAAAGCAGATGATGGATGGCCATCTGTCACAGATGCTTCAGCTGACATTCCTTCATTGCAGGGGGTTGGGCTGGATGACCCCTGGGGGTCCCTTCCAACTCAATGGAAGCTCAAAAGCTGTTTCCTTTGACAGGTTTGAGCTGAGTCCCCGGCTGAGGGACGCTTGTCTCCTGGTGAGGAGCCACCTGGCCAGAGATGGCGCCGCCCAGAAGAGCAAAGAGGTGGTGAGTTGGGGCAGACTGAACACTCGGCGGGAGCATCAACATTAACATCTTATTATTATTATTATTATTATTATTATTATTATTATTATTATTATTATCATTTGCATTAAATAACACAATCACCCTCCGAAGGTGGTGAACAGAGCTTTGTAAGGCTTCCATAAGCTAGTGTGGTGTAGTAGTCAGAGTGTGGGGGCTAGGAGCCGAGTTCGGATCCTCACTCCGCCATTAAGCTCATTGGGTAACCCCTTGGGTGCCATTAACTGCATCTTTCCACCTATCTCACAGGGTCGTTGCGAGGATAAAATGGAGAGCGGACAAGCTAGGGATGTCACCTCTCGCCCCTTACAGGAATGGTGGAATGATTTGTTTATTGTCGTTTTAATTAGTTTTAAAGGTAAAGGAACCCCTGAATTAGATCCAGTCGTGACCGACTCTGGGGTTGCGGCGCTCATCTCGCTTTACTGGCTGAGGGAGCCGGCATACAGCTTCTGGGTCATGTGGCCAGCAGGACTAAGCCGCTTCTGGCGAACCAGAGCAGCGCACGGAAATGCCGTTTACCTTCCTGCCAGAAAGGAGGGGTTGAGGGAGGGGTGGTGGTGGTAACCTGAGTGTCCTGTCACCTGGCTGGTTCCCTCTTTCCCCCTCCCCAATAAAGCGAGATGAGCGCCGCAACCCCAGAGTCGGACACGACTGGGCCTAATGGCACTCATCTCTTTACTGGCCAAGGGAGTAGGTGTACAGCTTCCAGGTCATGTGGCCAGCATGACTAAGCCGCTTCTGGCAAACCAGAGCAGCGCACAGAAACGCCGTTTACCTTCCTGCCATAGTGGTACCTATTTATCTACTTGCACTTTGCCATGCTTTCAAACTGCTAGGTTGGCAGGAGCAGGGACTGAGCAACAGTAGCTCACCCCGCCGCGGGGATTCGAACCGCTGACCTTCTGATCGGCAAGTCCCAAGCTCTGTGGTTTAACCCACAGCGCCACCTGCGTCCCATACTTAGTTTTATACAGCAACAATTAAATTCTGGGTTATATCCAATAGCGCCTGTCAGCTGACTGTGGAATGAGGACCGGATCACTCTTTCTTCTGGATCAAAGCACCCCGCTTCCCCAAAAAATGCACCCCTAAAACCTGCTCCAAAGTGTTATGTGGCTGGGGAAACCCATCCAGATGGTCAGGGTAATAATAATAATAATAATAATAATAATAATAATAATAATAATACTGTTATTGGAAGGGAGGGCCTTTTCCACTTGTATTTTTCAAGGATCGGGGCCACTAATAGCAGTGCACACTCCCAGAACCCCACACAAGTGTGCAGCCAAGATGGGGGTCCAGATCCGTGCTCAAATGCAAGTCTTGCTGGGCCTAGTCTACCTCGCAGGGTTGCAGCGAGGATTTTTTGGGGGAAAAGGGATAGAAACCGCTCCTCTGTTTTGGCTTCCAGCTTTCCAGCACCGGCCTCCTCCTCCAGGAATGGTTCCGCCTGTCCAGCCAAAAGGCCTCTCTGGCCGGAGAGGTGGCCCAACACCTGATGGCGTTTGCCGAAATCTCCCCTGCGCTGCTGACGCACGTTGTCAACCTCTCCGACGGCAATGGCAACACCGCTCTTCACTACAGCGTCTCGCATTCCAACTTCGACATCGTCCAGCTTTTGCTGGACACAGGTGAGTGGCCCCAAGGTCAGGGGTCACCAACATAGTCCTCCTGCAGCCAGGAATGGAGGAGAAATCCTGTTCCGTTTGCGTTTAAAGGAGAATTAGTCTAATTCATACCTCATTTTTGTAATTATATACAGTGGTGCCTCGCAAGACGAAAAGAATCCATTCTGTGATTCTCTTCGTCTAGCGGTTTTTTCGTCTTGCGAAGCAAGCCCATTGACGGATTATCGGATTAGCGCTATTAGCGGCTTTTAGCGGCTTATCTGCTGATCGGATCAGCTGATAAGCGGCTTAGCGACTTAGAAAAAGGGGGGGGAGGGGAAAAAACCAGCAGGATCTCGCAAGACATTGTCGTCTTGCGAAGCAAGCCCATAGGAGATTCGTTTTGCGAAGCACCTCCAAAACGGAAAACTCTTTCGTCTAGCGAGTTTTCCGTCTTGCGAGGCACCACTGTATATCTAGAGAGAGAGAGTTTCTCTATAAAAGTTGCATTTGTTATTCAACAAAACTAGTGTGACTTCCCACTCACCCAGCATCGATGTTCACAATTCAAATTACACGCAATCTCTCCATCTTATCTAATTTCATCCTCTCTAATGTGTTTCTTGGGACGCTGTGGGTTAAGCCACAGAGCGTAGGACTTGCCGATCAGAAGGTCGGCGGTTCGAATCCCTGCGACGGGATGAGCTCCCATTGCTCGGTCCCTGCTCCTGCCCACCTAGCAGTTCAAAAGCACGTCAAGTGCAAGTAGATAAATAGGTACCGCTCTGGCGGGAAGGTAAACGGCGCTTCTGTGAGCTGCTCTGGTTTGCCAGAAGCGGCTTAGTCCTGCTGGACACATGACCCAGAAGCTGTATGCCGGCTCCCTCGGCCAGTAAAGCGAGATGAGCGCCGCAACCCCAGAGTCAGCCGCAACTGGACCTAATGGTCAGGGGTCCCTTTACCTTTTTACCTTAATGTGTTTCTTAATTTATTCTGCTGCTTTCTTACACTTCAAACCCCGCTGGGGTCTTCACATTTATAGGAAATAACTTTTTATATACACTAGAATCTCTGCATATTCCAAGATTTTCACCAACCGTTCTTCCTTTTAGGGTGAGTTCTCTCTTCCTCCCATTTCTGAGCATAGAGAATCCCTGCTGCTGTAGTCACATACATAAATGCCGTCGATTTCGCTGTTTAGTGTCCCCAGCAGGAAGCATTATGACCTCTTGGGGGGGGGGAAGTCATTTTGAAAATTTTCTTAATTGCATTATATATCATGTTCCCAAAGGCCTTTGCCTTCACACTTCTCAAATCAATGCACAAACTGGAATACAGGCATAACTCTGGAATTTGCACATCTCCAAATTCTGCAACACCATTCTCCAACCCAAGTAATGGGTGTGAAAGTTTACTAGCGTTGTTGTTTAGTCGCCTTAGTCATGCTCGACTCTCCGTGACCCCATGAACCAGAGCATGCCTTGGAAACTCAGGGATAGTGCTTGGAAACTCTCACTTTCTTCTCAAAACTTCTCCTTTTTTATGTCCATGGAGTTTTCTTGGCAAAATACTGGAGTGGATTGCCAGTTCCTTCTCCAGGTGGATCACATTTAGTCTAAACCAGGGGTAGGGGTGGCGCTGTGGGTTAAACCACAGAGCCTAGGACTTGCTGATCCGAAGGTCGGCGGTTCGAATCCCCGTGACAGGGTGAGCTCCCGTTGCTCGGTCCCTGCTCCTGCCCACCTAGCAGTTCAAAAGCACGTCAAGTGCAAGTAGATAAATATGTACCGCTCTGGCAGGAAGGTAAACGACGTTTCCGTGCGCTGCTTTGGTTCGCCAGAAGCGGCTTAGTCATGCTGGCCACACAACCCGGAAGCTGTACGCCGGCTCCCTCGGCCAATAAAGCGAGATGAGCGCCACAACCCCAGAGTCAGCCACGACTGGACCTAATGGTCAGGGGTCCCTTTACCTTTACCTAGGGGTAGGCAACTTAAGGCCCAGGGGCCGAATGCGGCCTAATCCCCTTCTAAATCTGGCCCGCGAATCAGCATGTTTTTACATGAGTAAAATGTGTCTTTTTATTTAAAACGCATCTCTGGATTATTTGTGGGGCCTGCCTGGTGTTTTTACATGAATAGAAAGTGTGCTTTTATTTAAAATGCATCTCTGATTCCCGGACCGTCCCCGAGCCGGACTTAGACAGCCATGAGTAGAGTACTTGCATCAGTTTCTTGCATTTTTTCTCCTCGTCTCCCCAGGGATCTGTAATGTTAACTACCAGAACAAAGCTGGCTACACGGCTCTGATGTTAACTGCACTAGCAACTGTAGAGCAGGAAGAGGAAATGGCTGTTGTCCGGAGACTTTTCGGCATGGGGAATGTCAATGCGAAAGCTAGTCAGGTATGTATGGGGTTTTTCAGGGAGGGGGGTGGGGAGCAGCAACCAGCCCCTCTGCTATTGGGCAGCAAGGAACTGAGAAGCCTAGGCGGTTGGCGCATGCTCAGAGGCGCACTGGTATACTGCGCATGATCATCATCATTATTGCATCGTATTATTATCATCATATGGTAGCTAGGAAGGAGCAAGCAGAATATAAATTGGAAGAATGGTATAAAGAGGCGTACGATATAGCTATTAATGATAAATCAACATGTTCCATTAAGGTTAAGATGGGGAATACGCAGGAGAAATGATTTGGAGGAGATATGGAAGGTGTTTGTAGAATTTGTACGGTTAGAAAGTGGTGAAACCATTGCCAGAAGTGTTGAAATTTTGGGAGGCTGGATAGTTACAGTGGAACGGTCTCGGGGGTGGGGTGCGCATTTTTATTCTTATCTATTTGTGATCATTACTTTGTCCAAACAAAATTGGAAATTGGAAAAAGAAAAGAAAAAGATGAAAGGGAAAAGGCCAAAATGTCAGTGGCAACTACCGCATTTTTCGCTCCATAAGACGCACCTTTTTCCTTCCTAAAAAATAAGGGGAAATGTCTGTGCATCTATGGAGCAAATGTGTGGTCCCTGGAGCCAAATTGCCTAGGGGCGAAAAGCAGATCATGCTTTTTTCTTTTTTTAGAAAAAGGGAAGGGGGTGTTGAAACAAAGCCGCTGAGCAGCTGATCGGCAAGCGATCGGGAGGGAGATAAGGGAGGCTAGAGATAAAGGAGGCTGCCTGGGAGCGGGGACGTAAAAGCCCATGGATCCTCAAGATTTTTCATTGGGTCACCCCAAATTCACCATCAGATCACATAGCATGCCCATGGCTACAGCCTGCACCAAAAAAACCCACGCATCCACTGTTTCATGGGGCCGCAATGGCGCAAAAAAACGTGGTTACAAAGCCTGGATCTACGTGGATCCTCAGGATTTTTGCATTGGGCTACCCCAAACTCACCATCAAACCACATATCATGTCTGTGGCCACAGCATGAACCACAAAAATCATACACCCACTGTTTTGTTCAGAATATTTTTTTTCTTGTTTTCCTCCTCTAAAAACTAGGTGCGTCTTATGGAGCGAAAAATGCGGTATTTATACTGTGAATAATTATTACTAGAATAAGAAAGTGCTTTTGGGGTTGAGAATAAAATTAAACAAGATAGGAGGAATCTCACTGGACACCCTGTGCTGCTCATCGGGAAAATCCTGCGTTTTGAGCTAACGAAATGGAAGATTTGAGAACGATAAGAAAGTGCTTTTCAACATTTTTTTGCCTGCGTCGCTCCAGGCTGGCCAGACAGCCCTGATGCTTGCTGTCAGCCACGGGAGGCAGGAGATGGTGGAGGCCCTGCTGTCCTGTGGGGCGGACATCAATCTTCAAGATGAAGAGGGCTCCACGGCACTGATGTGCGCCTGCGAACACGGGCGGGCAGGCACTGTCAGGCTGCTGCTGACTCAGCCGGACTGCGACGCTTCCATCGTGGATAATGTAAGTGTTATGTACTGGGTTGAATAGGATCCTAAAGGCAGCAGTCTGATTGCTCCTAGAACTTTTGTTGTTGAGTCGTTTAGTCGTGTCCGCCTCTTCGTAACCCCCTGGACCAGAGCACGCCAGGCACTCCTGTCTTCCACTGCCTCCCGCAGTTTGGTCAGACTCATATTGGTAGCCTCGAGAACACTGTCCCACCATCTCGTCCTCTGTCGTCCCCTTCTCCTCCATCTTTCCCAACATCAGGGTCTTTTCCAGGGAGTCTTCTCTTCTCCTGAGGTGGCCAAAGTCTTGGAGCTTCAGCTTCATGATCTGTCCTTCCAGTGAGCACTCAGGGCTGATTTCCTTCAGAATGGAGAGGTTGGATCTTCTTGCAGTCAATGGGACTCTCAAGAGTCTCCTCCAGCACCATAATTCAAAAGCATCCATTCTTCGGCGATCAGCCTTCTTTATGGCCCTTCTCTCACTTCCATACATCACTACTGGGATAACCAGAGCTTTTACTATACGGACCTTTGTTGGCAAGGTGATGTCTCTGCTTTTTAAGATGCTGTCTAGGTTTGTCATTGCTTTTCTCCCAAGAAGCAGGCGTCTTTTAATTTTGTGACTGCTGTCACCATCTGCAGTGATCATGGAGCCCAAGAAAGTAAAATCTCTCACTGCCTCCATTTCTTCCCCTTCTATTTGCCAGGAGGTGATGGGACCAGTGGCCATGATCTTCGTTTTTTTAGCTTCAGACCATATTTTGCGCTCTCCTCTTTCACCCTCATTAAAAGGTTCTTTAATTCCTCTTCACTTTCTGCCATCAATGTTGTGTCATCTGCATATCTGAGGTTGTTGATATTTCTTCCAGCAATCTTAATTCCAGCTAGGAGCAGCAGCCTGAGTGGCCCTAGAGCAATAGGATCCAGAATGCAGCAGCCTGATTGGTCCTAGAACAATAGGGTCCAGAATGCAGTAGCCTGATTGGTCCTAGAACAACAGGATCCAGAATGCAGCAGTCTGATTGGTCCTAGAGCAATAGGATTCAGAATGCAGCAGTCTGATTGGTCCCAGAACAAAAGGATCCAGAATGCAGCAGTCTGATTGGTCCTAGAGCAATAGGATCCAGAATGCAGCAGTCTGATTGGTCCCAGAACAATAGGATCCAGAATGCAGCAGTCTGATTGGTCCTAGAGCAATAGGATTCAGAATGCAGCAGTCTGATTGGTCCTAGAACAATAGGATCCCGAATGCAGCAGTCTGATTGGTCCTAGAGCAATAGGATTCAGAATGCAGCAGTCTGATTGGTCCTAGAACAATAGGATCCAGAATGCAGCAGTCTGATTGGTCCTAGAACAATAGGACCCAGAATGCAGCAGCCTGATTGGTCCTAGAACAATAGGGTCCAGAATGCAGCAGTCTGATTGGTCCACAGGAGCCACACAATCCAACTCCAGGTGGAAGTGAATCCACAACCTGATTGGCCTACAGGAGAATCCTGGAATTAGCCAATCACGTGGGGCCCATTGTGTAAATAACATATATAAAGCAGACATTCTGGGGGAACTTCCATTCCTCCTCACCACTATGAGCTGAATAAAGAGCATGAAATCCACTCTCGACTCCAAGTATATTTCAGTAAGCAGCTGGGTTGCTCTGCACAGAGAGCTTCGGGTTCCCCCCTCTTCAAGCTCCTAGTCCTCATTGTCCCTTTCAATATATTATTTTTAAAAATATTTATTATTAGTTTTCCATTTAATAATATACAATCATATCATTGGTATTCACTTTGGCTTTTTATTTTTATGAATATATTTTTTATTAAACCATTTTAACAAAACAAATTATCAAACAAAATAACCAATTACATCGCCCCCACCCCCTAAGGACTTCCCTCAGCTCCCCTCTCTGATTTGTTTGCACATATTATTCTCTGCATGTTAAAAATTGTACATATCAGTGCCTTATCTGTCATATATTCTACTAATAAATTTGTGGATATTTATTCAAAACCTGCGATGGGGTCCAAATCATTTTGTTGTTTTTTTAAGATAGTTTGTAAAAAGTTCCCATTCTTCCTTGAAGTCACGATTGCCCTTCTCACGTAATTTATAGGTCAACTTTGCCAACTCCGCATAACTCATCGGTTTTTCTTGCCATTGTTCTCTCGCTGGGGTTTCCTCATTCTTCCGTCCTTGTGCTAACAAGACTCTTGCCGCTGTTGTTGCACACATAAATAAATTCTTCATTTTTCTTGGCGGGGCTTGTCCTAAAATCCCTAGCAAAAGCGCCTGGAGCCTTTATGCCTCCCAAAATGGCTTACGTGCAACAAATAAAAAATGACGCCTCAGAGAAAAAACCACACACACACAGCACGCAAGGGGAAAGGGACAAGGAGGGAAGAGGAAAACTCAGGCACCCGTTTCTTAAAGAGTTGTTCCCATCATGACCAGCTGGCCCAGTTCAGGGGCTGGGGATTCCTGGTGGAGCCGGGCAACCCCTAAACCTGAAGCAATGAGGTTCTGCTGCTTCCTATCTCTGAGGCGGCCATCTCAAGTGGCAGTTGCGGGGAGAATAGACCTGCCACATTTCGCCCTGTAGGTGGTTCTGTTTCTGTGTAGCTAAGCAGGGCATCTTCCAGCCTTGTTTTATGTGTGTTTTGCCTCCCCTCCCGTCTGTAGGAAGGCAACGACGCTGTTTCCATCGCTCTAGAAGCTGGTCATCGTGACATAGCGGCGTTGATATCTACCCGTCTCGCCCAGTCAGCAGCCTGCTCACCTGGTGAGTCAGCCCTGTTCTCCCCGCCAACTTCATAATTTCATTAAATTTTCTGTTTTACAATTAAAAGCTTGTGATTTTGACTGCAACCCCGTCAGATGGGCGGCATGTAAGTGAGTAAATTGGTAAGTAATAATTATTGTTTCAAGGGACACAGGTGGCGCTGTGGGTTAAACCACAGAGCCTAGGGCTTGCCGATCAGAAGGTCGACGGTTCGAATCCCCGCCACGGGGTGAGCTCCCATTGCTCGGTCCCTGCTCCTGCCAACCTAGCAGTTTGAAAGCATGTCAAAGTGCAAGTAGATAAATAGGTACCGCTCCAGCGGGAAGGGAAACGGCATTTCCGTGCGCTGTTCTGGTTTGCCAGAAGCGGCTTAGTCCTGCTGGCCACAGGACCCGGAAGCTGAACGCCGGCTCCCTCATCCAGTAAAGCGAGATGAGCGCCGCAACCCCAGAGTTGGCCACGACTGGACCTAACGGTCAGGGGTCCTTTACCTTTAATCACTATTTCAGTAACTGCTGTGCGTCCCCCCCTTTTTGTTTTTTTCTGCATACAGATTGATTTGATTTGATTATATTTCTACAGGACAGGGACAGGAACATTCCCAGCAGTGACATGTTACCTTTGGCGTAATTCACTGACCCAAAAAAAACAAAGAAACACTGCCCTTCCCATCACTTTTTTTTTAAACAGTCTTGCTTTGGGGCTGTCCAGCCTTGGTTTTCCACATGGAAGGGGCCGCAGGAGTTAAGAATCCACAGCTGTACAACGCTATGACTGCCAGGAGGAATCTGCCAGTCCTTCCCTGGGTGGGGCCCTAGTCCTCCCGAACTTAAAAATGGAAAGCGTAATGCTGGTGGTCAACAAAAGAGGTTTAAACAGGCTCTCAAGGCAGTCTTAAAAAATGTAGTATAAACACCAGCAACTGGGAAACACTGGCCTGCGAGCGTTCCAGTTGGAGAACAGCCTTTGCCAAAGGTGTCGTGGGCTTTGAAGATGCTTGAACTCAGGACGAAAGGGAGAAATGTGCTAAGAGGAAGGCACGCTTAGCAAATCCACACCGTGATCAACTCCTGCCTGGAAACCTATGTCCCCACTGTGGAATGACGTGTGGATCCAGAATTGGTCTCCACAGTCACTTACGGACTCATTGTTAAAACTGTGTTTATGGAAGACAATCTTACTCAGCTACGAGGGATCGCCAAAGGTCAACCTGTTTCAGCATTACTTTGGACTGTGGGGGGTGGGGGTGGGGGAGTTCGGTCCATACTTCTTGTTGTTGCCCGTTTTCTGTGAGGAAGGGGGTTTATATGCCGCTTCCTGCAAAATAATCAATATATACGGGACCTGGCATTGCCCGGGAATGTGAAAAACCCCCAGAATATTGTGTTTTTTAGTGTCATTTGTGAGTTTGAACCTGTTACGCCAAAGCCACGTTTTTGTCCACCACCTTGGTTTAAAATGGTGTCTG
This sequence comes from Podarcis bocagei, assembly GCF_964188305.1. NCBI lineage: Eukaryota > Metazoa > Chordata > Lepidosauria > Squamata > Lacertidae > Podarcis > Podarcis bocagei. Next base: position 7,346,391 of record NC_138144.1, on the reverse strand, counting down.
GTGTCCGAACGCCGACAAAGGCTGCTGTCCGCAGCTCATGAGGCAGCCAAAGCTATGCAAAAATAAAGGAGAAACAGTTGAAGTGGCGCTGAAGTCAGATTTCGGTCCGCCACCTAGAATCAAAATGGCACCCGGCATTCAAACATTCGATGGCTGCTGCTCAAACCTCAGGATCTGTCATGCCAAGGCTGGTGACAGTTTCTCAAGAGGCAGGGAACTCTAAAGAGGACAGACAACCTACTTTCCAAAATATATAGATGACTCAACTTCAGTTCCCCAACCTGGTGTCCTCTTGCTGTTGTTCGGACTCCATCAGCCCGGCCATGATTATGGATGATGGGAGTTGTAGAGCGAAATATTGGAAGAGCGCCCAGTTTTCGAAGGCCAAGGTAGCTTAAGAACCCTTCTTGCCATCGTGCCTGTTTCTCAAAAGCAACGGATTTTTAGAGCGGTCGAAACATCCTATGCCCGAAGGCACTTTTCTTACCCAGCATACCTACCTGCTTTTAGCAACAGACTGTTTCCTCTGTGAAGGACGGAATCAGAAGTGGCGGCTCTAATCTTTTTATGCTCCCGACTGCTGGTTTTTCTTTTTAAAGAGCCACTCCAAAGATCCAGCGCATCGTTTCATATGCAAAGCTCCTTTTTAAAATAATGTCTTCCAATGTTATTCACCAGAATAAAGAGACACTAACCCACAACACTTGTCCTTTGCAATTCCAGCAGGCAGGGTTTAAAAAAAAAAAAGGAGGGGAAAGTTGTAGAATTTTGACGGCATGGTGCAGGAATATTTAAGCCCTTTTACTGTTAATAAAGTCTTTATTAAAGCTTTTCACCCTGGGAATTGCACCAAATAGCCTTTCCATTGTTTCTCCATCAACACAACAAAGGGTCTGGAAACCAAGCCTTATGAGGAACGGTTGAGGGAACTGGGTGTGTTTTGGTTGGAGAGTCATGTGTAATGTATGATCTAGTTGAGATTCCTTCATTTCAGGGGGTTGAGTGGATGACCCTCAGGAGCCCCTTCCAACTCTCTGAGATGCCAGGGATGGACCCTGAAGCCTTCTGCATGCAAAACAGATGCTCTTACCTCTGAGCTACAGCCGTTCAACCCAGAAACACCATTGCCCACCTTACATGCCGCAATGCCGGTTTCAAATATGCAGCCTGACCTTATACAGTGGTGCCTCGCAAGACGAAAAGAATCCGTTCTGTGATTCTCTTCGTCTAGCGGTTTTTTTCGTCTTGCGAAGCAAGCCCATTGAAGGATTAGCGGCTTAGCGCTATTAGAGGCTTTTAGAGGCTTATCTGCTGATCGGATCAGCTGATTAGCGGCTTAGCGCTATTAGTGGCTTTTAGCTGCTTTCAGCGGCTTATCTGCTGATCAGATCAGCTGATAAGCGGCTTAGCGGCTTATAAAAGGGGGGGAGGGGGGAAAAACCAGCAGGAACTCGCAAGACATTGTCGTCTTGCAAAGCAAGCCCATAGATTTGTTTTGCGAAGCACCTCCAAAACGGAAAACTCTTTCATCTAGCGAGTTTTCCGTCTTGCGAGGCATTCGTCTTGCGGGGCACCACTCTACAAAAAATGCACCAGCCTCTCTCCACAAAGTTCGTAGCTAAGCAGCTGAGATGCACCCCCTCCCCACCCCATTCCCCGTTGGGGAAGTAAAATGGATCAGTAACAAAACTTTACAGCATTTGAATAAAAGAGCAGCTTGGGAAAATCTTCCCAGGCCCCGATGCCTTGACATCAGTCTAAGCACACACACAAAAACTGTTGTACAGAGAATCTGTTTACACACCCCATCTATATAATGCAGATGACTTCTACCAAAGACTCCTGTGAACTGTAGGGCTGGGAATTATAGGAACTTCTTGTTGTTGTTTAGTTGTTTAGTCGTGTCCGCCTCTTCGTGACCCCCTGGACCAGAGCACGCCAGGCACTCCTGTCTTCCACTGCCTCCCCCAGTTTGGTCAAACTCATGCTGGTAGCTTCGAGAACACTGTCCCACCATCTCGTCCTCTGTCATCCCCTTCTCCTTGTGCCTTGATGTCTTTCCCAACATCAGGGTCTTTTCCAGGGAGTCTTCTCTTCTCATGAGGGGGCCAAAGTCTTGGAGCCTCAGCTTCAGGATCTGTCCTTCCAGTGAGCACTCAGGGCTGATTTCCTTCCGAATGGAGAGGTTTGATCTTGCAGTCCATGGGACTCTCAGGAGTCTCCTCCAGCACCAGAATTCAAAAGCATCCATTCTTCAGCGATCAGCCTTCTTTATGGTCCAGCTCTCACTTCCATACATCACTACTGGGAAAACCAGAGCTTTTACTATACGGACCTTTGTTGGCAACGTGACGTCTCTGCTTTTTAAGATGCTGTATAGGAACTGCAGTTCCCAATATTATTGCTATTGGGTGGGTGGGGGGGAGACATGGGCTTCAGATGTGTGGTGTCTGCACAGAGTCAGGCCTATCCAATCTATATCCATGTCACCTGCATGAGGCAGAGAAACTTGTTGATCCCGAGGACTGCATTTCCTCATGGGCAACCTTCCAGAGGCCACAAGTCCCTTGGTGGGCAGAGGTTTCCAATGGCACATTCTAGACAGGCAAAAGCGGTTAGGAATGGAGCATGGCCTTGAAAAGATAGAGGGGCCTGGAGAGCTGCAACCATGCCTCCGTGTGTAGACACCATTTGGGAATAGCTGGGCAGGGGTTCAGGCACAGGTCTGCCCCAGTTCTGAAACTGGGACCTTTGACCATCAGGCGCCAAGGAAGAGGATTCAAGCTGTTGCAGTAACCAGCAAAGATACATGAATAAATCAGAGGATACAGGCACACCCACACTATAATCAGTGTCCCATTAATACGATACGATAATCTTAGTCATTGTCCCATACAGAACAACGAAATTGAAAAAAATCTACATAAGACATTCAGAAACCAACAAGCCTGCTAATCCCAACCTGGTTAACCCCCTAAAAACTCTGATACCCCATTTTTAAATACAATATACTCCCATAGAGACTCCTTACACTGCGTTTAAAACCCAAATCGCATATGGATAGGAACTCTTTCTCAGGCGGCTAGTCCTAGTCTTTGTAACCCTGTACCTTCTTCCAGAAGGCAGAAGCTGAGAGAGATCATTTCCAGGGTGTGCACAATCCTGAGCTATCGCTGCAGCTTTCTTATGGCACCTGGAAGCATAGATTTGATCCATCCCACAAGAAACTTCGGGAACTGTGGTGTTGGAAGGGTGCTGGGAATTGTAGCTCTGCAAAGAGGAGGCGCTAGTTCTCAGAGTTCTTTGTGTGAAGCCGCATGCTTTAAATGTATGGCGTGGAGGTGACCTAAGAGTGGGGACGGTGTGTGCAAAGAAAACGGGGAGGGCTGAAGAAAGCTTGCAGGCTCCTACGCCACCTTGAGATAATGGAGTGTGCCTCCGGGGGTGAAACCACTGTATGAGCAGCACCGATGTGACCCCCCCCCCCGGGCACAAGCCCGGGCAGCGTGTCTGGAGGTCCTGAGACAACAAGACCCCCCTCGTGGCCTTGCTGATACAGTCCAGAGGAAAGCAGAGCAAGACGTTTGGCGCTGGCTTCGATGCAGGAGTTGCCAGAAGGGGCCACCCAACCACCTGTGGGACTCGCTCGTCTCCAGTATAGGGTACACTGCCTTTTCTTCTCCTGAAAAAATATCCCACAAGGCAGCCAATTTAGGATCAGCGTTTTCCTTCTCCTAGATGGGCCACCTTCCCAGTGGACAAGCCCCACCTGCCCCTCAGATATAACTGCAGTAATGAATAAGGATAAGGGATGCGGGTGGTGCTGTGGGTTAAACCACAGAGCCTAGGACTTGCCGATCAGGTCGGCGACTCGAATCCCCGTGACGGGGTGAGCTCCCGTTGCTCGGTCCCTGCTCCTGCCAACCTAGCAGTTCAAAAGCACGTCAAAGTGCAAGCAGATAAATAGGCCCGCTCCAGCGGGAAGGTAAACAGCATTTTTGTGCGCTGCTCTGGTTCGCCAGAAGCAGCTTAGTCCTGCTGGCCACATGACCCGGACGCTGTACGGCGGCTCCCTCGGCCAATAAAGCGAGATGAGCACCACAACCCCAGAGTCGGTCACGACCGAACCTAACGGTCAGGGGTCCCTTTACCTAATGAATAGGGATTGGGCTTAAATGGGGCAGGCAGGGAGCTGCGTATGTACCCATAACACCATACAACTATTTCGACCATTACGAAATATTTTGCTATGGTAATTTAAAAACACTGCACACAAGTTTAAGTGGTGGAGGGCAAAGGAAGTTTATTGGAAGGACTGAGGGTAGCTCATCACTCTTCAACCAGGCTTGTACAAACACATCGCATGGGAGTTTTGACCCAACCTAGAAAACAAAACAAACCGGGATTTAGTTGCATGCCTCAACCCTATCGACAGGCAGCTGAATTTCAGAGCGCCAGAAAGTTTAGGGGAATGATCAGCACTGCACAACCTGGACCTGCAAGTGGGGCTGGACTCCCCCAACTGGTGGCTGGGGTGAACAGGAATTTGAGTTCCGAGCACATTTAAAGTCAAGTCAGTCATTGTTTTCCTTTTTCTGAAAGGTGGTTAGAAGTTCATTATTTGCATTTGTTTTTGTACTTTCTGTTTAAGCCCCCCCCCTTTTTATTGTTGTGTGCGTTGCAAAATAAAATAATTTATCGACAATAAAATATAAATAAAGTCAAACAAAACAATGTAATAAAAATAATGAATTACAAAAGCAACACAGTACATCCAATAGAATAGGAAGCTTCTATGCCCTTTTAAATGTGCTGGGGGGAGTGTTATTGGTTTGTTTTTGTTTTATTTTGTGTTCCTATTTTGTATTTTTATGTTGTGAACCACCCCGTGACCTTCCAGTGATATTATTATGTTGCTGAATTCCTTCAAAACCATTAGGAAAACCGATTTTCACCCTGTATTGTGGAGAGGTAGTCCTGTGTGTCTGTATTGGTTGCAGATAAGAGAAAAATCCACCAAACAGCACTGGGTCCTCCAAGCCTTTGACAAGACACAATTTACGAGTTATTATTTTTACTCCAAAGCAAAAGTTGCATATCCTGCAAGGTTTTCCATTTGGGGGGCAACTGAGGCTCTGAGCAAGTTTGAACGCAAAGGTTTTTCCTTACGCCCGGGGAATATTTTCTAGTGAACTGCAATAATTCAAAGCCAGTTGCTAGGTCGTTTAAACTCATCCTAAGTGAAGAGAATCAAACCCCAGTTTCAATCATTCAGCATGCCTATGGACCACCAACTATTGATCAGACAACTGCAGGCATGAGGATGCCCCAGAAGGATTCTTAAAAAGGCTTTAAGGCTAGGTGGATAGAAAGGGGAGACCTGCCAAAATCCTGGCCAGGAAAGCAGACTGAAACTAGAATGTTAGCACCTGTAATTGATGATGGGTTCAATGGACCAGAGATTTAAAAAGCATCCTTTTCCTGCAAGTTCCAAAGATCTGAGGCCCACTCCACGTTAACTCGGAGCAAGGCTTTTAATTTGGTGGCCCAAATTAAAAGCATTCCTGTTGAGATATGGCAGGTGTCTACTCTCTGGAGAACAGAGAGTAGACATTTTTGTTCCCAAGGGCTTTTTCCAGCTGGGTGAATAGGTCTCTCCAATAGTGGATTCTATCCAATGTTACTCCTACTCAGAGACTCCTTAATTTCAGTGGCTCTAATCCCAGCGCAACTCAGATGGATGCAACCACCGGGTTGTAGTCAAAGAGGCATCAACACAAACACTGAGGTCCAGCTCTGAGGGCCTTCTGGCGGTTCCCTCCCCGTGAGAAGCAAAGTTACAGGGAACCAGGCAGAGGGCCTTCTTGGTGGTGGTGCCCGCCCTGTGGAACGCCCTCACATCAGATGTCAAGGGAATAAACAACTACCTGACTTTTAGAAGACATCTGAAGGCAGCCCATTTTAGGGAATTTTTTAATGTTTGAAGTTTTATTCTGTTTTTAATCTTCTGTTGAAAGCCACTCAGAGTGGCTGGGGAAACCCAGCCAAATGAGTGGGGTAGAAATAATAAATTATTATTAGATTATATATTTATCCTTGCACAACAGAACATTCTCCTCCTGTCCTCCTTGTGGATTTTATATGTATCTGCTGCTTTCACTCCCACCAGTATTGCCTTCAGCTGCTTTTATTGTATTTCGTGCACTGAAAGATGTCAGGGTTGAGCAAGGCTGAACTGCGCTCTGCTCGAGAGGGGATGAGTAATTAGAAGAAGACTCACTTGGCTACAGCTCAGCGCAACCGCCGGGCCTCGCGTTCAGACTCCAACAGCGTGAGGACATCCCCTTCCCGGACTGGGCCTTTCACGTTGCGGATAATCGAACGGCTGGTGTCATCCATGAATTCCACACGGACCTACGAAGGAGACAGTGAGGCATTAGCAGGATGAAATGGAACCAAGGCAGAGGAGCTGGGCTGCAACAACAGGCAACCAAAAACTGAACCTGTTTTGAAAGCAAGGCTTCAAATATTTACGGCAGGGTTCCCGAGCACGCAGAGAATACATTTTCCTTTCTATTGCAGGACTACATCGTCCTCTTTAGAGAGCTACCCAGCCCTGCCTGCCGTGAATGTCACCTGCAAAAGATCCTAGTGTTGCTAAGTTCATTGCATTTTTATACTGCTTAATGGTCATTATTTATTTTAAATTATACACTGCACTTCATCCAAGGATCAAGGTTTTAGGACCTGTTTAGTATGTGCGGGCACTACACTAACCATTCTGCAAGTGAGGGCAACCTATTTTCGTAACGACGACTCACATTTGAAGGGGGGCGTTATGGTTTGCTTTTGTTCATTTTTAAATGAATTTTTTTATTTTTATGTTGTGAACTGTCCTGAGATCTACAGATGAATGGCAGTATACACACATTTAATAAATAATAATAATCACTCACAGGGAGGTTTACAAACCTACCCAGATGCTTCTAGGAAAATCAAGGTGGCATTAATGGGTTTAGGGAAGCTTTTAATGTTTGATGTCTTATCATGTTTTTAATACTCTATTGGGAGCCGTCCAGAGTTTCTGGGGAAACCCAGCCAGATGGGTGGGATAGAAATAATAATTTATTATTAGTTGTATTTTAAATAGGGCTGCAAACTTTTTTCTCGATTGCACTTTACAGGGGAGCGCTTTGAGGTTTGCACCCCCCCGCGCAACTGCATTTAAACTTTGCAAAAGGAGTAAGGCTCTTCCAAGGGTTTCGTTCCTGGAACCCTTTTACGAAATACTTCTACCCCAAGAGTTGTAGAGTGGTCAGGGATGCCCCCCCCCCCCGAGGATCATCTAGTCCAAGTCTCTGGTGGCGTCGCCGAGCCCCCTCCTTCGCCTTGAAGAGGCCCAGACTAAGGAACCGAGAGGAGGAGGAAGGGGATGTTAGCCTCTGAGGGCGTGCAGAGTGCAAATCCCCCCCAGGATCATCTAGTCCAACCCTCTGGTGGGGTCGCTGAGGCCCCTCCTTCACCTTGAAGAGGCCCAGACTCAGGAACTGAGACAGGAGGAGGAAGAAAGGGGTGGTTAGCCTCTGAGGGAGTGCAGAGTGCAAGTCCCCCCCCCGAGGATCATCTAGTCCAAGCCTCTGGTGGCGTTGCCGAGCCCCCTCCTTCACCTTGAAGAGGCCCAGACTCAGGAACTGAGACAAGAGGAGGAGGAAGGGGTGGTTAGCCTCTGAGGGCGTGCAGAGTGCAAATCCCCCCCCCCGAGGATCATCTAGTCCAACCGTCTTGTGGGGTCGCCGAGGCCCCTCCTTTCCCTTGAAGAGGCCCAGATTCAGGCACTGAGACGAGGAGGATGAAGGGGGTGGTTAGCCTCTGAGGGCGTGCAGAGTGCAAATCCCCCCCCCCCCGAGGATCATCTAGTCCAACCCCCTGAGTGAGTTCGAACCACCAAACTTTTCTGATGCCCTGACCCACGAAATTTGATGGCGAGGTAGTGTGTCTGGTGGCGTCGCCGAGGCCCCTCCTTCGCCTGGAAGAGGCCCAGATTCAGACACTGAGACGAGAGGAGGAGGAAGAGGGTGATTAGCCTCTGAGGGCGTGCAGAGTGCAAATCCCCCCCCAGGATCATCTAGTCCAACCCTCTGGTGGCGTTGCCGAGCCCCCTCCTTCACCTTGAAGAGGCCCAGACTCAGGAACTGAGACAAGAGGAGGAGGAAGGGGTGGTTAGCCTCTGAGAGCGTGCAGAGTGCAAATCCCCCCCAGGATCATCTAGTCCAACCCTCTTGTGGCGTCGCTGAGGCCCCTCCTTTGCCTTGAAGAAGCCCAGATTCAGGCACCGAGAGGAGGATGAAGGGGGTGGTTAGCCTCTGAGGGCGTGCAGAGTGCAAATCCCCCCCAGGATCATCTAGTCCAACCCTCTTGTGGCGTCGCTGAGGCCCCTCCTTTGCCTTGAAGAAGCCCAGACTCAGGCACCGAGATGAGAGGAGGAGGAAGGGGGTTGTTAGCCTCTGAGGGCGTGCAGAGTGCAACCCCTCCCCGAAGTGGAGGAGCAGGATGGGGGGAGGAGGCCTTGTCCACCCCCACCCCTCTCCCGGGCTTACCTGGGTGCACTGCCCCTGCGAGCCTGTCCGGCCCAGCACTTTGGTGACTCGGGCCAGCTTGATGGGCTGCACGCGGCTCGTGTCCATGGCGGAGGCGAAGGCGGCAGGCGGAAAGGGTCACGTGGCCCGGGCCGGGCCTTTATATAGCCTCGGAGGGGGAAGAGGCCACGCCTACCAGCTCCGGGAAGGGGTGTGTGACGTAAAGACTTCAACTCCCGTCAGCCTCCGCCGGCGCTGTCAGCGCTCGTGGATGGCGGGAGTTGTAGTCCAAAGGGGGGCTGCTTCCCAGCATGCACAGCGAGCTCCGTCAGGTCAACAGTCGCTTCCCGGCATGCCCCGCGCTGAGAGGTTTCTGTTGAATGTGAAATTTACTCGTTTCTCAATGTATCAATAAATAAATCACACGTTGTCTTTGGTTAGGCTTCACTTCTTAGCTTTATTAATAAATTATCTATTGGGTTTCATTTATTTCCACAAATACACACTCGGCCCCTCACGTCCTTCTTCCCAGCATGCTTTGCTACACCCTTCTCACGTCCTTCTTCCCAGCATGCTTTGCTACACCCTTCTCACACAAAAAAGGACAGTATCCTCTTTCCTATCACTTTATTTTTCTCTAGAGGGATTTGGATTCTTCCGTTTAGACTTAATGGAAAGAAAGAGGAAGGGAGAAAGGGAGAGAAAGCAGGCCTCTCCTCAAAGCGTTTCCCTCACCACTCCCAGGGTGCATTGCGCGACCTTCTTCCTGCCGCAAGGGACTCCCTTCCTCCCGGCGCGCCACGCGGCACTACACAGAACTACGGAAGCCCCGAAGAGACTTTCCGAGCCGCCGTTTTCCCGAGGTGCACCGCGGCTCCCGTGCCCTTGACAACACAGGCCAAAATGGCGTCGGCCACCCGCCTCATCCAGAAGCTCCGCAACTTTGCGGCCGGGGTAAGAACCGAGCCGGGCTGGGAACCGGCAGGCAGACTCTGACGCAGGCATAGGCAAACTCCGGCCCTCCAGATGTTTGGGACTACAATTCCCATCATCCCTTACCACTGGTCCTGCTAGCTTGGGATCATGGGAGTTGTAGTCCCAAAAACATCTGGAGGGCCAGGTTTGCCTATGCCTGCTCTAAAAAGCAGCCTTTCTCAACCTGTGGGTCCCCAGATGTTGTTGAACTACAACTCCCATCAAGGCCAGAGCTCAGGGGTGATGGGAGTTGTAGTCCAATATGTTCAGTTTCTGTTTCAGTTTCTGTTAATTGGTTCTCGTGGGAAACTTGCAGATTCTAGCTTCACCAATTAACTCAAGCTGGTGTCAATTTACTCTTGGCAGAAAGCCCAGGTCTGCTTGACCTAGAAACTACTCACTCTGATTGGTTAACGAGCAGCACTCAACTCTGTTATCAAGGGATTGCTAGCACAGTTTGGTGTGAGGTGTGTTAGGAGTTAGAAGTGCTGTGTATGGTTTTGAGAGAGAGAAAGAGAGGGTTTATTTTGCTTTTATTTGTATGCAGAAACTCTGCTGGTTTTATTTTTTCCTTTTAATAAATCCTGTAAATAGTTATTCTGAGTCTAGCTGACTAGTCATTACTGCCGCAACTAGCTTCTTCGCTGTGCAGGAAAACTCTGCTACGTTTGGGCTAAAGCCAATAGGGCTATGCCTGACACTCCAAAGTTCCATGAGGTTATGGGCATTGTGCTGCCAGCCTGAGTTGCGGTGGTGTCAGCATCAACGGCGTTGGTTCCAGTAGTTCCAGAAGTTGTTGTTCCTGTTGGTGCAGCAGATGGACACTGGCTGGTTCCTGACCGTGGTGAGCTGGTGACGCAGCGGACACAAGGACAACAGCTGCAGCGTGTGAGTGCTGGGTGCTGTGGTTCCTGTTTTCTCTCTCGGTGGTCGTGAGTAGCTGGTTCCGGGTTCCAGGGACATCGCTCTCAAGATGGCCTCACAACCAGTTCAGATGGCTTTTGAGCGTCTGAATGACTCCAATTACTTGCTGTGGTCGGAACGCATGCAGGCAGTGCTGCAGAGGGATCGTCTCTGGCAAGTGGTGAGTAAGTTTCCTACGAAGCCTGATGATGAAGACCTCGATAAAGACCAAAGAGCAAGGGCCACAATTGTCTTGGGGCTGGAAGATTCCCAGTTGCCGTATGTTAGGGGAATCAAGACAGCTAGAGGTGTGTGGCAAGCACTTAAAGAACTCCATGTGCGTGAGACAGCGGTTTCCAAGCTGTTCATTCGCAAGGCATTGTACAAGGCAATGTTACAGCCTGGGGTTACAATGCAGGAACACCTACACAGTTTACAGTTAAAGTTTGTTGCGCTACAGGAAAGAGACTGTGCACTAGACCAGCAGGAGAAGGTGGCTATTATTTTGAGTTCTCTCCCGGAAAGCTGGGACAATTTAGTTTTGTCTCTAGAAGGCATACAGGAGCGTGATTTATCAGTCAGTTACGTTACTGGGCGTTTGATTGAAGAATGGCAGAAGAGGCAAGAAAGGTCGTTGGCTGCAGAGACTTCTACTGGCGGGCGGTTTGGAAGGAGTTCTCATGCCATGCCAGAGGTGAAGCAAAAGCAGCGTCCTGGTGAGGAGTCAGCGTTTGCTGTTAGGCGTTGTTTCCGATGTGGGTCTTCAGCGCATCTAAAACGACAATGTCCGGAGTTGGTCAAGTCTCAGTTGCCGGTGCAGGAGCAGAGACGAGATCAGCAGCAGCAGCAGCGTAAAAAGAAATTCTTCAAACAAAAACAGTCGGCTCAGCTGGTGACCGGCGAGGTCAAGAGTGCTGATGAGAAACAAGCGGTCTGGGTGGTCGATTCGGGAGCATCTCGCCACATCGTGAATTCAGATGAATTGTTTGTTTCCAAGAACTCAGCACAGCGCAGCCAGGTGGCTCTAGCAGACGGAAGTACTTCCGAAGTGATTTCGGGGGGTGCGGTTTATGTTCCTTGTCTTCGTGAATGCCTGCAAAATGTACTTTGTGTGCCGTCATTAAGGAGCAATCTGATGTCTGTAGATTGTTTGCTAAAAGCTGGGTTTAAAGTGTATTTTGAAGGAGACAGTTGCATTATTAAGAAGGCTGGTGAGATTTTAGGCACTGCTAAGTCAGAGGGAGGCTTGTTTTGGCTTAAAGCAGGATCTCAAGTTGCAGCAGTAGTCAGTAAATCTCAGCCTGCAGTGAATAACAAAGCTATACATGACAACTGTGTGCACTTATTGCATAGGAAAATGGGGCATGCTTGCTGGAAAAGTGTACTAAAAATGTCTGAATTGGCTGATGGGGGTAATTTAAAGAGTTGTAACAAGTACCTTGATTGTAATGTCTGTAAAAAGGTTAAAACCCACAGAGTCTCTTACCCCAGAAGTGACAGAGTTAGTGAGTCACCGCTACAGCTGGTTCACATGGACGTAATTGGTCCATTTGCTGTAAGCAGGGGTGGATCGCGTTTTTCACTAACAATTGTGGATGACGCCACGCGTTATTCTTGGGTTTTTCCCATGAAGAATAAGGGTGACGTGTTCACTAAGTTTAAAGGCTGGGTGGCATCTGTGGAAAGATTTCTGTCCATTAAACTCAAAAGGATTCAGACGGACAGAGGTGGCGAATTTATGTCAAATGCCTTTAAAGATTGGTTACAAAAGCGTGGCATTGGGCATAGAAAAACGAACGTTTTTTCCCCAGAGGAGAATGGCGTTGCGGAGCGGAAAAACAGATCTTTACAAGATATGATGTTTGCCATGCTTGATGATGCTGATTTGCCCATGTCTTATTGGGGGGAGAGCATGCTCACCGCGTGTTATCTCCAAAACAGGCTCTTTCATCAAACAATAGGTACAACCCCGTACTTTAAATTGTTTCAGAAAAAACCTAAAATTGACCATTTGCATGTGTTTGGATCAAAAGCCTGGGTATTAATTCCGAAACAAATGAGAAAGAAGGGAGATCCTAAGACCAAACAGCTAGTGTTTGTGGGTTACCAGGAGCTGGGAAAAGGTTTCCGCTTTGCTGAAGGGACGAATGGCATTGTGATCTCCAGGAATGCCAGTTTTTGTGAACATAGTGGCTGGGAGAGACTACATGCCAATACTGAGGTTTGGTTTGAACCTTCCCAGGAGCTTCATGACTCTGAAGGTAGACATAGAGAATCAGAGTCTGAGGGGGAGGAAAGTTCAGATAAGAGCTCTCAGGAAAGTGAAGTTAGCCAGAGACCAGTTGCTAAGCAACAAAAGAGAGGTCATAGTTCTGAGGAGGAAAGTGGGTCAGAAGAAAAATTTTCTCCCAGAAGATCTAAAAGACAAAACAAAGGAGTGCCTCCGGTGCGTTTTTCTCCTGATACTGCAAATGTGTTTAGTGTAATTGCAGAACCCAAGAGTTTTCAGGAGGTGTTAAAGTTACCAAAAGAGGAGGCAGAGCGCTGGAAACAGGCAATGGAGGAAGAGATGTCCTCTCTGAATGAGCACAAGGTTTTTACACCAGTAGCAGCGCCTGAGGGGGCAAAGATTGTAGGCTGCAGGTGGGTGTACAAAAGACTTAGGCCCGGTTAGGACATATCTAGGGTTGGAAGTGTGCTGGGCCCAAGATGGCAGCTGCCTAATTAGTCAGCAGAACAAAGTTAAACAACTACTGACTACATACAGGATGCAGGATTGCAAAGGGGCAGCGGTGCCTATGGATCCAGGTTTCATAAAAACACTTCACATAGATGAGAGTCCTGAATTTGAACATCCTGATGTATATCACTCTGTAATTGGAAGTTTATTGTATATAGCACAGTGGTCCAGACCTGATATTAGCTATGCAGTAGGCATATTAAGTAGATTGGTCTCAAAACCCACACTAAATGCCTGGAAAGGGGTAAAACAAGTTCTGAGGTATCTCAAACAGACAATTGGCTATATGTTACAATTAAATTCTTCAGAGGATGAAATGTTGAGTTGCTACTGTGATAGTGACTGGGGAAATTTGCCAGATAGAAAATCTGTCACAGGACTAGTCATAATGGTCGGTGGAGCTTTAATCAGCTGGCGGTCACGCAAGCAAGACGTTGTAAGTGTGTCATCAACGGAATCGGAGTACGCCGCATTGAGTGAATTGTGCAACGAGGTGATTTATTTCAAGCATTTGTTAACAGATTTAAATGTAAATTGTGGAGAACCAGTACAAGTTTACATTGATAATCAAGCTTGTATAACCTTAAGTAAAACAGAGGGTTTCAAATCGCGTTCAAAACATATCTCTGTAAAATACCAAAATGTACGTTGCTGTGTACAAGACAATGTAATCACCTGTACTTATGTATCAAGTGAAGAAAATGTAGCAGATGTGTTAACTAAACCATTGGCAAAGGTAAAGAACAAGCGAATGTGCAAGGGTTTAGGTTTGCTGGAAAAATGATCTCCTACATAGGTGTATTTGGAGTTAATTGTTCAGCAGAATCTGTGAGGGGGTGTTCAGTTTCTGTTTCAGTTTCTGTTAATTGGTTCTCGTGGGAAACTTGCAGATTCTAGCTTCACCAATTAACTCAAGCTGGTGTCAATTTACTCTTGGCAGAAAGCCCAGGTCTGCTTGACCTAGAAACTACTCACTCTGATTGGTTAACGAGCAGCACTCAACTCTGTTATCAAGGGATTGCTAGCACAGTTTGGTGTGAGGTGTGTTAGGAGTTAGAAGTGCTGTGTATGGTTTTGAGAGAGAGAAAGAGAGGGTTTATTTTGCTTTTATTTGTATGCAGAAACTCTGCTGGTTTTATTTTTCCTTTTAATAAATCCTGTAAATAGTTATTCTGAGTCTAGCTGACTAGTCATTACTGCCGCAACTAGCTTCTTCGCTGTGCAGGAAAACTCTGCTACGTTTGGGCTAAAGCCAATAGGGCTATGCCTGACACTCCAAAGTTCCATGACAATAACATCTGGGGACCCACAAGTTGACAACTGCTGCTCTAAAGCAGTGGTCCTCAACCTTGGGCCTCCAGATGTTTTTTTGGCCTACAACTCCCATGCTCCCTAGCTAGCAGGACCAGTGGCCAGGAATGATGGGAACTGTAGTCTCAAAACATCTGGCGGCCGAAGGTTGACGAAGCCTGCTCTAAAGGATCCCTGTGGCAACGGTAGTGGGAAATTATGCCTGGTGGATTTAAGCCCGCCCCACCCCCGCACGGTTTCCCATCCGATAGCCTAGCCCTGTCCCCTTTCTGTGCAAGGGATCATGGGGGTTGTAGTCCTGCTCCTGGATTAAAATGGGGGGAACCCCCAAATTTTTTTAAAAAAGGCAGTTAAATGGCAACCCAATGAATTCATCAAACTTAGTTCCATTTAAAGCATATGGCTTCTTCTGCAAAACAATAGGATCCCCCACAAAACTAGAATTCCCAACACCCTCAAAACTACAGTTCCCAGGAGTGGGAAGGGGGGGAATCATGTGCTTTAAATGGGACTAAGTTTACTTGTTTTAACTGCAATTCGAAGCCACATACTCTAAATATGCTTTAGATGCATGTTGTGGCTGTGACTTTTCATTCATCGCCTTGCTTGCACTGAAACCTAAAGCAGGCCCATTGAAATACATTTATTTATTCATTCATTCATTCTTTTCAAGTTTATACATTTCACTAATTTTACAATCATTTTGACATTTCAAAACTTGACTTCCTTCCCCCTCTTTCTGACGTTCCTTAAATTTGTTTTTAATATCTCCTGCATATCCAAATTAACTTAATTTGCTCATTTATTTATCTTCTTTAAATATATACTCTTATAAAACTGCAGGTTATTACAATAATCCTGACAGTGTTTTTATCTACTGTATTTATAATTCATCTGTAAATATTCAATAAACCATTTCCATTCTTTTATTTAAAAAACTGGTTATCTTGATTTCTTATACTTGCGGTAAGTTTCGCCATTTCTGCATATTCCGTTAATTTTTGTATCCATTCTTCCTTCGCTGGGATTTATGCATCTTTCCATTTTTGGGGCAAGTAATATGATTTCTGCTCATTGAAATGCTATTACAGTGGTACCTCGGTTTTTGATCATCTCAGAAACCAAACGTTTTGGTTTTCGAACGCCAAATACCCAGAAGTAATTGCTTCCATTTTGGAACACTTTTCGGAAGTCAAACGGTCTTCCGGAACGGATTATGTTCGAAATCTGAGGTACCACTGTATTAACTTGGTTTCAGATTGCCAGTTCTTGTTGCAGTTTAGCTTTTGAGAAAACACAGGATTCCTGCCCTCCAGGTGGCACTCTTGACTTGAGCCTTGCCCCTCTTTTATCTTTCTCTCTTTTTTGTTAACAGCGAGATCTCCAAGCGAAACTTCAGCTTCGTTACACAGAGATTGCCAAGAGGTAAGGGGGTGGGGTGTCAAGTGTAGGACGGCTTCCTTGGCTGCCTTTCCCTTGGAAGGGAACCAAAGCCCTGGGTTCAGATCTCAGGCTCAGGCCTCTCCCCCCCAATGAAACAAGTTTTCAACCGCACACATGATGGACTTTCAGGAGAAAGTCGGAGCTGGGACAGCTCAGTCAGCAGAGCGTGAGACTTTCCATCTCAAAGTCATGGGTTCGAGCCCGACGGCGGGCAAAAAGATTCTTCCATTGCAGAGGACTGGACAGCGAGATGACCTTTTTTGGTCCCTTCCAACTCTACAATTCTATGAAATGCTAAAACGTTTCTGTTTGCCCAGACGTTTGAAAGACACTGTTCCCAATAACCCTGAGATAATGTTTTTTTTTTAAAAAAAACCCTAACATGTTTTATTAGAGGGACGCGGGTGGCACTGTGGGTTAAACCACAGAGCCTAGGACTTGCTGATCAGAAGGTTGGCGGTTCGAATCCCCACGACGGGGTGAGCTCCCGTTGCTCGGTCCCTGCTCCTGCCAACCTAACAGTTCAAAAGCACAAAACGTGCAAGTAGATAAATAGGTACCGCTCCGGCGGGAAGGTAAATGGCGTTTCCGTGCGCTGCTCTGGTTCGCCAGAAGCGGCTTAGTCATGCTGGCCACATGACCCGAAAGCTGTATGCCGGCTCCCTTGGCCAATAAAGCAAGATGAGCGCTGCAACCCCAGAGTCGGCCACGACTGGACCTAATGGTCAGGGGTCCCTTTACCTTTACCTTTAACATGTTTTATTACTGCTGTCTGGGGCTCCTTCATTTGGAAGGGTGGGATATAAATCAAATAATGGAGAAGAAATTTAGAATACTGAGTAAATTTATTGATAAAAAATATTTAGTACGTTATGTCCCACCTTTCCTGCAAGGAGCTCACGGTCATGTACGTAGTTTTCCTCCTTATTCTATCCTCACAGCAACCCTGTGAAGTAGGCCAGGCAGAGAGTGAGTGAACAACCCAATGAGCTTCCAGGCTGGGTGGGAGGATTCGCACCCTCCACCTGTGAGTTCCATTATTACTGTGAATAAAGGCTCTATTGTCTTAAAACAAGCCAGACATTTGCATATGCCGATGGCGCTTGAGTGGTCATGTGCCTCAATATCTGTGTAAGAAATAAAATCATGCCATATTATGGGGGGGAAATGTCATTTGAGCTCAGCCCTTTAGATACTTTCAATTTATGGGAGATCAATCCTGTTGTTTGCTAATGACTGGTCAGATAACTGAACCAAACATCTTAGATTTCCCCCTTCCATTGTTTGACCTTCTTAAACGTCTTGTTCTTTAGGACTCAGCCACCTCCACGCCTCCCTGTCGGCCCCAGCCATAAATTTGCAAACAATTACTACTGCACCCGTGACGGACGCCGGGAGACTTTCCCTCCCATTGTCCTTGTATCAGCTCAGAAAAGGTTGGCTCCAGGGCAGCAGGATGCCAGGTAGGTTTTGTGTTCCTTTTGGTCTACACCCACTTCAGCCTAGCAATCTTGGAAACTAAATGAGGCCAAGCCTGGCTGTTATTTGATTCAAGAGCCTACAGAAAACACTCACCTACTGGACTGGCGCAGCCAAGGTAAAACTGTAGACAGACAGCTGGCTCCTTTAGTTTCATTTTGAGCTGTCAATGGATTAAAACTCTCTGGTCAGCTTGGGATGTATCCAATTTTATGAAGTATTTTGGTGGAAAACTCTACAGACTTCAGCTCCTATCATGTGCCTGTCTGGCAAGACATGAATTGTTGGTTTTTGACCACATTTTAAATTTCCCACATTCAGTAACAGAGTAAGTAAAGGTAAAGGGACCCCTGACCATTCGGTCCAGTCGTGACTGACTCTGGGATTGCAGCGCTCATCTCGCTTTATTGGCCGAGGGAGCCGGCGTACAGCTTCCGGGTCATGTGGCCAGCATGACTAAGCCGCTTCTGGCGAACCAGAGCAGCGCACGGAAACGCCGTTTACCTTCCCGCCGGAGCGGTACCTATTTATCTACTTGCACTTTGATGTGCTTTCAAACTGCTAGGTGGGCAGGAGCAGGGACCGAGCAACGGGAGCTCACCCCGTTGCGGGGATTCGAACCGCCAACCTTCTGATTGGCAAATCCTAGGCTCTGTGGTTTAACCCACAGCGCCACCCACATCCCTAGTAACAGAGTAGAATCATTTAAATTAATGGGTGTTACTAATTTTGGGACTCTCCTTCCTTGGAGGTTTTTAAGCAGAGGTTTGGAATTGTTTACGTGCGATTCCTGCATCGCAGGGGGTTAGATTGGATGACCTTTGGGGGATCCTTCCAACCGTACAATTCTGCGATTATGGTTCTAATACAAAAACAAAACAAAAAACAACCAGTTAAAACTATACAATAAAATGTCAACTAAAATGCCTGCAGTAATAAAGAAAAGGTGTGTAGCAAGCACCAGACATTTAGGAGGGCCTGTCAACTGGAAGGAAGTTCCATAAAACTGTACCCACAATACTAAACATATAGCTCCTAGTGGATCTGAGCCACGGGGAACCATTCAGAGTGACTCCTCTGACAACCTGTGACCAGGGGTATAAGGAATTTGCTCCTTGAGGGATCTTGCATCCAAATTATTCAGGGCCTTGTAAATTAATACTAACACCCTGAACCTGTAAGTATGACAGAGGGAGAAATGTGTCTTTTTCCACTTCGTGTATAACTTTGTGAATCTCTAGTCATCCTCATCCCTTTGTTTTCCTGCTCTCTCCCAAACTGGAAAACTCCAGATGGAAAGAGCTCTAGCCTTTAATATTTTTCTTCAGATCGTCACACCATACAGTATCTGCCCTCTGAGTGGACTTGGCTTAAAAGCCTCAGTATTCCTTTAATCGAGCAGTGCTAATATTTGCTCTGCTTAAATTGCATTTTAACCTGTATTTTAAATTGTTCCCCCCCCTTATGTTTTTGATGTAATTTTACTGGTGTTTGCCGCCCTGTGCCTGGCTCTGACCAGGGAGGGCGGGGTATAAATAAAATTTATTGTTATTATTGGGTGGGGTATAAATAAAATTTATTGTTATTGTTGTTGTTGTTAATCTTTCCACCAAAGCTAGAAACCTTATTGAGTAAACTTAACATTCTGTATTCAAAACGAATATGAAATCAATTTAAAAATTTCAGTCTTATTTTTCAGTTGTTTTTCAGGGGTCCCCCTACATTCTTGTACCCTTTGAGGATTTGGAAATGTAACCATCTCCTGTTTCTCTTCCCCTCCAGCTCAGAATCTTCTATTGCACCAACGGAAAGAAAGCCTGTGAAACCTGGCCCTGCACCACGGAAATGGGAACTGTCGAGTGATGAGCCCTATTTGTGAGCTGCCAGGCAGATGGGGAGGAGAGCAGGCAATGGTGCAAAACTCCATGGAAATATTTTCATGTGTGGACATTATTTCTGACCATTCACATTGTTCTGATTGGTACCTGACTGATTAAACTCAATCCCTAACGTCATCTGAATCTCTTGCTATTGGTTTTGTTGTTGTTGTTTAGTCGTTTTCCAACTCTTCGTGACCCCCTGGAGCAGAGCACGCCAGGCACTCCTGTCTTCCACTGCCTCCCGCAGTTTGGTCAAACTCATGCTGGTCGCTTTGAGAACACTGTCCCACCATCTCGTCCTCTGTCGTCCCCTTCTCCTTGTGCCCTCCATCTTTCCCCACATCAGGGTCTTTTCCAGGGAGTCTTCTCTTCTCATGAGGTGGCCAAAGTACTGGAGCCTCAGCTTCAGGATCTGTCCTTCCAGTGAGCACTCAGGGCTGATTTCCTTCAGAATGGAGAGGTTTGATCTTCTTGCAGTCCATGGGACTCTCAAGAGTCTCCTCCAGCACCAGAATTCAAAAGCATCCATTCTTCGTCCATCAGCCTTCTTTATGGCCCTTCTCTCACTTCCATACATCACTACTGGGATAACCATAGCTTTAACTATACGGACCTTTGTTGGCAAGGTGATGTCTCTGCTTTTTAAGATGCTGTCTAGGTTTGCCATCGCCTTTCTCCCAAGAAGCAGGCGTCTTTTAATTTCGTGGCTGCTGTCACCATCTGCAGTGATCATGGAGCCCAAGAAAGTAAAATCTCTCACTGCCTCCATTTCTTCCCCTTCTGTTTGCCAGGAGGTGATGGGACCAGTGGCCATGATCTTAGTTTTTTTGATGTTGAGCTTCAGACCAACTATTGGTATATATATATATATATATATGCAGGTTTTGGTGTCTTCGGGTGTCTTCCCGTGTAAGAGTTGGGGTGTCTAGGCGACGTTTCGACGAGGTCTCACTCGTCATCTTCAGGCTGGTGCTTTCGGCTTCTTGTTACTAGAACAGAGCTCTGTTCTAGTAACAAGAAGCCGAAAGCACCAGCCTGAAGATGACGAGTGAGACCTCGTCGAAACGTCGCCTAGACACCCCAACTCTTACACGGGAAGACACCCGAAGACACCAAAACCTGCATTCCTGTACCCGTGAAAATCTACGAAAGCATATATATATATATATATATATATATATATATATATATATATATATATATATATATATATAAATTTAAAACATCATTGTAATGTTAAAATAACATTCCAGTAAGAAATATAAAATAACCAAAAAGAAAAAAAATGCACCAAGTCTAAAGTCAAAGTCTAGTTTAAGGGGTTCCTAACAGAAAATGTATTCTCAAGAGACTGCACAATGAATAGGATGTTCCAACAGAACTGACTTGATACAAAGAGAATACAAAACAAAGGTGAATACCACCAAATGAAGCTATGTTTCACTGGGACCTGCCACCCCTATGAAGGATTTGACATATAAACATAATCTGAATCTCTTGTTGTTATAATCATTCACAGGGATTCCCAAATGCTGCCCCTCCATCAAGTCTAAATAGAAGAATCCAAATACGTCTAGTGAAAAATAAAATGATAGGAAACAGGATACTTGTGAGAAGATGGGGAAGCAAAGCATGCTGGATGTGATGGAAATGAAATGAAACTAATAAAGGATAATTTATCCATAAAGCTAATAAGTGAAACCTAACAAAAGACAATCTGGGTTTAATTTGTTTAGTTATACATTGGAAAACAAGTAAATTTCAATTGTAGGAAACAGGATCCTAGTTTGTGAGAAGAAGGGGCAGCAAAGCATGCTGGGAGGAAGGATGTGAGGGAAACGAAATCAACCCTAATAAAGCATGATTTATCAATAAAGCTAATAAGTGAAACCTAACAAAAGACACCTTCAGATTTATTTATTCAGTTATACATTGGAAAACGGGTAAATTTCAATTATAGGACACAGGATCCTTGTTTGTGAGAAGAAGGGGCAGCAAAGCATGCTGGGAAGAAGGACGTGAGGGAAATGAAATGAAACCTAATACAGGCTAATTTATCAATAAAGCTAATAAGTGAAGCCTAACAGAAGACATATTGGGGCTTATTTATTTAGTTATACATTGGAAAAACGGTAAATGTCAATTACAGGAAACAGGATCCTTGTTTGTGAGAAGAAGGGGCAGCAAAGCATGCTGGGAAGAAGGACGTGAGGGAAATGAAACCTAATTTATCAAGAAAGCTAATGTGAAACCTAAGAGAATACCACTTGGGATTTATTTATTTGGTTATACACTGGAAAAAACGAATAAATTTCAAATTAATACAAAACCCCACAGCAGGGCATGCTGGGAATCGACCGTTGGCCTGAGGGAGCTGGCAGTGCATGCTGGGAACAAGACTGCAACTGCCGCCGCTCAGCAGCCTGGACGGCGCCCACGGCGGAGGCTGGCGGGAGTCGCAGGGCCTTGTGAGGGTGGCCCCTTCCCCTCCGAGGGCAGAGAAAGGCCCGGCCAAGTGACCCTCCTCGTCCGCCAGGGACAGCAGCGCCTGCAGCCCGTCCAGCTGCACTCTGCACACCCTCAGAGGCCGGAGAGGCTGGCAGGGGCAGGGCCCCAGGTGAGCCCGGGAGAGAGAGGGGCCCCTGGGGGGATTTGCACTCTGCACGCCCTCAGAGGCCAGAGAGGCTGGCAGGGGCAGGGCCCCAGGTGAGCCCGGGAGAGAGAGGGGCCCCTGGGGGGATTTGCACTCTGCACGCCCTCAGAGGCCAGAGAGGCTGGCTGGGACAGGGCCCCCAGGTGGGCCCGGGAGAGAGAGGGGCCCCTGGGGGGATTTGCACTCTGCACGCCCTCAGAGGCCAGAGAGGCTGGCAGGGGCAGGGCCCCAGGTGAGCCCGGGAGAGAGAGGGGCCCCTGGGGGGATTTGCACTCTGCACGCCCTCAGAGGCCAGAGAGGCTGGCTGGGACAGGGCCCCCAGGTGGGCCCGGGAGAGAGAGGGGCCCCTGGGGGGATTTGCACTCTGCACGCCCTCAGAGGCCGGAGAGGCTGGCTGGGACAGGGCCCCCAGGTGGGCCCGGGAGAGAGAGGGGCCCCTGGGGGGATCTGCACTCTGCACGCCCTCAGAGGCCGGAGAGGCTGGCAGGGGGAGGGCCCCCAGGTGGGCCCGGGAGAGAGAGGGGCCCCTGGGGGGATTTGCACTCTGCACGCCCTCAGAGGCCAGAGAGGCTGGCAGGGGCAGGGCCCCCAGGTGAGCCCGGGACAGAGAGGGGCCCCTGGGGGGATTTGCACTCTGCACGCCCTCAGAGGCCAGAGAGGCTGGCAGGGGCAGGGCCCCCAGGTGAGCCCGGGAGAGAGAGGGGCCCCCGGGGGGATTTGCACTCTGCACGCCCTCAGAGGCCAGAGAGGCTGGCAGGGGCAGGGCCGCAGGTGAGCCCGGGAGAGAGGGGGGCCTGGGGGGATTTGCACTCTGCACGCCCTCAGAGGCCTCGTAGTCTAAGCTCAGGGGGCTCTCTGAGCCAGCATATCTTGGGGGGGGGGGTGAGGGGTTTCTTCCCACGGGTCAACATCCTTCTTAAATAGTGGTGCCCAGAACTGGACACAGTATTCCAGGTGGGGACTGACCAAGGCAGAACAGAGCTCAGACTTGTAAGCCACTGGGATTAGTAGCAATAAAAGTAATAATAATCACAATAAGAAAGATAGTAATATTAGGCTTGGTTAACAAATGTTTTTAAGAACATTGTTCACACATATTTGTACTGATTAGCTCTGTGTGCATTGCAATCACTTATTCATTGTTGTGCGTAGTAATTTTAAGTGCATTCTTAATATTACAATTAATGTGCAATACTGTTAAAATGCATATTTTCTTTAAATATAAACACAGAAATACGGTAAATGTTGCTCCCAATTCATCGGATGATGACCTGTGCCACAAAGAGGGAACCAGGCAGAGGGCCTTCTTGGTGGTGGCGCCCTCCCAGCAGATGTCAAGGAAGTGAACAACTACCTGACTTTTAGAAGACATCTGAAGGTAGCCCTGTTCAGGGAAGTTTGTAATGTTTGATGTATTTATCGTGTTTTTCATATTCTATTGGGAGCCACCCTGAGTGGCTGGGGAAACCAAGCCAGATGGTGGGGTAGAAATAAATTGTTGTTGTTGTTGTTACACTAGATTTAATGAACACTCATATCAGAGTGCCCTGGAAATTGATGGCCAGAGTCTTTTATATACTAACCTTTTATGCTCTTCCCCATCCGTTTAATGCTCCGAAACCCCTCTTTTAGCTTCTTTTAGACTTTTATGTATACTTTGTGTTTTAATATTTTTTAGCTTTACGTTTTACAGATTGGAAATGACTGTACCCCACCCTACTGATGCTGGTCTACTACCGTAATAAAGATTTGATTGATTGAAATGAAAAATCCTATAGTAATGCTGTGATTGGACACCGAAATAATATAATACAGGGTGATTCATAATGAAATATACAGTTTCCAGATCCTGTAAGACCGGCGCTGACACGGAAAACAGCTGCGAACCGTGAGGTAGATGTACTCATAAACTGATGGAGGTGAGAGTGCGCGTGTCACGTGACTAGTCAGGCGAAATGGCTGCGTCTGCAGTGGAGAAGACATTTTGTGTTCTTGAACTGAGCAAAACGGAGTTTGTTGTGCAACGGCGTTTGCAATTGCGATGTGTGTTGTGTGACAAACGGTGCATACATAGAACATCTGTGACTGTTTCTAAAATACTTTAAACATTCCCCTACAATTCTGTCACAGGTAACATGAGATATATTCTCATTAATAGTGTGTTGAAACTGTATACTTCATTATGAATCACCTTGTATAATAACATAACAACATAACATATCATAAAATAACATACCGTAAGTCAAGCCAGAGGCTCCTCCCAGCTTTGCCTTGCCCTGCCTAGTGGGCGTGACCACTCTCCACTAAACCCCGCCCCACCTCTCCCCACTTTCCACTGCTGCCTTTCGCGACCCATTGCCTTCCCCAGCTCTACTCGCCCCACCTCCTTTCACAATGACTCGCCCAGATTGGCGTAGGCGGCCTGCCACTCTTGTGATCGCCGGAGTTCCCTCTCCCCTCTCTTCCCGGCTGCCTCGCCCGCCCCTAACCCTGGCCAGTGCAATAAAAGATCAGTTGCTACCCGTTGGATCAGGGAGCAGAGCTTACACAATACAGAAATTAAACCAACAGACTATGGAAGATGTCTTAAATGAATTTCTCAGTTTATTGATTTACAAAGCTTAGGAGAATGAAATGATGTGAAGTCAGCTTATGAATGATAGCGCATAAATGTGGGAAATGGAGCATAGAAAAGTGAATACATAGAACTGGCATAACCAAACAGTATTGTGGAATATTAGAATTGATATGGTTAATAGGTAGTCATGACAAAGCAAACAGACTCAAAAACCTTTTAAATCTTTTTTAAAAATTTAAAAGATAATAGTTTACAAACTAAGGGCAGTAGACCAGGACTCATTGTAGTCAGTGGCAAAGCAAGGTAGCAAAACATTTCCTCCCATCTTCCGGTTCATGTGAACAGAACTACACAAAAGTTGGGCTAAGAAGGAACACAATCTCTTTCACAGATGAAGAATGAGCAACATGGATGAGCAGGTGTGTTTCCTTTATGCACTTGTGGACATCAGGAACATGGACTATTTTAAGAATCAGATGTCCCCTTAATTTCTGGTTGTCAGGTGCTCCTTTGTGTTCAGATCAGGCCTCAGCACAATAATGTAGCACTTGGGAAGGAAGATGCAGCCCAGAAGCCCAGCGCTGGAGGCCAACATAGAGAAGATCTGCACGGCCACCATGTACTTGCCCTTGGTGCTCAGGTAGGTGGGAACAAAAGACACCCAAACACTGCAGAAGACCAGCATGCTGAAGGTGATCAGCTTGGCTTCGTTGAAGGAGCCAGGCAGCTTCCTGGCTAGGAAAGCCACCGTGAAGCAGGTGGCAGCCAAGAAGCCCAGGTAGCCGAGGGCAACGTAAAACATGGCCACGGCCCCTTCGTTGCATTGCAGGATGATCTCTTCCACCTGGGAGCGCATGTCGGGCTCTGGGAATGGGGGAGAAGAGCCCAGCCAGAGGGTGCAGATGAGAACTTGCCCCCCAGAACAGGAGATGACAATGGAGTTGGCCAGACTCTTGCCCAGCCATCTCCTCACCCTGTTCCCGGGCTTTGTGGCCAGGAAGGCCAGCACCACCGTGATGGTCTTTGCCAAGACAGAAGAAACAGCACCTGAGAAGATGATGCTGAAGGCCGTTTGTCGGAGAAGGCAGGTCTCTTTCCTTGGGCGCCCGATGAAGAGGAGGGAGGACAAAAAGGAAAGCAGGAGGGAGACGAGCAGGATGTAGGAGAGGTCCCGGTTGTTGGCTTTGACTATGGGAGTTTCCTTGTATTTAATGAAGATTCCCAACACAATGCCTGCTGTTATAGATAAGAAGAGGGCAACGGAAGCTAACACCATTCCCAAATGTTCTCCATAAGTCAGGAAGGTGGTAATCTTGGGGACACATTGATCTCTGTCCTTGTTTGAATGGTGATCTTCTGAGCATTTGGTGCAATGTTCTGCATCTGGGGAAGAGAAAAAGAGTGGCTGCAACATCACTTACATCCCTAATGATCTGAACTCGATTACATTTTGAAGAAATCCTAGAGATTTCTTCCTAATGGTCATTCCTTTCAACTCTCTTCCAGGATGTAATGAAGGTGATTGTAAAGACGTTGAGGAAGGAGCCACATTCCCCAATGTCTGCAGAAATCTCACAAAAAGTGTTTGAGACTGGATTACTGCCCTGTGTTTACTCTCTCCAGAAATACCTTCCCCCTTGGCGTCACCCACCTTCCTGGGCGGAGAAGGTCCCTTCCGCACACCGAGCACAAGCATAGCAGCAAACGGGCTTTCCTTCCAGAACCACCTTGGCATATCCAGGTCGACATTTTTCATTGCACCTGGAATGAGGCACGGCCTAACCAGAAAGACAAGAAGGTGCAAGAAAGAGGAACAGTTAGGAGTATTTGTTTATATGTAACTCACTCATAGAGTGAGTTCAAATGGATCTCTGGACTGCAGCCTTTGACCCCTCATCAGGGTCCTTTCAACCCCCCACTGCCCATTGGGGTGACCAGAATATCTTGTTCTTCATAATTCGTTCAGGACAACTGAGGTTTGCACCACAGAACTCTGTTTCCTCTTCTCCATTTACCTGATTCCCTTCTTAATAAATCTTCAAAGAAAATGGCAATGGAGTCTGAAATGTGATTTCCCCAAAGTTCAGGATTCTGATAATCTCTCAACCACTAATTTAGATAAATTTAATATGACTTTTCCAAATATTGGTTTCCCTCTCTCTGTTCTTGAGGCATGCAAGGTTTCCTCTTGTTGCTGATCTATTTCCTTAGTTATTTCTAGTTCATGTGCCATTTCTTAACGTT
Source organism: Podarcis bocagei (assembly GCF_964188305.1). Taxonomy (NCBI): domain Eukaryota; kingdom Metazoa; phylum Chordata; class Lepidosauria; order Squamata; family Lacertidae; genus Podarcis; species Podarcis bocagei. The sequence goes on along the minus strand of NC_138144.1, from coordinate 7,319,609 downwards.
AGCCTTATATTACAATAGGCAATTTTTAAAATAAATTATCATCCACCAAAAACTGTGCACTTCTCAATTCCTGCACATACAATAGTTTAACATTTGCAACATCTACAAGTGAGCTTACTCCACAAATTAAAAAATCCACAATAAATCAGTAATTATCATTTCTAAAATAAATTGCTTTCTATATTTCCGCATGCATGAAAGCCCAATAGTTCACTTTTACTAGGGGCTTTCCCTTTTCTTCTTATCTACGTAGTCCATTTGGTTAAAGATTCGGTTAAAGTAGGAGTGGTGTTTGCAGCTGTTATTGACGGTCAAGACACCGTTGGTCAACCTGATATGGTCATTTTTCAGCGGTTGTTTAAGGAAAAACATAATAAGCATCTCCTAGCCTTCTCCCTTTGTGATTTACCCTACCTTATTGAATTTCTTGTTCCACTGAATGGCTTCTGGGTTAATGGTGAACTTTATGCCAGCAGACGTCTCTCTCCGTATATTCCCAATTTTCACAAGGTCACGAGACTTATTGGGATAGATGGCCCAGTTCATAATATCGAAGTCTGCTGGCAGCTCCCAGTTCTCATCCAAGCACAGCCTGCCCCTGGAAGTATTCAGACACCGGATTTCTCTTAAGAAAGGGTGAAGCTGGAATCACAGGGGAAAGCACCAGCACTGAGAAACCTGGAAGCCAAGATGGATTTCTCAGTTCTACTCCCACTTTTCTTTTTTCACTTTGGAAAAGCGGGACATTCTGGGATCAAATAAAACAGAGCAAAAGGTGAAATTGATAGTGAACAACACTTTGACTGATAAGTTTGATATAACTAAAGGCACTAGACAGGGGTGCCCATTGTCACCATTGATATTTATAATGGTCCTGGAGGTATGAACTAAGAATTTGAGAGAATTGTCATACGTGAGAGGGATAAAGATTGGAGTAAAGGAGTATAATTTGGGCAAGTAGCAGGATTTAAGCTCAATAAAGGTAAAACTAAACTGTTAGTGAAGAATATGGTCACGGAATTGCAACGTGGATCAGAAATTATGGTTGCAAAAGGAAGTGAAATATCTTGGAATTTGGTTAATACCAAAAAATATTAATTTGTTTAATGATAATTATGAATCCACATGGAAGGAAATCAAGGGGGACTTCGAAATATGGAGCAGATTAAAGTTGTCATTTTCTGGTAGAATATCAGTGGTAAAAATGAATGTATTACCCAAGATGTTATTCCTGTTTCAAACAATTCCAGTGTTCAAAGGACAGGTGTATTTAAAGAGTGGCAAAAAGTAGTATTGAGATTCATCTGGCAGGGGAAAAGCCAAGGATGAAATATTAATTGTTAATAGATTAAAAAAGAAAGAGGTGGATTCGCCATGCCAGATTTGAAACACTATTATGAGGCGTCCTGTCTCTGTTGGTTAAAGGAATGGATAATGATGGAGAATACAGATATTTTAGATGTGGAAGGTTATGATAACAGATTTGGGTGGCATTCTTATCTTTGGTATGACAAAGTGAAAGTTCATAGAGGTTTCCTGAACCATGTGATTAGTATCTAAAAAAGAAAGAAATAAAAACCTATTAGAAAGGAAAACACCATGGTGGATCTCACCTATTGAGGTACTGACGGTACAAAAATTAAATACGGAGGGAAGGTGGGCCACATATAAAGGCACTTTGGTGGAAACCGAGAAAGCTTTTAAATATTGTTTAAGGAAGAAAATAATAAAAATATATTATTATTTTTTAAAAAAGGAATGTCCCACTTTTCCTTAGAATGTCCCTATTTTCATTGGAGAAATGTTGGAGGATATAGACTTAATATAATATTTTTAATGTTTCATATTTTAGTATTAATTTATTTATGTTGGGAGCTGCCCAGAGTGCTGAGGCAACCCAAAAAGATGTGTGGGGTATAAACAGTGATATATTTCTAGCAAAAAAGCTGCCGGAACTCACCATGAACACCTCCTTCTTAGAATGGCAATGGCACCCACCTGAGAGGTGCCAGAACTGAGTTCCAGTGAGTTCCCTCTGAAAGTAGCCCTGGCTATAAACAGTAAGATTATCATTATGGAATGGGATGGTTCTATTTTCATCAGAGATATGTTGGGCGGTCTGCTACTATTACTAATATTAACTCTGATATTTTATAGGTCTATCCCCGTCAAGATCAGCATCTGTGTGGACTGCAGTTTGCAAAACGGGGAAGGAAATACCTGCCACGGCTGTAGCCTTTGGGGTCCCCATTGCTCTCCTTCCTCCACCATCAGCCTCCTCTGGGATCTAGATGAAAGCGAAGCATGCAAGGCCTGAGCCACAGCTTGAACATTGATGTAAGTGACATAGCTGTCTAGAGACAGGATGAACTCACGCTCCTCTTGGGGCAATGGCTGCAGGTTCTCCTCCTCTCTGCATCTTATCCTTCCTTTCACGGACAACAGATGCTTTGAATATGAACACTGAAATGCTTCATCCAAATAATCCAGAAAATTGGTCTGCGATTTATATTTGCCACCTTTGCTGCTCCTTATTCCAGTCTGAATTGCAAAGGACAGAGAACCATGGAGGTGCTGGAAGAAATTTGGAGGGATCTTAAAGCCAGTTCTGATTTCTAGCAAAGCTGTTGTGATCCAGACTTTTGCCCCTATTTCCTTCTCATAAAAACCGTTTATTGACAGGGGTAGAAGGATGCCCATTACATTGGTTACATAGTAAAAAAATACCCCAACTTGTCTCCATAGGAAAAAAGGTTCCCCAGGCCTGATAAATTGATTTAGATCATTTTCTGGTACTCTTTTTGATAAAGCAATGCAGATCCCTTTGCTGAGCATCAGAGGTTTCACAGCGCTCACAAATCTTTCTCCACTGTCATTGTCTGGAGTGAAGAGGCCAATCCACGTCCATCCAAAATACAGGAGCAATTCAACAATCCCCTGGTACTGACTTTCCTCTTTGGGAGTCATCCGGTAGACAAAAGGGAACAGGGTTTTACCTTCGAGAACCTGGGCAGTGAAGCCATAACTGATCTAGCAAGGAAAGCAAAAGATCACCAATTTATTTTACTTTCAGCATAACGGGTATTTAATCACATGAAATGACTGATATCTAAATCTCTGCTGGCTGAGGCTGATGGGAGTTGTAGTCTGAAACATCTGGAGGTGTCAAGTTGGTGAAGGCTCAGATTTGAAAAAGGGATGTTGGATCCATAGCTCAGGATTTTCCCATTTTTAAAAATATCCCCACTTGACCCCTCCAAAGAGAAAATAGAATTTTACGCAGCTGAAATTCTCTGTGCTTCCATGCTCTCCCACTACTTACCTGTGGGATTTTGTAGATGCCTGACAAGGCTGAAATCATTCTTGAGATGAAAGTGTTGCTTCTTTCAAGAACAGCCAGCAGGTGATTCTGTTCTCCACAGTGATAATTGGGAATATTGCATCCACTGCCTGCAAGCAGCTCTAGCATGGCGTCCGAAGTCATCCTTGCATCGAAATAGTTCTCATAGATGTTGTAGCCCAGGGTGATGTTGGGTAAGAGCCTGAGATCCTGGTTGATCTCTTGGATGGTGAACAGGAAAGACAACATGTACCAGTGGAACCTATTTGCCCCCCTGCAATAAATGAATTATTTAAAAAGAGTGAAACTTATATTCATATGAATGGGAGGGAGGAAGAATTATATGATCCACAAAGATTAGTATTTATTTATCCTTTTGCATTAATATCAAACCTTTTCCTGTCTAGCATAGAACAAAAATTTGGAGATCTCTGCTCCATGACCGGAGCTTTGATGCAAACAGCACACAGAGCTGTTCAACAGTGGAACAGACTCCCTCCAAAGGTGACCATGTGTCATGGATGCTTTAGGTGAGATTCCTCCGGGTTCCTTCCATCTCTACAGCTCAATGATTCTTTTCTACTATGGTTTTATGAGTAAGAAATGAAGGCGCCCCTCAAAAATTGTGATATACTGGGAAGTTGCTGCAAAGGCTGCTTTTTTTGCAGTGGTCTTTGGCTTCTTCCAAGGGGCTAGACTATAGGTCGATTAGAGACAATTTTATTGACGGAAGAGAAGCACCAAATACCTCAGTCCCCTTTTAGTTACATATGGGGCCTGGTGGCTTTCAGGTTTGAGTGTGTGGTAAAATTATAATTTTGTCCATATTCTGGATCAGAAACTACACGAATGAGCACCCCCCTTTACTAGAATCTTTTACCAGACCCCCCCAGCTCCCAGCTCCTCCAACAGCAAGCCCAATGGTCAGGGCAGGGTAGTCCTGCAACACCAGCCCTTGGCTCCCCAGCCCTGAGGAAGGGGCTCTTTCCTTGATAAATAGGAACCATTAAAAGGACTGGAGGACCATGAAACCATCTGCATATAAGTACATACGCTTTAGTCCTGGTGAAGGGTGTCTGAGAAAAGACGTATGCAGTTTCTGTACGAAAGCGTTTTGGAGATATGATCCCACTGATGAGAAAGTCTCCAGGCCGGTAGTAATTGCGAGCATCTGTTTGATCCCTGACCAGATTCAAGGGGCATTTCGCCCTGTGGTTCCCGCAGACTCCAAAGGGCATCATGAGCAGCAGAAGCAGCAACAGAAGGAGCAGGGATCTCATTCTGGCTCTGCCTCCTCCTCCTCTTACCTGCCAAGGAGGCGAAGCAGAAGAACCCAAAGACTCTTGCAAGACCAGACTGGGTGGGCTTTGCCAGGCTGGGTGGTGTTCAACTCTACCTTCGGAGCTAGGAAGCCCAAGGCAGGCACACCCCTGTGTCGCCAGCTCTGCATCTTCACTCAGTCTGTCTCCAACACAGGAAATATTCTCGGCACCAACTTTTTCTTTCGCAGTCACAGCTCAATTAATATTGTAATGCTGTGTTGCTTTCCGAGGCTCATGCAATCTACAGAAATATCTCCTGAGCTTTCACCAGATGAGATGACTATAATTTTGATTATTCCAAGTGGAATAAGTTTCATCACAATAACTTTCTGGAGTCTTGAGTGGCTCAAGCGGCAGGTGCAGAACTGGAGAAAAACATGTTGGACATAAGTCAAGGGGTGTGTTTGGAAGTTGGAAGTTTGGCCTGAACTTTGCTCAAGACCACAAAGAAGGAGCAGGATCCGACCATGGACTCTCCTTCCTTGGACGTTTTGAAGCAGAGGTGGGATGGCTATCTGTTGGGATTCTTCAGCTGAGATTCCTGCATCGCAGAGGGTTGGACTAGAGGACCTTGGGGTCCCTTTCCAAGTCTCCCATTCTATGATTCGTTGGAGGTTTTTAAGAAGAGGTGGGAGAGTCAGGGATGGACAACAGCCAGATGAAGGAGTTCCAGCCTTGAATCCCAGGCATCCTAAGCCCTTTTAAAATGTGGGGGGAGGGCAGAGGCTGTGATTGGGTAGTAGTTTTTTATTTTGATTATATATATTGTGGTTTTATATTTTGATTTTGCTCTCCGAACCACCCTGAGGCCTCCAGGCATAGGGCGGTATATAGATTCAACAAGTAAATAAATATGAAGGAATAAATGGAGAATGCTGAGAATCCTCAGTACTGTGAACGGGATACCTGGTGGTGGGATCTTGTTTCCTGGAGGCTGCTGGAGACAGAGACTGGTGGAGCCTGCGATGGGGAGGGTTTTCTCAAGCCCACCGGCCGCTTTGGGTGGGTCTGGGCTGCTTGATTCCTGCCGCTCCCTTCTGGTTCTCTCCCTGAAGGGAAGTAGCGGCTTGGTGGCTTCAAAGCCACTTCAAGTGAATTTTCACCCCATCTTTGAAAGGCTTCTCCAACAGAGGGGAGCTCTCTGGGGTTGGTTGAGGGGAGAAAGGTTGCTCTGAACTTTTGACTCTCCCTTCCCCTTCGACATGTTCTGCGGAAGGAGAGCTTCTCTTGCACATGGAACCAACTTGCTCCTCGTCTTTGAGCAGAAACTTCTCTACTTGTAAACAATTGCGTGTGCAGAAGCCAGGTGTGATGGAAAAGTTGGTTCCATAAGTATTTCTTTTTTACTTTTTTCTCCTGCCAGAAAATGGTGAAAGAACGGCAGCTTCTGATTGGCTGTGGTTCCAGGAGGGAGGGTTTAAAAAGAGAGGCGTTGGAGGGAGACAGGGAGTTGGGCTGTTGAGGGTGGTGTGGTTGGTTGAGTTGAGCTGGTTGAGGAAGGAGGTTGGGAGTTAGGTAGGGAGATAGGATAGGAGTCAGGTTGAAATACAAAGAGTGTTGAGAAAACGTCCACTCCACTGTACAGTGAAGGACTGAGTGTAGTGTCTGAGTGTAGTGTCCTGCGGGAGTAATAGGACCAGATCTTGCTGGGAGACTGAGGCTGAGACAGAAGTAGGAGCTGAGGTCTACTTAGGTCTCAAACTAGTCTGGAGGGGAGAGACTCTTCTGAGGAAAGAAGAGACCTCCAAAACCCAGTGAAGGAAGGGGGTGTGTGGTGAACCCTTAAGACTATTACTGAAAGTCCCCCAGGAGCTGGATTTGTTAAAGGGGTGGGTAACTGAAGGAAAAGAGGGACGCGGGTGGTGCTGTGGTCTAAACCAAAGAGCCTAGGGCTTGCCTAGGTCGGCGGTTTGAATCCCCGCGACAGTTTGAAAGAACATCAAAGTGCAAGTAGATAAATAGGTACTGCTCCAGTGGGAAGGTAAACGGCGTTTCCGTGCACTGCTCTGGTTCTCCAGAAGCAGCTTAGTCATGCTGGCCACATGACCCAGACATGCTGGCCACATGACCTGCGGACAAACGCTGGCTCCCTCGGCCAATAAAGCGAGATGAGCGCCGCAACCCCAGAGTCGTCCGCGACTGGACTTAACTGTTAGGGGTCCCTTTACCTTCAACTGAAAGAAAGTACCGCCTTAGAAAGGAACCAAACTATAAAGCTGAAACCTGTGAAAACGAATTGAAGTGAACTAGCGTATTATTACTGAAGTAACCTAAGTTTCTCCACTTGTATTATACTACCTGGTTTTAAAATAAATCTTTATTGTTATTTTAAAAACATCGGCTTGAGACTCCAGCTCACTGGTTATCCCCCACACCTAGGTCCCCCACAGAATACTCTGGGATAGTTAGCATTGGTTTTAAGGGTGGTTCAGTGAGGTGGGGGCAATATATGTAAGAAAGAGCAGGCACATTGAGGCGCCAAGCCCCTTGCACCAGGCTAGCATTCTAGCAGTTTTATTATTCTTTATCCATTTATTTATTAGTATTTACTCCTTACTTACTTACTTACTCATTTCATCTGTTTCATAAAATCCACGTACTACACGGTTAGGCCAATAACTCCCAAGGCGCTTTACATAAAGATAAGGCAGGACAATCATAAAAAGTTTACAAACTTACTTCAGAACATACAAAAAGTTAAAATAATAAAACAGACTCATATTACCTCAACTTCCTAAGAATCTGGATGGTTCCTTAATAAAAATATATTTTAAAAAAATAAATTTAATAAAGTCTCCATAGGTATTCCAGAACACTTTTCTTCTTATACAATTTGTAAAAATAAATACATAATTTCTTCTTGCCTCCCCACCTCTCCTTTCTCGATGTTTGTTTTTATTACTCCTTTTTATCAGATGTTTAAAAATATATATGCTTTTATTATGTAAGCCCCCATGTCGTATTTCAATAATCCTCTGCCTTTGACTTCATGTATGGATGATGGTTTGACGGATAATATATCCATGATCTCCATTCTTCCTTAAACAATCCATCATTTTGGATGGTCATTTTGGATGGTCATTTTAGCAGGTAATTTCACCATTTCAGCATTTTCCACCAGTTTCATAAGCCATTCCTCCTTGGTGGGGCACTCTTTCCATTTCTGCGCATATAAAGTTCTAGCTGCTGTGGTTGCATACATACATAAACTACCGTATTTTTCGCCCCATAAGACGCACTTTTTCCCCTCCAAAAATGAAGGGGAAATGTGGGTGCGTCTTATGGGGCGAATGCAGGCTTTCGCTGAAGCCTGGAGAGCGAGGGGGGTCGGTGCGTACCGACCCCTCTCGCTCTCCAGGCTTCAGGAAGCTCTGCGCAACCCTCGGGAGACCGGCTCCGAGGGTTGCGCAGAGCTGCCTGCAGTCCCGGGACCAGCGCAGCTCTGCGCGGCCACCGGGAGCCGGGGGAGAAGCTCCGCCCCGCTCCTGGTGGCCGTGCAGAGCTGCCTGCACTCCTGGGACCAGCGCAGCTCTGCCCGGCCACCGGAAGCCGGGGGAGAAGCTCCGCCCCGCTCCCGGTGGCCCTGCAGAGCTGCCTGCGCTCCTGGGACCAGCGCAGCTCTGCCCGGCCACCGGGAGCCGGGGGAGAAGCTCCGCCCCGCTCCCGGTGGCCCTGCAGAGCTGCCTGCGCTCCTGGGACCAGCGCAGCTCTGCCCGGCCACCGGGAGCCGGGGGAGAAGCTCCGCCCCGCTCCCGGTGGCCCTGCAGAGCAGGTCTATGCCCCATCCCGAGCGGGGCGCTAGGTCCCGCCCCCCTCGGGATGGCGGCACAGAGCTGCCTGCCGTCGCGGGACTGCAGGCAGGTCTACGCCGCCATCCTGAGCGGGGCGCTAAGTCCCGCCCCGCTCGGGATGGCGGCACAGAGCTGCCTGCCGTCCGGGGACTGCAGGCAGGTCTACGCCCCATCCCGAGCGGGGCGCTAGGTCCCGTCCCGCTCGGGATGGCGGCACAGAGCTGCCTGCCGTCGCGGGACTGCAGGCAGCTCTGTGCCGCCATCCCGAGCGGGGCGCTAAGTCCCGCCCCGCTCGGGATGGCGGCACAGAGCTGCCTGCCATCGCGGGACTGCAGGCAGGTCTACGCCGCCATCCCGAGCGGGGCGCTAAGTCCCGCCCCCCTCGGGATGGCGGCACAGAGCTGCCTGCCCTCCCGGGACTGGTGCACTTCTCCCCATCGCCAGCCCCACAAGCTCGGGGGACAGCGGGGAGGCAGAGCGTGCCTTCCCACTGTTCCCCGACCTGGTTCTTCCAGCCCCGCACCTGGGGGGGAAATAAAATTATTTTTCTTTATTTCCCCCCCAAAAAACTAGGTGCGTCTTATGGGCCGGAGCGTCTTATGGGGCGCAAAATACGGTAGTCAGCTTTCTTAGGACCTTTATTTATTAATTTTATATTGCACCCTTCATTGGAATTCTACAGGTTGAATTGCTATAAGACTGAGAACTTAGTAAGCTTTCCACCAATTTGAAGTGTTGAAAGTTTAAGTAGGATGCAATCTTGGCTTATTAACCTATTCTAAATGCTTCATCAGTGGCTGTTCTGTCAATTATTTTCACTTGCCCATCTGAGAGTTGGAGGAGGAGGACCTGAATGGGAGGAACCAGAGTTGGAGGAGGAGGACCTGAATGGGAGGAACCAGAGTTGGAGGAGGAGGACCTGAATGGGAGGAACCAGAGTTGGAGGAGGAGGACCTGAATGGGAGGAACCAGAGTTGGAGGAGGAGGACCTGAATGGGAGGAACCAGAGTTGGAGGAGGAGGACCTGAATGGGAGGAACCAGAGTAGGAGGAGGAGGACCTGAATGGGAGGAACCAGAGTTGAAGGAGGAGGACCTGAATGGGAGGAACCAGAGTTGGAGGAGGAGGACCTGAATGGGAGGAACCAGAGTTGGAGGAGGAGGACCTGAATGGGAGGAACCTGAGTTGGAGGAGGAGGACCTGAATGGGAGGAACCTGTTTAGGAGGAGGAGGACCTGAATGGGAGGAACCTGAGTAGGAGGAGGAGGACCTGAATGGGAGGAACTAGAATAGGAGGAGGAGGGCCTGAATGGGAGGAACCAGAGTTGGAGGAGGAGGACCTGAATGGGAGGAACCTGAGTTGGAGGAGGAGGACCTGAATGGGATGAACCTGAGTAGGAGGAGGAGGACCTGAATGGGAGGAACCTGCGTAGGAGGAGGAGGACCTGAATGGGAGGAACCTGAGTAGGAGGAGGAGGACCTGAATGGGAGGAACCTGAGTTGGAGGAGGAGGACCTGAATGGGAGGAACCAGAGTTGGAGGAGGAGGCCTCTCACTCTTCCTTCCTGACTGAGCATAAGATGCCTCCTCTTAAAAGGTTTGGCAGGCAGGGAATACAACTATCTGGCATCGTCTCATTGATTCCCTCCAATGCTCAACTTCTTGCTGGCTCACTCGTAATCTGGTGATCCACTCATCATCAGGGCACAATGTGTCATATTCTGGACAACGCAATAAAATCCATTGTACTCCAGTCAAGGCTTGGCTAAGGTCAGTTGCTACTCTTTGGAACAGGGAGCAGAGCTTACAAAATACAGAAATTAAACCAACAGACTACGGAAGAGAACTTAAATGAATTTCTCAATTTATTAATATACAAAGTTTATAGAGGCTGGCAGGGGCAGGGCCCCCAGGTGGGCCCGGGAGAGAGAGGGGCCCCTGGGGGTATTTGCACTCTGCACGCCCTCAGAGACCAGAGAGGCTGGCAGGGGGAGGGCCCCCAGGTGAGCCCGGGAGAGAGAGGGGCCCCTGGGGGGATTTGCACTCTGCACGTCCTCAGAGGCCGGAGCGGCTGGCAGGGGGAGGGCCCCCAGGTGGGCCCAGGGGAGAGAGGGGCCCCGGGGGGATTTGCACTCTGCACGCCCTCAGAGACCGGAGAGGCTGGCAGGGGCAGGGCCCCCAGGTGAGCCCGGGGGAGAGAGGGGCCCCTGGGGGGATTTGCACTCTGCGTGCCCTCAGAGGCCGGAGAGGCTGGCAGGGGCAGGGCCCCCAGGTGAGCCCGGGGGAGAGAGGGGCCCCTGGGGGGATTTGCACTCTGCACGCCCTCAGGGGCTTCGTAGTCTAAGCTGGGGGGTGAGGGATTTCTTCCCATTTGTGTGTGTGTGTGTGTGTATGTATGTATCTGTATATGTTATGTACTCTTAACAGTATATATTTGGTTTTACACAATATATATACATAACAATTATTCCATTCAATTAAAAACAAGATAAAAGGTTACCCAAACCTTCGGACCTCCCTCCCTGGGTTCTGATAGATAGATAGATAGATAGATAGATAGATAGATAGATAGATAGATAGATGGATGGACAGCGTTCCTGCATCTTTCATTGTAATCTATCTAGTATATATCCACAATTTCCAAAGTTCACATTGCTTTGCAAGTGTTGGTTATATAACTGCTGCTTTTTTCAACTGCTTACTGTGGTCTCCCAAAAAGGTTACAAAATCATTCCAGTTCAGACAGGATTGATGGAAGTCAAAAATTTGAATAAGATGTAAAAGGATGTTTAATTACCATTGAAAACGATATGTTAAAAAAATAATTAAAAATTATATATTTTTAAAAAATAAATAAATCATTCCAGTCCCTTGTAAAAATATGATCTTCCTGATTGCTTTACCACTTCAGCTTTACCGTTTCCGCCTACTCCATCCATTTGGTCTGCCCTTCTTCTCTGGTCAGTCCTTTGTCTTCTTTCCACCTCTGGGCTAGGAGCATCCATGTTGCTGTCACCACATCCATAAACAGTCTTTTCTTATCTCCTGGTAGTTCAGCACCTGTCATCCCTAATAATAAAGCTTCTGGATTTTTTTAACAAAAGTTATCTCAAACATTTTTTTTTCATTTCATTATATATCATTTCCCAGAATTCTTTTACCACCCCACATGTCCACCACATGTAACAAAATGTACCTTCCTTCTTCTTACATTTCCAACACATGTTTCAACCTGTTCTGTACATTTTTGCTAGTTTACTGGCTGCCGGGTACCAACAATTCATCATTTTCATGTAACTTTCCTTCAACGTGCAGCAAGCTGTAAATTCCTTCCATAACTATTCCCATTGTGAAAACTATAACCAAAATCTCTTGCCCAGTGTATCATTACAGATATAACTTCTTCATCGTTAGTATACCATTCTAAAATCAATTTATACATTTTAGATAGCAATTTCACATTACCGTATTTCCCAACAGATCTCTTTCGAATTTTGTTATCTCCGTTTTAAGACATATTTCTTAATCAAGTTTGAAAACATAATTTAATTGATAATACTGTAACCAATCTGTTAGTAAATCTCTGATATACTCAAACTTTTTCAACTTTAACTGATCTTCTGCTTCTGTTAACAGCTCTTTACAGGTTGCCTCCTCTGTCTGCCACGTCCCTCCTTGAGGTCTACAGAGTCCCAGAAGGTGTCGCTCTCTTCGGCTTCGTGGTCTAAGCTCAGGGAGCTGTCTGGACCGATATCCATTTCGGGGAACTGCGGAGGAATAGGGCTGTCAGCAGCACTGGGAAGAGGGGACAGACATCCCAGAGCCCTCTGCAACCCGGCTTGACACTACAAGGGTCTCTCTGGACACTCTGGCTTCCCTCCTCCTCTGTCACTTTGTCATGGGATATTTCATCCTCAGAGCATGACTGTTGGCCTGGACAGGATGGAGGAACCAGCCCAGAAGTGGTGGCAGTGGTGGGGGGGGGGAGAGGGGAGAAAGAGAGCAGCCCAAAATGAGACAGGCAGGAACCCAGAAGCCAAACTCTCCTGCCCGCATTGAGTCGGTATCTGACTTTTAGAAGACATCTGAAGGCAGCCCTGTTCAGGGAAGCTTTTCATATGTCATGAATGAGTGTATGTTTCATCTTACCTCGATTACGCTTGCCTCCAGGTGTTCCCCAGGTGGGGGGCACTGCAAATCAAGGGCCTCCCCGTCCTCCTGGTCTTCCCCGTCCTCCTCTGGGGGGCTCGCTAGTTCTTCCTGTGGCTATTCCTCCTTGAGAGCCACTTCAGAGGCTGACTGCCGGCAGAGACAGGACCCCAGAGGTGGTGGCAGTGGTGGTGGGGAGAGGGGAGACAGAGAGCAGCCCAGAATGAGAGAGGAACCCACATAGAGCCACTAGCCAGGGAAGCCCTACAGCCCTGGCGCCATGGGGGGCTGGTCCATCAGGACAAGTGGGGCAGCAAGCATACCCTTAGCAGCCCCCTGCCTGCCTGCCTGCCTGCCCCCTTGCTCACGACCAGTCCAGAAGGTGGCCTGACCGGCCGGCCGGCTTCCTCCTCCTCCTCCTCTTCCCCAGCCTCAGGGTTGCCCAGCTCAGCAGGGCTTCCCTCCTGCTCTGTCTGCTACGTACCTCATTGAGGGAGTCCCAAAGGGAATCCAGGGAGGACAGGGAGGAAACACTAGAAAATGGTGACATACTTGGAACCTGCAAGGAAAAGATCCAAAAGACGAGCAATTAAAAAACGCAACCAAACATTACATCTTAAGGCACCCATAACTGAAACAACAGTCTCATCCTACGGTTGATATGCCCCCCTCCCCTTCTGCCAATCACCGCTTAGGCCACGGCCACCTACCCAGTCAGGGCTGAGGAGATCCAGCCGTCTTGCGGTCTCCTTCTCGCCTTTTCCTTCATCCTCCTTGTCATTGAGAATGTCCTCCTCAATGGCTGACTGCTAGCAGAGACAGGACCCCAGAGTTGATGGTGGGGAGAGAGGAGAAAGAGAGCATCCCAAAATGAGAGAGGAACCCAGAAGGCAAACTCTCCTGCCCACGTTGAGTTGCTAGCCAGGGAAGCCCTACAGCCCTGGCGCCATGGGGGGCTGGTCCATCAGGACAAGTGGGGCAGCAAGCACAGCACATTCACTCTCAAGGCACCCATAATTCAAACAACAGAACAGCGGCATAGCCAGCCGCTCGGGTGCCCGGTTCAACGCGGGGGTCCTGTGGGTGGGGGGCGGTTTCTGGAGCCTATCCTCTGCCTCCCCCTCAGCTGTAGGGCGGCTGAGGGAGAGGCAGGGGGCAGACGCAAGCCCCACGCTTCTGTTTCAGGCAGCACCCAGCCTGCAGGGGCCCAAGCCACCACGTCACTCCCAGGAGAGATGCGTGGATCAGGCACTCTGCAGCCCCCCCCCGGTAAGTGCCAGCCCCCGTGGTGTGGCGCGCAGTGCCAGCCGTGTTTTTTGACTCAACTAAAAGGTTTGGTGAGCCCAATTTTTATTTTTATTTTAAACTCGGCTTTATGTCCTTTTCCCACCCCCCTCAGTGATGACACCTGGGGCGGACCCCAACCCCCCACCCTCCTTTCTCTGCAACTGCAACAGAATAAAAGGACTCAAAACTCCCTTAGCAGTTTCCTGTTGGTCCCCTCACCATTTCCCCAGACATCAGTCTTCAGACTTTGCTTTTTCGGTGTCTAATAACAGTTTTTTCTGATTCAGTTGCAGACAAACCACCAAAAGGCTGAGGTTGGGATTTTGAGCCGATGTCACAGCCAGGTTCCGATCAGTCCATTTCCTCCAAGGGGGGGGGACCTGTTTCCCCTGAGGGTGACCGCTGAACACACCACCCAAGGGAAAAGCGGAGAAATCTTTTAATTCTTTAGCAAGAAAGAATGAGTGCAAGGAGTTTTCTTTTCCCTGCACTCCTCCATTGCCACACCTTTTCATCATCATCATCATTAAACTAGATTTAATGAACACTCATATCAGAGTGCTCTGTAAATTGGTGGCCATAGTCTTTATATACTAACCTTTTATGCTCTTCCTAATGCTCCTAAACCCTTCTTTTAGCGTCTTTTAGACTTTTATATATACTTTGTGTTAAATACCTTTTTGCTTTCCAAAACGTTTTACAGACTGAAAATGATTGTACCCCACTCTACTGATGCTGGTCTACTACTGTAATAAAGATTTGATTGATTGATTGATTGATTGATTGAAATGAAGTATCCTATAGAAATGCAATGACTGGACACTAATGTAATGTATTCCCCTCCCCCCAAATTCATACTTTATTACTTAATAATATTAGTAATAATAATGAAATAAGTCAAGCCAGAGGAGAGGCTCCTCCCAGCTTAAATTTATATAGCACCCTTCATTGGAATGCTACAAGTTGAATCGTAATAAGAATGAGAGTTTCCACCAATTTGAAGTGATGAAAGTTTAAGTAGGATGCAATCTTGACTAATTAATATAAATGTCAGTGGCTGATCTGTCAATTATTTTTACTTGCCCTTTTGATCTTGGCTTTGCTCTATAATGGGGACCTGAATGGGAGGAACCTGAGTTGGAGGAGGAGGCCTCTCGCTCTTCCTTCCTGACTGAGCATAAGATGCCTCCTCTTAAAAGGTTTGGCAGGCAGGGAATACAACTATCTGGCATCGTCTCATTGCTTCCCTCCAATGCTAAACTTCTTGCTGGCTCACTCGTAATCTGGTGATCCACTCAACATCAGGGCACAATGTGTCATATCCCGGACAACGCAATAAAATCCATTGTACTCCAGTCAAGGCTTGGCTAAGGTCAGTTGCTATTCTTTGGAACAGGGAGCAGAGCTTACACAATACAGAAATTAAACCAACAGACTACGGAAGATGTCTTAAATGAATTTCTCAGTTTATTGATATACAAAGCATAGGAGAACAAAATGAGATGGAGTGTATTTATGAATGATACAGCATACAT
Organism: Podarcis bocagei; assembly: GCF_964188305.1. Lineage (NCBI taxonomy): Eukaryota > Metazoa > Chordata > Lepidosauria > Squamata > Lacertidae > Podarcis > Podarcis bocagei. Next base: position 7,304,186 of record NC_138144.1, on the reverse strand, counting down.
GTAGAAAATGGAGAAAATTCAATAAATAGAAATGACATAACTAGAAACTATTGTTGAATATCAGAATTGATATGGTTAATAGGTAGTTAGGACAAAGGAATCACACTCAAAGACCTAACTCCTCCCTCCCTCCAGCCTATCTTATTGTGAGATAAATATAACTTCTCAAAGCAAAAAATGTTTAAATGCTAAAACTTTACAAACTAAGGGCAGTAGATCAGAACTCGTTGTAGTCATTGGCAAAGCAAGATAGCAAAACATTTCCTCCCATCTTACTGTTCATGTCAACAGGACTTCCCTAAAACCTGGGCTAAGAATGAACACAATCTCTGTCAGAGGTGGAGAAGGAGCAACATGGATAAGTATGTGTGTTTCCTTTATGCACTTCTGGACATCAGGAACATGGACTATTTTAAGAATCAGATGTCCCCTTAATTTCTGGTTGTCAGGTGCTCCTTTGTGTTCAGATCAGGCCTCAGCACAATAATGTAACACTTGGGAAGGAAGATGCAGCCCAGGAGCCCAGCATTGGAGGCCAACATAGAGAAGATCTGCACGGCCACCATGTACTTGCCCTTGGTGCTCAGGTAGGTGGGCACAAAAGACACCCAAACACTGCAGAAGACCAGCATGCTGAAGGTGATCAGCTTGGCTTCGTTGAAGGAGCCAGGCAGCTTCCTGGCTAGGAAAGCCACCGTGAAGCAGGTGGCAGCCAAGAAGCCCAGGTAGCCGAGGGCAACGTAAAACATGGCCACGGCCCCTTCGTTGCATTGCAGGATGATCTCTTCCACCCGGGAGCGCATGTCGGGCTCTGGGAATGGGGGAGAAGAGCCCAGCCAGATGGTGCAGATGAGAACTTGCCCCCCAGAAGAGGAGATGACAATGGAGTTGGCCAGACTCTTGCCCAGCCATCTCCTCACCCTGTTCCCGGGCTTTGTGGCCAGGAAGGCCAGCACCACCGTGATGGTCTTTGCCAAGACAGAAGAAACAGCAACTGAGAAGATGATGCTGAAGGCCGTTTGTCGGAGAAGGCAGGTCTCTTTCCTTGGGCGCCCGATGAAGAGGAAGGAGGACAAAAAGGAAAGCAGGAGGGAGACGAGCAGGATGTAGGAGAGGTCCCGGTTGTTGGCTTTGACTATGGGAGTTTCCTTGTATTTAATGAAGATTCTCAACACAATGCCTGCTGTTAAGGACAAGAAGAGGGCAACGGAAGCCAAAAACATTCCTAAATGTTCTCCATAAGTCAGGAAGGTGGTAATCTTGGGGACACATTGATCTCTGTCCTTGTTTGAATGGTGATCTTCTGAGCATTTGGTGCAATGTTCTGCATCTGGGGAAGAGAAAAAGAGTGGCTGCAACATCACTTACATCCCTAATGATCTGAACTCAATTACATTTTGAAGAAATCCTAGAGATTTCTTCCTTATGGTCATTCCTTTCAACTCTCTTCCAGGATATAATGAAGGTGATTGTAAAGAAGTTGACGAAGGAGCCACATTCCCCAATGTCTGCAGAAATCTCACAAAAAGTGTTTGAGACTGGATTACTGCCCTGTTTTTACTCTCTCGAGAAATACCTTCCCCCTTGGAGTCACCCACCTTCCTGGGCGGAGAAGGTCCCTTCCGCACACCGAGCACAAGCATAGCAGCAAATGGGCTTTCCTTCTAGAACCACCTTGGCATATCCCGGTCGACATCTTTCTGTACACCTGGAACGAGGCACGGCCTAACCAGAAAAACAAGAAGGTGCAAGAAAGAGGAACAGTTAGGAGTATTTGTGTGTATGTAATTCACTCATAGAGTGAGTTCAAATGGATCTCTGGACTGCAGCCTTTGACCCCTCATCAGGGTCCTTTCAACCCCCCACTGACCATTGGGGTGACCAGAATATCTTGTTCTTCATAATTCGTTCAGGACAACTGAGGTTTGCACCACAGAACTCTGTTTCCGCTTCTCCATTTACCTGCTTCCCTGCTTAATAAATCTTCAAAGAAAATGGCAATGGAGTCTGAAATGTGATTTCCCCAAAGTTCAGGATTCGGATAATCTCTCAATCACTAATTAAGACAAATTTAATATGACACTTTTCCAAATATTGGTTTCCCTCACTCTGTTTTTGAGGCATGCAAGGTTTCCTCTTATTGCTGATGAATGTCCTAGCTATTTCTAGTTCATATGCCATTCCTTAACATTAACCTTATATTAGAATAGGGTTGTTGTTTTTTAACTTCTCATCCTTCACCAACAGCTGTGCACTTCTCAATTTCTGCACATACAGTAGTTTAACATTTGCAACATCTACAAGTGAGCTTACTCCATAAATTTAAAATATCCACAATAAATCAGTAATTATCATTTCTAAAATAAATTACTTTCCATCCTTCTGCATGTATGAAAACCCAATAGTTCACTTTTACTAGGGGCTTTCACTTTTCTTCTTATCTACGTTGTCCTTTCTGTCGAAGATTCTGGTGTCTTCTCTGAGGACCTCTGTGCTCTATCCTTTCTTTGAGCACCCCAAATTCACCTCCTATCTCAACTGCTGTGAAAAGAAAGAGTGGTGGTTGCAGCTGTTATTGACGGTCAAGACACCATTGGTCAACCTGATATCCTGATATGGTCATTTTTCAGCGGTTGTTTAAGGAAAAACATAGTAATCATCTCCTAGCCTTCTCCCTTTGTGATTCCCCTTACCTTGTTGAATTTCTTGTTCCACTCAATGGCTTCTGGGTTAATGGTGAACTTTATTCCAGCAGACGTCTCTCTCCTTATATTCCCAATTTTCAAAATGTCATAAGAGATATTGGGAAACATCACCCAGTTCACAATATCAAAGTCCGCTGGTAGCTCCCAGTTCTCATCCAAGCACAGTCTGCCTCTGGAAGTATTCAGACACCGGATTTCTCTTAAGAAAGGGTGAAGCTGGAATGGCAGGGGAAAGCACCAGCATTAAGAAAACGGGAAGCCAAGATGGATATCTCAGTCCTACTCACTTCAGCCTCTTATGGTTTGGGGCTGCGTGTATCTCATGTAGAGTGGAATTCCTATTCAGCCATTTTTATTACTACAGACCCTGCAAGTGCTCCAATTTTCCAGGGATGTCCCTGAATTAGAGACAGTTTTTCATTTGATCCTGGAATTTCCCAACTTTGCTTAGAATGTCCCTATTTTCATTGGAGAAATGTTGGCAGATGTGGAGTTATCCAACCCACAAGGCGTCCAATCCTATATCGGGAATTTTTTAATATGTTTAATATTTTAGTATGAATTTCTTTATTTTGGGAGCTGCCCAGAGTGCTGAGGCAACTGAAGAAGATGTATAAACAGTGCTATTATTCTAGAAAAGAAGGCGCCAGAACTCAAAATGAGCACTTCCCTCTTAGAATGGCAATGGCACCCACCTGAGAGGTGCCAAAACTGAGTTCCAGCGAATTCTCCCCTGAAAAAAGCCCCGGGGTGTCAACAGTAAAATTTTCATTATGGAATGGGATGTCCCTATTTTCATCAGAGAAATGTTGGGCGGTCTGCTACTATTACTAATACTAATAGTAACTATGATATTTTACAGGTTTATCGACAGTCAAGATCAGCATCTGTGTGGACTGCAGTTTGCAAAAAGGGAAGGGAAATACCTGCCACGGCTGTAGCCTTGCGTGTCCCCATTGCTCTCCTTCCTCCACCATCAGCCTCCTCTGGGATCTAGATGAAAGCGAAGCATGCAAGGCCTGAGCCACAGCCTGAACATTGATGTAAGTGCCATAGCTGTCTAGAAACAGAGCTCTGCCACGCTCCTCTTGGGGCAATGGCTGCAGGTTCTCCTCCTCTCTGCATCTTATCCTGCCTTTCACGGACAACAGATGCTTTGAATATGAACACTGAAATGCTTGATTGAAATAATCCCCAATATTGGTCTGAAATTTATATTTGTCACCTTTGCTGTTCCTTATTCCAGTCTGAATTGCAAAGGACAGAGAACCATGGAGGTACTGGAACATATCTGGAGGGAGGTAAGTGCCAGTTCTGATTTCTAGCAAAGCTGTTGTGATCCAGACTTTTCCCCCGAGTTCCTTCTCATAGAAATGATGTATTACCACGAGTCCTATGATACTCAGTGCACTGGTTATATAGGAAACAAATACCCCAACTTGTCTCCATAGGAAAAAAGATTCCCCAGGTCTCATAAATCGATCCATATCATTTTCTGGTACTCTTTTTGATAAAGCAATGCAGATCCCTTTGCTGAGCATCAGAGGTTTCACAGCGCTCACAAATCTTTCTCCATTGTCATTGTCTGGAGTGAAGAGGCCAATCCACGTCCATCCAAAATACAGGAGCAATTCAACAATCCCTTGGTACTGACTTTCCTCTTTGGGAATCATCCGGTAGACAAAAGGGAAGAGGTTTTTATCTTCGAGAACCTGGGCAGTGAAGCCATAACTGATCTAGCAAGGAAAGCAAAAGATCACCAATTTATTTTACTTTCAGCATAAGATTTTTAATTATCTGAAATGACTGATATCTAAATCTCTGCTGGCTGAAGCTGATGGGAATTTTAGTCGGAAACATCTGGAGGTGTCAAGTTGGTGAAGGCTCAGTTTTGAATAAGGGATGTTGAATCCATAGCTCAGGATTTTCCCATTTAAAAAAAATATCCCTGCTTAGTAGTATTTTACGGAGTTGAACTTCTCTGTGCTTCCATGCTCTCCCACTACTTACCTGTGGGATTTTGTAGATGCCTGACAAGGCTGAAATCACTCTTGAGATGAAAGTATTGCCTCCTTCAAGAACAGCCAGCAGGTGATTCTGTTCTCCACAGTGATAATTGGGAATATTGCATCCACTGCCTGCAAGCAGCTCTAGCATGGCGTCCGAAGTCAACCTTGCATCGAAATGGTTCTCATAGATGTTGTAGCCCAGGGTGATGTTGGGTAAGAGCCTGAGATCCTGGTTGATCTCTAGGATAGTGAGCGGGAAAGGCAACACGTGCCAGAAGAACCTATTTGCCTCCCTGCAATAAATGAATTCTTTAAAAATAGTGAAACTGATATTCATATGAATGGGATGGAGGAAACATTATATAATCCACACAGATTAGTATTTATTTATCATTTTGCATTAATATCAAACCTTTTCCTGTCTAGCATAAAACAAAAATTTGGAAATCTCTGCTCCATGACCGGAGCTTTGATGCAAACAGCACACAGAGCTGTTCAACAGTGGAAGAGACTCCCTCCGAAGGTGACCATGTGTCATGGATGCTTCAGGTGAGATTCTTCCGGGTTCCTTCCATCTCTACAACTCTATGATTCTATTCTACTATGGTTCTATGAGTAAGAAATGAAGGCGCCCCTCAAAATGTGTGATGTACTGGGAAGTTGCTGCAAAGGCTGCTTTTTTTGCAATGGTCTTTGGTTTCTTCCAACGGGCTGGACCAAAGGTAGATAAGAGACCATTTGATTGAAGGAGGGGAAGCACCAAATACCTCAGTCCCCTTTTAGTTACAAATGAGGTCTGGTGGCTTTCAGGTTTGAGTGTGTGGTAAAATCTATAATTTTGCCCATGTTTGGATCAGTGACTCCACCAATGAGGACACACCCTGGTCTGTCTTATTTTATATAATTATTTTATTTGAAGCATATCGTTCCTGCTTTCTCCCATAAAAATCCACCCATTTTCAGGAGTTTCTAAAACCACTTCTAATTATTTTTAAAATGACAGTGACAGAAAGGAAAAAATGCTGAGATTGGAGGAGGAAACCTTTAATGTAGCCCATGGTGAGCTGTAGGTCTCCTGTGGTATTGTGTCAAGAGAACTGGGCTAAGGTTGTTCACAAATGATCCAAATAGAATAAATATAAAATAGGAAACAGGAACCTATGGATTCCAAGTGAAGAAATATCAAACATCTCACTACTTAGAAATGAGGCCAGTTGTGTATGTGAAAAAAGGAATAATTCCTTTTCACATTTTAGAGACCTGACTCCACGAACAAAGAAGTCTCCTGATTCATATTATTTTATTCATCATTTCAATTAAAGTACATCTTTTCTGCTCTTCAGCCACCAAACGTCACCCAGAGGATCTTAAATTCCATTTGTAAAACTGTAGCATTCCCTAACGACAGTTTCTGAATTGTCCAAATGGAATAATATTGAATAAAACCCTTGAGCCTTGGGAATTGCCTGAGTTTCATGGCATCCTGCAGGTGGGAAAATTCAGTGCATCCTTTTGACTCCTGACCAGATTCACTGGCATCCTTGCATTCTACTAAAAGCAACACAGAATCAAAGGTAGGAGAGTGTTTCACTAAGGAAGACCCAGGGAACAAGGAATCGGGAGAGGTTTGGGTGGAATCTTTTAGTGGACCCCCCAGCTCCCATCAGCCCAGCCAGCAAGACCAATGGTCAGGGCAGGGTAGACCTGCAACATGAGGACAGCCTTGGCTCCCTAGCCCTGAGACAGGGGCTCTTTCCTTGATAAGTAGGAACCATTACAAGGACTGGAGGACCATGAAACCTATCCACATAGGATTTTATATACCTCTCACTCTTGGCGAAGGGTGTCTGAGAAAAGACGTATGGAGTTTCCTTATAAAAGGATTTTGGAGATATGATCGCAGTGATGAGAAAGTGTTCAGGCCAGTAGTAACTGCGAGCATCCGTTTGATCCCTGACCAGATTCAAGGGGCATTTCGCCTTGTGGTTCCCGTAGACTCCAAACGGCATCATAAGCAGCAGAAGCAGCAACAGAAGGAGCAGGGATCTCATTCTGGCTCTGCCTCCTCCTCCTCTTACCTGCCAAGGAGACAAAGCAGAAGAACCCAAAGACTCTTGCAAGGCCAGACTGCCTGGGCTTTCCCAATCTGGGTGGTTTTCATCTATATCTTCAGAGCTAGGAAGCACAAGGCAGGCACGCCCCTCTTTCGCCAGCTCTGTATCTTGACTCAGTCTGTCTCCAACACAGGAAATATTCTCTGCACCAACTTTTCCTTTCCCAGACACAGCGCAATTAATATTGCCATATTGCTTTCCGAGGCTCATGCAATCTCCCGAAATATCTCCTGAGCATTTAGAAGATGTGATGACTATAATTTTGATTATTCCAAGTGGAATAAGTTTCATCACACTAACTTTCCGAAGTCTTGAATGGCTCAGGCAGCAGGTGCAGAGCTGGAGAAAAACATGATGGAGAAAAGTCAAAAGGTGTTTTTGGGAATTGGAAGTTTGGCCTGAACTTTGCTCCCAAGGACCAAAGAAGGAGCTAGATCTGACCATGGACTCTCCTTCCTTGGAGGTTTTTAAGCAGAGTTTGGATGGCTATCTGTTAGAGATGCTTTGGAGAGCCAGTGTGGTTCAGTTGTTAAGAGCGGTGGACTTGTAATCTGGTGAACCGGGTTCGCTTCCCCGCTCCTCCACATGCAGCTGCTGGGTGACCTTGGGCTAGTCACACTTCTCTCGTCTCTCAGCCTCACTCACCTCACAGAGTGTTTGTGGTGGGGAAGGAAGGGAAAGGAGATTGTGAGCCCCTTTGAGACTCCTTAGGGTAGTTATAAAGCGGGATATGAAATCCAAACTCTTCTTCTTCTAGTTATGACGCTCAAAGATGAGCCCCTCAGGTCGGAAGGCGCCCAACATGCTACTGAGGAAGAGCGGAGGACAAGTACAAGTAGATCCAGAGCTGATGAAGCGGCTGGGCCAAAGCTGAAAGGACGCTCAGTTGTGGATATGCCTGGAAGCGAAAGGAAAGTCCAATGCTGTAAAGAAAAATATTGCATAGGAACCTGGAATGTAAGAACCATGAACCTTGGTAAGTTGGATGTGGTCAAAATGAGATGGCAAGAATAAATATTGACATCCTGGGCATCAGTGAACTAAAATGGACAGGAATGGGCGAATTCAGTTCAGATGACCATCGTATCTACTACTGTGGGCAAGAAACCTGTAAAAGAAATGGAGTGGCCCTCATAGTCAACAAAAGAGTGGCGAAAGCTGTACTGGGATGCAATCTCAAAAATGATAGAATGATCTCGATATGAATCCAAGGCAGACCTTTTAACATCACAGTAATCCAAATTTATGCACCAACCACTGGTGCTGAAGAAACTGAAATTGACCAATTCTATGAAGACTTACAACACCTTATAGAAATGGCACCAAAGAAGGATGTTCTTCTCATTATAGGGGATTGGAATGCTAAAGTAGGGAGTCAAGAGATAAAAGGAACAAGTGGCAAGTTTGGCCTTGGAGTTCAAAACGAAGCAGGGCAAAGGCTAATAGAGTTCTGCCAAGAGAACAAGCTGGTCATCACAAACACGCTTTTCCAACAACACAAGAGACGGCTCTACACATGGACATCACCAGATGGGCAGCATCGAAATCAGATTGATTATATTCTCTGCAGCCAAAGATGGAGAAGCTCTATACAGTCAGCAAAAACAAGACCTGGAGCTGACTGTGGCTCAGATCATCGGCTTCTTATAGCAAAATTCAAGCTTAAACTGAAGAAAGTAGGAAAAACCACTGGGCCAGAAAGATACAATCTAAGTCAAATCCCTTATGAATACACAGTGGAAGTGAGGAACAGGTTTAAGGATTTAGATTTGGTGGACAGAGTGCCTGAAGAACTATGGATGGAGGTTCGCAACATTATACAGGAGGCAGGAACTAAAACCATCCCAACGAAAAGGAAATGCAAGAAAGCAAAGTGGCTGTCCAACGAAGCCTTACAAATAGTGGGGGAGAGAAGGCAAGCAAAATGAGAGGGAGATAGTGAAAGATACAGGAAACTGAATGCAGATTTCCAAAAAATAGCAAGGAGAGACAAGAAGGCCTTCTTAAACGAGCAATGCAAAGTAATAGAGGAAAACAATAGAATGGGGAAAACCAGAGATCTGTTCAAGAAAATTGGAGATATGAAAGGAACATTTCGTACAAAGATTACCAGAATAAAAGACAAAAGTGGAAAGGACCTAACAGAAGCAGAAGACATCAAAAAGAGGTGGCAAGAATACACAGAGGAATTATACCAGAAAGATATGGATGTCTCGTACACCCCAGGTAGTGTGGTTGCTGACCTTGAGGCAGACATCCTGAAGAGTGAAGTCAAATGGGCCTTAGAAAGCACTGCTAATAACAAGGCCAGTGGAAGTGATGATATTCCAGCTGAACTATTTAAAATTTTAAACGATGATGCTGTTAAGGTGCTACACTCAATATGCCAGCAAGTTTGGAAAACTCAGCAGTGGCCAGAGGATTGGAGAAGATCAGTCTACATCCCAATCCCAAAGAAGGGCAGTGCCAAAGAATGCTCCAACTACTGCACAATTGCACTCATTTCACACGCTAGCAAGGTTATGCTTAAAATTCTACAAGGCAGGCTTAAGCAGTATGTGGACCAAGAACTCCCAGAAGTCCAATCTGGATTTCGAAGGGGCAGAGGAACCAGAGACCAAATTGCAAACATGCGCTGGATTATGGAGAAAGTTAGAGAGTTCCAGAAAGACATCTACTTCTGCTTCATTGACTATGCAAAAGCCTTTGACTGTGTCAACCACAGCAAACTATGGCAAGTTCTTAAAGAAATGGGAGTGCCTGATCACCTCATCTGTCTCCTGAGAAATCTCTGTGTGGGACAAGAAGCTACAGTTAGAACTGGATATGGAACAACTGACTGGTTCAAAATTGGGAAAGGAGTACGGCAAGGCTGTATATTGTCTCCCTGCTTATTTAATTTATATGCAGAATTCATCATGCGAAAGGCTGGGCTGGATGAATCCCTAGCCGGAATTAAGATCGTGGGAGAAATATCAACAACCTCAGATATGCAGATGACACAACTTTGATGGCAGAAAGTGAGGAGGAATTAACGAACCTTTTAATGAGGGTGAGAGAGGAGAGTGCAAAATATGGTCTGAAGCTCAACATCAAAAAAACCCAAAGATCATGGCCACCGGTCCCATCACCTCGTGGCAAATAGAAGGGGAAGAAATGGAGGCAGTGAGAGATTTTATTTTCTTGGGCTCCATGATCACTGCAGATGGTGACAGCAGTCACGAAATTAAAAGACGCCTGCTCCTTGGGAGAAAGGCAATGGCAAACCTAGACAGCATCTTAAAAAGTAGAGACATCACCTTGCCAACAAAGGTCCGTATAGTTAAAGCTATGGTTTTCCCAGTAGTGATGTATGGAAGTGAGAGCTGGACCATAAAGAAGGCTGATCGCCGAAGAATGGATGCTTTTGAATTATGGTGCTGGAGGAGACTCTTCAGAGTCCCATGGACTGCAAAAAGATCAAATGCATCCATTCTTAAGGAAATTAGCCCTGAGTGCTCACTCAAAGGACAGATCGTGAAGCTGAGGCTCCAATACTTTGGCCACCTCATGAGAAGAGAAGACTCCCTGGAAAAGACCCTGATGTTGGGAAAGATTAAGGGCACAAGGAGAAGGGGACGACAGAGGATGAGATGGTTGGACAGTGTTCTCAAAGCTACAAACATGAGTCTGACCAAACTGTGGGAGGCAGTGGAAGACAGGAGTGCCTGGAATGCTCTGGTCCATGGATTCACGAAGAGTTGGACACGACTAAACAACTAAACAACAACAAATGGATGATACTTTGACAAATAAGATATCAATGGTCTCCATTCTTCCTGAAAAGATTCGTCCTCATGTTTAGCATTAATTTCACCATTTCAACATATTCCCCCAGTTTCAAAATCCAATCCTCCCTCTTTCCACTTCTGTGCAAATAAAGTTCTAGCTGCTGTGGTTGCATACATAAATAACCCAGTCAGCTTTCTCTGGACCTTTAATTATTAAATTTATATAGGAGCCTTCATTGGATTGCTACAGGTAGAATTGCTATAAGAATAAGTGCTTAGTAAGCTTTCCACTAGTCTGGAGAGATGAAAGTCTAAGTAGGATGCAATCTTGGCTAATGAATCTAACTGCTTAATCAGTGGCTGTTCTGTCAATTATTTTTACTTGCCCATCTGATCTTGGTTTTGCTCTATAAATGGGGACCTAAATGGGAGGAACCTGAGTTGGAGGAGGAGACCTCTCGCTCTTCCTTCCTGACTGAGCATAAGATGCCTCCTCTGAAAAGGTTTGGCAGGCAGGGAATACAATTATCTGGCATCGTCTCATTGCTTCCCTCCAATGCTGAACTTGTTGCTGGCTCACTCGTAATCTGGTGATACACTCAACATCAGGGCACAATGTGTCATATCCTGGACAACGCAATAAAATCCATTGTACTCCAGTCAAGACTTGGCTAAGGTCAGTTGCTACTCTTTGGAACAGGGAGCAGAGCTTACACAATACAGAAATTAAACCAACAAACTATAGAAGAGAACTTAAATGAATTTCTCAATTTATTAATATACAAAGTTTAGGAGAACAAAATGATGTGAACTTCTGAATGATAGAGCATATCTGTAGAAAAGGGAGCACAGGTATTTGAATGTCTAGAAATGACATAACTAGAAAGTATTGTTGAATATCAGAATTGATATGGTTAATAGCAAAGCAAACAGACCAAAAAACCTAACTCCTATCTCCCTCTAGACTATCTTGTTGTGAGAGAAATATAAGTTCCCAAATCACAAAATTATTAAAAGATAATAGTTTACAAACTACGGAAAGTAGACCAGGACTCATTGTAATCCTTGGTAAAGCAAGGTAGCAAAACATTTCCTCCCATCTTCCTGTTTATGTGAACAGAACTACATAAAAGTTGGGCTAAGAATGGACATAATCTCTTTCACAGATGAAGAATGAGCAACATGGATGAGTAGGTGTGTTTCCTTTATGCACTTCTGGACATCAGGAACATGGAATGTTTTAAGAATCAGATGTCCCCTTAATTTCTGGTTGTCAGGTGCTCCTTTGTGTTCAGATCAGGCCTCAGCACAATAATGTAGCACTTGGGAAGGAAGATGCAGCCCAGAAGCCCAGCACTGGAGGCCAACATAGAGAAGATCTGCACGGCCACCATGTACTTGCCCTTGGTGCTCAGGTAGGTGGGCACAAAAGACACCCAAACACTGCAGAAGACCAGCATGCTGAAGGTGATCAGCTTGGCTTCGTTGAAGGAACCGGGCAGCTTCCTGGCTAGGAAAGCCACCATGAAGCAGGTGGCAGCCAAGAAGCCCAGGTAGCCGAGGGCAACGTAAAACATGGGCACAGACCCTTCGTTGCATTGCAGGACGATCTCTTCCACTTGGGAGCGCATGTCGGGCTCTGGGAATGGGGGAGAAGAGCCCAGCCAGATGGTGCAGATGAGAACTTGCCCCCCAGAAGAGGAGATGACAATGGAGTTGGCCAGACTCTTGCCCAGCCATCTCCTCACCCCGTTCCCGGGCTTTGTGGCCAGGAAGGCCAGCACCACCGTGATGGTCTTTGCCAAGACAGAAGAAACAGCAACTGAGAAGATGATGCTGAAGGCCGTTTGTCGGAGAAGGCAGGTCTCTTTCCTTGGGCGCCCGATGAAGAGGAAGGAGGACAAAAAGGAAAGCAGGAGGGAGACAAGCAGCATGTAGGAGAGGTCCCGGTTGTTGGCTTTGACTATGGGAGTTTCCTTGTATTTCATGAAGATTTGCAACACAACGCCTGCTGTTAAGGACAAGAAGAGGGCAACGGAAGCTAACACCATTCCCAAATATTCTTCATAAGACAGGAAGATGATAATCTTGGGGATACAATGATCTCTGTCCTTGTTTGGATACAGATCTTCTGAGCATTTGGTGCAATGTTCTGCATCTGGGGAAGAGAAAAAGAGTGGCTGCAACATCACTTACATCCCTAATGATCTGAACTCGATTACATTTTGAAGAAATCCTAGAGATTTCTTCCTTATGGTCATTCCTTTCAACTCTCTTCCAGGATGTAATGAAGGTGATTGTAAAGACGTTGAGGAAGGAGCCACATTCCCCAATGTCTGCAGAAATCTCACAAAAAGTGTTTGAGACTGGATTACTGCCCTGTGTTTACTCTCTCCAGAAATACCTTCCCCCTTGGAGTCACCCACCTTCCTGGGCGGAGAAGGTCCCTTCCGCACACCGAGCACAAGCATAGCAGCAAATGGGCTTTCCTTCTAGAACCACCTTGGCATATCCAGGTCGACATTTCTCATTACACCTGGAACGAGGCACGGCCTAACCAGAAAGACAAGAAGATGCAAGAAAGAGGAACAATTAGGAGTATTTGTTTATATGTAACTCACTCATAGAGTGAGTTCAAATGGATCTCTGGACTGCAGCCTTTGACCCCTCATCAGGGTCCTTTCAACCCCCCACTGACCATTGGGGTGACCAGAATATCATGTTCTTCATAATTCCTTCAGGACAACTGAGGTTTGCACCACAGAACTCTGTTTCCGCTTCTCCGTTTACCTGCTTCCCTGCTTAATAAATCTTCAAAGAAAATGGCAATGGAGTCTGAAATGTGATTTCCCCAAAGTTCAGGATTCGTATAATCTCTCAATCACTAATTAAGACAAATTTAATATGACTTTTCCAAATATTGGTTTCCCTCACTCTGTTTTTGAGGCATGCAAGGTTTTCTCTTATTGCTGATGAATGTCCTAGTTATTTCTAGTTCATATGCCATTCCTTAAAATTAACCTTATATTACAATAGGGGTTTTTTTTTTTAACTTCTCATCCTTCACCAACAGCCGTGCACTTCTCAATTCCTGCACATACACTAGTTTAACATTTGCAACATCTATAAGTGAGCTTACTCCATAAATTTAAAATATCCACAATAAATCAGTAATTATCATTTCTAAACTAAATTACTTTCCATCCTTCTGCATGTATGAAAACCCAATAGTTCACTTTTACTAGGGGCTTTTCTTCTTATCTACGTAGTCCTTTCTGTCGAAGATTCTGGTGTCTTCTCTGAGGACCTCTGGGCTCTATCCTTTCTTTGAGCACCCTAAATTCACCTCCTATCTCAACTGCTGTGAAAAGCAAGAGTGGTGGTTGCAGCTGTTATTGACGGTCAAGACACCATTGGTCAACCTGATATCCTGATATGGTCATTTTTCAGCGGTTGTTTAAGGAAAAACATAGTAATCATCTCCTAGCCTTCTCCCTTTGTGATTTACCCTTGGGCCACTCAATGGCTTCTGGGTTAATGGTGAACTTTATTCCAGCAGACGTATCTCTCCTTATATTCCCAATTTTCAAAATGTCATTATCATCCTTCACCAAAAACTGTGCACTTCTCAATTCCTGCACATACAATAGTTTAACATTTGCAACACCTACAAGTGAGCTTACTCCACAAATTAAAAAATCCACAATAAATCAGTAATTATCATTTCTAAAATAAACTGCTTTCTATATTTCTGCATGTATTAAAGCCCAATAGTTCACTTTTACTAGGGGCTTTCCCTTTTCTTCTTATCTACGTAGTCCATTCGGTTAAAGATTCGGTTAAATTAGGAGTGGTGGTTGCAGCTGTTATTGACGGTCAAGACACCGTTGGTCAACCTGATATGGTCATTTTTCAGCGGTTGTTTAAGGAAAAACATAATAAGCATCTCCTAGCCTTCTCCCTTTGTGATTTACCCTACCTTATTGAATTTCTTGTTCCACTGAATGGCTTCTGGGTTAATGGTGAACTTTATGCCAGCAGACGTCTCTCTCCGTATATTCCCAATTTTCACAAGGTCACGAGACTTATTGGGATAGATGGCCCAGTTCATAATATCGAAGTCTGCTGGCAGCTCCCAGTTCTCATCCAAGCACAGCCTGCCTCTGGAAGTATTCAGACACCGGATTTCTCTTAAGAAAGGGTGAAGCTGGAATCACAGGGGAAAGCACCAGCACTGAGAAACCTGGAAGCCAAGATGGATTTCTCAGTTCTACTCCCACTTTTCTTTTTTCACTTTGGAAAAGCGGGACATTCTGGGATCAAATAAAACAGAGCAAAAGGTGAAATTGATAGTGAACAACACTTTGACTGATAAGTTTGATATAACTAAAGGCACTAGACAGGGGTGCCCATTGTCACCATTGATATTTATAATGGTCCTGGAGGTATGAACTAAGAATTTGAGAGAATTGTCATACGTGAGAGGGATAAAGATTGGAGTAAAGGAGTATAATTTGGGCAAGTAGCAGGATTTAAGCTCAATAAAGGTAAAACTAAACTGTTAGTGAAGAATATGGTCACGGAATTGCAACGTGGATCAGAAATTATGGTTGCAAAAGGAAGTGAAATATCTTGGAATTTGGTTAATACCAAAAAATATTAATTTGTTTAATGATAATTATGAATCCACATGGAAGGAAATCAAGGGGGACTTCGAAATATGGAGCAGATTAAAGTTGTCATTTTCTGGTAGAATATCAGTGGTAAAAATGAATGTATTACCCAAGATGTTATTCCTGTTTCAAACAATTCCAGTGTTCAAAGGACAGGTGTATTTAAAGAGTGGCAAAAAGTAGTATTGAGATTCATCTGGCAGGGGAAAAGCCAAGGATGAAATATAAATTGTTAATAGATTAAAAAAGAAAGAGGTGGATTCGCCATGCCAGATTTGAAACACTATTATGAGGCGTCCTGTCTCTGTTGGTTAAAGGAATGGATAACGATGGAGAATACAGATATTTTAGATGTGGAAGGTTATGATAACAGATTTGGGTGGCATTCTTATCTTTGGTATGACAAAGTGAAAGTTCATAGAGGTTTCCTGAACCATGTGATTAGTATCTAAAAAAGAAAGAAATAAAAACCTATTAGAAAGGAAAACACCATGGTGGATCTCACCTATTGAGGTACTGACGGTACAAAAATTAAATACGGAGGGAAGGTGGGCCACATATAAAGGCACTTTGGTGGAAACCGAGAAAGCTTTTAAATATTGTTTAAGGAAGAAAATAATAAAAATATATTATTATTTTTTTAAAAAGGAATGTCCCACTTTTCCTTAGAATGTCCCTATTTTCATTGGAGAAATGTTGGAGGATATAGACTTAATATAATATTTTTAATGTTTCATATTTTAGTATTAATTTATTTATGTTGGGAGCTGCCCAGAGTGCTGAGGCAACCCAAAAAGATGTGTGGGGTATAAACAGTGATATATTTCTAGCAAAAAAGCTGCCGGAACTCACCATGAACACCTCCTTCTTAGAATGGCAATGGCACCCACCTGAGAGGGGCCAGAACTGAGTTCCAGCGAGTTCTCCTCTGAAAGTAGCCCTGGCTATAAACAGTAAGATTATCATTATGGAATGGGATGGTTCTATTTACATCAGAGATATGTTGGGCGGTCTGCTACTATTACTAATATTAACTCTGATATTTTATAGGTCTATCCCTGTCAAGATCAGCATCTGTGTGGACTGCAGTTTGCAAAACGGGGAAGGAAATACCTGCCACGGCTGTAGCCTTTGGGGTCCCCATTGCTCTCCTTCCTCCACCATCAGCCTCCTCTGGGATCTAGATGAAAGCGAAGCATGCAAGGCCTGAGCCACAGCTTGAACATTGATGTAAGTGACATAGCTGTCTAGAGACAGGATGAACTCACGCTCCTCTTGGGGCAATGGCTGCAGGTTCTCCTCCTCTCTGCATCTTATCCTTCCTTTCACAGACAACAGATGCTTTGAATATGAACACTGAAATGCTTCATCCAAATAATCCAGAAAATTGGTCTGCGATTTGTATTTGCCACCTTTGCTGCTCCTTATTCCAGTCTGAATTGCAAAGGACAGAGAACCATGGAGGTGCTGGAACATATCTGGAGGGATCTTAAAGCCAGTTCTGATTTCTAGCAAAGCTGTTGTGATCCAGACTTTTGCCCCTATTTCCTTCTCATAAAAACCGTTTATTGACAGGGGTAGAAGGATGCCCATTACATTGGTTACATAGTAAAAAAATACCCCAACTTGTCTCCATAGGAAAAAAGGTTCCCCAGGCCTGATAAATTGATTTAGATCATTTTCTGGTACTCTTTTTGATAAAGCAATGCAGATCCCTTTGCTGAGCATCAGAGGTTTCACAGCGCTCTCAAATCTTTCTCCACTGTCATTGTCTGGAGTAAAGAGGCCAATCCACGTCCATCCAAAATACAGGAGCAATTCAACAATCCCCTGGTACTGACTTTCCTCTTTGGGGGTCATCCGGTAGACAAAAGGGAACAGGGTTTTACCTTCGAGAACCTGGGCAGTGAAGCCATAACTGATCTAGCAAGGAAAGCAAAAGATCACCAATTTATTTTACTTTCAGCATAACGGGTATTTAATCACATGAAATGACTGATATCTAAATCTCTGCTGGCTGAGGCTGATGGGAGTTGTAGTCTGAAACATCTGGAGGTGTCAAGTTGGTGAAGGCTCAGATTTGAAAAAGGGATGTTGGATCCATAGCTCAGGATTTTCCCATTTTTAAAAATATCCCCACTTGACCCCTCCAAAGAGAAAATAGAATTTTACGCAGCTGAAATTCTCTGTGCTTCCATGCTCTCCCACTACTTACCTGTGGGATTTTGTAGATGCCTGACAAGGCTGAAATCATTCTTGAGATGAAAGTGTTGCCTCCTTCAAGAACAGCCAGCAGGTGATTCTGTTCTCCACAGTGATAATTGGGAATATTGCATCCACTGCCTGCAAGCAGCTCTAGCATGGCGTCCGAAGTCATCCTTGCATCGAAATAGTTCTCATAGATGTTGTAGCCCAGGGTGATGTTGGGTAAGAGCCTGAGATCCTGGTTGATCTCTTGGATGGTGAACAGGAAAGACAACATGTACCAGTGGAACCTATTTGCCCCCCTGCAATAAATGAATTATTTAAAAAGAGTGAAACTTATATTCATATTGTCAGGGCTGCCACTCAGTCCCAGCTCACATAGGACCACGTTAGCCAGCGTTCAGGTTAAAAGAGTCTTTATTGGATTACAGGTTCCATTTCCAAACTGCAATGTGCAGCCCTACTTCTTCTAGGTCAGACCGGCGAAGACCCGTCTGAGTCTCCGCCTCTAGCACACCAGCTTAATACCCTAGCCTTGCTCCACCTCCTGCGCCTTTCCTTCCGTCTCTGGGTCCTTCTGCCCCCCGGGGTCTCTTCTTTCCTACTCTCTTCTGACGCGGACCCCCCTGACCCTTCCGCCTCCTTGCGGCGGGCTTTGGGACCTGGCTCACTCTCTGGGCTGCTTACTGCGCCAGCTTCCGCTACATTTGAACTTGGCGCGCGCGCCCAACTCTCAACCTTCCTCTTGATCGTTTCGTCGCTCCCCGAGGTGGGCGTGACTACTCCTGACTCATGCCCTCCCTCCTTCTGAAAGCCTCCGGAACCCGATATCTGGTCCCCTTTCTCCCCGCTGCTCCCGGCTGGGTACGTGGGTCCCGATCTCCAACTGCTGCTCTCTGATTCCTCTCTGGACCCTTCTTCCTGGGGTGTCCCCCTGCTTTCCCCCCTTGCTCTGACCACTGGCGCTCCCTTCTGGGAATCCTCGGACTCACTGGATAAGCTCGGCGATCTCGGTTCGTCATCCCCACTCATCTTTCCTTCGTATTCCTCCCCCTCGCTCTCTGTCTCCTCCCTTCTCTGCGTCTCTGCTCCTGAACCCCTGACACATATGAATGGGAGGGAGGAAGAATTATATGATCCATTTATCCTTTTGCATTAATATCAAACCTTTTCCTGTCTAGCATAGAACAAAAATTTGGAGATCTCTGCTCCATGACCGGAGCTTTGATGCAAACAGCACACAGAGCTGTTCAACAGTGGAACAGACTCCCTCCAAAGGTGACCATGTGTCATGGATGCTTCAGGTGAGATTCCTCCGGGTTCCTTCCATCTCTACAGCTCAATGATTCTTTTCTACTATGGTTTTATGAGTAAGAAATGAAGGCGCCCCTCAAAAATTGTGATATACTGGGAAGTTGCTGCAAAGGCTGCTTTTTTTGCAGTGGTCTTTGGCTTCTTCCAAGGGGCTAGACTATAGGTCGATTAGAGACAATTTTATTGACGGAAGAGAAGCACCAAATACCTCAGTCCCCTTTTAGTTACATATGGGGCCTGGTGGCTTTCAGGTTTGAGTGTGTGGTAAAATTATAATTTTGTCCATATTCTGGATCAGAAACTACATGAATGAGCACCCCCCCTTTACTAGAATCTTTGACTAGACACCCCTCCCCAGCTCCCAGCTCCTCCAACAGCAAGCCCAATGGTCAGGGCAGGGTAGTCCTGCAACACCAGCCCTTGGCTCCCCAGCCCTGAGGAAGGGGCTCTTTCCTTGATAAATAGGAACCATTAAAAGGACTGGAGGACCATGAAACCATCTGCATATAAGTACATACGCTTTAGTCCTGGTGAAGGGTGTCTGAGAAAAGACGTATGCAGTTTCTGTACGAAAGCGTTTTGGAGAGATGATCCCACTGATGAGAAAGTCTCCAGGCCGGTAGTAATTGCGAGCATCCGTTTGATCCCTGACCAGATTCAAGGGGCATTTCGCCCTGTGGTTCCCGCAGACTCCAAAGGGCATCATGAGCAGCAGAAGCAGCAACAGAAGGAGCAGGGATCTCATTCTGGCTCTGCCTCCTCCTCCTCTTACCTGCCAAGGAGGCGAAGCAGAAGAACCCAAAGACTCTTGCAAGACCAGACTGGGTGGGCTTTGCCAGGCTGGGTGGTGTTCAACTCTACCTTCGGAGCTAGGAAGCACAAGGCAGGCACACCCCTCTTTCGCCAGCTCTGCATCTTCACTCAGTCTGTCTCCAACACAGGAAATATTCTCGGCACCAACTTTTTCTTTCGCAGTCACAGCTCAATTAATATTGTAATGCTGTGTTGCTTTCCGAGGCTCATGCAATCTACAGAAATATCTCCTGAGCTTTCACCAGATGAGATGACTATAATTTTGATTATTCCAAGTGGAATAAGTTTCATCACAATAACTTTCTGGAGTCTTGAATGGCTCAAGCGGCAGGTGCAGAGCTGGAGAAAAACATGGTGCACAGAAGTCAAGGGGTGTGTTTGGAAGTTGGAAGTTTGGCCTGAACTTTGCTCAAGACCACAAAGAAGGAGCAGGATCCGACCATGGACTCTCCTTCCTTGGACGTTTTGAAGCAGAGGTGGGATGGCCATCTGTTAGGGATGCTATAGCGTTGCAGAGGGTTGGACTAGAGGACCTTGGGGTCCCTTTCCAAGTCTCCCATTCTATGATTCATTGGAGGTTTTTAAGAAGAGGTGGGAGAGTCAGGGATGGACAACAGCCAGATGAAGGAGTCCCAGCCTTGAATCCCAGGCATCCTAAGCCCTTTTAAAATGTGGGGGGAGGGCAGAGGCTGTGATTGGGTAGTAGTTTTTTATTTTGATTATATATATTGTGGTTTTATATTTTGATTTTGCTCTCCGAACCACCCTGAGGCCTCCAGGCATAGGGCGGTATATAGATTCAACAAGTAAATAAATATGAAGGAATAAATGGAGAATGCTGAGAATCCTCAGTACTGTGAATGGGATACCTGGTGGTGGGATCTTGTTTCCTGGAGGCTGCTGGAGACAGAGACTGGTGGAGCCTGCGATGGGGAGGGTTTTCTCAAGCCCATCTCTGGCCACCTTGGGTGGGTCTGGGCTGCTTGATTCCTGCCGCTCCCTTCTGGTTCTCTCCCTGAAGGGAAGTAGCGCCTTGGTGGCTTCAAAGCCACTACCAGTGAATTTCCACCCCATCTTTGAAAGGCTTCTCCAACAGAGGGAAGCTCTCTGGGGTTGGTTGAGGGGAGAAAGGTTGCTCTGAACTTTTGACTCTCCCTTCCCCTTCGACATGTTCTGCGGAAGGAGAGCTTCTGTTGCACATGGAGCCAACTTGCTCCTCGTCTTTGAGCAGAAACTTCTCTACTTGTAAACAATTGCGTGTGCAGAAGCCAGGTGTGACGGAAAAGTTGGTTCCATAAGTATTTCTTTTTTACTTTTTTCTCCTGCCAGAAAATGGTGAAAGAACGGCAGCCTCTGATTGGCTGTGGTTCCAGGAGGGAGGGTTTAAAAAGAGAGGCGTTGGAGGGAGACAGGGAGTTGGGCTGTTGAGGGTGGTGTGGTTGGTTGAGTTGAGCTGGTTGAGGAAGGAGGTTGGGAGTTAGGTAGGGAGATAGGATAGGAGTCAGGTTGATATACAAAGAGTGTTGAGGAGGCCGAGTTTGTTCTGGAGAGAACGTCCACTCCACTGTACAGTGAAGGACTGAGTGTAGTGTCTGAGTGTAGTGTCCTGCGGGACCAGATCATGCTGGGAGACTGAGGGTGAGACAGAAGTAGGAGCTGAGGTCTACTTAGGTCTCAAATTAGTCTGGAGGGGAGAGACTCTTCTGAGGAAAGAAGAGACCTCCAAAACCCAGCGAAGGAAGGATGTGTGTGGTGAACCCTTAAGACTGTTACTGAAAGTCCCTCAGGAGCTGGATTTGTTAAAGGGGTGGGTAACTGAAGGAAAAGAGGGACGCGGGTGGTGCTGTGGTCTAAACCAAAGAGCCTAGGGCTTGCCTATGTCGGTGGTTTGAATCCCCGCAACAGGGTGAGCTCCCGTTGCTCGGTCCCTGCTCCTGCCAACCTAGCAGTTTGAAAGAACATCAAAGTGCAAGTAGATAAATAGGTACTGCTCCAGTGGGAAGGTAAATGGCGTTTCCGTGCGCTGCTCTGGTTCTCCAGAAGCAGCTTAGTCATGCTGGCCACATGACCCAGACATGCTGGCCACATGACCTGCGGACAAACGCTGGCTCCCTCGGCCAATAAAGCGAGATGAGCGCCGCAACCCCAGAGTCGTCCGCGACTGGACTTAACTGTTAGGGGTCCCTTTACCTTTAACTGAAGGAAAGTACCGCCTTAGAAAGGAACCAAACTATAAAGCTGAAACCTGTGAAAACGAATTCAACTAGCGTATTATTATTGAAGTAACCTAAGTTTCTCCACTTGTATTATACTACCTGGTTTTAAAATAAATCTTTATTGTTATTTTAAAAACATCGGCTTGAGACTCCAGCTCACTGGTTATTCCCCACACCTAGGTCCCCCACAGAATACTCTGGGATAGTTAGCATTGGTTTTAAGGGTGGTTCAGTGAGGTGGGGGCAATATATGTAAGAAAGAGCAGGCACATTGAGGCGCCAAGACCGTTGCACCAGGCTAGCATTCTAGGAGTTTTATTATTCTTTATCCATTTATTTATTCATATTTACTTCTTACTTACTGGGTACTTACTCATTTCATCTGTTTCATAAAATCCACGTACCACACGGTTAGGCCAATAACTCCCAAAGCGCTTTACGTAAAGATAAGGCAGGACAATCATAAAAAAGCTTACAAACTTCCTTTAGAACATACGAAAAGTTAAAATAATAAAACAGACTCAAATTACCTCAACTTCCTAAGAATCTGGATGGTTCCTTAATAAAAATATATTTTAAAAAATTAAATTTAATAAAGTCTCCACAGATATTCCAAAACACTTTTCTTCTTATACAATTTGTAAAAATAAATACCTAATTTCTTCTTGACTCCCCACCTTTCCTTCCTTGATGTTTGTTTTTATTACTCCTTTTTATCAGATGTTTTAAAATATATATGCTTTTATTATGTAAGCCCCCATGTCGTATTTCAATAATCCTCTGCCTTTGACTTCATGTATGGATGATGGTTTGACAGATAATATATCCCTGATCTCCATTCGTCCTTAAACAATCCATTATTTTGGATGGTAATTTTAGCAGGTAATTTCACCATTTCAGCATATTCCCCCAGTTTCATAAGCCATTCCTCTTTGGTGGGGAACTCTTTCCATTTCTGTGCATATAAAGTTCTAGCTGCTGTGGTTGCATACATACATAAACTAGTCAGCTTTCTCGGGACCTTTAATTATTAAACTTATATAGGAGCCTTCATTGGATTGCTACAGGGAGAATTGCTATAAGAATAAGTGTTTAGTAAACTTTCCACTAGTCCGGAGGGATGCAAGTCTAAGTAGGATGCAATCTTAGCTAATGAATCTAAATGCTTTATCAGTGGCTGTTCTGTCAATTATTTTCACTTCCCATCTGATCTTGGGTTTGCTCTATAAATGGGACCTGAATGGGAGGAACCTGAGTAGGAGGAGGAGGACCTGAATGGGAGGAGCTTGAGTAGGAGGAGGAGGACCTGAATGGGAGGAACTTGAGTAGGAGGAGGAGGACCTGAATGGGAGGAACTTGAATAGGAGGAGGAGGACCTGAATGGGAGGAACCTGTGTAGGAGGAGGAGGACCTGAATAGGAGGAACCTGAGTAGGAGGAGGAGGACCTGAATAGGAGGAACCAGAGTTGGAGGAGGAGGACCTGAATGGGAGGAACCTGAGTAGGAGGAGGAGGACCTGAATGGGAGGAACCTGAGTTGGAGGAGGAGGACCTGAATGGGAAGAACCAGAGTTGGAGGAGGAGGACCTGAATGGGAGGAACCTGAGTTGGAGGAGGAGGACCTGAATGGGAGGAACCAGAGTTGGAGGAGGAGGACCTGAATGGGAGGAACCAGAGTTGGAGGAGGAGGACCTGAATGGGAGGAACCAGAGTTGGAGGAGGAAGACCTGAATGGGAGGAACCTGAGTTGGAGGAGGAGGACCTGAATGGGAGGCACCTGAGTTGGAGGAGGAGGACCTGAATGGGAGGAACCAGAGTTGGAGGAGGAGGACCTGAATGGGAGGAACCTGAGTAGGAGGAGGAGGACCTGAATGGGAGGAACCAGAGTAGTAGGAGGAGGACCTGAATGGGAGGAACCAGAGTTGGAGGAGGAGGACCTGAATGGGAGGAACCTGAGTTGGAGGAGGAGGACCTGAATGGGAGGAACCTGAGTTGGAGGAGGAGGACCTGAATGGGAGGAACCTGAGGAGGAGGAGGAGGACCTGAATGGGAGGAATCTGAGTAGGAGGAGGAGGACCTGAATGGGAGGAACCAGAGTTGGAGGAGGAGGACCTGAATGGGAGGAACGTGAGTTGGAGGAGGAGGACCTGAATGGGAGGAACGTGAGTTGGAGGAGGAGGACCTGAATGGGAGTAACCTGAGTAGGAGGAGGAGGACCTGAATGGGAGGAACCAGAGTAGTAGGAGGAGGACCTGAATGGGAGGAACCAGAGTTGGAGGAGGAGGACCTGAATGGGAGGAACCTGAGTTGGAGGAGGAGGACCTGAATGGGAGGAACCAGAGTAGTAGGAGGAGGACCTGAATGGGAGGAACCAGAGTAGTAGGAGGAGGACCTGAATGGGAGGAACCTGAGTAGGAGGAGGAGGACCTGAATGGGAGGAACCAGAGTAGTAGGAGGAGGACCTGAATGGGAGGAACCAGAGTAGTAGGAGGAGGACCTGAATGGGAGGAACCAGAGTAGTAGGAGGAGGACCTGAATGGGAGGAACCTGAGTAGGAGGAGGAGGACCTGAATGGGAGGAACCAGAGTAGTAGGAGGAGGACCTGAATGGGAGGAACCAGAGTAGTAGGAGGAGGACCTGAATGGGAGGAACCAGAGTAGTAGGAGGAGGACCTGAATGGGAGGAACCTGAGTAGGAGGAGGAGGACCTGAATGGGAGGAACCAGAGTAGTAGGAGGAGGACCTGAATGGGAGGAACCAGAGTAGTAGGAGGAGGACCTGAATGGGAGGAACCTGAGTAGGAGGAGGAGGACCTGAATGGGAGGAACCAGAGTAGTAGGAGGAGGACCTGAATGGGAGGAACCAGAGTTGGAGGAGGAGGACCTGAATGGGAGGAATCTGAGTTGGAGGAGGAGGACCTGAATGGGAGGAACCAGAGTAGTAGGAGGAGGACCTGAATGGGAGGAACCAGAGTAGTAGGAGGAGGACCTGAATGGGAGGAACCTGAGTAGGAGGAGGAGGACCTGAATGGGAGGAACCTGAGTAGTAGGAGGAGGACCTGAATGGGAGGAACCTGAGTAGTAGGAGGAGGACCTGAACGGGAGGAACCTGAGTAGTAGGAGGAGGACCTGAATGGGAGGAACCAGAGTAGGAGGAGGAGGACCTGAATGGGAGGAACCAGAGTTGGAGGAGGAGGACCTGAATGGGAGGAACCTGAGTAGGAGGACCTGAATGGGAGGAACCTGTGTAGGAGGAGGAGGAGGACCTGAATGGGAGGAACCTGTGTAGGAGGAGGACCTGAATGGGAGGAACCTGTGTAGGAGGAGGAGGACCTGAATGGGAGGAACCTGAGTAGGAGGAGGAGGACCTGAATGGGAAGAACCAGAGTAGGAGGAGGAGGACCTGAATGGGAGGAACCTGTGTAGGAGGAGGAGGACCTGAATGGGAGGAACCAGAGTTGGAGGAGGAGGACCTGAATGGGAGGAACCTGTGTAGGAGGAGGAGGACCTGAATGGGAGGAACCAGAGTTGGAGGAGGAGGACCTGAATGGGAAGAACCTGAGTAGGAGAAGGAGGACCTGAATGGGAGGAACCTGTTTAGGAGGAGGAGGACCTGAATGGGAGGAACCTGAGTAGGAGGAGGAGGACCTGAATGGGAGGAACCTGTGTAGGAGGAGGAGGACCTGAATGGGAGGAACCTGTGTAGGAGGAGGAGGACCTGAATGGGAGGAACCTGAGTAGGAGGAGGAGGACCTGAATGGGAGGAACCAGAGTTGGAGGAGGAGGACCTGAATGGGAGGAACCTGAGTTGGAGGAGGAGGACCTGAATGGGAGCAACCAGAGTTGGAGGAGGAGGACCTGAATGGGAGGAACCAGAGTTGGAGGAGGAGGACCTGAATGGGAGGAACCTGAGTTGGAGGAGGAGGACCTGAATGGGAGGAACCTGAGTAGGAGGAGGAGGACCTGAATGGGAGGAACCTGAGTAGGAGGAGGAGGACCTGAATGGGAGGAACCTGAGTTGGAGGAGGAGGACCTGAATGGGAGGAACCTGAGTTGGAGGAGGAGGACCTGAATGGGAGGAACCTGAGTAGGAGGAGGAGGACCTGAATGGGAGGAACCTGAGTTGGAGGAGGAGGACCTGAATGGGAGGAACCTGTTTAGGAGGAGGAGGACCTGAATGGGAGGAACCTGAGTAGGAGGAGGAGGACCTGAATGGGAGGAACTAGAATAGGAGGAGGAGGGCCTGAATGGGAGGAACCAGAGTTGGAGGAGGAGGACCTGAATGGGAGGAACCTGAGTTGGAGGAGGAGGACCTGAATGGGATGAACCTGAGTAGGAGGAGGAGGACCTGAATGGGAGGAACCTGCGTAGGAGGAGGAGGACCTGAATGGGAGGAACCTGAGTAGGAGGAGAGGACCTGAATGGGAGGAACCTGAGTTGGAGGAGGAGGACCTGAATGGGAGGAACCAGAGTTGGAGGAGGAGGCCTCTCACTCTTCCTTCCTGACTGAGCATAAGATGCCTCCTCTTAAAAGGTTTGGCAGGCAGGGAATACAACTATCTGGCATCGTCTCATTGATTCCCTCCAATGCTCAACTTCTTGCTGGCTCACTCTTAATCTGGTGATCCACTCAACATCAGGGCACAATGTGTCATATTCTGGACAACGCAATAAAATCCATTGTACTCCAGTCAAGGCTTGGCTAAGGTCAGTTGCTACTCTTTGGAACAGGGAGCAGAGCTTACAAAATACAGAAATTAAACCAACAGACTACGGAAGAGAACTTAAATGAATTTCTCAATTTATTAATATACAAAGTTTATAGAGGCTGGCAGGGGCAGGGCCCCCAGGTGGGCCCGGGAGAGAGAGGGGCCCCTGGGGGTATTTGCACTCTGCACGCCCTCAGAGACCAGAGAGGCTGGCAGGGGGAGGGCCCCCAGGTGAGCCCGGGAGAGAGAGGGGCCCCTGGGGGGATTTGCACTCTGCGTGCCCTCAGAGGCCGGAGCGGCTGGCAGGGGGAGGGCCCCCAGGTGGGCCCAGGGGAGAGAGGGGCCCCTGGGGGGATTTGCACTCTGCACGGCCTCAGAGGTCAGAGAGGCTGGCAGGGGCAGGGCCCCCAGGTGGGCACGGGAGAGAGAGGGGCCCCGGGGGGATTTGCACTCTGCACGCCCTCAGAGACCGGAGAGGCTGGCAGGGGCAGGGCCCCCAGGTGAGCCCGGGGGAGAGAGGGGCCCCTGGGGGGATTTGCACTCTGCGTGCCCTCAGAGGCCGGAGAGGCTGGCAGGGGCAGGGCCTCCAGGTGAGCCCGGGGGAGAGAGGGGCCCCTGGGGGGATTTGCACTCTGCACGCCCTCAGGGGCTTCGTAGTCTAAGCTGGGGGGTGAGGGATTTCTTCCCATTTGTGTGTGTGTGTGTGTGTATGTATGTATCTGTATATGTTATGTACTCTTAACAGTATATATTTGGTTTTACACAATATATATACATAACAATTATTCCATTCAATTAAAAACAAGATAAAAGGTTACCCAAACCTTCGGACCTCCCTCCCTGGGTTCTGATAGATAGATAGATAGATAGATAGATAGATAGATAGATAGATAGATAGATAGATAGATAGACAGCGTTCCTGCATCTTTCATTGTAATCTATCTAGTATATATCCACAATTTCCAAAGTTCACATTGCTTTGCAAGTGTTGGTTATATAACTGCTGCTTTTTTCAACTGCTTACTGTGGTCTCCCAAAAAGGTTACAAAATCATTCCAGTTCAGACAGGATTGATGGAAGTCAAAAATTTGAATAAGATGGGACTTCCGGGTTGGCGCGATCCAGGAATGGCGGATTCCCTCCGAGCTCCGGAGGGAATCGGCTCAGCGGTGGATGGGTCTTTGCCGTGCCGGCGACACGGGGACCCTTAAAAACCGCAGGCGCGGAAGCCTGCGGACTGAGGACTCGGCGGGTGTCTTAAGTGCCCCCCCTGATTCGCAATGAGCCTTTTTAAAGGCTACGGAGGGGATACGGGGGACGGCGCGACACTGAGAGTCGATCGCTACCGCCGCTGAGCGAAGCCGCGAGCCATAACTGGAAAGCGCTGACTTCCTTCCTTGAAATTTGGACTGAAAAAAGAACCCGTGAGTAATCTGGAACTGAACTCTAAAAATTTTTATCCTTTGAATTTGAGACGACCGGGGGGTGAGCCAAAAGGAAGTCCCCCCCCCTTGCAGACGATCCAGAGCAACGATACAAGAGCTAAGCTGGAGTGCCTACCCTGTAAAGGGTGAGTTTTAAAAAGACAGCAACTTCCAAGATTTAGAAAGGCAAATTTGAACAGGAGAGTGGAGTGTTGAAAGAGACTTTGTTTTGTGGCAAATAACCCTCCCTCCCGGGCCCGGGAGCGATCTGCTTTGGAGCCTGTGTAGAGGAGCAGAATTTGACAGCTGTCAAAGCTGTCAAATGGACTGTTAATAGTGAAAAAATTGCTACTTAAGATCTCTCCGGATTAAAAGGAGTTACAATTGAACTAAAATTGTGGGAAACAAAGAAACAATAACAGGACAGAGGATTGTTGGAGAAAAGATCATTCAGCAACCAGATTCCCTCTAGGGGGAATTCTGTGGAATTACAATGGCTGTGGGTGGAAAGATACTGAGAGAAATCGAAAGGATGTTTTCACTGGTGGGAGCTTTACAGGAGCAGACTACAGCTATGAGTAAACAATTGACGACCTTGGATTTGGAAACAAGTAGCTCTGCTGAATGTAATGATGACCTGAGTGAGAAAGAACCCACAGCTGAATTTGAAATAATAAACAAAGAAGAGGAGAAGACAAAACAAGAAAGAGAACAAGTTATGTGGGAAAATACTAACCAGAAGCCGGCATCTGGAGAATACAAGCAAGGAGACTATTGGATTAAATCCAGTGTAAACCTACGAAAGACACAGAAGATGAAAGTGGAGGCCCTGGGAGTTTATGGAATTCAGGAACTCGAAATAAAGAAGTATAATTGGGGCCTCCACATAGACTTTGACTTTGATTTTGATTTTGACTATCATCAAGACTCGGGCCTAGTGGAAATTCCTCAGCAGCTGCCTTTAAATATGGGAAGAGACTATGGACTGATTGGATTGATTGTTAAGGAAATCTTTCGAGACTCGATGACAGACAAAAAGGACTACCAACAAAACCGGTGGAGAGGGACTGGCAAAGATTTGAGAGCCTCGGATGTGCGGAACCCAGGCTAAAAACTGTTATTTTGGACATGTCTTGGGAAAGGACGCCAAGCGGGGATGGGAGGGAGGGAAGTATCTAAATTTAAACAACACTCAAGACCAGGGGGTTTAGTATTAAGGAAACTATTCAAGAAAAAATGAGAAATCGAGGGAAGAGAACTGGGGTCCAACTTAGGGAAAACTTATTTTTGTTTTTATAAAAGGACTAATATTAAGACGGAAGAAATACTAACTTGCTGACACAAACTTGGGAATAGGGATGCAAGGGAGGGGGTGGGGGGAAGTCAAGGACCAGGGTTAGAAAATAAGATTTTCGGGAACTATTCATGTTTGTTGTCTTTTATGTTTGTTTTGGTGTTATGTGTTTTGTTTTTGTCTATAAAAAATGTGAAAACCCAATAAAAATTTTTAAAAAAAAAAAACACAAAAATTTGAATAAGATGTAAAAGGATGTTTAATTACCATTGAAAACGATATGTTAAAAAAATAATTAAAAATTATATATTTTTAAAAAATAAATAAATCATTCCAGTCCCTTGTAAAAATATGATCTTCCTGATTGCTTTACCATTTCAGCTTTACCATTTCCGCGTACTCCATCCATTTGGTCTGCCCTTCTTCTCTGGTCAGTCCTTTGTCTTCTTTCCACCTCTGGGCTAGGAGCATCCATGTTCCTGTCACCACATCCATAAACAGTCTTTTCTTATCTCTTGGTAGTTCAGCACCTGTCATCCCTAATAATAAAGCTTCTGGATTTTTTTAACAAAAGTTATCTCAAACATTTTTTTTTCATTTCATTATATATCATTTCCCAGAATTCTTTTACCACCCCACATGTCCACCACATGTAACAAAATGTACCTTCCTTCTTCTTACATTTCCAACACATGTTTCAACCTGTTCTGTACATTTTTGCTAGTTTACTGGCTGCCGGGTACCAACAATTCATCATTTTCATGTAACTTTCCTTCAACGTGCAGCAAGCTGTAAATTCCTTCCATAACTATTCCCATTGTGAAAACTATAACCAAAATCTCTTGCCCAGTGTATCATTACAGATATAACTTCTTCATCGTTAGTATACCATTCTAAAATCAATTTATACATTTTAGATAGCAATTTCACATTACCGTATTTCCCAACAGATCTCTTTCGAATTTTGTTATCTCCGTTTTAAGACATATTTCTTAATCAAGTTTGAAAACATAATTTAATTGATAATACTGTAACCAATCTGTTAGTAAATCTCTGATATACTCAAACTTTTTCAACTTTAACTGATCTTCTGCTTCTGTTAACAGCTCTTTACAGGTTGCCTCCTCTGTCTGCCACGTCCCTCCTTGAGGTCTACAGAGTCCCAGAAGGTGTCGCTCTCTTCGGCTTCGTGGTCTAAGCTCAGGGAGCTGTCTGGACCGATATCCATTTCGGGGAACTGCGGAGGAATAGGGCTGTCAGCAGCACTGGGAAGAGGGGACAGACATCCCAGAGCCCTCTGCAACCCGGCTTGACACTACAAGGGTCTCTCTGGACACTCTGGCTTCCCTCCTCCTCTGTCACTTTGTCATGGGATATTTCATCCTCAGAGCATGACTGTTGGCCTGGACAGGATGGAGGAACCAGCCCAGAAGTGGTGGCAGTGGTGGGGGGGGGGGAGAGGGGAGAAAGAGAGCAGCCCAAAATGAGACAGGCAGGAACCCAGAAGCCAAACTCTCCTGCCCGCATTGAGTCGGTATCTGACTTTTAGAAGACATCTGAAGGCAGCCCTGTTCAGGGAAGCTTTTCATATGTCATGAATGAGTGTATGTTTCATCTTACCTCGATTACGCTTGCCTCCAGGTGTTCCCCAGGTGGGGGGCACTGCAAATCAAGGGGCTCCCCGTCCTCCTGGTCTTCCCCGTCCTCCTCTGGGGGGCTCGCTAGTTCTTCCTGTGGCTCTTCCTCCTTGAGAGCCACTTCAGAGGCTGACTGCCGGCAGAGACAGGACCCCAGAGGTGGTGGCAGTGGTGGTGGGGAGAGGGGAGACAGAGAGCAGCCCAGAATGAGAGAGGAACCCACATAGAGCCACTAGCCAGGGAAGCCCTACAGCCCTGGCGCCATGGGGGGCTGGTCCATCAGGACAAGTGGGGCAGCAAGCATACCCTTAGCAGCCCCCTGCCTGCCTGCCTGCCTGCCCCCTTGCTCACGACCAGTCCAGAAGGTGGCCTGACCGGCCGGCCGGCTTCCTCCTCCTCCTCCTCTTCCCCAGCCTCAGGGTTGCCCAGCTCAGCAGGGCTTCCCTCCTGCTCTGTCTGCTACGTACCTCATTGAGGGAGTCCCAAAGGGAATCCAGGGAGGACAGGGAGGAAACACTAGAAAATGGTGACATACTTGGAACCTGCAAGGAAAAGATCCAAAAGACGAGCAATTAAAAAACGCAACCAAACATTAAAACTCAAGGCACCCATAACTGAAGCAACAGTTCCATTCTGCGGTTGATATGCTTCCCTCGCCTTCTGCCAATCACCGCTTAGGCCACGGCCACCTACCCAGTCAGGGCTGAGGAGATCCAGCCGTCTTGCGGTCTCCTTCTCGCCTTTTCCTTCATCCTCCTTGTCATTGAGAATGTCCTCCTCAATGGCTGGCTGCTAGCAGAGACAGGACCCCAGAGTTGATGGTGGGGAGAGAGGAGAAAGAGAGCATCCCAAAATGAGAGAGGAACCCAGAAGGCAAACTCTCCTGCCCACGTTGAGTTGCTAGCCAGGGAAGCCCTACAGCCCTGGCGCCATGGGGGGCTGGTCCATCAGGACAAGTGGGGCAGCAAGCACAGCACATTCACTCTCAAGGCACCCATAATTCAAACAACAGAACAGCGGCATAGCCAGCCGCTCGGGTGCCCGGTTCAACGCGGGGGTCCTGTGGGTGGGGGGCGCTTTCTGGAGCCTATCCTCTGCCTCCCCCTCAGCTGTAGGGCGGCTGAGGGAGAGGCAGGGGGCAGACGCAAGCCCCACGCTTCTGTTTCAGGCAGCACCCAGCCTGCAGGGGCCCAAGCCACCACGTCACTCCCAGGAGAGATGCGTGGATCAGGCACTCTGCAGCCCCCCCCCCCGGTAAGTGCCAGCCCCCGTGGTGTGGCGCGCAGTGCCAGCCGCGTTTTTTGACTCAACTAAAAGGTTTGGTGAGCCCAATTTTTATTTTTATTTTAAACTCGGCTTTATGTCCTTTTCCCACCCCCCTCAGTGATGACACCTGGGGCGGACCCCAACCCCCCACCCTCCTTTCTCTGCAACTGCAACAGAATAAAAGGACTCAAAACTCCCTTAGCAGTTTCCTGTTGGTCCCCTCACCATTTCCCCAGACATCAGTCTTCAGACTTTGCTTTTTCGGTGTCTAATAACAGTTTTTTCTGATTCAGTTGCAGACAAACCACCAAAAGGCTGAGGTTGGGATTTTGAGCCGATGTCACAGCCAGGTTCCGATCAGTCCATTTCCTCCAAGGGGGGGGGGACCTGTTTCCCCTGAGGGTGACCGCTGAACACACCACCCAAGGGAAAAGCGGAGAAATCTTTTAATTCTTTAGCAAGAAAGAATGAGTGCAAGGAGTTTTCTTTTCCCTGCACTCCTCCATTGCCACACCTTTTCATCATCATCATCATTAAACTAGATTTAATGAACACTCATATCAGAGTGCTCTGTAAATTGGTGGCCATAGTCTTTATATACTAACCTTTTATGCTCTTCCTAATGCTCCTAAACTCTTCTTTTAGCGTCTTTTAGACTTTTATATATACTTTGTGTTAAATACCTTTTTGCTTTCCAAAACGTTTTACAGACTGAAAATGATTGTACCCCACTCTACTGATGCTGGTCTACTACTGTAATAAAGATTTGATTGATTGATTGAAATGAAGTATCCTATAGAAATGCAATGACTGGACACTAATGTAATGTATTCCCCTCCCCCCAAATTCATACTTTATTACTTAATAATATTAGTAATAATAATGAAATAAGTCAAGCCAGAGGAGAGGCTCCTCCCAGCTTAAATTTATATAGCACCCTTCATTGGAATGCTACAAGTTGAATCGTAATAAGAATGAGAGTTTCCACCAATTTGAAGTGATGAAAGTTTAAGTAGGATGCAATCTTGACTAATTAATATAAATGTCAGTGGCTGATCTGTCAATTATTTTTACTTGCCCTTTTGATCTTGGCTTTGCTCTATAATGGGGACCTGAATGGGAGGAACCTGAGTTGGAGGAGGAGGCCTCTCGCTCTTCCTTCCTGACTGAGCATAAGATGCCTCCTCTTAAAAGGTTTGGCAGGCAGGGAATACAACTATCTGGCATCGTCTCATTGCTTCCCTCCAATGCTAAACTTCTTGCTGGCTCACTCGTAATCTGGTGATCCACTCAACATCAGGGCACAATGTGTCATATCCCGGACAACGCAATAAAATCCATTGTACTCCAGTCAAGGCTTGGCTAAGGTCAGTTGCTATTCTTTGGAACAGGGAGCAGAGCTTACACAATACAGAAATTAAACCAACAGACTACGGAAGATGTCTTAAATGAATTTCTCAGTTTATTGATATACAAAGCATAGGAGAACAAAATGAGATGGAGTGTACTTATGAATGATACAGCATACATGTAGAAAATGGAGAAAATTCAATAAATAGAAATGACATAACTAGAAACTATTGTTGAATATCAGAATTGATATGGTTAATAGGTAGTTAGGACAAAGGAATCACACTCAAAGACCTAACTCCTCCCTCCCTCCAGCCTATCTTATTGTGAGATAAATATAACTTCTCAAAGCAAAAAATGTTTAAATGCTAAAACTTTACAAACTAAGGGCAGTAGATCAGAACTCGTTGTAGTCATTGGCAAAGCAAGATAGCAAAACATTTCCTCTCATCTTACTGTTCATGTCAACAGGACTTCCCTAAAACCTGGGCTAAGAATGAACACAATCTCTGTCAGAGGTGGAGAAGGAGCAACATGGATAAGTATGTGTGTTTCCTTTATGCACTTCTGGACATCAGGAACATGGACTATTTTAAGAATCAGATGTCCCCTTAATTTCTGGTTGTCAGGTGCTCCTTTGTGTTCAGATCAGGCCTCAGCACAATAATGTAACACTTGGGAAGGAAGATGCAGCCCAGGAGCCCAGCATTGGAGGCCAACATAGAGAAGATCTGCACGGCCACCATGTACTTGCCCTTGGTGCTCAGGTAGGTGGGCACAAAAGACACCCAAACACTGCAGAAGACCAGCATGCTGAAGGTGATCAGCTTGGCTTCGTTGAAGGAGCCGGGCAGCTTCCTGGCTAGGAAAGCCACCGTGAAGCAGGTGGCAGCCAAGAAGCCCAGGTAGCCGAGGGCAACGTAAAACATGGCCACAGATCCTTCGTTGCATTGCAGGATGATCTCTTCCACCCGGGAGCGCATGTCGGGCTCTGGGAATGGGGGAGAAGAGCCCAGCCAGATGGTGCAGATGAGAACTTGCCCCCCAGAACAGGAGATGACAATGGAGTTGGCCAGACTCTTGCCCAGCCATCTCCTCACCCTGTTCCCGGGCTTTGTGGCCAGGAAGGCCAGCACCACCGTGATGGTCTTTGCCAAGACAGAAGAAACAGCAACTGAGAAGATGATGCTGAAGGCCGTTTGTCGGGGAAGGCAGGTCTCTTTCCTTGGGCGCCCGATGAAGAGGAAGGAGGACAAAAAGGAAAGCAGGAGGGAGACGAGCAGGATGTAGGAGAGGTCCCGGTTGTTGGCTTTGACTATGGGAGTTTCCTTGTATTTAATGAAGATTCTCAACACAATGCCTGCTGTTAAGGACAAGAAGAGGGCAACGGAAGCCAAAAACATTCCTAAATGTTCTCCATAAGTCAGGAAGGTGGTAATCTTGGGGACACATTGATCTCTGTCCTTGTTTGAATGGTGATCTTCTGAGCATTTGGTGCAATGTTCTGCATCTGGGGAAGAGAAAAAGAGTGGCTGCAACATCACTTACATCCCTAATGATCTGAACTCAATTACATTTTGAAGAAATCCTAGAGATTTCTTCCTTATGGTCATTCCTTTCAACTCTCTTCCAGGATATAATGAAGGTGATTGTAAAGAAGTTGAGGAAGGAGCCACATTCCCCAATGTCTGCAGAAATCTCACAAAAAGTGTTTGAGACTGGATTACTGCCCTGTGTTTACTCTCTCCAGAAATGCCTTCCCCCTTGGAGTCACCCACCTTCCTGGGCGGAGAAGGTCCCTTCCGCACACCGAGCACAAGCATAGCAGCAAATGGGCTTTCCTTCTAGAACCACCTTGGCATATCCCGGTCGACATCTTTCTGTACACCTGGAACGAGGCACGGCCTAACCAGAAAAACAAGAAGGTGCAAGAAAGAGGAACAGTTAGGAGTATTTGTGTGTATGTAATTCACTCATAGAGTGAGTTCAAATGGATCTCTGGACTGCAGCCTTTGACCCCTCATCAGGGTCCTTTCAACCCCCCACTGACCATTGGGGTGACCAGAATATCTTGTTCTTCATAATTCGTTCAGGACAACTGAGGTTTGCACCACAGAACTCTGTTTCCGCTTCTCCATTTACCTGCTTCCCTGCTTAATAAATCTTCAAAGAAAATGGCAATGGAGTCTGAAATGTGATTTCCCCAAAGTTCAGGATTCGGATAATCTCTCAATCACTAATTAAGACAAATTTAATATGACACTTTTCCAAATATTGGTTTCCCTCACTCTGTTTTTGAGGCATGCAAGGTTTCCTCTTATTGCTGATGAATGTCCTAGCTATTTCTAGTTCATATGCCATTCCTTAACATTAACCTTATATTAGAATAGGGTTGTTGTTTTTTAACTTCTCATCCTTCACCAACAGCTGTGCACTTCTCAATTTCTGCACATACAGTAGTTTAACATTTGCAACATCTACAAGTGAGCTTACTCCATAAATTTAAAATATCCACAATAAATCAGTAATTATCATTTCTAAAATAAATTACTTTCCATCCTTCTGCATGTATGAAAACCCAATAGTTCACTTTTACTAGGGGCTTTCACTTTTCTTCTTATCTACGTTGTCCTTTCTGTCGAAGATTCTGGTGTCTTCTCTGAGGACCTCTGTGCTCTATCCTTTCTTTGAGCACCCCAAATTCACCTCCTATCTCAACTGCTGTGAAAAGAAAGAGTGGTGGTTGCAGCTGTTATTGACGGTCAAGACACCATTGGTCAACCTGATATCCTGATATGGTCATTTTTCAGCGGTTGTTTAAGGAAAAACATAGTAATCATCTCCTAGCCTTCTCCCTTTGTGATTCCCCTTACCTTGTTGAATTTCCTGGGCCACTCAATGGCTTCTGGGTTAATGGTGAACTTTATTCCAGCAGACGTCTCTCTCCTTATATTCCCAATTTTCAAAATGTCATAAGAGATATTGGGAAACATCACCCAGTTCACAATATCAAAGTCCGCTGGTAGCTCCCAGTTCTCATCCAAGCACAGTCTGCCTCTGGAAGTATTCAGACACCGGATTTCTCTTAAGAAAGGGTGAAGCTGGAATGGCAGGGGAAAGCACCAGCATTAAGAAAACGGGAAGCCAAGATGGATATCTCAGTCCTACTCACTTCAGCCTCTTATGGTTTGGGGCTGCGTGTATCTCATGTAGAGTGGAATTCCTATTCAGCCATTTTTATTACTACAGACCCTGCAAGTGCTCCAATTTTCCAGGGATGTCCCTGAATTAGAGACAGTTTTTCATTTGAT
This sequence comes from Podarcis bocagei, assembly GCF_964188305.1. Lineage (NCBI taxonomy): Eukaryota > Metazoa > Chordata > Lepidosauria > Squamata > Lacertidae > Podarcis > Podarcis bocagei. The sequence goes on along the minus strand of NC_138144.1, from coordinate 7,267,379 downwards.
CCTGGAATTTCCCAACTTTGCTTAGAATGTCCCTATTTTCATTGGAGAAATGTTGGCAGATGTGGAGTTATCCAACCCACAAGGCGTCCAATCCTATATCGGGAATTTTTTAATATGTTTAATATTTTAGTATGAATTTCTTTATTTTGGGAGCTGCCCAGAGTGCTGAGGCAACTGAAGAAGATGTATAAACAGTGCTATTATTCTAGAAAAGAAGGCGCCAGAACTCAACATGAGCACTTCCCTCTTAGAATGGCAATGGCACCCACCTGAGAGGTGCCAAAACTGAGTTCCAGCGAATTCTCCCCTGAAAAAAGCCCCGGGGTGTCAACAGTAAAATTTTCATTATGGAATGGGATGTCCCTATTTTCATCAGAGAAATGTTGGGCGGTCTGCTACTATTACTAATACTAATAGTAACTATGATATTTTACAGGTTTATCGACAGTCAAGATCAGCATCTGTGTGGACTGCAGTTTGCAAAAAGGGAAGGGAAATACCTGCCACGGCTGTAGCCTTGCGTGTCCCCATTGCTCTCCTTCCTCCACCATCAGCCTCCTCTGGGATCTAGATGAAAGCGAAGCATGCAAGGCCTGAGCCACAGCCTGAACATTGATGTAAGTGCCATAGCTGTCTAGAAACAGAGCTCTGCCACGCTCCTCTTGGGGTAATGGCTGCAGGTTCTCCTCCTCTCTGCATCTTATCCTGCCTTTCACGGACAACAGATGCTTTGAATATGAACACTGAAATGCTTGATTGAAATAATCCTCAATATTGGTCTGAAATTTATATTTGTCACCTTTGCTGTTCCTTATTCCAGTCTGAATTGCAAAGGACAGAGAACCATGGAGGTACTGGAACATATCTGGAGGGAGGTAAGTGCCAGTTCTGATTTCTAGCAAAGCTGTTGTGATCCAGACTTTTCCCCCGAGTTCCTTCTCATAGAAATGATGTATTACCACGAGTCCTATGATACTCAGTGCACTGGTTATATAGGAAACAAATACCCCAACTTGTCTCCATAGGAAAAAAGATTCCCCAGGTCTCATAAATTGATCCATATCATTTTCTGGTACTCTTTTTGATAAAGCAATGCAGATCCCTTTGCTGAGCATCAGAGGTTTCACAGCGCTCACAAATCTTTCTCCATTGTCATTGTCTGGAGTGAAGAGGCCAATCCACGTCCATCCAAAATACAGGAGCAATTCAACAATCCCTTGGTACTGACTTTCCTCTTTGGGAATCATCCGGTAGACAAAAGGGAAGAGGTTTTTATCTTCGAGAACCTGGGCAGTGAAGCCATAACTGATCTAGCAAGCAAAGCAAAGATCACCATTTTATTTTACTTTCAGCATAAGATTTTTAATTATCTGAAATGACTGATATCTAAATCTCTGCTGGCTGAAGCTGATGGGAATTTTAGTCGGAAACATCTGGAGGTGTCAAGTTGGTGAAGGCTCAGTTTTGAAAAAGGGATGTTGAATCCATAGCTCAGGATTTTCCCATTTTGAAAAAATATCCCTGCTTAGTAGTATTTTACGGAGTTGAACTTCTCTGTGCTTCCATGCTCTCCCACTACTTACCTGTGGGATTTTGTAGATGCCTGACAAGGCTGAAATCACTCTTGAGATGAAAGTGTTGCCTCCTTCAAGAACAGCCAGCAGGTGATTCTGTTCTCCACAGTGATAATTGGGAATATTGCATCCACTGCCTGCAAGCAGCTCTAGCATGGCGTCCGAAGTCAACCTTGCATCGAAATGGTTCTCATAGAGGTTGTAGCCCAGGGTGATGTTGGGTAAGAGCCTGAGATCCTGGTTGATCTCTAGGATAGTGAGCGGGAAAGGCAACACGTGCCAGAAGAACCTATTTGCCTCCCTGCAATAAATGAATTCTTTAAAAAGAGTGAAACTGATATTCATATGAATGGGATGGAGGAAACATTATATAATCCACACAGATTAGTATTTATTTATCATTTTGCATTAATATCAAACCTTTTCCTGTCTAGCATAAAACAAAAATTTGGAAATCTCTGCTCCATGACAGGAGCTTTGATGCAAACAGCACACAGAGCTGTTCAGCAGTGGAAGAGACTCCCTCCGAAGGTGACCATGTGTCATGGATGCTTCAGGTGAGATTCCTCTGGGTTCCTTCCATCTCTACAGCTCTATGATTCTATTCTACTATGGTTTTATGAGTAAGAAATGAAGGTGCCCCTCAAAATGTGTGATATACTGGGAAGTTGCTGCAAGGGCTGCTTTTGCTGCAATGGTCTTTGGCTTCTTGCAAAGGGCTAGACTATAGGTAGATAAGAGACCATTTGATAAAACGAGGAGAAGCACCAAATACTTCAGTCCCCTTTTAGTTACAAATGAGGCCTGGTGGCTTTCAGGTTTGAGTGTGTGGTAAAATCTATAATTTTGCCCATGTTTGGATCAGTGACTCCACCAATGAGGACACACCCTGGTCTGTATTATTTTATCTAATTATTTTATTTGAAGCATATCGTTCCTGCTTTCACCCATAAAAATCCACCCATTTTCAGGAGTTTCTAAAACCGCTTCTAATTATTTTTAAAATGACAGTGACAGAAAGGAAAAAATGCTGAGATTGGAGGAGGAAAGCTTTAATGTAGCCCATCGTGAGCTGTAGGTCTCCTGTGGTATTGTGTCAAGAGAACTGGGCTAAGGTTGTTCACAAATGATCCAAATAGAATAAATATAAAATAGGAAACAGGAACCTATGGATTCCAAGTGAAGAAATATCAAACATCTCACTACTTAGAAATGAGGCCAGTTGTTTGTGTGTGAAAAAAAGGAATAATTCCTTTTCACATTTTAGAGACCTGACTCCACGAACAAAGAAGTCTCCTGATTCATATTATTTTATTCATCATTTCAATTAAAGTACATCTTTTCTGCTCTTCAGCCACCAAACGTCACCCAGAGGATCTTAAATTCCATTTGTAAAACTGTAGCATTCCCTAACGACAGTTTCTGAATTGTCCAAATGGAATAATATTGAATAAAACCCTTGAGCCTTGGGAATTGCCTGAGTTTCATGGCATCCTGCAGGTGGGAAAATTTAGTGCATCCTTTTGACCCCTGACCAGATTCATTGGCATCCTAGCATTCTACTAAAAGCAACACAGAATCAAAGGTAGGAGAGTGTTTCACTAAGGAAGACCCAGAACATTGAAATAGGAGAGGTTTGGGTGGAATCTTTTACTGGACTCCCCAGCTCCCATCAGCCCAGCCAGCAAGACCAATGGTCAGGGCAGGGTAGACCTGCAACATGAGGACAGCCTTGGCTCCCTAGCCCTGAGACAGGGGCTCTTTCCTTGATAAGTAGGAACCATTACAAGGACTGGAGGACCATGAAACCTATCCACATAGGATTTTATATACCTCTCACTCTTGGCGAAGGGTGTCTGAGAAAAGACGTATGGAGTTTCCTTATAAAAGGATTTTGGAGATATGATCCCAGTAATGAGAAAGTGTTCAGGCCAGTAGTAACTGCGAGCATCCGTTTGATCCCTGACCAGATTCAAGGGGCATTTCGCCTTGTGGTTCCCGTAGACTCCAAAGGGCATCATGAGCAGCAGAAGCAGCAACAGAAGGAGCAGGGATCTCATTCTGGCTCTGCCTCCTCCTCCTCTTACCTGCTAAAGACACAAAGCAGAAGAAGCCAAAGACTCTTGCAAGACCAGACTGCCTGGGCTTTCCCCAATCTGGGTGGTTTTCATCTATATCTTCAGAGCTAGGAAGCCCAAGGCAGGCACACCCCTCTTTCGCCAGCTCTGTATCTTGACTCAGTCTGTCTCCAACACAGGAAATATTCTCTGCACCAACTTTTCCTTTCCCAGACACAGTGCAATTAATATTGCCATGTTGCTTTCCGAGGCTCATGCAATCTCCCGAAATATCTCCTGAGCATTTAGAAGATGAGATGACTATAATTTTGATTATTCCAAGTGGAATAAGTTTCATCACACTAACTTTCCGAAGTCTTGAATCGCTCAGGCAGCAGGTGCAGAGATGGAGAAAAACATGATGGAGAAAAGTCAAAAGGTGTTTTTGGGAAATGGAAGTTTGGCCTGAACTTTGCTCCCAAGGACCAAAGAAGGAGCTGGATCCGACCATGGACTCTCCTTCCTTGGAGGTTTTGAAGCAGAGTTTGGATGGCGATCTGTTAGAGATGCTTTAGAGAGCCAGTGTGGTGTAGTGGTTAAGAGCGGTGGACTCGTAATCTGGTGAACTGGGTTCACTTCCCCGCTCCTCCACATGCAGCTGCTGGGTGACCTTGGGCTAGTCACACTTCTCTCGTCTCTCAGCCTCACTCACCTCACAGAGTGTTTGTGGTGGGGAAGGAAGGGAAAGGAGATTGTGAGCCCCTTTGAGACTCCTTAGGGTAGTTATAAAGCGGGATATGAAATCCAAACTCTTCTTCTTCTAGTTATGACGCTCAAAGATGAGCCCCTCAGGTCGGAAGGCGCCCAACATGCTACTGAGGAAGAGCGGAGGACAAGTACAAGTAGATTCAGAGCTGATGAATCGGCTGGGCCAAAGCTGAAAGGACGCTCAGTTGCGGATATGCCTGGAAGCAAAAGGAAAGTCCAATGCTGTAAAGAAAAATATTGCATAGGAACCTGGAATGTAAGAACCATGAACCTTGGTAAGTTGGATGTGGTCAAAAATGAGATGGCAAGAATAAATATTGACATCCTGGGCATCAGTGAACTAAAATGGACAGGAATGGGCGAATTCAGTTCAGATGACCATCGTATCTACTACTGTGGGCAAGAAACCTGTAAAAGAAATGGAGTGGCCCTCATAGTCAACAAAAGAGTGGCGAAAGCTGTACTGGGATGCAATCTCAAAAATGATAGAATGATCTCGATATGAATCCAAGGCAGACCTTTTAACATCACAGTAATCCAAATTTATGCACCAACCACTGGTGCTGAAGAAACTGAAATTGACCAATTCTATGAAGACTTACAACACCTTATAGAAATGACACCAAAGAAGGATGTTCTTCTCATTATAGGGGATTGGAATGCTAAAGTAGGGAGTCAAGAGATAAAAGGAACAACTGGCAAGTTTGGCCTTGGAGTTCAAAACGAAGCAGGGCAAAGGCTAATAGAGTTCTGCCAAGAGAACAAGCTGGTCATCACAAACACGCTTTTCCAACAACACAAGAGACGACTCTACACATGGACATCACCAGATGGGCAGCATCGAAATCAGATTGATTATATTCTCTGCAGCCAAAGATGGAGAAGCTCTATACAGTCAGCAAAAACAAGACCTGGAGCTGACTGTGGCTCAGATCATCAGCTTCTTATAGCAAAATTCAAGCTTAAACTGAAGAAAGTAGGAAAAACCACTGGGCCAGAAAGATACAATCTAAGTCAAATCCCTTATGAATACACAGTGGAAGTGAGGAACAGGTTTAAGGATTTAGATTTGGTGGACAGAGTGCCTGAAGAACTATGGATGGAGACTCGTAACATTATACAGGAGGCAGCAACTAAAACCATCCCAATGAAAAGGAAATGCAAGAAAGCAAAGTGGCTGTCCAACGAAGCCTTACAAATAGCGGGGGAGAGAAGGCAAGCAAAATGCGAGGGAGACAGTGAAAGATACAGGAAATTGAATGCAGATTTCCAAAAAATAGCAAGGAGAGACAAGAAGGCCTTCTTAAACGAGCAATGCAAAGAAATAGAGGAAAACAATAGAATGGGGAAAACCAGAGATCTGTTCAAGAAAATTGGAGATATGAAAGGAACATTTCGTACAAAGATTACCAGAATAAAAGACAAAAGTGGAAAGGACCTAACAGAAGCAGAAGACATCAAAAAGAGGTGGCAAGAATACACAGAGGAATTATACCAGAAAGATATGGATGTCTCGTACACCCCAGGTAGTGTGGTTGCTGACCTTGAGCCAGACATCCTGAAGAGTGAAGTCAAATGGGCCTTAGAAAGCACTGCTAATAACAAGGCCAGTGGAAGTGATGATATTCCAGCTGAACTATTTAAAATTTTAAACGATGATGCTGTTAAGGTGCTACACTCAATATGCCAGCAAGTTTGGAAAACTCAGCAGTGGCCAGAGGATTGGAGAAGATCAGTCTACATCCCAATCCCAAAGAAGGGCAGTGCCAAAGAATGCTCCAACTAGCGGACAATTGCACTCATTTCACACACTAGCAAGGTTATGCTTAAAATTCTACAAGGCAGGCTTAAGCAGTATGTGGACCGAGAACTCCCAGAAGTGCAAGCTGGATTTTGTAGGGGCAGAGGAACCAGAGACCAAATTGCAAACATGCGCTGGATTATGGAGAAAGCTAGACAGTTCCAGAAAGACATCTACTTCTGCTTCATTGACTATACAAAAGCCTTTGACTGTGTCGACCACAGCAAACTATGGCAAGTTCTTAAAGAAATGGGAGTGCCTGATCACCTCATCTGTCTCCTGAGAAATCTCTATGTGGGACAAGAAGCTACAGTTAGAACTGGATATGGAACAACTGACTGGTTCAAAATTGGGAAAGGAGTATGGCAAGGCTGTATATTGTCTCCCTGCTTATATAATTTATATGCAGAATTCATCATGCGAAAGGCTGGGCTGGATGAATCCCAAGCCAGAATTAAGATCGCTGGAAGAAATATCAACAACCTCAGATATGCAGATGACACAACCTTGATGGCAGAAAGAGAGGAGGAATTAAAGAACCTTTTAATGAGGGTGAAAGAGGAGAGTGCAAAATATGGTCTGAAGCTCAACATCAAAAAAACGAAGATCATGGCCACCGGTCCCATCACCTCCTGGCAAATAAAAGGGGAAGAAATGGAGGCAGTGAGAGATTTTGTTTTCTTGGGCTCCATGATCACTGCAGATGGCGACAGCAGTCACGAAATTAAAAGACACCTGCTCCTTGGGAGAAAGGCAATGGCAAACCTAGACAGCATCTTAAAAAGTAGAGACATCACCTTGCCAACAAAGGTCCGTATAGTTAAAGTCATGGTTTTCCCAGTAGTGATGTATGGTAGTGAGAGCTGGACCATAAAGAAGGCTGATCGCCGAAGAATTGATGCTTTTGAATTATGGTGCTGAAGGAGACTCTTGAGAGTCCCATGGACTGCAAAAAGATCAAATGCATCCATTCTTAAGGATATTAGCCCTGAGTGCTCACTCGAAGGACAGATCGTGAAGCTGAGGCTCCAATACTTTGGCCACCTCATGAGAAGAGAAGACTCCCTGGAAAAGACCCTGATGTTGGGAAAGATTGAGGGCACAAGGAGAAGGGGACGACAGAGGACGAGATGGTTGGACAGTGTTCTCGAAGCTACGAACATGAGCCTGACCAAACTGCGGAAGGCAGTGGAAGACAGGAGTGCCTGGCATGCTCTGGTCACGAAGAGTCGGACACGACTAAACAACTAAACAACATCAAATGGATGATAGTTTGACAAATAAGATATCAATGGTCTCCATTCTTCCTGAAAAGATTCAGCCTCATGTTTAGCAAGTTATTTCACCATTTCAACATATTCCCCCAGTTTCAAAAGCCAATCCTCCCTCTTTCCACTTCTGTGCAAATAAAGTTCTAGCTGCTGTGGTTGCATACATAAATAACCCAGTCAGCTTTCTCTGGACCTTTAATTATTAAATTTATATAGGAGCCTTCATTGGATTGCTACAGGTAGAATTGCTATAAGAATAAGTGTTTAGTAAGCTTTCCACTAGTCTGGAGAGATGAAAGTCTAAGTAGGATGCAATCTTGGCTAATGAATCTAACTGCTTAATCAGTGGCTGTTCTCTCAATTATTTTTACTTGCCCATCTGATCTTGGTTTTGCTCTATAAATGAGGACCTGAATGGGAGGAACCAGAGTTGGAGGAGGAGGCCTCTCGCTCTTCCTTCCTGACTGAGCATAAGATGCCTCCTCTGAAAAGGTTTGGCAGGCAGGGAATACAACTATCTGGCATCGTCTCATTGATTCCCTCCAATGCTGAACTTGTTGCTGGCTCACTCGTAATCTGGTGATCCACTCAACATCAGTGCACAATGTGTCATATCCTGGACAACGCAATAAAATCCATTGTACTCCAGTCAAGGCTTGGCTAAGATCAGTTGCTACTCTTTGGAACAGGGAGCAGAGCTTACACAATATAGAAATTAAACCAAGAAACAAAAGAAGAGAACTTAAATGAATTTCTCAATTTATTAATATACAAAGTTTAGGAGAATGAAATGATGTGAAGTGAACTTCTGAATGATTCAGTATACCGGTAGAAAATGGAGCACAGGTATTTAAATATCTAGAAATGACATAACTATAAAGTATTGTTGAATATCAGAATTGATATGGTTAATAGCAAAGCAAACAGACCAAAAAACCTAACTCCTATCTCCCTCTAGACTATCTTGTTGTGAGAGAAATATAAGTTCCCAAAACACAAAATTATTAAAAGATAATAGTTTACAAACTACGGGCAGTACACCAGGGCTCATTGTAGTCATGGGCAAAGCAAGGTAGCAAAACATTTCCTCCCATCTTCCAGTTCATGTGAACAGGACTACATAAAAGTTGGGCTAAGAATGAACATAATCTCTTTCAGAGGCGGAGAAGGAGGAACATGGATGAGCAGGTGTGTTTCCTTTATGCACTTCTGGACATCAGGAACATGGAATGTTTTAAGAATCAGATGTCTCCTTAATTTCTGGTTGTCAGGTGCTCCTTTGTGTTCAGATCAGGCCTCAGCACAATAATGTAGCACTTGGGAAGGAAGATGCAGCCCAGAAGCCCAGCACTGGAGGCCAACATAGAGAAGATCTGCACGGCCACCATGTACTTGCCCTTGGTGCTCAGGTAGGTGGGCACAAAAGACACCCAAACACTGCAGAAGACCAGCATGCTGAAGGTGATCAGCTTGGCTTCGTTGAAGGAGCCGGGCAGCTTCCTGGCTAGGAAAGCCACCGTGAAGCAGGTGGCAGCCAAGAAGCCCAGGTAGCTGAGGGCAACGTAGAACATGGCCACAGACCCTTCGTTGCATTGCAGAATGATCTCTCCCACCTGGGAGTGTATGTCAGACTCTGGGAATGGGGGAGAAGAGCCCAGCCAGATGGTGCAGATGAGAACTTGCCCCCCAGAACAGGAGATGACAATGAAGTTGGCCAGACTCTTGCCCAGCCATCTCCTCACCCTGTTCCCAGGCTTTGTGGCCAGGAAGGCCAGCACCACCGTGATGGTCTTTGCCAAGACAGAAGAAACAGCAACTGAGAAGATGATGCTGAAGGCCGTTTGTCGGAGAAGGCAGGTCTCTTTCCTTGGGCGCCCGATGAAGAGGGGGGAGGACAAAAAGGAAAGCAGGAGGGAGACGAGGAGGGTGTAGGAGAGGTCCCGGTTGTTGGCTTTGACTATGGGAGTTTCCTTGTATTTCATGAAGATTCCCAACACAATGCCTGCCATTATAGATAAGAAGAGGGCAACGGAAGCTAAAACCATTCCCAAATATTCTTCATAAGCCAGGAAGATGATAATCTTGGGGACACATTGATCTCTGTCCTTGTTTGGATACTGATCTTCTGAGCATTTGGTGCAATGTTCTGCATCTGGGGAAGAGGAAAAAGAGTGGCTGCAGCATCACTTACATCCTTAATGATCTGTGCTCTTTTACGTTTTGAAAAACTCTGTGTTGGACCTCAGGAAATAAGAATGTTATAATAGGTAAAGCAACATTGTGATCTAGGATAAACTGAGTAGCAATGAGCACTCCACTTCTGTTAACTGCATTTTTTTTGGATCCTGCCTAATCCTGAAGAAACAGCTCTTTAACTTGACATTTGAAATGCAGTTTTCTGTTGCTTCCATGCAATGTTCATAGTAGTGAGATAAAAACAGTCTATTGATTATATTGTAATAATTTTCATATGAAAGATTTTATTTTTTATTGTGCTTTTGCTATTAAAAATTTGCTGGTTTGCATCACCTGTCCATTATTCTTTATGAATGTCAAAATGATTTCCTTTTTGGTGTGACTTGGTATGAAAAATAAAAAAGGAATGCTTTATGGGCATTCCTCTCACAGCTGCCCACTTACAACCCCAGAGATTTCTTCCTTATGACCACTCCTTTCAACTCCCTTCCTGGATGTAATAAAGTTGATTAATCCTATGGATGTCGAGGAAGAATCCACATTCCCCAATGTCTGCAGAAGTCTCGCAAGAAGTGGGTGAGACTGGATTACTCCCCTGTGTTTACTCTCTCCAGAAATACCTTCCCTCTTGGAGTCACCCACCTTCCTGGGCGGAGAAGGTCCCTTCCGCACACCGAGCACAAGCATAGCAGCAAACGGGCTTTCCTTCTAGAACCACCTTGGCATATCCCGGTCTACATCTTTCTGTACACCTGGAACGAGGCACGGCCTAACCAGAAAGACAAGAAGGTGCAAGAAAGAGGAACAGTTAGGAATATTTGTGTGCATGTAATTCACACATAGTGTGAATTGAAACTGATCTCTGGACTGCAGCCTTTGACCCCCTCATCAGGGTCCTTTCAACCCCCCACTGACCATTGGGGTGACCAGAATATCTTGTTCTTCATAATTAGTTCAGGACAACTGAGGTTTGCGCCACAGAACTCTGATTCCTCTCCTCCGTTTACCTGCTTCCCTGCTTAATAAATCTTCAAAGAAAATAACAATGGAGGCTGAAATGTGATTTCCCCAAATTTCAGGATTCTGATAATCTCTCAACCGCTAAGTAAGACACATTTAATATAACTTTTCCAAATATTGGTTTCCCTCACTCTGTTCTTGAGGCATGCAAGGTTTCCTCTAGTCGCTGATCTATTTCCCTAGTTATTTCTAGTTCATGTGCCATTTCTTAACGTTAACCATATATTACGATAGGCTTTTTTTTTAACTTCTCATCTTTCACCAACAACTGTGCACTTCTCAATTCCTGCACATACAATAGTTTAACATTTGCAACATCTACAAGTGAGCTTACTCCACAAATTTAAAAAATCCACAATAAATCAGTAATTATCATTTCAAAAATAAATCGCTTTCCATCCTTCTGCTTCTATGAAAACCCAATAGTTCCCTTTTACTAGGTGTTTTCCCTTTTCTTCTTATCTATGTAGTCCATTTGGTTAAAGATTCTATCCAGAATTCTTAAATTCTCAGACTGGCTCGGAAATAGATAGTGTCTTTTCTAAGGACCTCTGGGCTCTATGCTTTCTGTGAGCACCCCAAATTCCCTTCCTATCTCAGCTGCTGTGGAAAGAAGGAGTGGCCGTTGCAGCTGTTATTGGACAGTCAAGACATCATTGGTCAACCTGATATAGCCATTTTGCAGCAGTTGTTCAAGGAAAGCTGGGATCTCCTAGCCTCCCCTCTCTGTGATTCCCCTTACCTTGTTGAATTTCTTGGGCCACTCAATGGCTTCTGGGTTAATGGTGAACTTTATGCTAGCAGATGTCTCTCTCCTTATATTCCCAATAACGACACAAGACTTATTGGGAGAGATCACCCAGTTCACAATATCAAAGTCCGCTGGCAGCTCCCAGTTCTCATCCAAGCACAGCCTGCCTCTGGAAGTATTCAGACACCGGATTTCTCTCAAGAAAGGGTGAAGCTGGAATGACAGGGGAAAGCACCAGCACTGAGAAAGCTGGAAGCCAAGATGGATATCTCAGTCCTACTCACTTCAACCTCTTATGATTTGGGGCCTGGGTGTATCTCATGTAGACTGGAATACCTATTCAGCCATTTTTATTACTACAGACCCTGCAAGTGCCCCAATTTTCCAGGGATGTCCCTGAATTAGAGTCAGTTTTTCATTTGATCCCGGAATGTCCCACTTTTCCTTTTCTTCATTGGAGAAAAGTTGGCAGATGTGGAGTTATCCAACCCACAAGCCGTCCAATCTTGTATCGGGAATTTTAATATGTTTTATATTTTAGTATGAATTTCTTTATTTTGGGAGCTGCCCAGAGTGCTGAGGCAAGCCAAAAAGATGTGTGGGATATAAACAGTGATATATTTCTAGCAAAAAGGGTGCCGGAAATCACCATGAACACCTCCCTCTGAGAATGGCAATGGGACCCTCCTGAGAGGTGCCAGAATTGAGTTTGAGTGAGTCCCGACCCCCCAGAAAAAAAGCCCTAGGTATCAACAGTAAAATTTTCATTATGGAATGGTATGTCCCTATTTTCATCAGAGAAATGTTGGGCGGTCTGCTACTATTACTAATACTAATAGTAATTATGATATGTTGCATATTTATCCCCAGTCAAGATCAGCATCTGTGTGGAGTGCAGTTTGCAAAAAGGGGAAGGAAATACCTGCCACGGCTGTAGCCTTTGGGGTCCCCATTGCTCTCCTTCCTCCACCATCAGCTTCCTCTGGGATCTAGATGAAAGCGAAGCATGCAAGGCCTGAGCCACAGCTTGAACATGGATGTAAGTGCCATAGCTGTCATAAGACAGGGCTCTGTCCCGCTCCTCTTGGGGCAATGGCTGCAGGTTCTCCTCCTCTCTGCATCTTATCCTGCCTTTCACGGACAACAAATGCTTTGAATATGAACACTGAAATGCTTGATTGAAATAATCCCTAAGATTGAACTGCAATTTGTCACCTTTGCTGCTCCTTATTCCATTCTGAATTGCAAAGGACAGAGAACCATGGAGGTGCTGGAATAAATTTGGAGGGATGTAAAAGCCATTTCTGATTTCTAGCAAAGATGTTGTGATCCAGACTTTTGCCCCTATTTCCTTCTCATAGATAAAGTGTATTGCCATGAGTATTACGATAGTCTGTGAATTGGTTATATAGGAAACAAATACCCCAAATTGTCTCCATAGGAAAAAAGGTTCCCCAGGCCTGATAAATTGACCTGGATCATTTTCTGGTACTCTTTTTGATAAAGCAATGCAGATCCCTTTGCTGAGCATCAGAGGTTTCACAGCGCTCACAAATCTTTCTCCACTGTCATTGTCTGGAGTGAAGAGGCCAATCCACGTCCATCCAAAATGCAGGAGCAATTCAACAATCCCCTGGTACTGACTTTCCTCTTTGGGAGTCATCCGGTAGACAAAAGGGAACAGGGTTTTACCTTCGAGAACCTGGGCAGTGAAGCCATAACTGATCTAGCAAGGAAAGCAAAAGATCACCAATTTATTTTACTTTCAGCATAATGGGTATTTAATCATCTGAAATGCCTGATATCTAAATCTCTGCTGGCTGAGGCTGATGGGAGTTTTAGTCTGAAACATCTGAAGGTGTCAAGTTGGTGAAGACTCAGTTTTGAAAAAGGGATGTTGAATCCATAGCTCAGGATTTTCCCATTTTGAAAAATATCCTCACTTGACCTATCCAAAGAGAAAATAGAATCTTATGCAGTTGAAATTCTCTGTGCTTCCATGCTCTCCCACTACTTACCTGTGGGATTTTGTAGATGCCTGACAAGGCTGAAATCACTCTTGAGATGAAAGTGTTGCTTCTTTCAAGAACAGCCAGCAAGTGATTGTGTTCTCCACAGTGATAATTGGGAATATTGCATCCACTGCCTGCAAGCAGCTCTAGCATGGCGTCCAAAGTCATCCTTGCATCGCAATAGTTCTCATAGATGTTGTAGCCCAGGGTGATGTTGGGTAAGAGCCTGAGATCCTGGTTGATCTCTTGAATGGTGAACAGGAAAGACAACATGTACCAGTAGAACCTAGGTGCCTCCCTGCAATAAATGAATCCTTTAAAAAGAGTGAAACTGGAATTCGTATGAATGTTTCTTTGTTTATCCATCCTTTTGCATTGACATCAAACCTTTTCCTGTCTAGCATAGAGGAAGAATTTGGAAATCTCTGCTCCATTACAGCACCTTTGAAGTTCAACAGTGGAACGGACTCCCTCCGAAGGTGACCATGTGTCATGGATGCTTCAGGTGAGATTCCTCTGGGTCCCTTCCATCTCTACAGCTCTATGATTCTATTCTACTGTGGTTTTATGAGTAAGAAATGAAGGCGCCCCTCAAAATTTGTGATATACTGGGAAGTTGCTGCAAAGGCTGCTTTTCTTGCAGTGGTCTTTGGCTTCTTCCAAGGGGCTAGACTATAGGTAGGTAAGAGACCATTTTATTGACGGAAGAGAAGCACCAAATACCTCAGTCCCCTTTTAGTTACATATGGGGCCTGGTGGCTTGCAGGTTTGACTGTGTGGTAGAATGATAATTCTGTCCATATTCTGGATCAGAAACTACACGAATGAGCACACCTCCCTTTACTAGAATCTTTGACTAGACACCCCTCCCCAGCTCCCAGCTCCTCCAACAGCAAGACCAATGGTCAGGGCAGGGTAGTCCTGCAACACCAGCCCTTGGCTCCCCAGCCCTGAGAAAGGGGCTATTTCCTTGATAAATAGGAACCATTATAAGGAGTGGAGGACCATGAAACTATCTGCATATAAGTGCATACACTTCAGTCCTGGCGAAGGGTGTCTGAGAAAAGTTGTATGGCGTTTCCTCAAAAAAGCGTTTTGGAGAGATGATCCCACTGATGAGAAAGTGTCCAGGCCGGTAGTAATTGCGAGCATCCGTTTCATCCCTGACCAGATTCAAGGGGCATTTCGCCTTGTGGTTCCCGCAGACTCCAAAGGGCATCATGAGCAGCAGAAGCAGCAACAGAAGGAGCAGGGATCTCATTCTGGCTCTGCCTCCTCCTCCTCTTACCTGCCAAGGAGGCAAAGCAGAAGAACCCAAAGACTCTTGCAAGACCAGACTGGGTGGGCTTTGCCAGGCTGGGTGGTTTTCAACTCTACCTTCGGAACTAGGAAGCACAAGGCAGGCACACCCCTCTGTCGCCAGCTCTGCATCTTGACTCAGTCTATTTCCAACACAGGAAATATTCTCGGCACCAACTTTTTCTTTCCCAGACACAGTGCAATTCATATGGTCATGCTACTTTCTGAGGCTGATGTAACCTCCAGAAATATCTCCTGAGCATTTAGAAGATGAGATGACTATAATTTTGATTATTCCAAGTGGAATAAGTTTCATCACACTAACTTTCCGAAGTCTTGAATCGCTCAGGCAGCAGGTGCAGAGCTGGAGAAAAACATGATGGAGAAAAGTGAAAAGATGTTTTTGGGAAATGGAAGTTTGGCCTGAACTTTGCTCCCAAGGACCAAATTTATACATTTTAGATAGCAATTTCACATTACCGTATTTCCCAACAGATCTCTTTCGAATTTTGTTATCTCCGTTTTAAGACATATTTCTTAATCAAGTTTGAAAACATCATTTAATTGATAATACTGTAACCAATCTGTTAGTAAATCTCTGATATACTCAAACTTTTTCAACTTTAACTGATCTTCTGCTTCTGTTAACAGCTCTTTACAGGTTGCCTCCTCTGTCTGCCACATCCCTCCTTGAGGTCTACAGAGTCCCAGAAGGTGTCGCTCTCTTCGGCTTCGTGGTCTAAGCTCAGGGAGCTGTCTGGACTGATATCCATTTCGGGGAACTGAGGAGGAATAGGGCTGTCCGCAGCGCTGGGAAGAGGGGACAGACATCCCAGAACCCTCTGCAACCCGGCTTGACACTACAAGGGTCTCTCTGGCCACTCTGGCTTCCCTCCTCCTCTGTCACTTTGTCATGGGATATTTCATCCTCAGAGGATGACTGTTGGCCTGGACAGGATGGAGGAACCAGCCCAGAAGTGGTGGCAGTGGGGGGGGGGGGAGAGAGAGGGGAGAAAAAGAGCAGCCCAAAATGAGACAGGCAGGAACCCAGAAGCCAAACTCTCCTGCCCGCATTGAGTCGATATCTGACTTTTAGAAGACATCTGAAGGCAGCCCTGTTCAGGGAAGCTTTTCATATGTCATGAATGAGTGTATGTTTCATCTTACCCCGATTACGCTTGCCTCCAGGTGTTCCCCAGGTGGGGGGCACGGCAAATCAAGGGCCTCCCCGTCCTCCTGGTCTTCCCCGTCCTCCTCTGGGGGGCTCGCTAGTTCTTCCTGTGGCTCTTCCTCCTTGAGAGCCACTTCAGAGGCTGACTGCTGGCAGAGACAGGACCCCAGAGGTGGTGGTGGGGAGAGAGGAGAAAGAGAGCAGCCCAGAATGAGAGAGGAACCCACATAGAGCCACTAGCCAGGGAAGCCCTACAGCCCTGGCGCCATGGGGGGCTGGTCCATCAGGACAAGTGGGGCAGCAAGCATACCCTTAGCAGTCCCCTGCCTGCCTGCCTGCCTGCCCCCTTGCTCACGACCAGTCCAGAAGGTGGCCTGACCGGCCGGCCGGCTTCCTCCTCCTCCTCCTCTTCCCCAGCCTCAGGGTTGCCCATGTGCAGCTCAGCAGGGCTTCCCTCCTGCTCTGTCTGCTACGTACCTCATTGAGGGAGTCCCAAAGGGAATCCAGGGAGGACAGGGAGGAAACACTAGAAAATGGTGACATACTTGGAACCTGCAAGGAAAAGATGCAAAAGACGAGCAATTAAAAAACGCAACCAAACATTAAAACTCAAGGCACCCATAACTGAAGCAACAGTTCCATTCTGCGGTTGATATGCTTCCCTCGCCTTCTGCCAATCACCACTTAGGCCACGGCCACCTACCCAGTCAGGGCTGAGGAGATCCAGCCGTCTTGCGGTCTCCTTCTTGCCTTTTCCTTCGTCCTCCTTGTCATTGAGAATGTCCTCCTCAATGGCTGACTGCTGGCAGAGACAGGACGTCAGAGGTGGCAGTGGGGAGAGAGGAGAAAGAGAGCAGCCCAAAATGAGACAGGAACCCAGAAGGGAGACTCTCCTGCCCACGTTGAGTCGCTAGCCAGGGAAGCCCTACAGCCCTGGTGCCATGGGGGGCTGGTCCATCAGGACAAGTGGGGCAGCAAGCACAGCACATTCACTCTCAAGGCACCCATAATTCAAACAACAGAACAGCGGTATAGCCAGCTGCTTGGGTGCCTGGTTCAACGCGGGGGTCCTGTGGGCTTTCTGGAGCCTATCCTCTGCCTCCCCCCCAGCTGTAGGGTGGCTGAGGGAGAGGCAGGGGGCAGATGCAAGCCCCACGCTTCTGTTTCAGGCAGCACCCAGCCTGCAGGGGCCCAAGCCACCAAGTCACCCCCAGGAGAGATGCGTGGATCAGGCACTCTGCACACACACCCCCCCCCGGTAAGTGCCAGCCCCCGCGGTGTGGCGCCCCGTGCCAGCCGCGTTTTTTGACTCAACTAAAAGGTTTGGTGAGCCCAATTTTTATTTTTATTTTAAACTCGGCTTTATGTCCTTTTCCCACCCCCCTCAGTGATGACACCTTGGGCGGGCCCCACCCCCCACCCTCCTTTCTCTGCAACTGCAACAGAATAAAAGGACTCAAAACTCCCTTAGCAGTTTCCTGCTGGTCCCCTCACCATTTCCCCAGACATCAGTCTTCAGACTTTGCTTTTTCGGTGTCTAATAACAGTTTTTTCTGATTCAGTTGCAGACAAACCACCAAAAGGCTGAGGTTGGGATTCTGAGCCGATGTCACAGCCAGGTTCCGATCAGTCCATTTCATCTAAGGGGGGGGGGCTGTTTCCCCTGAGGGTGACCGCTGAACACACCACCCAAGGGAAAAAGAAGGAGAAAAGCAGAGAAATCTTTTAATTCTGTAGCAAGAAAGAATGAGTGCCAGGAGTTTTCTTTTCCCTGCACTCCTCCATTGCCACACCTTTTCATTACTATTATTATGCTAGATTTAATGAACACTCATATCAGAGTGCTCTGTAAATTGGTGGCCATAGTCTTTATAGAGAGCCAGTGTGGTGTAGTGGTTAAGAGCGGTAGTCACGTAATCTGGGGAACCGGGTTCGCGTCTCCGCTCCTCCACATGCAGCTGCTGGGTGACCTTGGGCCAGTCACACTTCTCTGAAGTCTCTCAGCCCCACTCACCTCACAGAGTGTTTGTTGTGGGGGAGGAAGGGAAAGGAGAATGTTAGCCGCTTTGAGACTCCTTAAAGGGAGTGAAAGGCGGGATATCAAATCCAAACTCTTCTTCTTCTTCTCTTCTTATGCTCTTCCTAATGCTCCCAAACCCTTCTTTTAGCGTCTTTTAGACTTTTATATATACTTTGTGTTAAATACTTTTTCGCTTTCCGAAACGTTTTACAGACTGAAAATGATTGTACCCCACTCTACTGATGCTGGTCTACTACTGTAATAAAGATTTGATTGATTGATTGATTGATTGATTGAAATGAAGTATCCTATAGAAATGCAATGACTGGACACTAATGTAATGTATTCCCCTCCCCCCAAATTCATACTTTATTACTTAATAATATTAGTAATAATAATGAAATAAGTCAAGCCAGAGGAGAGGCTCCTCCCAGCTTAAATTTATATAGCACCCTTCATTGGAATGCTACAAGTTGAATCATAATAAGAATGAGAGTTTCCACCAATTTGAAGTGATGAAAGTTTAAGTAGGATACAATCTTGACTAATTAATATAAATGCTTTGTCAGTGGCTGATCTGTCAATTATTTTTACTTGCCCTTTTGATCTTGGCTTTGCTCTGTAATGGGGACCTGAATGGGAGGAACCTGAGTAGGAGGAGGAGGACCTGAATGGGAGGAACCAGAGTTGGAGGAGGAGGCCTCTCGCTCTTCCTTCCTGACTGAGCATAAGATGCCTCCTCTGAAAAGGTTTGGCAGGCAGGGAATACAACTATTTGGCATTG
Source organism: Podarcis bocagei (assembly GCF_964188305.1). Taxonomy (NCBI): domain Eukaryota; kingdom Metazoa; phylum Chordata; class Lepidosauria; order Squamata; family Lacertidae; genus Podarcis; species Podarcis bocagei. The sequence continues at coordinate 7,248,655 of NC_138144.1, read as the reverse complement.
TCTCATTGCTTCCCTCCAATGCTAAACTTCTTGCTGGCTCACTCGTAATCTGGTGGACCACTCAACATCAGTGCACAATGTGTCATATCCTGGACAACGCAATAAAATCCATTGTACTCCAGTCAAGGCTTGGCTAAGGTCAGTTGCTACTCTTTGGAACAGGGAGCAGAGGTTACACAATACAGAAATTAAACCAACAGACTACGGAAGATGTCTTAAATGAATTTCTCACTTTATTGATATACAAAGCTTAGGAGAACAAAATGAGATGAAGTGTACTTATGAATGATACAGCATACATGTAGAAAATGGAGAAAATTCAATAAATAGAAATGACATAACTAGGAACTATTGTTGAATATCAGAATTGATATGGTTAATAGGTAGTTAGGACAAAGGAATCACACTCAAAGACCTAACTCCTCCCTCCCTCCAGCCTATCTTGTTGTGAGATAAATATAACTTCTCAAAGCAAAAAATGATTAAATGATAAAACTTTACAAACTAAGGGAAGTAGATCAGGACTCATTGTAGTCATTGGCAAAGCAAGATAGCAAAACATTTCCTCCCATCTTACTGTTCATGTCAACAGGACTTCCCTAAAACCTGGGCTAAGAATGAACACAATCTCTTTCAGAGGCGGAGAAGGAGGAACATGGATGAGTATGTGTGTTTCCTTTATGCACTTCTGGACATCAGGAACATGGAATGTTTTAAGAATCAGATGTCCCCTTAATTCCTTGTTGTCAGGTGCTCCTTTGTGTTCAGATCAGGCCTCAGCACAATAATGTAGCACTTGGGAAGGAAGATGCAGCCCAGAAGCCCAGCGCTGGAGGCCAACATAGAGAAGATCTGCACGGCCACCATGTACTTGCCCTTGGTGCTCAGGTAGGGGGGCACAAAAGACACCCAAACACTGCAGAAGACCAGCATGCTGAAGGTGATCAGCTTGGCTTCGTTGAAGGAGCCGGGCAGCTTCCTGGCTAAGAAAGCCACCGTGAAGCAGGTGGCAGCCAAGAAGCCCAGGTAGCCAAGGGCAACGTAAAACATGGCCACAGACCCTTCGTTGCATTGCAGGACGATCTCTTCCACCTGGGAGCGCATGTCGGGCTCTGGGAATGGGGGAGAAGAGCCCAGCCAGATGGTGCAGATGAGAACTTGCCCCCCAGAACAGGAGATGACAATGGAGTTGGCCAGACTCTTGCCCAGCCATCTCCTCACCCTGTTCCCGGGCTTTGTGGCCAGGAAGGCCAGCACCACCATGATGGTCTTTGCCAAGACAGAAGAAACAGCAACTGAGAAGATGATGCTGAAGGCCGTTTGTCGGAGAAGGCAGGTCTCTTCCCTTGGGTGCCCGATGAAGAGGAAGGAGGACAAAAAGGAAAGCAGGAGGGAGACGAGGAGGATGTAGGAGAGGTCCCGGTTGTTGGCTTTGACTATGGGAGTTTCCTTGTATTTAAAGAAGATTCCCAACACAATGCCTGCTGTTAAGGACAAGAAGAGGGCAACGGAAGCTAACACCATTCCCAAATATTCTTCATAAGCAAGGAAGATGATAATCTTGGGGACACATTGATCTCTGTCCTTGTTTGAATGGTGATCTTCTGCGCATTTGGTGCAATGTTCTGCATCTGGGGAAGAGAAAAAAAGTAGCTGCAGCTCAGAACTGTTAGAACCCAAAACTAAGAATTTGTCAAGAATGTATAACTTGCTGTTGAAATGGAATACTCAGGATGAAACGGTGAAATCTGCTATGATTAAATGGGCACAAGATGTTGGACACAATATTATGTTTGCTGACTGGGAACAGTTATGGACCACAGGTATGAAGTTTACGGCATCTAATGCCCTAAGAGAGAATATTATGAAAATGATGTACAGGTGGTACATGACCCCAGTCAAGCTTGCAAAAATCTATCATTTGCCCGATAATAAATGTTGGAAATTTAAAGAAACTGAAGGTACATTCTTTCACCTTTGGTGGACGTGCCCAAGGTTTAAGGCTTTCTGGGAAATGATATATAATGAATTGAAAAAGGTATTTAAATATACCTTCCTGAAGAAACCAGAGGCCTTTCTCCTGGGCATAGTCGGCCAATTGGTGCCAAAGAAGGACAGAACTTTTTTATGTATGCTACAACAGCAGCAAGAATACTCATTGCAAAGTATTGGAAGACACAAGATCTACCCACTCTGGAAGAATGGCAGATGAAGGTGATTGACTACATGGAATTGGCAGAAATGACTGGCAGAATCCGAGACCAGGGGGAAGAGTCAGTGAAAGAAGATTGGAAGAAATTCAAAGACTATTTACAGAAATATTGTAAAATTAATGAATATTAGAATGATGTTGGATAGAAATTAAGTGGTTTCCAGCTGTAATGCTTTAAGAGATATGAAAAAGGCTTATAAATGGGTAAAAGCTTAATGGCAAGGATTTGCTGAACTAACAAATTAGAGTGGAATACAAAAAAGGGAGGTATGAGGAGGTCCGGGGAAATAAGCGTAAGGAAAATAAATAAAGGAAAATTAATGTGTTTTTAACTGTCTTTATTTTGTATTTTTCTTTTTCTTTTTTCATTTTTACTGTAATACCTTAAATTTTTTAATAAATATCTTAAATTTAAAAAAGTAGCTGCAGCATCACTTACATCCCTAATGATCTATGCTCTATTACGTTTTGAAGAACTCTGTTATGTTTTGAAGAAATCCTAGAGATTTCTTCCTTATGATCATTCCTTTCAACTCTCTTCCAGGATGTAATGAAGGCGATTAATCCTAAAGAAACTGAGGAAGGAGCCACATTCCCCAATGTCTGCAGAAATCTCACAAAAAGTGGGTGAGACTGGGTTTCTGCCCTGTGTTTACTCTCTCCAGAAATACCTTCCCCCTTGGCGTCACCCACCTTCCTGGGCGGAGAAGGTCCCTTCCGCACACCGAGCGCAAGCGTAGCAGCAAATGGGCTTTCCTTCCAGAACCACCTTGGCATATCCAGGTCGACATCTTTCTGTACACCTGGAACGAGGCACGGCCTAACCAGAAAGACAAGAAGGTGCAACAAAGAGGAACAGTTAGGAGTATTTGTGGGTATGTAATTCACTCATAGGGAAGCTGGTGGCACTCTGGGTTAAACCACAGATCCTAGGGCTTGCCGATCAGAAGGTCGGCGGTTTGAATCCCCACGACGGGGTGAGCTCCCTTTGCTCAGTCCCTGCTCCTGCCAACCTAGCAGTTCAAAAGCACACCAGTGCAAGTAGATAAATAGGTACCGCTCCGGCGGGAAGGTAAACGGCGTTTCCATGCACTGCTCTGGTTCGCCAGAAGTGGCTTAGTCATGCTGCCCACCTGACCCGGAAGCTGTACGCCGGCTCCCTCGGCCAATAAATCGAGATGAGCACCGCAACCCCAGAGTCGGCCACGACTGGACCTAATGGTCAGGGGTCCCGTTACCTTTACCTTAATTCACACATAGAGTGAGTTTAAACGGATCTCTGGATTGCAGCCTTTGACCCCTCATCAGGGTCCTTTCCACCCCCCACTGACCCTTGGGGCGACCAGAATATCTTGTTCTTCATAATTAGTTCAGGACAACTGAGGTTTGCGCCACAGAACTCTGTTTCCTCTTCTCCGTTTACCTGCTTCCCTGCTTAATAAATCTTCAAAGAAAATGGCAATGGAGTCTGAAATGTGATTTCCCCAAAGTTCAGGATTCTGATAATCTCTCAACCACTAATAAAGACAAATTTAATATGACTTTTCCAAATATTGGTTTCCCTCACTCTCTTCTTGAGGCAAGCAAGGTTTCCTCTTGTTGCTGATCTATTTCCCTAGTTATTTTTAGTTTAAATGTCATTTCTTAACATTAACCTTACATTACAATATTTTTTAACTTCTCCTCCTTCACCAACAGCTGTGCACTTCTCAATTCCTGCACTTACAATAGTTTAGCATTTGCAACATCTACAAGTGAGCTTACTACACAAATTAAAAAATCCACAATAAATCAGTAATTATCATTTCTAAAATAAATTACTTTCCATCCTTCTGCTTGTATGAAAGCCCAATAGTTCATTTTTACTAGGGGCTTTCCCTTTTCTTCTTATCTACGTAGTCCATTCGGTTAAAGATTCTGTCCAGAATTCTTAAATTCTCAGTCTGGCTCGGAAATAGATGGTGTCTTCTCTGAGTACCTCTGGGTTCTATCCTTTCTTTGAGCACCCCAAATTCCCCTCCTATCTAAACTGCTGTGGAAAGAAGGAGTGGTGGTTGCAGCTGCTATTGAGGGTCAAGACACCATTGGTCAACCTGATATGGTCATTTTTCAGCGGTTGTTTAAGGAAAAACATAATAAGCATTTCCTAGCCTTCTCCCTCTGTGATTTGCCCTACCTTATTGAATTTCTTGTTCCACTCAATGGCTTCTGGGTTAATGGTGAACTTTATGCCAGCAGACGTCTCTCTCCGTATATTCCCAATTTTCACAAGGTCACGAGACTTATTGGGATAGATGGCCCAGTTCATAATATCGAAGTCTGCTGGCAGCTCCCAGTTCTCATCCAAGCACAGCCTGCCTCTGGAAGTATTCAGACACCGGATTTCTCTTAAGAAAGGGTGAAGCTGGAATCACAGGGGAAAGCACCAGCACTGAGAAACCTTGAAGCCAAGATGGATATCTCTCAGTCCTACTCACTTCAACCTGTTCTGATTTGGGGCCTGCGTGTATCTCATGTAGACTGGAATTCCTATTCAGCCATTTTTATTACTACAGACCCTGCAAGTGCTCCAATTTTCCAGGGATGTCCCTGAATTAGAGACAGTTTGTCATTTGATCCCAGAATTTCCCACTTTTCCTTAGAATGTCCCTTTGTTCATTGGAGAAATGTTGGTGGATGTGGAGTTATTCAACCCACAGGGCGTCCAATCCTATATTGGGAATTTTTAATATGTTTAATATTTTAGTATGAATTTCTTCATTTTGGGAGCTGCCCAGAGTGCTGAGGCAACTGAAGAAGATGTATAAACAGTGGTATTCTAGAAAAGAAGGTGCCGGAACTCACCATGAACACCTCCCTCTGAGAATGGCAATGGCACCCACCTGAGAGGTGCCAAAACTGAGTTTCAATGAGTTCCGCCTTTAAAAAGCTCTGGATATCAACAGTAAAATTATCGTTATGGGACGTCTCTATTTTCATCAGAGAAATGTTGTGCTCTATGCTACTATTACTAGTACTAATAGTAACTATGATATTTTGCAGGTCTATTCCGAGTCAAGATCAGCATCTGTGTGGACTGCAGGTTGCAAAAAGGGGAAGGAAATACCTGCCACGGCTGTAGCCTTTGGGGTCCCCATTGCTCTCCTTCCTCCCCCATCAGCCTCCTCTGGGATCTAGATGAAAGCGAAGCATGCAAGGCCTGAGCCACAGCTTGAACATTGATGTAAGTGCCATAGCTGTCATAAGACAGGGTTCTCTCACGCCCCCCTTGGGATAATGGCTGCAGTTTCTCCTCCTCTCTGCATCTTATCCTGCCTTTCACGGACAACAGATGCTTTGAATATGAACACTGAAATGCTTGATTCAAATAATCCAGAAGATTGAACTGCAATTTGTCACCTTTGCTGCTCCTTATTCCAGTCTGAATTGCAAAGGACAGAGAACCATGGAGGTGCTGGAACATATCTGAAGGGAGGTAAATGCCAGCTCTGATTTCTAGCAAAGCTGTTGTGACCCAGACTTTCGCCCCTATTTCCTTCTCATATACCATGTTTATTGACAGGAGTATCATGATACCCAGTGCATTGGTTATATAGGAAACAAATACCCCAACTTGTCTCCATAGGAAAAAAGGTTCCCCAGGCCTGATAGATTGATTTATATCATTTTCTGGTATAATTTTTGAAAAAGCAATGCAGATCCCTTTGCTGAGCATCAGAGATTTCACAGCGCTCTCAAATCTTTCTCCACTGTCATTGTCTGGAGTGAAGAGGCCAATCCACGTCCATCCAAAATACAGGAGCAATTCAATAATCCCCTGGTACTGACTTTCCTCTTTGGGAGTCATCCGGTAGACAAAAGGGAATAGGGTTTTACCTTCAAGAACCTGGGCAGTGAAGCCATAACTGATCTAGCAAGGAAAGCAAAAGATCAGCAATTTATTTTACTTTCAGCATAACAGGTATTTAATCATATGAAATGACTGATATCTAAATCTCTGCTAGCTGAGGCTGATGGGAGTTTTAGTCTGAAACATCTGGAGGTGTCAAGTTGGTGAAGGCTCAGTTTTGAAAAGGGGATGTTGGATTCATAGCTCAGGATTTTCCCATTTTTAAAAATGTCCGCACTTGACCCCACCAAAGAGAAAGCAGAATTTTACACAGTTGAAATTCTCTGTGCTTCCATGCTCTCCCACTACTTACCTGTGGGATTTTGTAGATGCCTGACAAGGCTGAAATCATTCTTGAGATGACAGTATTGCCTCCTTCAAGAACAGCCAGCGGGTGATTCTGTTCTCCACAGTGATAATTGGGAATATTGCATCCACTGCCTGCAAGCAGCTCTAGCATGGCGTCCGAAGTCATCCTTGCATCGCAATAGTTCTCATAGATGTTGTAGCCCAGGGTGATGTTGGGTAAGAGCCTGAGATCCTGGTTGATCTCTTGGATGGTGAACAGGAAAGACAACATGTGCCAGAGGAACCTAGTTCCATCCCTGCAATAAATGAATTATTTAAAAAGAGTGAAACTGATATTCATATGAATGGGAGGGAGGAAGCATTATATGATCCACAAAGATTAGTATTTATTTATCCTTTTACATTAATATCAAACCTTTTCCTGTCTAGCATAGAACAAAGATTTGGAGATCGCTGCTCCATGACCGGAGCTTTGAATGCAAACAGCACACAGAGCTGTTCAACAGTGGAAGAGACTCCCTCCGAAGGCGACCATGTGTCATGGATGCTTCAGGTGAGATTCCTCCGGGTTCCTTCCATCTCTACAGCTCTATGATTCTATTCTACTATGGTTCTATGAGTAAGAAATGAAGGCGCCCCTCAAAAATTGTGATATACTGGGAAGTTGCTGCAAGGGCTTCTTTTGCTGCAGTGGTCTTTGGCTTCTTCCAAGGGGCTGGACCAAAGGTAGATAAGAGACAATTTGATTGAATGAGGAGAAGTACCAAATACCTCAGTCCCCTTTTAGTTACAAATGAGGCCTGGTGGCTTTCAGGTTTGAGTGTGTGGTAAAATCTTTAATTTTGCCCATGTTTGGATCAGTGACTCCACCAATGAGGACACACCCTGGTCTGTATTCTTTTATATAATCATTTTATTTGAAGCATATCGTTCCACCCATAAAAATCCACCCATTTTCTAGCGTTTCTTAAAACGCTTCTAATTATTTTTAAAAAGACAGTGACAGAAAGGAAAAAGTGCTGAGATTGGAGGAGGAAACCTTTAATGTAGCCCATGGTGAGCTGAGGGTCTCCTGTGGTATTGTGTCAAGAGAACTGGGCTAAGGTTGTTCACAAATGATCCAAATAGAATAAACATAAAATAATTTTGGCAGCTTGGAAATTGCTTGAGTTTCATGCCTCCCTCTGGGATAGGAAACAGGTACCTATGGATTCCACGTGAAGAAATATCAAACATCTCACTACTTAGAAATGAGGCCAGTTGTGTATGTGAAAAAAGGAATAATTCCTTTTCACATTTTAGAGACCTGACTCCATGAACAAGGAAGTCTCCTGATTCATATTATTTTATTCATCATTTCAATTAAAGTACATCTTTTCTGCTCTTCAGCCACCAAATGTCACCCAGAGGATCTTAAATTCCATTTGTAAAACTGTAGCATTCCCTAACAACAGTTTCTGAATTGTCCAAATGGAATAATATTGAATAAAACCCTTGAGCCTTGGGAATTGAGTTTCATGGCATTCTGCAGCTGGGGAAATTCAGTGCATCCTTTTGACTCCTGACTAGATTGATTGGCATCCTTGCATTCTCCTAAAAGCAACACAGAATCAAAGGTAGGAGAGTGTTTCACTAAGGAAGACCCAGGGAACATTGAAATAGGAGAGGTTTGGGTGGAATCTTTTACTGGACTCCCCAGCTCCCATCAGCACCAGCCAGCAAGACCAATGGTCAGGGCAGGGTAGACCTGCCACATCAGCCCTTGGCTCCCCAGCCCTGAGAAAGGGGCTCCTTCCTTGATAAATAGGAACCACTAGAAGGACTGGAGGACCATGAAACTGTGAAGTACATACTCTTCAGTGCTGGCGAAGGGTGTCTGAGAAAAGATGTATGGAGTTTCCACATAAAAGCGTTTTGGAGATATGATCCCAGTGATGAGAAAGTGTCCAGGCCGGTAGTAATTGCGAGCATCCGTTTGATCCCTGACCAGATTCAAGGGGCATTTCGCCTTGTGGTTCCTGCAGACTCCAAAGGGTATCATCAGCAGCAGGAGAAGCTGCAACAGAAGGAGCAGGGATCTCATTCTGGCTCTGCCTCCTCCTCCTCTTACCTGCCAAGGAGGCAAAGCAGAAAAACCCAAAGACTCTTGCAAGACCAGACTGGGTGGGCTTTGCCAATCTGGTTGGTTTTCAACTATACCTTCTGAGCTCAGAAGCACAAGGCAGGCACACCCCTCTTTCGCCAGCTCTGCATCTTGACTCAGTCTGTTTCCAACACAGGAAATATTCTCGGCACCAACTTTTTCTTTACCAGACACAGTGCAATTAATATGGTCGTGCTACTTTCTGAGGCTGATGTAACCTCCAGAAATATCTCCTGAGCATTTAGAAGATGAGATGACTATAATTTTGATTATTCCAAGTGGAATAAGTTTCATCACACTAACTTTCCGAAGTCTTGAATCGCTCAGGCAGCAGGTGCAGAGCTGGAGAAAAACATGATGATGAAAAGTCAAAAGGTGTTTTGGGGAATTGGAAGTTTGGCCTGAACTTTGCTCCCAAGGACCAAAGAAGGAGCTGGATCTGACCATGGACTCTCCTTCCTTGGAGGTTTTTAAGCAGAGTTTGGATGGCTATCTGTTAGAGATGCTTTAGAGAGCCAGTGTGGTGTAGTGGTTAAGAGCGGTGGACTCATAACTTGGCAAACCAGGTCCGCTTCCCTGCTCGTCCGCCTGCAGCTGCTGGGTGACCTTGGGCTAGTCACACTTCTCTCGTCTCTCAGCCTCACTCACCTCACAGAGTGTTTGTGGTGGGGAAGGAAGGAAAAGGAGATTGTGAGCCGCTTTGAGACTCCTTAGGTGTAATGGTTCTAGGGGTTGCTCGTGCGTAAGCCGGTGCAAACACCTGGCTGGGTTGCCTGAATGGACGTTTTCTCTCCGGACAGCCACTCACCTGTGGCTGTCTCAATCGCTGGCAGAATCCGTCAGTGGGCGTTTCTTAAACCTCTTCCAGCAAAGAAGCTCTTTGACGCCTAGTCTCCTCCTACTCTCTCTGCGTGAAAGCCTTCTGCGCAAGGAGGGCGTAGGCAGCGGAGGACCCCTACTCTCCCCGCTGGTCCCCGGCAAGGAGTCATGGGACCGCCTCGCCGCTTCCCCCATCTGCCTCCCTTCTCCACTGGAGCTAAGCTGATTCTCTTCTCCAGAAGATGGGCTGCCTCTCCCAATCCCGGGACGCTCTCTGGAATCCCTCTGGATCTTGCTCTCTCCCTCCGGCACTGATGGCAGTTCCCTGACATCCACCTCCTCCTCAGGACCCCCACCCCCACCCCTGGCGCGATTTTCTGGTACAACCTCCTCTCTCTCGGTCGACGATGCGGGGAATCCCCTGTCATCATCTCCTGAGGATTCAAAACCAGCCTCCCATCCGCTCGGACTTCGTCCCGCTAGTTGAACTTCCCAGTCTGATCCTTCTCCCTTGGACACCTCCCCTCCCTCCTCTTCAGAGGCAGGAAAACCCACAAAGTCCCCTTCGTCATCTGTGGGTCCAAATTCTTCCTCCCAGAATCTAGCTAATGGTTTGGGCTTATCCAAGAACATACCGTGGAATTCTTCCACCAGTTACCCGTCAGTGATTGATTCAGCAGGGACCCAAGTGTTTTCAGACCGAGGTTCCCCCTCCCAGGCTACCAAGTACTCTACCTGGCGACCTCGCCACCTTGAATCGAGTATTTCCGTGGCTTCGTTACAGTGTTCCCTCTCCTCTACCCGCGGGTGGGTGGTAACCCCTCCCTCCCGTCCCGGGAATTCTCGCCCCTCCCTGTAAGGTGAAAGTAGGGACCTATGGAACACCGGGTGTATCTTCATGCTGTCCGGCAACTTGAGTTTAAATGCCACTGGGTTAACCTACTGTATTACCTCAAAAGGCCCCAGCCGCCTAGGCTGCAACTTCTTGCACCCTCCCTTTAGGGGCAACCCTTGGGATGACAACCACACTGGTCTCCCACCCGTATGGCCTCCCCCTCCTGACGGTGCCTGTCCGCCTGCCTCTTGTAAACTTCCTTGGCCCGCTCCAAGTTCAGCCTGAGTTGCTGGTGTAAGGCCTCCATTTCCTCCACCAATTGCTCAGCCGCAGGTACACTCCATCCTTCCTCCCCCCCCCCCGCCCCGGGAAGGCCCTGGGATGACACCTGTAATTGGCCATGAAAGGGCTCATTCCCATGGACACGTGTTTAGCGTTATTGTACGCAAATTCAGCCAAAGCTAATTTCTCTCCCCAATCATTCTGTCCCTCGCTGACATAGCAGCGTAGGTACTGCTGGCGTATACCGTTCGCTCTTTCGGCTTGATTGGTTTCTGGGTGCCTCGCCATCGAGAAGCTCACCTCGACCTGTAGCAAGCTCATGAGCCTCCGCCAGAACCGGGAAGTAAATTGTTTCCCTCGATCTGAGATAACCCTCAATGGGGCCCCATGCAGTCTAAAAATGTGATCCACAAACGGCCTGGCTATCTCCTCTGCCGTTGCTGCATGCGAGCAAGCTACGAAATGGCACATTTTAGTCAGTAGATCGACCACTACCATGACCGCTGTCGTTCCCCTTGACTTGGGCAGATCTGTCATAAAATCAATGGACACCACCTCCCAGGGCCTTTCCGGTGTAGGTAAGGGTTCCAGTAGCCCCGCGGGGGCAGCCCTTTCCCCCTTTGCCCTCTGGCATCGGTCGCACCCTCGTACATATTCTCGTACGTCTTCCCTCACCTTTGGCCACCAGAACTGTAGCATGGTCTTGTGCTGTCGAAAGTGCCCAGCTGTTGGGTTGTCATGGTACCTTCCCCCTCAAAGTCTCCCCTGGTGCATACAGCGCCCCCTTATAGTACAGTAGCCCTTCCTTTTCCTCAAACCCTCCATTGACTTCCTTTCCGTCCCTGAGTTCCCTGATTTTTGTCTGAGCAAACTTGTCGTCTCTGGTGAGACCTGCCAGTTCTCGTTTCCCAACCAACACTCCCCCCCCCACACCGGTCCTCGGGGAACACGTGCCTGGTCTCTGGTGGCCCCTCTCCTTCCATGTACTCCAGTTTCCGGGAGAGAGCATCTGCCCTTACGTTTTCCTCTCCCGGCACGTATCGGATCTCGAAGGAAAACTTGGCAAACTCCTGGGACCATCTGATCTGTCTCTGGTTGAGCACTTGCGTGGTCCGCCAGTATTCCAAGTTCTTGTGGTCAGTTCAAACCTGGATCTTGTGCCACGCCCCTATCAATAGATGTCTCCATTGCCGAAATGCCGCATAGAGCGCAAGCAGTTCTTGGTCATACACCGTGTAGTTTTGCTCCGACTTGCTCAGCTTCCTAGAGAAAAAGGCACACGACCTCCAGTTCTGCTTGGCCCCGGGCTGCAAAAGGACCGCTCCAATCGCGCGGTCGGACGCGTCCGTCTCCAGTCTCATGGGCTTCTCCGGATCCACGTGCAGGAGCTGCTCTTCCGAGGCGAACGCCTTCTTCAGTTTTTCAAAGGGTTGCTGCGCATCCTCTGTCCACGCGAATTTCTTTTTGCTACTAAGACAATCCGTTATGGGCGCTGTCAAGTGAGCGAACTTCTTTATGAACTTCCTGTAGAAGTTGCTGAAGCCTAGGAACCTCTGCACATCCTTTCTGTTTTGGGGGGCTTTCCATTCCAGCACTGCCTTCACTTTGCCCGGATCCATGGCTAGTCCTTTGTCTAACAACCTGTACCCCAGGAATTCAACCTCCCTGGCGTGGAATTGGCATTTTTCCAGCTTGACCCACAACTGATGCTTCTTCAATCTCTGTAGCACCTCCCTGACGTGTTGCTTTTCATTGTCCGAATAGATTAAGACGTCATCCAAGAAGGCGACGCAGTTCTTGTACAGCAGGGGCCCCTACACATGGTGCATGAAGGCTTGAAAGCAGGCGGACCCCGATTGTAATCCAAATGGCATGGCTAAGTACTCAAAAGCCCTCAGGGGGGTGAACATGGTCGTTTTCCATTCGTCCCCCTCCCTTATCCTAATCAGATTGTATGCTCCCCTGAGGTCCAGCTTGGTAAAAATCTTCCCCTGCCTCACACGTGTCAAAATATCGTCAATCCTGGGCATTGGGAAAGTCACGGGTTCTGACACAAGGTTTAGGGCCCTGTAATCCACGACTAATCTGGGCTGATTAGTCTCTTTTTTGTCTACAAAGAACACTGGACTGCCCCCCACCGCCTTTGATTCCCTCATGAAACCTCTCTTCAGGTTCTTGTCAATAACCTGCCGTAACTCCTGCATCTCCCGATCGGACATGGCATACAGCTTACCCACCGGTAACTGAGCCCCTGGAAGCAGGTTGATTTGGCAGTCAAATGGCCTGTGGGAGGGGGGCAGTCTGTCTGCCTCCCTCTCGCTGAAGACCTCCTTCAAATCAGCATATTGTGGTGGCACCTCCCTTTTTTGCTACAGGGCCACCCCAGCCACCCTGGCCACAGTCATTCTTGGTTCCTTCCCTCCCAGACAGTGTTCTAAACAGTAAGCTGACCCAAAGGTGAGCGACCGCTGATGCCATGACATCACTGGGTCATGTATTGCCAGCCAGCTCATTCCCAGTATTATTGGGGGTCCTGCCAGCGTGGCCACGTGAAAGGCAATGGTTTCCGTGTGCCTGGAGACACTCATTCGCATTGGCGGTGTCTGGTGTGTCACTTCCCCTCCCAGGAGTTCCCTGTCATCGATGGTGGTCACCTGCAAGGGAAAGTCTAGTGGCAACAGGTGGAGCTGGTGCTCCAGAGCGAAGTCTCTGCTGAAGAAATTACACGAGCTGCCAGAATCTAGCAGCCCCTCCACTTTGACGGGGTGCCCGTTTGGGAGTTCTAGCACCACCTCTATGGCTATAGCTGCCTTGGGAGGGTCAGGCTGGGGCACTTCTATTGGTTGCTGGCCTGGCTGCTGCCCCTGCTGGTTGGCAGCCAGGCGTTGTCGTTTCCCTGCACCGGCCCTTCCTCCCCCTTCTCGTCGTGGCCTGCAGCCCCCATCATGCCTTGCCAGGCTTTTCGTTGAGGGCAGACCTTTGCAAAATGTCCCGGTCGCTGACAGAGGAAACACTTCTTGGTAGTTTTCCACTCGTTCCCCTCCCTTTTCCGACCTTCACCAGCATTTGAAACTTCGCGTACACGTGCTCCATCAATTTCCATCGGCTCCGCCGCCTGGGAAGGGTCCCTCGGCATCTCCGGAATGCGGTTGTCATGGAAACGTTCCGCCCTTATCTCCCGCTTCTCCTGAGCCCGCGCTTCCTGGCGTACACCGATCGCAAGCACAGACTTTGTGAGTTCATTCATTGACCGCGGGCGGGGTGCTTGAGACAACTCGTCTTTCACTTCAGGGGCCAAACCCGCTTCAAACAACATTTGTACTGGTTCAGAGTCCAGATCCCACCCGAGCTTGTGGATTCACATTGCAAAACGCGACCAGTAGTTTCTGACGGACAGGCTCCCCTGCTTGCACCCCATCAGCTCCCTCCGTCTCACGCTTTGCTCCACCTCGCTGGAGAACATCACGTCCATTGCCTGGTAGAATTTCTTAAGATCTTTCAATGCATCATTCTGCGTCGCCATTAGGGACCTGATCCATTCGCACGCCCCATCCTGCAGATGTCCAACAATGTAAGCCACCCTCTCCCCGTCATCCGCAAAGTCATTTTTCTGCAATTCCAAAGCGAATTGAATTTCCGTTCGGAAGGCATTGTAGTCTTGGGGCTTTCCACCAAACTTGTGTACCAGCCCGGGGACCTTCCTCCCTATCGGGGTGGCTCTGACCTGTGCATCCTGAGCCCGTCTCTCCTCCAGCCGTGCAGACAGGGTAGCGACATGCGTCTCCAGGTCTCGGTTCCTCTCGACCAGACCTCGCACCATGGCTTCTTGCTCTGTCCCTCCGGCCGGCTCTGTTTGGCTCATCATGCTGCCTCTCCGGGGCTGCGCACAAGCAACGTCAGGGACTGATGGATTGCTGTAATGGTTCTAGGGGTTGCTCGTGCGTAAGCCAGTGCAAACACCTGGCTGGGTTGCCTGAGTGAACCTTTTCTGTCCGGACAGCCACTCACCCGTGGCTGTCTCAATCGCTGGCAGAATGCGTCAGTGGGCATTTCTTAAACTTCTTCCAGCAAAGAAGCTCTTTGACGCCTAGTCTCCTCCTCCTCTCTCTGCGCAAAAGCCTTCTGCGCAAGGAGGGCGTAGGCGGCGGAGGACCCCTACTCTCCCCGCTGGTCCCCGGCAAGGAGTCATGGGACCACCTCGTCACTTCCCCCATCTGCCCCCCTTCTCCACTGGTGCTACGTTGATTCTCTTCCCCAGAAGATGGGCTGCCTCTCCCAATCCCGGGACGCTCTCTGGAATCCCTCTGGATTTTGCTCTCTCCCTCCGGCACTGATGGCAGTTCCCTGACATCCGGGTAGTGAAGGCTGATCGCAGAAGAATTGATGCTTTTGAATTATGGTGCTGGAGGAGACTCTTGAGAGTCCCATGGACTGCAAGAAGATCAAACGTATCCATTCTTAAGGAAATCAGCCCTGAGTGCTCACTAGAAGGACAGATCGTGAAGCTGAGGCTCCAATACTTTGGCCACCTCATGAGAAGAGAAGACTCCCTGGAAAAGACCCTGATGTTGGGAAAGATGGAGGGCACAAGGAGAAGGGGATGACAGAGGATGAGATGGTTGGACAGTGTTCTCGAAGCTACAAACATGGGTCTGACCAAACTGCGGGAGGCAGTGGAAGACAGGAGAGCCTGGCGTGCTCTGGTCCATGGGGTCACGAAGAGTCGGACACGACTAAACGACTAAACAACAAGGGTAGTGATAAACCGGGATATGAAATCCAAACTCTTCTTCTTCTAGTTGGCCACTTTGGGTGGATTTGATTCCTGCCAATCCCTTCTGGTTCTCCCCCTGAAGGGAAGTAGCGTATTGGTGCTTTTGAAGCCACTTCAAGTGAATTTCCACCCCCTCTTTGAAAGGCTTCTCCAACAGAGGGAAGCTCTCTGGAGTTGGTGGAGGGGAGAAAGTTTGCTCTGAGCCTTAGGCTCTCCCTTCCCCTTCGACATGTTCTGGGGAAGGAGAGCTTCTGTTGCACATGGAGCCAACTTGCTCCTCGTCTTTGAGCAGAAACATCTCTACTCATAAAAAAAATAAATTATTAAGTCTCCGCAGATATTCCAATCACTTGTCTTCGTATACAGTTTAAAAAAACAACCCCCCCACAATTTCTTTTTGACTCCCCACCCTCCCTTCTCTATGTTTGTTTTTATTACTTCTTTTTATCAGATTTTTTAAAAAATCTGTTTTTATTATCAAAGCCCCAATGTCGTATTTCAGTAATCCGCTGCTTATATTTCAAATCCTGCCTTTGACTTCATGTATGGATGATAGTTTGACAAATAAGATATCAATGGTCTCCATTCTTCCTGAAAAGATTCATCCTCATGTCCTCTTAGTTTAGCAGGTAATTTCACCATTTCAGCATATTCCCCCAGTTTCATAAGCCAATCCTCCCTCTTTCCACTTCTGTGCATATAAAGTTCTAGCTGCTGTGGTTGCATACATAAATAACCCAGTCAGCTTTCTAGGGACCTTAATTATTAAATTTATATAGGAGCCTTCATTGGATTGCTACAGGTTGAATTGCTATAAGAATAAGTGCTTAGTAAGCTTTCCACTAGTCTGGAGAGATGAAAGTCTAAGTAGGATGCAATCTTAGCTAATGAATCTAAATGCTTCATCAGTGGCTGTTCTGTCAATTATTTTCACATCCCATCTGATCTTGGTTTTGCTCTATAAATGGGGGCCTGAATGGGAGGAACCTGAGTTGGAGGAGGAGGACCTGAATGGGAGGAACCTGAGTAGGAGGAGGAGACCTCTCACTCTTCCTTCCTGACTGAGCATAAGATGCCTCCTCTGAAAAGGTTTGGCAGGCAGGGAATACAACTATTTGGCATCGTCTCATTGCTTCCCTCCAATGCTAAACTTCTTGCTGGCTCACTCGTAATCTGGTGATCCACTCAACATCAGGGCACAATGTGTCATATTCTGGACAACGCAATAAAATCCATTGTACTCCAGTCAAGGCTTGGTTAAAGTCAGTTGCTACTCTTTGGAACAGGGAGCAGAGCTTACATAATACAGAAATTAGACTAACACGCGACAGAAGAGAACTTAAATGAATTTCACAATTCATTAATATACAAAGTTTAGGAGAACAAAATGATGTGAACTTCTGAATGATAGAGCATACCTGTAGAAAATGGAGCACAGGTATTTGAATATCTAGAAATGACATAACTAGAAAGTATTGTTGAATATCAGAATTGATATGGTTAATAGCAAAGCAAACAGACCAAAAAAACCTAACTCCTATCTCCCTCTAGACTATCTTGTTGTGAGAGAAATATAAGTTCCCAAAAAACAAAATTATTAAACGATAATAGTTTACAAACTACGGGCAGTACACCAGGGCTCATTGTAGTCATGGGCAAAGCAAGGTAGCAAAACATTTCCTCCCATCTTACGGTTCATGTGAACAGGACTACATAAAAGTTGGGCTAAGAATGAACATAATCTCTGTCAGAGGTGGAGAAGGAGCAACATGGAGGAGTAGCTGTGTTTCCTTTATGCACTTCTGGACATCAGGAACATGGAATGTTTTAAGAATCAGGTGTCCCCTTAATTTCTGGTTGTCAGGTGCTCCTTTGTGTTCAGATCAGGCCTCAGCACAATAATGTAGCACTTGGGAAGGAAGATGCAGCCCAGAAGCCCAGCACTGGAGGCCAACATAGAGAAGATCTGCACGGCCACCATGTACTTGCCCTTGGTGCTCAGGTAGGTGGGCACAAAAGACACCCAAACACTGCAGAAGACCAGCATGCTGAAGGTGATCAGCTTGGCTTCGTTGAAGGAGCCAGGCAGCTTCCTGGCTAGGAAAGCCACCATGAAGCAGGTGGCAGCCAAGAAGCCCAGGTAGCCGAGGGCAATGTAAAACATGGCCACAGACCCTTCGTTGCATTGCAGGACGATCTCTTCCACCTGGGAGCGCATGTCGGGCTCTGGGAATGGGGGAGAAGAGCCCAGCCAGATGGTGCAGATGAGAACTTGCCCCGCAGAACAGGAGATGACAATGGAGTTGGCCAGACTCTTGCCCAGCCATCTCCTCACCCTGTTCCCAGGCTTTGTGGCCAGGAAGGCCAGCACCACCGTGATGGTCTTTGCCAAGACAGAAGAAACAGCAACTGAGAAGATGATGCTGAAGGCCGTTTGTCGGAGAAGGCAGGTCTCTTTCCTTGGGTGCCCGATGAAGAGGAGGGAGGACAAAAAGGAAAGCAGGAGGGAGACGAGCAGGATGTAGGAGAGGTCCCGGTTGTTGGCTTTGACTATGGGAGTTTCCTTGTATTTAATGAAGATTCCCAACACAATGCCTGCTGTTAAGGACAAGAAGAGGGCAACAGAAGCTAAAACAATTCCCAAATATTCTTCATAAGCCAGGAAGATGATAATCTTGGGGACACAATGATCTCTGTCCTTGTTTGGATACAGATCTTCTGAGCATTTGGTGCAATGTTCTGCATCTGAGGAAGAGGAAAAGAGTGGCTGCAACATCACTTACATCCCTAATGATCTGTGCTCTTTTACGTTTTGAAAAACTCTGTGTTGGACCTCAGGAAATAAGAATGTTATAATAGGTAAAGCAACATTGTGATCTAGGATAAACTGAGTAGCAATGAGCACTCCACTTCTGTTAACTGCATTTTTTTTTGGATCCTGCCTAATCCTGAAGAAACAGCTCTTTAACTTGACATTTGAAATGCAGTTTTCTGTTGCTTCCATGCAATGTTCATAGTAGTGAGATCAAAACAGTCTATTGATTATATTGTAATAATTTTCATATGAAAGATTTTATTTTTATTGTGCTTTTGCTATTAAAAATTTGCTGGTTTGCATCACCTGTCCATTATTCTTTATGAATGTCAAAATGATTTCCTTTTTGGTGTGACTTGGTATGAAAAATAAAAAAGGAATGCTTTATGGGCATTCCTCTCACAGCTGCCCACTTACAACCCTAGAGATTTCTTCCTTATGGCCCATCCTTTCAACGCCCTTCCTGGATGTAATAAAGTTGATTAATCCTATGGAGGTCAAGGAAGAATCCACATTCCCCAATGTCTCCAGAATTCTCGCAAAAAGTGGGTGAGACTGGATTTCTGCCCTGTGTTTACTCTCTCCAGAAATACCTTCCCCCTTGGAGTCACCCACCTTCCTGGGCGGAGAAGGTCCCTTCCGCACACCGAGCACAAGCATAGCAGCAAATGGGCTTTCCTTCTAGAACCACCTTGGCATATCCAGGTCGACATCTTTCTGTACACCTGGAACGAGGCACAGCCTACCCAGAAAGACAAGAAGGTGCAAGAAAGAGGAACAGTTAGGAATATTTGTGTGCATGTAATTCACTCATAGTGTGAATTGAAACTGATCTCTGGACTGCAGCCTTTGACCCCCCATCAGGGTCCTTTCAACCCCCCACTGACCATTGGGGTGACCAGAATATCTTGTTCTTCATAATTAGTTCAGGACAACTGAGGTTTGCGCCACAGAACTCTGATTCCTCTTCTCCATTTACCTGCTTCCCTGCTTAATAAATCTTCAAAGAAAATAACAAAGGAGGCTGAAATGTGATTTCCCCAAATTTTAGGATTCTGATAATCTCTCAACCACTAATTTAGATAAATTTAATATGACTTTTCCAAATATTGGTTTCCCTCACTCTGTTCTTGAGGCATGCAAGGTTTCCTCTAGTCGCTGATCTATTTCCCTAGTTATTTCTAGTTCATGTGCCATTTCTTAACGTTAACCATATATTACGATAGGCTTTTTTTTTAACTTCTCATCTTTCACCAACAACTGTGCACTTCTCAATTCCTGCACATACAATAGTTTAACATTTGCAACATCTACAAGTGAGCTTACTCCACAAATTTAAAAAATCCACAATAAATCAGTAATTATCATTTCAAAAATAAATCGCTTTCCATCCTTCTGCGTCTATGAAAACCCAAAAGTTCCCTTTTACTAGGTGTTTTCCCTTTTCTTCTTATCTATGTAGTCCATTTGGTTAAAGATTCTATCCAGAATTCTTAAATTCTCAGTCTGGCTCGGAAATAGATAGTGTCTTTTCTAAGGACCTCTGGGCTCTATGCTTTCTGTGAGCACCCCAAATTCCCTTCCTATCTCAGCTGCTGTGGAAAGAAGGAGTGGCCGTTGCAGCTGTTATTGGACAGTCAATACATCATTGGTCAACCTGATATAGCCATTTTGCAGCAGTTGTTCAAGGAAAGCTGGGATCTCCCAGCCTCCCCTCTCTGTGATTCCCCTTACCTTGTTGAATTTCTTGGGCCACTCAATGGCTTCTGGGTTAATGGTGAACTTTATGCTAGCAGATGTCTCTCTCCTTATATTCCCAGTAACAACATGTGACTCATTGGGAGACATCACCCAGTTCACAATATCAAAGTCCGCTGGTAGCTCCCAGTTCTCATCCAAGCACAGCCTGCCTCTGGAAGTATTCAGACACCGGATTTCTCTTAAGAAAGGGTGAAGCTGGAATGACAGGGGAAAGTACCAGCACTGAGAAAGCTGGAAGCCAAGATGGATATCTCAGTCCTACTCACTTCAACCTCTTATGATTTGGGGCCTGGGTGTATCTCATGTAGACTGGAATTCCTATTCAGCCATTTTTATTACTACAGACCCTGCAAGTGCTCCAATTTTCCAGGGACATCCCTGAATTAGAGACAGTTTTTCATTTGATCCCAGAATTTCCCACTTTTCCTTAGAATGTCCCTATTTTTGTTGGAGAAATGTTGGCGGATATGAAGTTATTCAACCCACAAGCCGTCTAATCCTATATTGGGAATTTTTAATATCTTTAATATTTTAGTATGAATTTCTTTATGTTGGGAGCTGCCCAGAGTGCTGAGGCAACTGAAGAAGATGTATAAACAGTGCTATTATTCTAGAAAAGAAGGCGCCGGAACTCACCATGAACACCGCACTCTGAGAATGGCAATGGCACCCACCTGAGAGGTGCCAAGACTGAGTTCCAGCGAGTTCCCCCTGAAAAAAGCCCTGGCTATAAACAGTAAGATTATCATTATGGAATGGGATGTTTCTATTTTAATCAGAGAAATTTTGGGCGGTCTGCTACTATTATTAATACTAACAATGATATTTTACAGGTTTATCCAGTCAAGATCAGCATCTGTGTGGACTGCAGGTTGCAAAAAGGGGAAGGAAATACCTGCCACAGCTGTAGCCTTTGGGGTCCCCATTGCTCTCCTTCCTCCACCATCAGCCTCCTCTGGGATCTAGATGAAAGCGAAGCATGCAAGGCCTGAGCCACAGCCTGAACATTGATGTAAGTGACATAGCTGTCTACAGACAGGGTTAAGTCACGCTCCTCTTGGGGCAACGACTCCAGTTTCTCCTCCTCTCTGCATCTTACCCTGCCTTTCACGGACAACAGATGCTTTGAATATGAACACTGAAATGCTTGATTCAAATAATCCAGAAGATTGGTCTGAAATTTGTCACCTTTGCTGCTCCTTATTCCGGTCTGAATTGCAAAGGACAGAGAACCATGGAGGTGCTGGAAGTAATTTGGAGGGATGTAAAAGCCAATTCTGATTTCTAGCAAAGCTGTTGTGATCCAGACTTTTGCCCCTATTTCCTTCTCATATACCATGTTTATTGCCAGGAGTATTATGATACTCAGTGCATTGGTTATATAGGAAACAAATACCCCAACTTGTCTCCATAGGGAAAAAGGTTGTCCAGGCCTGAAAAATTGATCCATATCACTTTCTGGTACTCTTTTTGAAAAAACAATACAGATCCCTTTGCTGAGCATCAGAGGTTTCACAGCGCTCAGAAATCTTTCTCCACTGTCATTGTCTGGAGTGAAGAGGCCAATCCACGTCCATCCAAAATACAGGAGCAATTCAACAATCCCTTGGTACTGACTTTCCTCTTTGGGAGTCATCCGGTAGACAAAAGGGAACAGGGTTTTACCTTCGAGAACCTGGGCAGTGAAGCCATAACTGATCTAGCAAGGAAAGCAAAAGATCACCAATTTATTTTACTTTCATCATAACAGGTATTTAATCATATGAAATGACGGATATCTAAATCTCTGCTGGCTGAGGCTGATGGGAGTTGTAGTCTGAAACATCTGGAGGTGTCAAGTTGGTGAAGGCTCAGATTTGAAAAAGGGATGTTGGATCCATAGCTCAGGATTTCCCCATTTTTAAAAATATCCCCACTTGACCCCTCCAAAGAGAAAATAGAATTTTATGCAGTTGAAATTCTCTTTCCCTCCATGCTCTCCCACTACTTACCTGTGGGATTTTGTAGATGCCTGACAAGGCTGAAATCATTCTTGAGATGACAGTATTGCCTCCTTCAAGAACAGCCAGCAGGTGATTCTGTTTTCCACAGTGATAACTGGGAATATTGCATCCACTGCCTGCAAGCAGCTCTAGCATGGCGTCCGAAGTCATCCTTGCATTGCCATAGTTCTCATAGAGGTTGTAGCCCAGGGTGATGTTGGGTAAGAGCCTGAGATCCTGGTTGATCTCTAGGATGGTGAACAGGAAAGACAATGTTTGAAAGTAGGACGTAGTTGACTCCCTGCAATAAATGAATTCTTTAAAAATAGTGAAAATGATATTCATATTAATGGGAGGGAGGAAACATTATATGATCCACACAGATTAGTATTTTTTATCCTTTTACATTAATATCAAACCTTTTCCTGTCTAGCATAGAACAAAAATTTGAAGACCTCTGCTCCATGACCGGAGCTCCAGCACACAGAGCTGTTCAGCAGTGGAACAGACTCCCTCTGAAAGTGACCATGTGTCATGGATGCTTCAGGTGAGATTCCTCTGGGTTCCTTCCATCTCTACAACTCTGTGATTCTTTTCTACTGTGGTTTTATGAGTAAGAAATGAAGGCGCCACTCAAAATGTGTGCTATACTGGGAAGTTGCTGCAAGGGCTGCTTTTGCTGCAGTGGTCTTTGGCTTCTTCCAAGGGGCTAGACTATAGGTAGATAAGAGACAATTTTATTGAAGGAGGAGAAGTACCAAATACCTCAGTCCCCTTTTAGTTACAAATGAGGCCTGGTGGCTTTTCAGGTTTGAGTGTGTGGTAAAATTATAATTTTGTCCATATTCTGGATCAGAAACTACACCAATGAGGACACCCCCTGGTCTGTATTATTTTATATAATCATTTTATTTGAAGCATATCGTTCCTGCTTTCACCCATAAAAATCCACCCATTTTCAGGAGTTTCTTAAAGTGCTTCTAATTATTTTTAAAATGACAGTGACAGAAAGGAAAAAATGCTGAGATTGGAGGAGGAAACCTTTAATGTAGCCCATGGTGAGCTGTAGGTCTCCTGTGGTATTGTGTCAAGAGAACTGGGCTAAGGTTGTTCACAAATGATCCAAATAGAATAAACATAAAATAATTTTGGCAGCTTGGAAATTGCTTGAGTTTCATGCCTCCCTCTGGGATAGGAAACAGACTTCCGGTGGGGCGCGATCTTGCTGCAAGCGAGGGATTTCTCAGAGCGAGTAATCCCAGCTATTTCGGATGGAAAGGGGGGGCTACAGGGTGCAGTAGCACCCCAGAAAGCCTCTGGAGGGTGTCCAGGTCATCAGGTTCTCGGCAGTGCCCTAAAACTGCCCGTCCGGCCGTCAGGTAATCCCCAAAAGGGTCAAGAGTACGGTGGAACGGGTTAGTGGGCTATTGGGAAGCCATTGCTGCATCCGAATAGCGAAGCCCTGAGCTTGCGAAGAACAGTGCTCCACTCTCAAAACTAAGGAAATTTGGACTCAATTTAAAGTGTTAACTCTAAGATGTGGAACTAAGGAAGGCGCCGGATTAACAAGATTCTCTTTTTCGAGTTCAGCTGTCATCTGGAATCACTTTTGACGCAGCAACTTATGCAGAGCTGGAAAATGAAAGTAAGTTGCCACTAGTGGCTATTGTTTCTGTTTCCCCGTAACTTTTAGAAACAAGATATAGAATTAAAAAGTAACTATGTGGGACTTGGAAGAACGAAAAGAAGTAATTAGATTATTAGGGGAACAGAATGTAACTATGGGGGTGTATAAAGATCTTTGATGGTACGGAGGATAAATAAAGAGCGAAGTTTTCTGCTGTACCACTTTCACTTTTAAAGACAAAGTGCAACTTGCAAAGGCTACAGTGGCAACTATTTGGCATATCCCCCCTGTTCCTTCATTTCTTTAACTTTTTATCTTTCTTCGAACTGGATATAAAATCTGGACACTAAAATAACAGACGGAATTTGGGTACTTGGATTTATTAACACTTCCCCCCCTTTTTTCTTTTTCTTTGTTCCTTTAAATCTGGATATAAACTCCCCAGTGGACGGACTGAGTTATTACAACTTGTTTTTCCGAGCTCCTTCTTAAGTTCGTGGAAAATTTTTCTAAAGTGACCTTGGCTCCTCTCTTGTTCTTTGTTACCTTCTCTGTGGGTTTTACCCTCTTGGATATTTTTGGATAGCAATGGTTGATATTTATTATTAATATACTATTATTCCTGGGGTGTTCAAAGGAAGTTTAATTTGAATTTGGAATTAAGTCCATCATTTATTTATTTCCCCTCCTCTTTTTTCTCTTTTTGGGCTGCAACTTTATTTGGACCAAATTTTTGCTTGGATGTCTCCTTTGGACTAAAATTTTATTTGGATTTTATTGGATTTAACTCATTTAACTCATTTGGATTACAAGCATAAAGACAAAAGGAAGATATCAATTAAGGATTGGCCCAATTGGGGGCAAGAAGATTGTTTCTATTGGTGTTGGTGGTGGTGTGTCCCCCATCTCCCCCGAATTATTGAGGGATCAAGTACTTTTGTTTTTGTCCCTTAGCGGTTCTATAAGTTATTCTCATTTTCAAAAGATTTTGATTAGATACCTTTGTCATTTTCCTGATTATACAATTTTGCTACTTTCTTGAATCGAAATCTGTAAATTAGATATATTTGTGATTTGATTAGGAGGTAGTGGTAAGGGATTTGGGAAATGGCACAAAAGAAAGGGGCGGAAGGGGGGACGCCTACAGATAGGAGAGCATCTAAGCAAGAATCGGATTTTAGAGCAGAAATATTGAAGATGTTTGCAGATATTAAACAAAGCCAAAAGAATTTGGAATCAAAATTGGAACAAGTGGATAACAAAATGGAACAAGTAGATAACAAAGTTGGGACAAAAAAAATTGATGAGACAGTTAATGAACTGAAAGGACAAATAAAAGAGGTGTCTAAAAGAACACAATCAGTAGAAGAGGGGTTGAAAAAGACAAAATCGGAGATGAGGGAAGTGAAGCGAGAGGAAGAAAAGTTGAAGGTGGAGATGATTGAAATAAATAAATCCCAGGAAGAAATTAAAGATGCAATTGCTATGAATGAATTGAGACAGAGGGAAGTTAATCTGAGGCTGAGATCAGTACCAGAAACACAGAATGAAAACATCAAAGAAAGATTGATAACAGAAATTGCGCAGTGGCTGGAGATGCCAGTAGAGGAAGTGGGAAAAACAGTACAAAACGCATTCAGGATGAGGGTAAGAACAACAAAGGCAAAGAAATTTCCAGGGGACTGTTTAATCACGTTTAGAGATCAAGAGATGAGAAATTTGATACTACGAAAGAATAGAGAGAAAAGACTATACATTGATGGAAGTTACATAATCATCTTTAAAGATATACCAATAAGGCTGCTGAAACGAAGAGATCCTTATAAGCCACTGGTACAGATTTTGAAGAGAAATAAGATTGACTTCAGATGGGAATATCCAGAAGGAATTTCATTTTTCTACAAAACTAAGAAACGCAGGTTGACAAGCCCAGAAGAAATAGGGAAATTCACGAGAAGATACAAGGAACTGCAAGTGGAAGAAGAAGAAGAAAAAGGAGCAGTAGGAGGAGTAGGATCTAAGGATGAGTCAGAATTGGCAGAAGAGGATGAAGACCAAGGAAAGAGATAGTGCCACTGTATTCTGCTCTGGTCAGACCTCACCTGGAGTACTGTGTCCAGTTCTGGGCACCACAGTTCAAGAAGGACACTGACAAACTGGAACGTGTCCAGAGGAGGGCAACCAAAATGGTCAAAGGCCTGGAAACGATGCCTTATGAGGAACG
Organism: Podarcis bocagei; assembly: GCF_964188305.1. NCBI lineage: Eukaryota > Metazoa > Chordata > Lepidosauria > Squamata > Lacertidae > Podarcis > Podarcis bocagei. The sequence continues at coordinate 7,222,983 of NC_138144.1, read as the reverse complement.
GCTAAGGGAGCTGGGCATGTTTAGCCTGGAGAAGAGGAGGTTAAGGGGTGATATGATTACCGTGTTCAAATATATAAAAGGAAGTAATATAGAGGAGGGAGAAAGGTTGTTTTCTGCTGCTCCAGAGAAGCGGACACGGAGCAATGGATCCAAACTACAAGAAAGAAGATTCCACCTAAACATTAGGAAGAACTTCCTGACAGTAAGAGCTGTTTGACAGTGGAATTTGCTGCCAAGGAGTGTGGTGGAGTCTCCTTCTTTGGAGGTCTTTAAGCAGAGGCTTGACAACCATATGTCAGGAGTGCTCTGGTGGTGTTTCCTGCTTGGCAGGGGGTTGGACTCGATGGCCCTTGTGGTCTCTTCCAACTCTATGATTCTATGATTCTATGATTCTAAGAAGAAGTAGTAGAAGAAGAAGAAGGAACAAAAGAAGACATGTTATAATTAGATTCCAACTAAATTTATTTAATTCGATTTCACTATGGTTTTAAAACTATGGAGCTGGAATATAAATGGGATGAATGATAAAAGAAAACGAAATAAAATTGAACAACTCTTAAGAAAGAAAAATTTGGATATCATTTGTTTACAAGAAACACACGTGGCAAGGAGGCACAGGAAAATTTTGATTAATAAAAGATTAGGGAATGAATTTGTATCTTCAGACAAGGAGAAAAAAGGGGTTGTGTTATATATCAAAAACAAAATTGAAGCTAAACAAATTTTCAAAGATGAAGAAGGAAGAATTATAGCAGTTCAGATCAATTGGCAGGGCGAAAATCTAATAATTGTCGGGATCTATGCACCTAATGGAAATAAGACTGATTTTTACAAAGTTTTGGAAGAAAAACTATTTGAACATATGGGTCAGAAAATCATAATAATGGGAGATATGAATGGGGTGGTGTCATTGGAAACGGATAGATTAAGAGAAGGATTAAATAAAGAAGGGAAATTACCAAGAACTTTTTTTTATGACTAAGAATTGTAATTTGGTTGACATCTGGAGACTTAGACCAGTGTTTCCCAACCTTTTTTGGGCAAAGGCACACTTGTTTGATGAAAAAAATCTCGAGGCACACCACCATTACAGCCCCGTGATGTCAGCGCACAGCATCACGCCGGGAGGGACGCACGAAAGTGTAAGTTTCAATTTTTTTCCCTCCCCCTTGCCGGGGAACCTCCAAGCTTTGGGGGTGGGGGGGAGGAGGCAGCAAAGCGAGGCAGGAAGGAGAGCGCGGCTTGGCTGGGTGAGCTTTGGCAGGGGCAGGGAATGAGAGCCGCGAGGCGGGCGCTGCGGACGGAGGCGCTGCCCGCCGAGCTCGCAGGCAGCCAGGCAGGCAGACGGCGAGAGCCCCACGCTGGGCGGCCTCTCCTCGCCGCCGCCGCCCCGCCTCTTGCTGCCCGACTCGCCCGCCTCCCTCCAGGCAACATCTCGCGGCACACCAGGCAACATCTCACGGCACACTAGTGTGCCGCGGAACAGTGGTTGGGAAACACTGACTTAGACACCCATTAGAGAAGCAATTTACTTATTACTCAGAGCCGAATCAGTCAATGTCAAGAATTGATCAAATATGGGTCTCAAACGAACTGACTCCAAGAATCCAGCAAGTAGAAATACAGCCTAAAGTAATTTCAGATCATAATCCAATAAAATTAGAAATAAAGGGTTTTGAAGAAAGAACTTTTAGATGGAGAATCAATGACTATCTGTTGGATGACCAAAATATTGTAGACAAAGCACAAAAGAAACTATCGGAATATTTTATGGATAACACCAACAAAGGAACAAAGATGAATATTGTTTGGGATGCAAGTAAAGCAGTTATGAGAGGATTCTTTATACAACAGAACTCATTGAAGAATAAACATAGAGAAAAAGGGGGAAAGGAAATCTTAAAGCAGATTATGGACAATGAGCAGAAATTAATTAAAAAACCAAATAATGTAAAAATTAAACAATAAATTAAGACTCTACAAACCCAATTTGCAATGATGATAAATCAAGAAGTAGAATGGAATATAAAGAGACTACGACAGAAAAACTTTGAGTTTGCCAACAAATCAGGAAAACTACTTGCTTGGCAAATTAAAAAGAGAAAAGAACAGAACACGATTAACAAAATTATTGTAAATGGTGAAGAGATTGTTAATCCGAAAGGAATTAGAAAAGGATTCTTGGACTTTTTCAGGCAACTATACAAAAATAAAGAGAGAAATAACCTAAAGAAAATAGAAAAAAAAATTAAAAGAGAAAAAGGTGCAGAAGATCCCGACAGAACAAAAAGACCAGCTAAATACCCCAATAGAAATGGAAGACATTGGTGCTTCCGGGGGCGGCGCGAAACTGTAATGGCGGTCCTCTTCGGGCTCTGAAGAGGGGCTCCGCGGAAAAGGGTCGTTCGCTGCGGCATAGCGACGACCCATCAAGATAAACCACGGGTAGAGTGAGCCCGTGGCCATGGGACTCGGCGGGCACCAGAAGCTGCTCCGAAAACACAGAAGGGACCCCGTAAGGAGACCCGGAGTGAAGGAGGGGTAGCGGTGCTGTGAGTTCATCGCTCTTTCCGCGGAAGTGAAGCCGCGCGGCCGTTGCAGATGAGCGCTGATCCTTCTTCCTAAAACCAACACCAAACTGCAAGCAACATACCCGTGAGTAAAGGGTTTAAAATTGGCAAAGAATTTGTTAAATTTGGCTGAAAACGGGAGACGAGAAAAGGGAAGTCCGTCTTCCGACATTGCTGACAAGATCAAAGCAAAGCTTTAAAAAGCGGAAAGCGCTTGAAACGGGACTGTGGGAAGTTTTAACTTTTTCGTGCTATTGGTTTTGCTTTTTTTCTTTCGGAACTGAAGGGGGAAATGGACAGTGATTAAAAGAAGGACTTTGTTCCTACCTCCTTTCCTTTTTGGGCTGTATTTTTAAAGAGCCAGATCGTCGGGCTGCCGGAGAGGGAGACTGTGTCAAACTGCGGAAACAGTTGCAAAAACTTTGCAAAAAATTTGTTCAAGCGTAACTGTTACATTTGAGCAGAAAAGACTGGACGTGATATTGTTGCAAGCACCTCTTGTGAAACTTTGTTGAACTTTAAAAGGTGCTTTGGGGGATTTTGAGACTTTGAAGGGACTGATGGATTGTCGAATTTACTGAGTTGAACTAATTTGGAACTTTAATGGCGGATTACTTCCTTCTTTGTTTTTGAAACTTGGTGGCACTCCCCCTACAGGGCTTTCGGATTATAAAATCCTGGGAACTGACTTTTGTTTTGAATTCCACTCTACTGGTTGTTTATAACTGAATTTGTCTTTCCCATGGAACAATAGACAACCTGACCTTGAACACTGACAGATGTGTAATGAGTGGTGCAGGGAGAACAAGAGCATCTAGAGCCAAGGAATCTAAAGAGGCCAAGGAAAAAGAAAAGGAAAGAAAACCAGGACAATTTGTACAAACAACACTGACTCAAGGACGCCGATCGTCGGTTCCAGCTGTACTGGTGTCCCAAAGGGAACAAGAGGAAATAACTGAGAAGTCCACTGAGGAAGATATGGCAGCAGGTGGGTCAGATACACTATTAAAACAAATATTGGAGCAATTATCAAGTTTAAATCAGAAGGTGGACGACCAGTCTTTGAAGATAGATAAAGCGACTTCCTCGATCCAAAAATTGACTGATCAAGTTTCTCAGCACACGCAAGCTATAGAGAAGTTGCAAGGAGCAACAGCGGAAAATCGGGAACTAGCTGGAGAAGCAATCCAGAAAGTGGGAGCTCTACAAAAAGAAGTTGAAGAAATAAAAGGAGAAGTTAAGCCCTTGCACAAACAGGTGGGTGAACAACAAGTCTATCTGTCCATGGTGGAACTGAAAAATCGTGAGAGCAACATCAAATTGAGAGGCATCCCGGAACTCGAGCAAGGAGACCTGATTGGATACCTGACACAGGAATTTTTGAAGTTCTGGGGCCTAAAGGAAGATATAGACTTCAGAATTGTCTCGGCATATAGACTGGGAAGATTGGTAAGGAAAGACAGATCCAGAGACTGTTTGATAATTTTAAGATCAAAGGAAGAGAGAGACAAGATCCTAGGTCTTCACTTCAAAAAAGCAATTGAAATACAAGACAAAAGGGTGGAAATTTATAGAGATATTCCGAGACAGCTCCTGGACCTTAGAGCTACCTATACAGAACTAGCAAAATTGCTGAGACACAACGCAATTCCCTATAGGTGGGAGTTCCCACAAGGACTATCTTTCACCTACAAAGAAAGGAAGGTTAAAATCAGAACACCTGAAGATAACCAAAAGTTCCTTCACGACCACGGAGAAGATCTCCAAAAAGGAGTAGATTGGCTTCCAGTCTTACCAGTACCAATATTGCCTGGAAGCGGGCCAACGCCTGCACCCTCGGGATCTGAGCAAAAGGAAGACACCTTATCCTAAGAACATCTTAAATAGAACAGGATGTCTCTGCAGCTACTTAGTTGGAATATAAATGGCGGGAATTCTCCGGAAAAAAGAAGGAGGATATTTCATATCCTAAAAAAAGAGCAATTGGATCTAATATGTCTTCAAGAAACACATGTGACTAGGCTCCACAGGAAAGTATTAATCAATAAAAGACTTGGCCAAGAATTTATCTCATCAGACAAAGTCAAAAAAAGAGGCGTTGTAATCTATGCAAAGGAGAACCTGTCACCAAAATTCCTATTCAAAGACGATCATGGAAGAATTCTCGCAATTGAAATTCAAACACAAGGGGAAAAGATTTTGATATTAGGAGTTTACGCGCCAAATGATGGAAAATCAGAATTTTATAAGAAGCTGCATGAGACAATGATGGACTATTTGGACTATTCAAATATTATTGTGATGGGAGATATGAATGGAGTGGTGTCAACAAATATGGACAAATCCCAAAATCAAAACTTAACAACAGACGGCAGACTCCCTAAAACCTTTTTTGAAATGACAGACAATATGGACTTGATTGATATTTGGAGGACAAGGAACCCCTTGGGCAAAGAAGGAACCTTCTTCTCTGAGGCCCACTTGTCATGGACACGAATTGACCAAATTTGGATATCTAGAGGGCTGGCCCCGAAAACAAGAAAAGTGGAAATCTGCCCAAAAACCTGCTCCGACCATAATGCCTTGAAAATGGAATTGAGACTTATCCCAACTGGATCCTTCAGATGGAGAATGAATGACACCTTGTTAAGAGATCAAGAGATTGTTAAGAAGGCCCAAAAAACGTTAAAGGACTACTTTGAAATAAACTTGAACACTACGGTGGAGAAAAGAACAATCTGGGACGCAAGTAAAGCTGTAATGAGAGGGTTTCTGATACAACAGAATACAATAAAGAAAAAATTTTGGAATGGAAAAAAGGAAAAATTTTTAGAAAAAATAAGTGAAGGAGAGAAAAAGCTGAGAATCAAACCGAAGTCAAAAGAGGTGCTAAGAGAGATCAAATTCCATCAAGCACAATATTCGAAATTGATCAATCAAGAGATTGAGTGGAAAATTAAACAAATGAAGCAGAGATCGTTTGAATCAGCAAATAAATGTGGAAAGTTGTTAGCTTGGCAGTTGAAAAAAAGACAAAAGTTAAATACGGTTACAAACTTGGAGATTCAAGGAAAATTAGTTCAGAAACCAGAAGAAATAAGAAAGTGCTTCCACAGATACTTCAAAGACCTTTACGCACAGGGGCCTCAGAAAGAATCGGAAATAGACCAATTTTTGAGGACAAATGGATTATCTAAAATAAGTCAAGATAAAAGATCAATTCTTAACAGCAAAATAACCCAGCAGGAAATTGAAGGTGCCATCCAAAATATGCAGCTGGGCAAATCTCCAGGCCCGGATGGACTCACCTCCAAATATTATAAGACTCTGAAGGACTTTTTGATACAACCGTTGTTGGAGGTTTGTAACCAGATCATGGAGGGGAGGAAGGCACCGGAAACGTGGAAAGAAGCATTTATCACATTGATTCCTAAGTCAGAAAAGGAAAAGACCCAGCTTAAGAACTACCGTCCCATCTCACTCCTGAATGTGGATTACAAAATATTTGCAGACATTTTAGCAAATAGACTTAAAAATGTACTAAATGAAGTAATTCACAAAGACCAAGCAGGCTTTCTCCCTGGTAGACATATGTCTGACAACACCAGGAACATTATTGATATATTGGAGCTGTTGCGAATTAGAAACACAAGGGCTGCTCTAATCTTTATTGATGCGGAGAAAGCATTTGACAACATTTCTTGGATGTTTATGAAGAAAAACTTGAAAGGGATGGGAGTGGGACGGGGGTTTGAAAATGGATTAGAAGCAATCTATTCAGAACAAAAAGCTAAACTGATAGTGAACAATGTGGTATCGGAGGAACTCCAAATTGAAAAAGGGACACGACAGGGGTGCCCTCTATCCCCTCTGTTATTTATTTCTGTTCTGGAGGTATTGCTGAATATGATCAGGGAGGACCAGTTGGTGCAGGGTATAGTGGTCGGAGCGAAACAATATAAACTGAAAGCTTTTGCAGATGATCTAGTTTTGACAGTGCAGGAGCCAGAATCTAGCACAAAAAGAGTTTTGGAACTTATCTTGGAGTTTGGTCGGGTGGCGGGATTTAAGCTAAACAAACAGAAAACTAAGGTTTTGGCCAAAAATTTGACGCCTACAGAGATAGAGGGGTACCAGAAAGAGACGGAGTTAAGTGTGGTTAAAAAAGTGAAATACCTGGGGGTATCTTTGTCCACCAAAAACTTAAACCTATTCAAAGATAATTATGAAAAATGTTGGTTGGAAATTAAAAAAGACTTGGATATTTGGTCAAGATTGAAACTTACCTTGTCAGGCCGAATCGCAGCCATAAAGATGTGTGTTTTGCCAAAAATGTTATTTTTATTTCAAACCCTTCAGGTCGTGGACAGAATGGAATGCTTTGGAAAATGGCAGAAGGACATCTCTAAGTTTGTCTGGCAGGGCAAAAAGCCCCGAATAAAATTCAAAATACTAACTGACTCAAAAGAAAGAGGGGGGTTTGCCCTGCCGGATTTAAGGTTATACTACGAAGCTGCAGCCTTCTGCTGGCTGAAGGATTGGTTTCTGTTGGAAAACACCGATGTCCTAGATTTGGAAGGGTTTGACAATGTTTATGGTTGGCATGCATACTTGTGGTATGACAAGGCGAAGGTTCATAAACTGTTTAAAAACCATATTGTCAGAAAATCAATTTTTGCCGTCTGGATGAAGTATAAGGACTTACTGGAAAGTAAGACCCCGAGGTGGCTATCACCAGTGGAAGCCAAGATCTCTAAAAAAAGGCCCAATATGGAGGCCTATTGGCCAAAATATTGGGAATTAATTGAAAGAGTCGGAGACAATTGGAAGCTCCAAAGCCAGGACAAATTAAAAAGTAAGGTGCGAGACTGGTTACATTATGCTCAAATTCAAGAGGTATTTAAAATGGACAAAAAAGTGGGTTTCCAGACGGAAAAATCGAAATTGGAGACGGAGTTACTAGAACCAAAGACTAAGGTACTTTCGAGAATGTATGATTTGCTGCTTAAATGGAACACACAGGATGAGACAGTTAAATCTGCTATGATAAAATGGGCACAGGATGTAGGACACAATATTATGTCTGAGGACTGGGAAAGGTTATGGAACACCGGCATGAAATTCACGGCATGTAGTGCCTTGAAAGAGAACATTATGAAAATGGTATACCGGTGGTACATGACCCCAGTCAAGTTGGCTAAAATATATCATCTGTCTGATAATAAGTGCTGGAAATGTAAGGAGGCAGAAGGGACATTCTTTCACCTCTGGTGGACCTGCCCGAAAGTAAAGGCCTTCTGGGAAATGATACATAATGAGTTGAAAAAGGTATTTAAGTATACCTTTCCTAAGAAACCAGAGGCCTTTCTCCTGGGCATGGTGGACCGGAAGGTGCCAAAGAAGGATAGAACCTTGTTTATGTATGCAACCACAGCAGCTAGGATTCTGATTGCAAAGTTCTGGAAGACACCAGATTTACCCACACTGGAGGACTGGCAGACGCAGTTGATGGATTATATGGAGTTGGCAGAGATGACCGGCAGAATCCGAGATCTGAGCGAAGAAACAATGGAGGAGGACTGGAAAAAATTTAAGGACTATTTGCAAAAATATTATAAGTTGTTTGAATGTTAAGAGTGCACGATTAAGAAACGCTATGCTTCTGCAATTTATCTAAGTAAATGATAAAGTAAATATTGAGGAAAAAAACGAGACAAATTAGAAACAAAATATTATGTTTATTAAGAGTGTCAAAACTAAATTACAAATTGCTGAAATTGGTTAACATAATAAATTCAAAGGCATGAATAAGATGGGAAACAAGATAACAAATTGCTGAACTGGTTAGAATTATGAATGCAATGTTGAGAGGATGTGAGGAGGTCCAAAAAGGAAGCGAACTGTTGAAGGACGTTGTGGAAGTTATTCAATTCTTTCTTCTTTTTCTTATTTTTCTTTATATATAAAAAATGTTTCTTGTTTGTTGCTATGTAAACAAATTTGTTAACCTATGGAAAGAAACGCAATAAAAAAGTTTATAAAAAAAAAATAGAAATGGAAGAGATTAAGGAGGCGATAAAAGAATTGAAGAGAGGTAAAGCCCCGGGACCAGACGGATTTACTTCAAGATATTATAAAGAAATGAGAAATGTCTTGTTATCTCCATTGAAAGAAGTTATGAACAATATCTTAAAAATAAGAGAAATCCCAGAAACGTGGAAGGAAGCATTCATTACTTTGATTCCGAAACAAGACTCTGATTTGACTCAGGTTAAAAATTACAGGCCTATTTCTCTGTTGAATACGGACTACAAAATATTTGCAGGAATTTTGGCGAAGAGACTGAAAAAGATTTTAACAAATATTATCCACAAAGATCAAGCAGGTTTTTTGCCAGGCAGACAAATGAAAGATAATGTAAGGAATATAATTAATATTTTGGAATATTTGACTGCCAGAAATGAGAAACAAACGATATTGATGTTTGTGGACGCTGAAAAAGCTTTTGACAATATTGTATGGGATTTTATGCTGAAAAATTTAGAGTATATGGAAGTGGGAAAAGACTTCTTTAATGGAATCAAGGCAATATATACAGAACAGAAAGCTAAACTGATAGTTAACAATGTGGTTACAGAAGATATAAAAATATCTAAAGGAACAAGGCAGGGCTGTCCGCTCTCGCCACTGTTATTTATAATGGTCCTGGAGGTTTTGTTAAACACGATCAGACAAAATAAATTAATTAAAGGGGTGTCAGTAGGTCAGAAGGAATATAAAGTAAAAGCCTTTGCAGATGATCTGGTTATAATGATGGAGGAACCAGGGGAGAGTGTCAAAAAAGTATTGGAGGAGATTGAACAATTTGGAAATGTGGCCGGATTTAGATTGAATAAGAAAAAAACTAAAATAATGGTGAAAAATATGGAGTATAATAAGATAGAAACATTGCAACAACAGATAGAGATAGAGGTGGTAAAGAAAGTAAAATACTTAGGAATTTGGTTGACTCCTAAAAATATTGACCTGTTCCAGAATAATTATGTTCAGATGTGGAAAGGAATTAAGAATGACTTGGAGGTAGAATGAAACTGTCCTTGGCTGTCACCGAAGGAAGCAAAAGCTTTGAAAAAGCTCAATATGGAGGACAAATGGCCGAAATATTGGGAAATTTTGGAACAAGATGGAGATAGACTGAAATTGCAGAGTTTTGAGAAATTAAAAAACAAAGTGCGAGATTGGCTTCATTATTATCAGATAATGGAGGCATACAATTTGGATAAGAAAATTGGTTTCCAGGTGGAAAAATCAAAATTAGAAATAGAACTATTAGAACCCAAAACTAAGATTTTGTCAAAGATGTATAACTTGCTGTTGAAATGGAATACTCAGGATGAAACGGTGAAATCTGTTATGATTAAATGGGCACAAGATGTTGGTCATAACATTATGTTTGCTGACTGGGAACAGTTATGGACCACAGGTATGAAGTTTACGGCATGTAATGCCTTAAGAGAGAATATTATGAAAATGATCTACAGGTGGTACATGACCCCAGTCAAGCTTGCAAAAATCTATCATTTGCCCGATAATAAATGTTGGAAATGTAAAGAAACTGAAGGTACATTCTTTCACCTTTGGTAGACGTGCCCAAGGATTAAGGCTTTCTGGGAAATGATATATAATGAACTGAAAAAGATATTTAAATATACCTTCTTGAAGAAACCAGAGGCCTTTCTTCTGGGCATTGTCGGCCAATTGGTGTCAAAGAAGGATAGAACCTTTTTTATGTACGCCACAACAGCAGCAAGAATATTCATTGCAAAGTATTGGAAGACACAAGATCTACCCACTCTGGAAGAATGGCAGATGAAGGTGATGGACTATATGGAACTGGCAGAAATGACTGGCAGAATCCGAGACCAGGGAAAAGAGTCGGGGGAAGAAGATTGTAAGAAGTTCAAAATTTATCTACAGAAATACTGTAAAATTAATGAATGTTAAAATGATGTTGGATAGAAATTACCGTATTTTTCGCTCTATAACACGCACCAGACCATAACACGCACGTAGTTTTTAGAGGAGGAAAACAAGGGAAAAAAATATTCTAAACGAAATAGTGGATATATGATTTTTGTGGTTCATGCTGTGGCCACAGACATGTGATCTGACAGTGAGTTTGGAGTAGCCCAATGCAAAAATCCTGAGGATCCATGTGGATCCATGCTTTGTAACCACGGAGGAGGGAAGGAAGGGGAACCATGGATCCTCTGCTCACGACTGCAGCAGATCCCCCCCGCCACCCGCAGGCATTCGCTCCATAACACACAGAGACACTTCCCCTTACTTTCTAGGAGGGGAAAAGTGAGTGTTATGGTGCAAAAAATACGGTAAGTGGTTTCTAGCTGTAATGCTTTAAGGGAATATGAAAAAGGGGTTATTAAGAGGTAAAAATCTAATGTTATTATTTTAAGACCAAAGATTAGGATAAACAAAGAGGGTAAGAATTTGCTGAACCAACAAATTGAACTGGAATACAAAAAAGGGAGGTATGAGGAGGTCCGGGAAACAAGCTAGAGAAAAATAAGTAATGGAAAATCTGAGTGTTTTTAATCATTTTTATTTTGTATTTTTTTTTTCTTTTTCATCTTTTATTGTAATATTTTAAAAAAATCCTAATAAATATCTTATAAAAAAGAATGAAACTGTCCTTTTGGGGCAGAATATCTACGATAAAGATGAATGTGCTCCCAAAGATTTTTTTTTTCCAGACTATCCCCATTATTAAGGGGGTAGGGATTTTTAAAGATTGGCAAAGAACAATTTCAAGGTATATCTGGCAGGGCAAGAAGCCAAGAATAAAATATAAATTACTAACAGATGTGAAGGAAAGGGGAGGCTTTGCCCTGCCAGACATGAGATTATATTGCGAAGCAGCTTGTCTTTGCTGGTTAAAGGAATGGATTAAATTAGAAAATACGGAATTATTGGACCTAGAAGGTTTTGATAACAGATTTGGGTGGCACGCTTACTTATGGTGTGATAAGAAGAAAGTTCATAAAGGATTTGGGAATCACATTTTCAGGAGTTCATTAATAGAAGTATGGGACAGGTACAAAAGCCTTCTGGAGCCAAGAGTTCCACATTGGCTATCTCCGTTAGAGGTTATGAGTGTAAAGAAAATTAATATGAGAGGGAAATGGGCCACATACGGAGAATTAATAACTAAAGAAGGAGGAAAATGGAAACTAAAACCATACGTACATGTTAAAGATTATGGGTATGATTGGTTGCATTACTTTCAGGTAAATGAAATGTTTAAAAAAGATATAAAGGAAAGTGGATGTGCAGAAAAAGACTCAAAGTTCCAAACAGAGATAATGAATAATGAATATAAAACTCTGTCAAAAATGTATAAGATATTGTTAGAATGGTTTACGAAAGACGAAGAGGTTAAATCGGTAATGATACAGTGGGCCAAAGATTTTGGATATAACATTCAATTTGAAGATTGGGAAAAATTATGGAAGGAAAGTTTAAAATTTACTGCACGCATGGGGTTGAAGGAAAATGTAATGAAAATGTTTTACAGATGGCATATTACTCTGGTAAAATTGGCAAAAATGTATAAAACATGTAATAAGTGTTGGAAATGTAAAGAAAAAGAGGGAACATTCTACCATATATGGTGGTAATGTAAGAAAGTAAAGAGTTTCTGGGAAGCAATATATAATGAATTGAAAAAGATGTTAAAATACACTTTTGTGAAGAAACCAGAAGCCTTTCTTTTAGGGATTACAGGAAAAGACATAAGAAGAAAAGACTGTAAACTTTTCCAGGATGCAGTTACGGCAGCAAGAATTCTATTGGCTCAGAAATGGAAACAAGAGGAAATACCGACGATTCAAGAATGGAGAATGAAATTGACTGACTATGCGGAACTGGACAAACGGACTGGGAAAATAAGATATGCCTGAAACCAAAAGTTCATCAAGGATTGGGGGAAATTTGCAGATTATCTGAAAAAGATATGTGAGGTGCAAGCAATGCTAGTGGGGTTTCAAGAAGCACTGTAAAATTTTAAGAGGTATTGCTGAAAGAAAATAGAAAAGGGAGGGATGACAAATGGCAATGCAATTAAAGGAATGTGTACTGAAGGGTAAAAATGGATGATTACCAGAGAAGTTGAAAGAAGTCCAAAATTTGTATTTCGTTAAAATTAGGTAAAATTTGGATAAAATTGTATGATTATATTGAAAACTAATAAAAATTTAGTATAAAAAAGAAGAAATATCAAACATCTCACTACTTAGAAATGAGGCCAGTTGTGTATGTGAAAAAAGGAATAATTCCTTTTCACATTTTAGAGACCTGACTCCACGAACAAGGAAGTCTCCTGATTCATATTATTTTATTCATCATTTCAATTAAAGTACATATTTCCTGCTCTTCAGCCACCAAACGTCACCCAGAGGATCTTAAATTTGTAAAACTGTAGCATTCCATAACGACAGTTTCTGAATTATCCAAATGGAATAATATTGAATAAAACCCTTGAGCCTTGGGAATTGCCTGAGTTTCATGGCATCCTGCAGGTGGGGGAATTCAGTGCATCCTTTTGACTCCTGACCAGATTGATTGGCATCCTTGCATTCTACTAAAAGCAACACAGAATCAAAGGTAGGAGAGTGTTTCACTAAGGAAGACCCAGAGAACATGGAAATAGGAGAGGTTTGTGTGGAATCTTTTACTGGACTCCCCAGCTCCCATCAGCCCCAGCCAGCAAGCCCAATGGTCAGGGCAGGGTACTCCTGCAACATCAGCCCTTAGCTCCCCAGCCCTGAGAAAGGGGCTCTTTCCTTGATAAATAGGAACCACTAGAAGGACTGGAGGACCGTGAAACTGTGAAGTACATACCCTTCACTCCTGGCGAAGGGTGTCTGAGAAAAGTTGTATGGAGTTTCCGTATGAAAACGTTTTGGAGATATGATCCCAGTGATGAGATAGTGTCCAGGCCGGTAGTAATTGCGAGCATCCATTTCATCCCTGACCAGATTCAAGGGACATTTCGCCTTGTGGTTCCCGCAGACTCCAAAGGGCATCATGAGCAGCAGAAGCAGCAACAGAAGGAGCAGGGATCTCATTCTGGCTCTGCCTCCTCCTCCTCTTACCTGCTAAAGACACAAAGCAGAAGAACCCAAAGACTCTTGCAAGACCAGACTGGGTGGGCTTTCCCAATCCGGGTGGTTTTTCAACTATACCTTCTGAGCTAGGAAGCACAAGGCAGGCACACCCCTCTTTCGCCAGCTCTGCATCTTCACTCAGTCTGTCTCCAACACAGGAAATATTCTCTGCACCAACTTTTCCTTTCCCAGACACAGCGCAATTAATATTGCCATGCTACTTTCTGAGGCTGATGTAATCTCCAGAAATATCTCCTGAGCTTTCAGAAGATGAGATGACTATAATTTTGATTATTCCAAGTGGAATAAGTTTCATCACAAAAACTTTCTGGAGTCCTGAATGGCTCAAGCGGCAGGTGCAGAGCTGGAGAAAAACAGGCTTGATTCTAGCCGATCCCTTCTGATGAAACTGGTGGAATATGATGAAATGTCTAAACTCAGAGGACAAAATGATGGAATTTTTTTTACGATCTCTACTCATTAAGAAATACGCAAAACAAACATATTGTTCTGTAATGAAAGAAACACTTTACACAAAGAGAAAATAGAAAATAGAAAAGAACGGGGGGAAAGAAGAGAAAGAATATCAAGAAATAGAAAAAATAGAAGGTTAAATGAAGAATCTTATCAAAGACATACAGTTTTTTAACGACTAAACAACCACCACCACAACAAGAGAATCAATTCAGGAAAAAGAATGGGATGTTTATTAAAATTACATGATGAAATATGTTTCCCATGATTACTCTTGGTGGAGCATAGACTAAATTCCATAGAGTTAAGAGAATGGTCTTTTGTAGAATAAGAACAGACACAGAAATTTTAAGAAATGAGGAATTAGGAACCGGATAGAGGTAGAAGTCATTAACAAATCAGGGAATAAAACCAGAGATAAGACATAAATAAGAAAAGTAAGAGTAGCAAGGAGAAATTGATAAGGTGAAGATAAAAGGATTTCTTGATGGAAATATATGTTTATAATAATGTTGCTGATGGTTAGTACAAAGATTACCATAATAAAAGACAAAAGTGGAAAGGACCTAACAGAAGCAGAAGACATCAAGAAAAGGTGGCAGGAATACACAGAGGAATTATACCAGAAAAATTTGGATGTCTCATACACCCTAGGTAGTGTGGTTGCTGACCTTGAGCCAGACATCCTGGAGAGTGAAGTCAAATGGGCCTTAGAAAGCACTGCTAATAACAAGGCCAGTGGAAGTGATGATATTCCAGCTGAACTATTTAAAATTTTAAACGATGATGCTGTCAAGGTGCTACACTCAATATGCCAGTAAATTTGGAAAACTCAGCAGTGGCCAGAGGATTGGAGAAGATCAGTCTACATCCCAATCCCAAAGAAGGGCAGTGCCAAAGAATGCGCCAACTACCGCACAATTGCACTCATTTCACACCCTAGCAAGATTATGCTTAAAATTCTACAAGGTAGGATGAAAGAGTATGTGGACCGAGAACTCCCAGAAGTGCAAGCTGGATTTCGAAGGGGCAGAGGAACCAGAGACCAAATTGCAAACATGACCTGATTATGGAGAAAGCTAGAGAGTTCCAGAAAGACATCTACTTCTGCTTCATTGACTATGCAAAAGCCTTTGACTATGTCAACCACAGCAAACTATGGCAAGTTCTTAAAGAAATGGGAGTGCCTGATCACCTCATCTGTCTCCTGAGAAATCTCTATGTGGGACAAGATACAGTTAGAACTGGATATGGAACAACTGACTGGTTCAAAATTGGGAAAGGAGTACGGCAAGGCTGTATATTGTCTCGCTGCTTATTTAACTTATATGCAGAATTCATCATGTGAAAGGCTGGACTGGATGAATCCCAAGCCGGAATTAAGATCGCTGGAAGAAATATCAACAACCTCAGATATGCAGATGACACAACCTTGATGGCAGAAAGTGAGGAGGAATTAAATTTTAATGAGGGTGAAAGAGGAGAGCGCAAAATATGGTCTGAAACTCAACATCAAAGGGACTTCCGGGGTGGCGCCATCGGCAATGGCGGACTCCCTCTGAACTGGAGGGACCAGCTCTGCGCGAAACTGGTCTTTTCCGCTACGGCGAAGCGGGGACCCTTTTAGAAATCATAGGCGGATGAAGCCTGTGACCATGGGACTCGGCGGGCACCCTTAGCGCCCCCCCAACCCGCAAAGGAACCCATTAATGGGCTCCGAAGCGAAGAGGGGGAAGTGGCGCGGTGCTGTGAGTCAACTTCTTTTTCCGTGGAGCGAAGCCGCATAGCCGTTGCCGGAGAGCGCTGCCTTTTTCCTGGGACAATTTGGCATCTAAAATAATCACCCGTGAGTACTTAAACTTTAACAATTGGACTTTAAATAAGGACTGGTGAGCAGAAAGGAATTGGACTTAAACATTTACTTCAATTTGGTACTGAAACGGGAAGGTCTAAACAGGAAGTCAGCCTTCCGTTTCTTTGTAGACAGAATAAAGCAAAGACAACGTAAACTAGAGCTCAGAAAATCACTTCTAAAGGATTGGCTTTCATCATTTAAAATTGTTGAACCCCCCTTCGGTAGCAGGAGAAGAAGGGGGATCTTTTTTGGACTGTTTAAGCCTGCAGAAGTGAGTTTAAAGTAAAGTAACTTTCCACCGTCCTGATCCTGGAGCGGGGTGTCAGGACTGACGTTTGAAGCTCATTGACCAGAGACAAATGCTTTTGACAGATAGCTAAAAGAAGAGTAACATAGTGATTCCACTGTTTCCTTTCGCATTTTAAAGGAACAAATATTGACAAAATATCTTTAAAAAGAGACTTTGTTGCTAGATTTGTCCTTAAAAGAAAGAACAACTAGAAGTTTTCCCTCTAGAGGGAGACTGTGAAACTGTAACTAATTCCAGGGAGCTTGCAGCTGTCACAGATTACAATCGTGGGAATGGACTTGTGACCTTGTAGGACAATGTATTCATTTAAAAAAAAAAATATTGCAAATTTCCAGCAAAGAAAAATCACCAAACATATACAATACCTTCACCCAAGAATAACAAACAACGAAAAACATAGGTAGACAAAAACATAAGCATAGAATAAAGAAAATCATAACTATTCATAACATATTTTTTCATAACTAACTGGACTTCCTCACATCTCCCTTCCCTGCGTTCTCAATACTAAAGTTATAAAACAGCAATTTATTACCTTATTTCAGTTCTTATTTTATACTTCTCCAATATTATGTCTCAAACTTCAAATAATTTTTGTCAAATACTTATTAGCTTAATTTAAACATAATATTACTTCAAATTTCATCTTTTTCTTAAACATCACTTAGTCTCATATGTCTTTCAACTAAATTGCTGGTGCCATGTTATTTTCAATCGTGCAATTTCTTAATATTCATACAGTTTATATTGTTTTTGTAAATAGTCCTTAAACTTTTTCCAGTCCTCTTCCATTTTCTCTTCTCCCAAGTCTCGGATTCTGCCAGTCATTTCGGCCAGCTCCATATAGTCTATCAGTTGCATCTGCCATTCTTTCAATGTGGGCAAATCTTGTGTCTTCCAATATTTTGCGATGAGTATTCTTGCTGCTGTTGTTGCGTACATAAAAAAAGTTCTGTCCTTTAACACTTTCTGGCCAACAATGCCCAAGAGGAAGGCCTCTGGTTTCTTGGGAAAGGTATACTTAAATACCTTTTTTAACTCATTATAAATCATTTCCCAGAAGGCCTTCACTCTTGGACAGGTCCACCAGAGGTGAAAGAATGTTCCTTCAGTCTCCTTACATTTCCAACATTTATTATCATGCAAATGGTATATTTTTCCAAGCTTGACTGGGGTCATGTACCACCTATATATCATCTTCATAATATTTTCTTTCAAGGCATTACATGCCGTGAACTTCACACCGGTGGTCCATAACCATTCCCAGTCAGCAAACATAATGTTGTACCCAATGTCCTGAGCCCATTTTATCATGGCTGATTTAACTGTTTCATCTTGAGTGTTCCATTTTAACAGCAAGTTATACATTTTTGAAAGTACCTTAGTCTTAGATTCTAAAAATTCTGTTTCTAATTTCGATTTTTCCACCTGGAAACCTATCTTTTTGTCCAAATTAAAAACCTCCTTAATCTGAGCGTAATGTAACCAATCTCGCACTTTGTCCTTTATTTTTTCCAAACTCTGCAACCTCCAGGTATCTCCAACTTTTTCTATTATTTCCCAATACTTCGGCCATGCGGCCTCCATATTGAGTCTTTTCCAAGTCTTAGCTTCCATTGGTGATAACCACCTTGGGGTCTTATTTTCTAATAAGTCTGTGTATTTTGTCCAGACATTAAATATTGCTTTCCTGACAATATGGTTCTTGAAGGCTTTGTGAACCTTTACCTTGTCGTACCACAAATAAGCATGCCATCCAAAAGCATTATTAAACCCTTCCAGATCCAGGACATCAGTGTTCTCAATAAGTAGCCAATCTTTCATCCAGCAGAAAGCTGCAGCTTCATAATATAACCTTAAGTCCGGCAGGGCAAACCCCCCTCTTTCCTTTGCATCAGTTAATATTTTAAATTTTATTCTGGGCTTTTTGCCCTGCCAGACAAACTTAGAGATATCTCTCTGCCACTTTCCAAAACATTCCACTCTGTCCACAATCTGTAGGGTCTGAAACAAGAATAACATCTTTTGCAACACATTCATCTTAATAGCAGCAATTCGGCCCAACAAGGAAAGCTTCAATCTTGACCAAGTTTCTAAGTCCTTTTTAATTTCTGACCAACACTTTTCATAATTATCCTTGAATAAATTAAAATTTTTGGCAGTCAAGTTGACCCCTAGGTATTTCACCTTCTTGACCACATTTAAATCTGTCTCTTTCTGAAACCTTTCTGATTCCAAAGGTGTCATTTTTTTTCCATAGAATCATAGAGTTGGAAGAGACCACAAGGGCCATCGAGTCCAACCCCCTGCCAAGCAGGAAACACCATCAGAGCACTCCTGACATATGGTTGTCAAGCCTCTGCTTAAAGACCTCCAAAGTAGGAGACTCCACCACACTCCTTGGCAGCAAATTCCACTGTCAAACAGCTCTTACTGTCAGGAAGTTCTTCCTAATGTTTAGGTGGAATCTTCTTTCTTGTAGTTTGGATCCATTGCTCCGTGTCTGCTTCTCTGGAACAGCAGAAAACAACTTTTCTCCCTCCTCTATGTGACATCCTTTTATATATTTGAACATGGCTATCATATCACCCCTTAACCTCCTCTTCTCCAGGCTAAACATGCCCAGCTCCCTTAGCCGTTCCTCATAAGGCATCGTTTCCAGGCCTTTGACCATTTTGGTTGCCCTCCTCTGGACACGTTCCAGTTTGTCAGTGTCCTTCTTGAATTGTGGTGCCCAGAACTGGACACAGTACTCTAGGTGAGGTCTGACCAGAGCAGAATACAGTGGCACTATTACTTCCCTTGATCTAGATGCTATACTCCTATTGATGCAGCCCAGAATTGCATTGGCTTTTTTAGCTGCTGCGTCACACTGTTGGCTCATGTCAAGTTTATGGTCAACCAAGACTCCTAGATCCTTTTCACATGTACTGCTCTCAAGCCAGGTGTCACCCATCTTGTATTTGTGCCTCTCATTTTTTTTGCCCAAGTGCAATACTTTACATTTCTCCCTGTTAAAATTCATCTTGTTTGTTTTTGCCCAGTTCTCTAATCTGTCAAGGTCGTTTTGAAGTGTGATCCTGTCCTCTGGGGTGTTAGCCACCCCTCCCAGTTTGGTGTCATCTGCAAATTTGATCAGGATGCCCTTGAGTCCATCATCCAAGTCGTTGATAAAGATGTTGAATAAGACCGGGCCCAAGACAGAACCCTGTGGCACCCCACTAGTCACTCTTCTCCAGGATGAAGAGGAACCATTGATGAGAACCCTTTGGGTTCGGTCAGTCAGCCAGTTACAAATCCACTGAGTGGTAGCATAGTCAAGACCGCATTTTACCAGCTTCTTTACAAGAATATCATGGGGCACCTTGTCAAATGCCTTGCTGAAATCAAGGTAGGCTACATCCACTGCGTTCCCTTCATCTACCAGGCTTGTAATTCTGTCAAAAAACGAGATCAGGTTAGTCTGACATGACTTATTTTTCAGAAATCCATGCTGACTATTGGTGATCACAGCATTCCTTTCTAGGTGCTCACAGACTGTTTGCTTAATGATCTGCTCCAGAATCTTCCCTGGTATTGATGTCAGACTGACAGGGCGGTAATTATTTGGGTCCTCTCTTTTCCCCTTTTTGAAAATAGGGACAACATTTGCCCTCCTCCAGTCTGCCGGGACTTCGCCTGTTCTCCAGGAATTCTCAAAGATGACTGCCAGTGGTCATCTAGACTAGCCAAGTATTCTTGTACTATCTCCTTAGTTATTCTGGGCTGTGTTTCCTCTGCTGAATCATTTGCTCCAAATTCTTCAGGTCGGGCATTGTTTTCTTTATCGGAGAAGACTGAGGCAAAGAAGGCATTGAGGAGTTCAGCCCTTTCTGTGTCCCCTGTTTGCATTTCACCATCTTCTCCTCTGAGTGACCCCACTGTTTCTTTGTTCTTCCTTTTGCTACGAACATACCCATAAAAGCCTTTTTTGTTGCTTTTAACCTCTCTAGCAAGCCTGAGTTCATTCTGTGCTTTAGCTTTTCTGACTTTGTGTCTACACGTGCTGGCTATTTGTTTGAATTCCTCTTTGGTGGTTTCCCCCCTTTTCCATTTTTTGTACACATCCTTTTTCATTTTTTGTACACATCCTTTTCCAAAACCTTGGTTTTTTGCTTATTTAATTTAAATCCCGCCACCTGACAAAACTCATGAATCAATTCTAAAACTCTTTTCGTACTAGATTCTGGCTCCTGTAATGTTAAAACCAGGTCATCTGCAAAAGCTTTAAGTTTGTACTGTTTGACTCCGACCTGTATCCCTTCAACCAACCGGTCCCCTCTAATCATATTCAAAAGCACCTCCAGGACCGAGATAAATAACAGAGGGGAAATAGGACAACCTTGTCGTGTTCCTTTTTCAATTTTAAACTCTTCTGTCACCACATTATTAACTATCAATTTAGCCTTTTGCTCTGAATAAATTGCCTCTATTCCATTTTCAAACCCCTCCTTGTAGGACAATGTATTCAGAAGCTCTGTTGCGTGCTCTCTGTAAAACAAATGCCCTACTGGCTCAGTTAAATGAGAAGACGGATTTGAAGACTAATGCGGTCAGAACTTTTGAACAGGCAGTGGGAAACTATATGGAGCCCACCCAGGAACTAAATCAGGAGTGTGCCCTCACAGAACAGATGAGAGAAGAGGATGTTGCTGAATCTTGGGCGCCAGAGATGGAGGGAGCTGCGGCCTTGCAGGAACATGAGCTTTTGGATTTGACAAATGAACTTGGAAAAAAACAGATTTGGAAAGATAAAGTTTGGATTGGTTTGGAAATGGGGGGTTGGATTGACCCCCCTATGCAGGGATGTTTGGACTTTCCGAGTCTGGCAATGGGCCGTGAGATGTTTGGAGCTGTGGGGGCTCTCAATTTTGGAGGGATTCTGAAACATGTTCTTAAATACCACATGGAGTTGAGTCCGGACTATGGAAAAGGGGCTGATTTGTTGAAAAGGGTCAAAAACATTACCAAGCTGGAGTTCCCACGAGTGAAAGGAAAATATGAAGAAGAGCCGCGGAAGGGACATAGAAGAGACTTAAGGGCCTCGGATATAAGGTTACCAGGTTAATGCGCTAGATCAATGGGATAAAAAGGACTGACAAAACCCGGGACCAGGAGGAAGGGACGGTGGATGAAGATTGGATTGTTTTTATTTCCTTTTTTATCATTAGGATTGTTTTATAAAATTGATGAATGTTAGAAAAATGTTAAATGAAATTACTTGGCTCTAGCAAAAATATTTAAAGAATTAAGTAAGAATATTATGGTTATGAGAAGTTGGTAAAAATAAGATTTAAGTTTTAAGGTTTTCTATAAGATAAGATGAAAATAGATTAAGGTAATGTAATGACAGAATATTATGAATTATGGAAAGGATTTGCTGCGATAATTATTAATTAGGATACAAAAAAGGGCAGGAGGAGGAGGTCAAAGAAAGAAGGTAATGAAAGTTGAGAATTTGAGAATGATGGATTTATTTTTTCTTTTTCTGTTTTATCTTCTTTTGTAATTTTAATTTTTTTTCAATAAATATAATTTTTTAAAAAATGAAACTCAACATCAAAAAAACCGAAGAACATGGCCACTGGTCCCATCACCTCCTGACAAATAGAAGGGGAAGAAATGGAGGCAGTGAGACATTTTACTTTCTTGGGCTCCATGATCACTGCAGATGGTGACAGCAGTCACGAAATTAAAAGACGCCTGCTCCTTGGGAGAAAAGCAATGACAAACCTAGACAGCATCTTAGAAAGCAGAGACATCACCTTGAAGACAAAGGTCCGTATAGTTAAAGCCATGGCTTTCCCAGTAGTGATGTATGGAAGTGAGAGCTGGACCATAAAGAAGGCTGATTGCCGAAGAATTGATGCTTTTGAATTATGGTGCTGGAGGAGACTCTTGAGAGTCCCGTGGACTACAAGAAGATCAAACCTCTCCATTCTGAATGAAATCAGCCCTGAGTGCTCACTGGAAGGACAGATCGTGAAGTTGAGGCTCCAATACTTTGGCCACCTTATGAGAAGAGAAGACTCCCTGGAAAAGACCCTGATGTTGGGAAAGATGGAGGGCACAAGGAGAAGGGGACGACAGAGGGCGAGGTGGTTGGACAGTGTTCTCGAAGCTACGAACATGAGCCTGACTAAACTGCGGGAGGCAGTGGAAGACAGGAGTGGCTGGCGTGCTCTGGTCCATGGAGTCACGAAGAGTCGGACACGACTAAACAACTAAACAACAACAACATATCCATGATCACCATTTTTCCTTAAACAATCCATCAATTTGGATGGTAATTTTGGATGGTAATTTTAGCAGGTAATTTCACCATTTCAGCATATTCCACCAGTTTCATAAGCCATTCCTCCTTGGTAGGGAACTCTTTCCATTTCGGTGCATATAAAGCTCTAGCTGCTGTGGTTGCATACATACATACATAAACTAGTCAGCTTTCTTAGGACCTTTATTTATTAATTTTATATTGCACCCTTCATTGGAATTCTACAGGTTGAATTGCTGTAAAACTGAGAGCTTAGTAAGCTTTCCAACAATTTGAAGTGTTGAAAGTTTAAGTAGGATGCAATATTGGCTAATTAATCTATTCTAAATGCTTCATCAGTGGCTGTTCTGTCAATTATTTTTACTTGCCCATCTGATCTTGGTTTTGCTCTCTAAATTGGGACCTGAATGGGAGGAACCTGAGTTGGAGGAGGAGGCCTCTCGCTCTTCCTTCCTGACTGAGCATAAGATGCCTCCTCTTAAAAGGTTTGGCAGGCAGGGAATCCAACTATCTGGCATCGTCTCATTGATTCCCTCCAATGCTAAACTTCTTGCTGATTCACTAGTAATCTGGTGATCCACTCATCATCAGGGCACAATGTGTCATATCCTGGACAACACAATAAAATCCATTGTACTCCAGTCAATACTTTGCTAAGGTCAGTTGCTACTCTTTGGAACAGGGAGCAGAGCTTACAAAATACAGAAATTAAACCAGGAGACTACGGAAGAGAACTTAAATGAATTTCTCAATTTATTAATATACAAAGTTTAGGAGAACAAAATGATGTGAAGTGAGCTTATGAATGATCCAGCATACCTGTGGAAAATGGAGCACAGGTATTTGAATATCTAGAAATGATATAACTAGAAATATTGTTGAATATCAGAATTGATATGGTTAATAGCAAAGCAAACAGACCAAAAAAACCTAACTCCTATCTCCCTCTAGACTATCTTGTTGTGAGATAAATATAAGTTCCCAAAACACAAAATTATTAAAAGATAATAGTTTACAAACTACGGGCAGTACACCAGGACTCATTGTAGTCATGGGCAAAGCAAGGTAGCAAAACATTTCCTCCAATCTTCCTGTTTATGTGAACAGAACTACATAAAAGTTGGGCTAAGAAGGAACACAATCTCTGTCAGAGATGAAGAATGAGCAACATGGATCATCAGGTGTGTTTCCTTTAGGCACTTCTGGACATCAGGAACATGGACTATTTTAAGAATCAGATGTCCCCTTAATTTCTGGTTGTCAGGTGCTCCCTTGTGTTCAGATCAGGCCTCAGCACAATAATGTAGCACTTGGGAAGGAAGATGCAGCCCAGAAGCCCAGCACTGGAGGCCAACATAGAGAAGATCTGCACGGCCACCATGTACTTGCCCTTGGTGCTCAGGTAGGGGGGCACAAAAGACACCCAAACACTGCAGAAGACCAGCATGCTGAAGGTGATCAGCTTGGCTTCGTTGAAGGAGCCAGGCAGCTTCCTGGCTAGGAAAGCCACCGTGAAGCAGGTGGCAGCCAAGAAGCCCAGGTAGCCGAGGGCAACGTAAAACATGGCCACAGACCCTTCGTTGCATTGCAGGATGATCTCTTCCACTTGGGAGCGCATGTCGGACTCTGGGAATGGGGGAGAAGAGCCCAGCCAGATGGTGCAGATGAGAACTTGCCCCCCAGAACAGGAGATGACAATGGAGTTGGCCAGACTCTTGCCCAGCCATCTCCTCACCCTGTTCCCGGGCTTTGTGGCCAGGAAGGCCAGCACCACCGTGATGGTCTTTGCCAAGACAGAAGAAACAGCAACTGAGATGATGAAGCTGAAGGCCGTTTGTCGGAGAAGGCAGGTCTCTTTCCTTGGGCGCCCGATGAAGAGGAAGGAGGACAAAAAGGAAAGCAGGAGGGAGACGAGGAGGGTGTAGGAGAGGTCCCGGTTGTTGGCTTTGACTATGGGAGTTTCCTTGTATTTAATGAAGATTCCCAACACAATGCCTGCTGTTAAGGACAAGAAGAGGGCAACGGAAGCTAAAACAATTCCCAAATATTCTTCATAAGCCAGGAAGGTGATAATCTTGGGGACACATTGATCTCTGTCCTTGTTTGAATGGTGATCTTCTGAGCATTTGGTGCAATGTTCTGCATCTGAGGAAGAGGAAAAGAGTAGCTGCAGCATCACTTACATCCCTAATGATCTGTGCTCTTTTACATTTTGAAAAACTGTGTGGTGGACCTCAGGAAATAAGAATGTTAAATACTGCAAACAGTTTTCTGTTGCTTCCATGCAATGCTCATAGAAGTGAGATCAAAACAGTCCACTGATTATATTGTAATAATTTTCATATGAAGTATTGTTTATATTTTTTGTGCTTTTGCTATTAAAAATTTGCTGGTTTGCATCACTTGTCCGTTATTTTTTTATAAATATCAAAATTGTTTCCTTTTTGGTGTGACCTGCTATAAAAAATAAAAAAGGAATGTTTGTGGGAATTCCTCTCACAGCTGCCCACTTTCAACCCCAGAGATTTCGTCCTTATGGCCACTCCTTTCAACGCCCTTCCTGGATGTAATAAAGTTGATTAATCCTATGGATGTCGAGGAAGAATCCACATTCCCCAATGTCTGCAGAAATCTCACAAAAAGTGTTTGAGACTGGATTACTGCCCTGTGTTTACTCTCTCCAGGAATTCATTCCGCCTTGGAGTCACCCACCTTCCTGGGCGGAGAAGGTCCCTTCCGCACACCGAGCACAAGCATAGCAGCAAATGGGCTTTTCTTCTAGAACCACCTTGGCATATCCAAGTCGACATTTTTCTGTACACCTGGAACGAGGCACAGCCTAATCAGAAAAACAAGAAGGTGCAACAAAGAGGAACAGTTAGGAGTATTTGTGGGTATGTAATTCACTCATAGAGTGAGTTTAAAAGGATCTCTGGACTGCAGCCTTTGACCCCCTCATCAGGGTCCTTTCAACCCCCCACTGACCATTGGGGCGACCAGAATATCTTGTTCTTCATAATTCGTTCAGGACAACTGAGGTTTGCACCACAGAACTCTGTTTCTTCTTCTCCGTTTACCTGATTCCCTGCTTAAAGAATCTTCAAAGAAAATGGCAATGGAGTCTGAAATGTGATTTCCCCAAATTTCAGGATTCTGATAATCTTTCAACCGCTAAGTAATACACATTTAATATGACTTTTCCAAATATTGGTTTCCCTCACTCTGTTCTTGAGGCATGCAAGGTTTCCTCTTGTCGCTGATCTATTTCCCTAGTTATTTCTTGTTCATCTGCCATTCCTTAACATTAACCTTATATTACAATAGGGTTTGTTTGTTTTTAACTTCTCATCCTTCACCAACAGCTGTGCACTTCTTAATTCCTGCACATACAATAGTTTAACGTTTGCAACATCTACAAGTGAGCTTACTCCACAAATTAAAAAATCCACAATAAATTAGTAATTATCATTTCTAAAATAAATTACTTTCCATCCTTCTGCATGTATGAAAACCCAATAGTTCACTTTTACTAGGTATTTCCCCTTTCCCCTAGGTGTTTTCCCTTTTCTTCTTTTCTACATAGTCCTTTCTGTCGAAGATTCTGTCCAGAATTTTTAAATTCTCTGTCTGCCTTGGAAATAGATGATGTCTTTTCTAAGGACCTCTGGGCTCTATCCTTTCTGTGAGCACCCCAAATTCCCCTCCTATCTCAGCTGCTGTGGAAAGAAGGAGTGGAGGTTGCAGCTGTTATTGGACGGTCAAGACATCATTGATCAACCCGATATAGTCATTTTGCAGCAGTTGTTCAAGGAAAAACAGATTCAGGATCTCCTAGCCTCCCCTCTCTGTGATTCCCCTTACCTTGTTGAATTTCTTGGGCCACTCAATAGCTTCTGGGTTAATGGTGAACTTTAAGCCAGCAGACGTCTCTCTCCTTATATTCCCAATTTTCACAACGACATGAGACTTATTGGGAGACATCACCCAGTTCATAATATCAAAGTCTCCTGATAGCTCCCAGTTCTCATCCAAGCACAGCCTGCCTCTGGAAGTATTCAGACACCGGATTTCTCTCAAGAAAGGGTGAAGCTGGAATGACAGGGGAAAGCACCAGCACTAAGAAACCTTGAAGCCAAGATGGATATCTCAGTCCCACTCACTTCAACCTCTTCTGATTTGGGGCTGCGTGTATCTCATGTAGACTGGAATTCCTATTCAGCCATTTCTATTACTACAGACCCTGCAAGTGCTCCAATTTTCCAGGGATGTCCCTGAATTAGAGAGATTTTATTCATTTGATCCTGGAATTTCCCCCTTTTCCTTAGAATGTGCCTATGTTTATTTGAGAAATGTTGGCGGATGTGGAGTTATCCAACCTACACGCTGTCCAATCCTATATAGGGAATTTTTAAATGTTTAATATTTTAGTATGAATTCCTTTATTTTGGGAGCTGCCCAGAGTGCTGAGGCAACTGAAGATGTATAAACAGTGCTATTCTAGAAAAGAAAGTGCCGGAACTCACCATGAACACCTCCCTCTGAGAATGGCAATGGGACCCACCTGAGAGGTGTCAAAACTGAGTTCCAGCGAGTTCCCCTCTGAAAAATAGCCCTGGGTATAAGCAGTAAGATTATCATTATGGAATGCGGCGTCTCTATTTTCATCAGAGAAATGTTGGGCGGTATGCTACTATTACTAATACTAATAGTAACTATGATATTTTGCAGGTCTATCCCCAGTCAAGATCAGCATCTGTGTGGACTGCAGTTTGCAAAAAGGGGAAGGAAATACCTGCCACGGCTGTAGCCTTTGGGGTCCCCATTGCTCTCCTTCCTCCACCATCAGCCTCCTCTGGGATCTAGATGAAAGTGAAGCATGCAAGGCCTGAGCCACAGCCTGAACATTGATGTAAGTGACATAGCTGTCTAGAGACAGGGCTCTCTCATGCCCCTCTTGGCATAATGGCTCCAGTTTCTCCTCCTCTCTGCATCTTATCCTGCCTTTCACGGACAACAAATGCTTTGAATATGAACACTGAAATGCTTGATTGAAATAATACACAAGATTGGACAGCGATTTATAGTTGTCACCTTTGCTGCTCCTTATTCCGGTCTGAATTGCAAAGGACAGAGAACCATGGAGGTGCTGGAACATATCTGGAGGGAGGTAATAGCCAGTTCTGATTTCTAGCAAAGCTGTTGTGATCCAGACTTTTGCCCCTATTTCCTTCTCATATACCATGTTTATTGCCAGGAGTAGAATGATGCTCATTGAATTGGTTACATAGTAAAAAATTACCCCAACTTGTCTCCATAGGAAAAAAGGTTCCCCAGGCCTAATAAATTGATTTAGATCATTTTCTGGTACAATTTTTGATAAAGCAATGCAGATCCCTTTGCTGAGCATCAGAGGTTTCACAGCGCTCTGAAATCTTTCTCCACTGTCATTGTCTGGAGTGAAGAGGCCAATCCACGTCCATCCAAAATACAGGAGCAATTCAACAATCCCCTGGTATTGACTTTCCTCTTTGGGAGTCATCCGGTAGACAAAAGGGAACAGGGTTTTACCTTCGAGAACCTGGGCAGTGAAGCCATAACTGATCTAGCAAGGAAAGCAAAAGATCACCAATTTATTTTACTTTCAGCATAACAGGCATTTAATCACATGAAATGACTGATATCTAAATCTCTGCTGGCTGAGGCTGATGGGAGTTGTAGTCTGAAACATCTGGAGGTGTCAAGTTGGTGAAGGCTCAGATTTGAAAAAGGGATGTTGGATCCATAGCTCAGGATTTTAAAAATATCCCCACTTGACCCCTCCAAAGAGAAAATAGAATTTTACGCAGCTGAAATCCTCTGTGCTTCCATGCTCTCCCACTA
Source organism: Podarcis bocagei (assembly GCF_964188305.1). Lineage (NCBI taxonomy): Eukaryota > Metazoa > Chordata > Lepidosauria > Squamata > Lacertidae > Podarcis > Podarcis bocagei. The sequence goes on along the minus strand of NC_138144.1, from coordinate 7,194,398 downwards.
CTTACCTGTGGGATTTTGTAGATGCCTGACAAGGCTGAAATCACTCTTGAGATGAAAGTGTTGCTTCTTTCAAGAACAGCCAGCAGGTGATTCTGTTCTCCACAGTGATAATTGGGAATATTGCATCCACTGCCTGCAAGCAGCTCTAGCATGGCGTCCGAAGTCATCCTTGCATCGCAATAGTTCTCATAGATGTTGTAGCCCAGGGTGATGTTGGGTAAGAGCCTGAGATCCTGGTTGATCTCTTGAATGGTGAACAGGAAAGACAACATGTACCAGTAGATTCTAGGTGTGTCTCTGCAATAAATGAATCCTTTAAAAAGAGTGAAACTGGCATTCATATTAATGGGGGTGGGGACATTATATGATCCAAAAAGATTAGTATGTATTGATTAATCCTATTGCATTAATATCAAACCATTTACAGTCTAGTATAGAATAAAAATTAGGAGATCTCTGCTCCATGACAGGAGCTTTGATGCAAACAGCACACAGAGCTGTTCAACAGTGGAACAGACTCCCTCCGAAGGTGACCATGTGTCATGGATGCTTCAGGTGAGATTCTTCCGGGTCCCTTCCATCTCTACAGCTCTATGATTCTTTCCTACTATGGTTTTATGAGTAAGAAATGAAGGCGCCCCTCAAAATGTGCGCTATACTGGGAAGTTGCTGCAAAGGCTGCTTTTCCTGCATTGGTCTTTGACTTCTTCCAAGGGGCTAGACTATAGGTAGATAAGAAACATTTTTATTGAAGGAGGGGAAGCACCAAATACCTCAGTCCTCTTTTACTTAGAAATGAGGCCTGGTGGCTTTCAGGTTTGAGTGCGTGGTAAAACCTATAATTTTGCCCATGTTTGGATCAGTGACTCCACCAATGAGGACACACCCTGGTCTGTATTATTTTATATAATCATTTTATTTGAAACATATCAGTCCTGCTCTTCTCCCATAAAAATCCACCCATTTTCAAGAGAGATTTTTTCATTCTGAGATGTAGGTGTCCTGTTGTGTTGTATAAAGAGAACTGTGATCCAAATAGAATAAACATAAAATAAGTAATCTCAGTTGCTTGGAAATTGCTTGAGTTTCATGCCACCCTCTGGGTTAGGAAACAGGTACCTACTGTGTCAACCATTGCAATAGTTAGAAATGAGACCAGTTTTGTGTGTGTGTGAAGAAAAGGAATAATTCCTTTTCACATTTTAGACTCCACTAATGAGGAAGTCTCCTGACTCATATTATTTTATTTATCACTTCAGTTAAAGCACATATTTCCTGCTCTCCAGCCACCAAACGTTAATCTGTAGGATTTAAAAAATCCATTTTTAAAACTATAGCATTCTTTAACAATGCTATAGTTTGTTGATGGTGATTTATAATATTATATCAGTATAAGGATATAATAGAAGAATGCAAGAATGCCATTGAATGTGGTCAAGGTTCAAAATTTTGCACTGAATTTCCCCACCTGCAGGAAGACATGAAACTCATGGCATCCTGCAGGTGGGGAAATTCAGTGCATTCATAGGTAGGAGAGTGTTTCACTAAGGAAGACCCAGGGAACAAGGAAATGGGAGAGGTTTGGGTGGAATCTTTTAGTGGACCCTCAGCTCCCATCAGCCCAGCCAGCAAGACCAATGGTCAGGGCAGGGTAGACCTGCAACATGAGGACAGCCTTGGCTCCCCAGCCCAGATCAAGGCGCTCTTTTCTTGATAAATAGGAACCATTACAAGGACTGGAGGACCATGAAACCTATACACGTATGATTTTACATACCCCTCATTCCTGGCCAAGGGTGTCTGAGAAAAGACATATGGAGTTTCCTTATATAAGCTTTTTGGAGAGATGATCCCACTGATGAGAAAGTCTCCAGGCCGGTAGTAATTGCGAGCATCCGTTTCATCCCTGACCAGATTCAAGGGGCATTTCGCCTTGTGGTTCCCGCAGCCTCCAAAGGGCATCATGAGCAGCAGAAGCTGCAACAGAAGGAGCAGGGATCTCATTCTGGCCCTGCCTCCTCCCCTAATCTTGTGATTGGCTCCCAAGGAGGCCAAGCAGAAGAACCCAAAGACTCTTGCAAGACCAACCTGGGTGGGCTTTACCAATCTGGGTGGTTTTCAACTCTACCTTCAGAGCTAGGAAGCCCAAGGCAGGCACACCCCTCTTTCGCCAGCTCTGCATCTTGTCTCAGTCTGTCTCCAACACAGGAAATATTCCCTGCACCAACTTTTTCTTTCCCAGACACAGCGCAATTAATATTGTCATGTGCCTTTCCGAGGCTCATGCAATCTCCCGAAATATCTCCTGAGCTTTCAGAAGATGAGATGACTATAATTTTGATTATTCCAAGTGGAATAAGTTTCATCACAAAAACTTTCTGGAGTCTTGAATGGCTCAAGCGGCAGGTGCAGAACTGGAGAAAAACATGCTTGATTCTAGCCGATCCCTTCTGATGAAACTGGTGTAATATGATGAAATGTATAAACTCAGAGGACAAAATGATGGATTGTATTTTTACGATCTTTATTTACTCATTAAGAAATACACAAATCAAGCATATTGTTCTGTAATGAAATAAACACTTTACACAAAAAGAAAATAGAAATTAGAAAAAGGGGAAAAAGAAGAGAAAGAATATCGAGAAATAGAAAAAATAGAAAAAAAGTTGAATGAAGAATCTTACCAAAGACATACAGTTTTTTAAGAACTACAAACCATCAGCGACCTTATTCTCTTAACTCTGTGGAATTTAATCTATGCTCCACCAAGAGTAATCATGGGAAACATATTTCATCATGTAATTTTTGACAACATCTCATTCTTTTTTTATTTTATTTCCCGAATGATTTCTTATTGATTCTGTTAGTTTCACTAATTCCAGATATTCTCATAGCTTTAAATGCCATTCTTGTTTTGTCGCTATTACATTACTCTTCCAATATTTTGCTACAAGAATCCAGGCAGCCATAGTAACATAAAGAAAATACTCTCTTATTAGCCTATGGGATGTTTGTTGTGAAAATACCCAATAAAAATAATTGTTTTTTTAGGAAATGTGTATTTTAACATTTTCTTCTATTCGTCATATATCGTGTCCCAAAATACTTTAATTTTTGGACACGTCCACCACATGTGGAAAAGGTTTCCATTTTCATGCTGGCACCTCCAACATTTACTGCTTTTTTTATTAATCTTTGCTAATTTTGATGGAGTCAAATGCCACCTGTATACCATCTTCATAAAATTTTCTTTAATCAGGTAGCATGCTGTGAATTTCATATCATTTTCCCACAGGCTTTCCAATTTCTCCAATTCTGTAGGGTAGCCGAAATCCTGGGCCCATTTACCATTACATCTTTAACTTGTCCGTCTTTTAAATTCCAATCCAATAATAACCTGTACATTTTAGAGAGGTTTTTTAGTAGAAGTTCACTTTCGAAATCTGATAATTTAGTGTTAAATCCATTCCTATTTTTATCTGCCTTAAAAAATTTGTTTAGTTGATGGTATTGTAGCCAGGTCATACTCGTTTGCTTAAGTATATAATCTTTTTTCAGTTACAGATAGGTAGCCGTGTTGGTCTGCCATAGTCAAAACAAAAAAATTCCTTCCAGTAGCACCTTAAAGACCAACTAAGTTAGTTCTTGGTATGAGCTTTCGTGTGCATGCACACTTCTTCTATCTGAAGAAGTGTGCATGCACACGAAAGCTCATACCAAGAACTAACTTAGTTGGTCTTTAAGGTGCTACTGGAAGGAATTTTTTTGTTTAATCTTTTTTCAGTTTAAGTTGATTACAGTGGAACATCGGGTTACATACGCTTCAGGTTATAGACTCCGCTAACCCAGAAATAGTACCTCAGGTTAAGAACTTTGTTTCAGGATGAGAACAGAAATCGGGGGGCAGCAGTGGGAGGCCCCATTAGCTAAAGTGGTGTCTCAGGTTAAGAACAGTTTCAGGTTAAGAATGGACCTCCAGAACGAATTAAGTACGTAACCAGAGGTACCACTGTATTTTCTTCTTCCAGTAATTCTTTATATGTTTGCCAGTTAGATTCCATATTTTCCTTTTGACTGCCATTGCCTCCATTGGTGAGAGTCACCAGGGGGTTTTGGACTCCAACAAATTTTTATTTCTTTCCCAAACCTCATAAATTGCTTTCCTAATAATGTGATTAAGGGATCCTTTGTGTATTCTAACCTTATTCTAACCTAAATAGCCGTGCCAGCTGACTATGTTGTCCCATCCTTCAATATCTAATAATTTAGCATTCTTTAGAGTTATCCAATCTTTGATCCAAACTAGGTATGATGCTTCATAGTATAATCTAAGATCAGGAAGCGCAAAACCTCCCCTATCCTGTTAACAATTTAAATTTAATCCTAGGCTTCTTACCTTCCAGATAAACCTAGCTAGATCTTTTTTGCCAATCTTTGAAGCAGTTGAGCCCACTTATAATTGGGACGGATTGAAACAAAAACAACATCTTTGATAGCATGACCATTTTGATTGTAGAGATCCTTCCCCATAATGACAATTTTAATTTTCTCCAAACTTCTAGTTCTTCTTTTATCTCTTTCCAGACTCTTACATAATTATCCTTATAGAGATTTATATTTTTCATTGTAATCCAAATTCCTAAATATTTGGCTTTATTTGTTATTTTTAACCCCGTCCTCTCTTCTAACTCTACCTTCTCCTTTTCTTCCAAATTTTTCACTAGTAATTTTGTTTTTTCCTTATTTAATTTAAAGCCTGATAGCTGTGCAAATTCATTCATTTTAGATAATGTTTCTAATATGCTTTTTAGTGGATTTTCTGTTGTAATTATCAGATCATCAGCAAAGGCCTTCACTTTATATACTCTTTCCCCCAATTTTATTCCTTCTATTTTTGGATCATCCCTTATTGCTTTTAGATGTATTTCTAGGACTGTGATAAATAACAGTGGCGATAATGGGCAACCTTGTCGTGCCCTTTGAGATGTTAAAGGATTCTGATACTTTGTTATTTATAATCAACCTTGCTTTTTGTGTTTTATATATTGCTTGAATTCCACAACTCATTTTTCCTCCTAGATTCATTTTCTCTATAGTTTTTTGCACAGATTTCCAAGATACACTATCAAAGGCCTTTTTGGCATCCACTAGCGTCAGAACTGCCTTTTTATCCGGCCGGATAACCTGAAGCATATGTAATCTGAAGCGTATGTAACCCAAGGTACCACTGTAATCAACTTAAACTGAAAAAAGGTGATATACTTAAGCAAACGGGTATGACCTGGCTACAATACCATCAACTAGACAAAAATTTTAAAATTTTTAAGGCAGATAAAAATAGGAATGGATTTGACGATAAATTATCAGATTTTGAAAGTGAACTTCTACTAAATAGTAAAAAAAACCTCTCTAAAATGTACAGGTTATTATTGGATTGGAATCTAAAAGACGAACAAGTTAAAGATGTGATGGTAAATGGGCCCAGGATTTCGGCTAACCTACAGAATTGGAGAAATGGGAAAGCCTGTGGAAAAATGATATGAAATTCACAGCATGCTACCTGATTAAAGAAAATTTTATGAAGATGGTATACAGGTGGTATTTGATTCCATCAAAATTAGCAAAGATTAATAACAAAAAGCCGTAAATGTTAGAGGTGCCAGCATGAAAATGGAAACCTTTTCCACATGTGGTGGACATGTCCAAAAATCTAAGTATTTTGGGACACGATATATGACGAATAGAAGAAAATGTTAAAATACACATTTCCTTAAAAAACAGAATTTTTTGGGGGGGTATTTTCACAACAAACATCCCATAGGCCTGTTTTTCTTTATGCTACTACAGCTGCCTGGATTCTTGTAGCAAAATATTGGAAGAGTAATGTAATACCGACAAATGGCATTTAAAGCTATGTGAATATCTGGAATTAGCAAAACTAAGAGAATAAGAAATCATTCAGGAAAAAGAATGGGATGTTTTTTAAAAGTTGAAATGTATTTCCCATGATTACTCTTGGTGGAGCATAGACTAAATTCCACAGAGTTAAGAGAATGGTCTTTTGTACAATGAGAACAGACACAGAAATTTTAAGAAATGAGGAATTAGGAACCGTATAGAGGTAGAAGGAAGTTATTAACAAATCAGGGAATAAAACCAGAGATTAGACATAAATAAGAAAAGTAAGAGTAGCGAGGAGAAATTGATAAGGTGAAGATTAAAAGGACTTCTTGATGGAAATATATGTTTATACAAATGTCGCTGATGGTTTGTATCTCTTAAAAAACTGTATGTCTTTGATAAGATTCTTCCTTTAACTTTCTATTTTTTCTATTTCTCGATATTCTTTCTCTTCTTTCCCCCCTTTCTTTTCTATTTTCTATTTTCTCTTTGTGTAAAGTGTTTCTTTCATTACAGAACAATATGTTTGATTTGTGTATTTCTTAATGTGTAGATAAAGATTGTAAAAAAACAATCCATCATTTTGTCCTCTGAGTTTAGACATTTCATCATATTCCATCAGTTTCATCAGAAGGGATCGGCTAGAATCAAGCCTGTTTTTCTCCAGCTCTGCACCTGCCGCTTGAGCCATTCAGGACTCCAGAAAGTTTTTGTGATGAAACTTATTCCACTTGGAATAATCAAAATTATAGTCATCTCATCTTCTGAAAGCTCAGGAGATATTTCGGGAGATTGCATGAGCCTCGGAAAGCAACATGACAATATTAATTGCGCTGTGTCTGGGAAAGAAAAAGTTGGTGCCGAGAATATTTCCTGTGTTGGAGACAGACTGAGTCAAGATGCAGAGCTGGCGACAGAGGGGTGTGCCTGCCTTGTGCTTCCTAGCTCCGAAGGTAGAGTTGAAAACCATCCAGATTGGGAAAGCCCACCCAGGTTGGTCTTGCAAGAATCTTTGGGTTCTTCTCTTTTGTCTCCTTGGCAGATAAGAGGAGGAGGAGGCAGAGCCAGAATGAGATCCCTGCTCCTTCTGTTGCTGCTTCCGCTGCTCATGATGCCCTTTGGAGTCTGCGGGAACCACAGGGCGAAATGCCCCTTGAATCTGGTCAGGGATCAAACGGATGCTCGCAATTACTACCGGCCTGGAGACTTTCTCATGAGTGGGATCATCTCTCCAAAACGCTTTTATGAGGAAACTCCATATGTCTTTTCTCAGACACCCTTCGCCAGCACTGAAGAGTATGTACTTCACAGTTTCACGGTCCTCCAGTCCTTCTAGTGGTTCCTATTTATCAAGGAAAAAGCGCCTTTCTCAGGGCTAGGGAGCCAAGGCTGTCCTCATGTTGCAGGTCTACCCTGCCCTGACCATTGGTCTTGCTGGCTGGGCTGATGGGAGCTGGGGGTCCACTAAAAGATTCCACCCAAACCTCTCCCATTTCCTTGTTCCCTGGGTCTCCCTTAGTGAAACACTCTCCTACCTATGGATGCACTGAATTTCCCCACCTGCAGGATGCCATGAAACTCAGGCAATTCAACCTTGGAGCTCTGGAAATTGCCTGAGTTTCATGGCTTCCTGCAGGTGGGGAAATTCAGTGCAAACTTTTGAACCCTGACCAGATTTATTGGCATTCTTGCATTTTTCTATTATATCCTTATACTGATATAATATTATAAATGACCATCAACAAACTGTCGTTAAAGAATGCTATAGTTTTAAAAATGGATTTTTTAAATCCTACAGATTAACGTTTGGTGGATGGAGAGCAGGAAATATGTGCTTTAATTAAAATGATAAATAAAATAATATGAGTCAGGAGACTTCCTTGTTAGTGGAGTCTAAAATGTGAAAAGGAATTATTCCTTTTCTTCTCTCTCTCTCTCTCTCTCTCTCTCTCTCACACACACACACACACACACACACAACTGGTCTCATTTCTAACTAGAGATCTCCAAATTTTTATTCTATACTAGGCTGTAAATGGTTTGATATTAATGCAATAGGATTAATCAATACATACTAATCTTTTTGGATCATATAATGTCCTCACCCCAATTCGTATGAATGCCAGTTTCACTCTTTTTAAAGTATTCATTTATTGCAGGGACGGAACTAGGATCTACGGGTACATGTTGTCTTTCCCGCTCACCATCCTAGAGATCAACCAGGATCTCAGGCTCTTACCCAACATCACCCTGGGCTACAACCTCTATGAGAACCATTTCGATGCAAGGATGACTTCGGACGCCATGCTAGAGCTGCTTGCAGGCAGTGGATGCAATATTCCCAATTATCACTGTGGAGAACAGAATCCCCTGCTGGCTGTTCTTGAAAGAAGCAACACTTTCATCTCAAGAGTGATTTCAGCCTTGTCAGGCATCTACAAAATCCCACAGGTAAGTAGTGGGAGAGCATGGAGGGAAAGAGAATTTCAACTGCATAAAATTCTATTTTCTCTTTGGAGGGGTCAAGTGGGGATATTTTTCAAAATGGGAAAATCTTGAGCTATGGATTCAACATCCCTCATTCAAAACTGAGCATTCACCAACTTGACGCCTTCAGATGTTTCAGACTACATCTCCCATCATCCTCAGCCAGCAGAGATTTAGATATCAGTCATTTCATGTGATTAAATACCCGTTATGCTGAAAGTAAAATAAATTGGTGATCTTTTGCTTTCCTTGCTAGATCAGTTATGGCTTCACTGTCCAGGTTCTCGAAGGTAAAACCCTGTTCCCTTTTGTCTACCGGATGACTCCCAAAGAGGAAAGTCAGTACCAGGGGATTGTTGAATTGCTCCTGTATTTTGGATGGACGTGGATTGGCCTCTTCACTCCAGACAATGACAGTGGAGAAAGATTTGTGAGCGCTGTGAAACCTCTGCTGCTTAGCAAAGGGATCTGCATTGCTTTAACAAAAAAAGTACCAGAAAATGATCTAAAACAATTTATCCGGCCCGGGGAACCTTTTTTCCTATGGAGACAAGTTGGGGTATTTTTTTACTATGCAACCAATTCAATGAGCATCATTCTACTCCTGGCAATAAACACGGCATATGAGAAGGAAATAGGGGCAAAAGTCTGGATCACAACAGCTTTGCTAGAAATTAGAACTGACTTTAAGATACCTCCAAATATATTCCAGTGCCTCCATGGTTCTCTGTCCTTTGCAATTCAGACCAGAATAAGGAGCAGCAAAGGTGACAACTATAAATCGCCGTCCAATCTTGTGGATTCTTTGGATGAAGGATTTCAGTGTTCATATTCAAAGCATTTGTTGTCCGTGAAAGGCAGGATAAGATGCAGAGAGGAGGAGAAACTGGAGTCGTTACCCCAAGAGGAGCGTGAGAGAGTCCTGTCTTTTGACAGCTATGGCACTTACATCAATGTTCAGGCTGTGGCTCAGGCTTTGCATGCTTCGCTTTCATCTAGATCCCAGAGGAGGCTGATGGTGGAGGAAGGAGAGCAATGGGGACCCCAAAGGCTACAGCCGTGGCAGGTATTTCCTTCCCCTTTTTGCAAACTGCAGTCCACACAGATGCTGATCTTGACGGGGATAGACCTATAAAATATCAGAGTTAGTATTAGTAATAGTAGCAGACCGCCCAACATATCTCTGATGAAAATAGAACCATCCCATTCCATAATGATAATCTTACTGTTTATAGCCAGGGCTACTTTCAGAGGGAACTCACTGGAACTCAGTTCTGGCACCTCTCAGGTGGGTGCCATTGCCATTCTCAGAGTGCGGTGTTCATGGTGAGTTCCGGCACCTTCTTTTCTAGAATAGCACTGTTTATACATCTTCTTCAGTTGCCTCAGCACTCTGAGCAGCTCCCAAAATAAAGAAATTCATACTAAAATATTGAACATTTAAAAATTCCCTATATAGGATTGGACAGCTTGTGGGTTGGGTAACTCCACATCCGCCAACATTTCTCCAGTGTACATAGGGACATTCTAAGGAAAAGTGGGAAATTCTGGGATCAAATGAAAAACTGTCTCTAATCCAGGGATGTCCCTGGAAAATTGGGGCACTTGCAGGCTCTGTAGTAATAGAAATGGCTGAATAGGAATTCCAGTCTACATGAGATACACGCAGGCCCCAAATCATAAGAGGTCGAAGTGAGTAGGACTGAGATATCCATCTTGGCTTCAAGCTTTCTCAGTGCTGGTGCTTTCCCCTGTCATTCCAGCTTCACCCTTTCATAAGAGACATCCGGTGTCTGAATACTTCCAGAGGCAGACTGTGCTTGGATGAGAACTGGGAGCTACCAGCGGACTTTGATATTATGAACTGGGTGATGTTTCCCAATAAGTCTCGTGACCTTGTGAAAATTGGGAATATAAGGAGAGAGATGTCTGCTGGCATAAAGTTCACCATTAACCCAGAAGCCATTCAGTGGAACAAGAAATTCAATAAGGTAGGGCAAATCACAGAGGGAGAAGGCTAGGAGATGCTTATTATGTTTTTCCTTAAACAACCGCTGAAAAATGACCATATCAGGTTGACCAATGGTGTCTTGACCGTCAATAGCAGCTGCAACGGCCACTCCTTCTTTCCACAGCAGTTTAGATAGGAGGGGAATTTGGGGTGCTCAAAGAAAGGATAGAGCCCAGAGGTACTCAGAGAAGACACCATCTATTTCTGAGCCAGACTGAGAATTTAAGAATTCTGGACAGAATCTTTAACCGAATGGACTACATAGATAAGAAGAAAAGGGAAAGCCCCTAGTAAAAGTGAACTATTGGGCTTTCATACAAGCAGAAGGATGGAAAGTAATTTATTTTACAAATGATAATTACTGATTTATTGTGGATTTTTTAATTTGTGGAGTAAGCTCACTTGTAGATGTTGCAAATGCTAAACTATTGTATGTGCAGGAATTGAGAAGTGCACAGCTGTTGGTGAAGGAGGAGAAGTTAAAAAATATTGTAATGTAAGGTTAATGTTAAGAAATGACATTTAAACTAAAAATAACTAGGGAAATAGATCAGCAACAAGAGGAAACCTTGCTTGCCTCAAGAAGAGAGTGGGGGAAACCAATATTTGGAAAAGTCATATTAAATTTGTCTTTATTAGTGGTTGAGAGATTATCAGAATCCTGAACTTTGGGGAAATCACATTTCAGACTCCATTGCCATTTTCTTTGAAGATTTATTAAGCAGGGAAGCAGGTAAACGGAGAAGAGGAGACAGAGTTCTGTGGCGCAAACCTCAGTTGTCCTGAACTAATTATGAAGAACAAGATATTCTGGTCGCCCCAATGGTCAGTGGGGGGTTGAAAGGACCCTGATGAGGGGTCAAAGGCTGTAGTCCAGAGATCCGTTTAAATTCACTCTATGTGTGAATTAAGGTAAAGGTAACGGGACACCTGACCATTAGGTCCAGTCGTGGCCGACTCTGGGGTTGCGGTGCTCATCTCGATTTATTGGCCGAGGGAGCCGGCGTACAGCTTCCGGGTCAGGAGGGCAGCATGACTAAGCCGCTTCTAGCGAAACAGAGCAGTGCCCGGAATCTCTGTTTACCTTCCCGCCGGAGCGGAACCTATTTATCTACTTGCACTTTTGACGTGCTTTTGAACTGCTAGGTTGGCCAGAGCAGGGACTGAGCAACGGGAGCTCACCCCGTCGTGGGGATTCAAACCGCCTACGTTCTGATCGGCAAGCCCTACGATCTGTGGTTTTACCCAGAGTGCCACCAGCGTCCCTATGAGTGAATTACATACCCACAAATACTCCTAACTGTTTCTCTTTCTTGCACCTTCTTGTCTTTCTGGTTAGGCTGTGCCTCATTCCAGGTGTACAGAAAGATGTCGACCTGGATATGCCAAGTTGGTTCTAGAAGGAAAGCCCATTTGCTGCTATGCTTGTGCTCGGTGTGCGGAAGGGACCTTCTCCGCCCAGGAAGGTGGGTGACGCCAAGGGGGAAGGTATTTCTGGAGAGAGTAAACACAGGGCAGTAATCCAGTCTCAAACACTTTTTGTGAGATTTCTGCAGACATTGGGGAATGTGGCTCCTTCCTCAATTTCTTTAGGATTAATCGCCTTCATTACATCCTGGAAGAGAGTTGAAAGGAATGATCATAAGAAAGAAATCTCTAGGATTTCTTCAAAACATAATAGAGTTCTTCAAAACGTAATAGAGCATAGATCATTAGGGATGCAAGTGATGCTGCAGCTACTCTTTTTCTCTTCCCCAGATGCAGAACATTGCACCAAATGCTCAGAAGATCACCATTCAAACAAGGACAGAGATAAATGTGTCCCCAAGATTATCACCTTCCTGACTTATGGAGAACATTTAGGAATGTTTTTAGCTTCCGTTGCCCTCTTCTTATCTATAACAGCAGGCACTGTGTTGGGAATCTTCATGAAATACAAGGAAACTCCCATAGTCAAAGCCAACAACCGGGACCTCTCCTACACCCTCCTCGTCTCTCTCCTGCTTTCCTTTTTGTCCTCCCTCCTCTTCATCGGGCGCCCAAGGAAAGAGACCTGCCTTCTCCGACAAACGGCCTTCAGCATCATCTTCTCAGGTGCTGTTTCTTCTGTCTTGGCAAAGACCATCACGGTGGTGCTGGCCTTCCTGGCCACAAAGCCCGGGAACAGGGTGAGGAGATGGCTGGGCAAGAGTCTGGCCAACTCCATTGTCATCTCCTCTTCTGGGGGGCAAGTTCTCATCTGCACCATCTGGATGGGCTTTTCTCCCCCATTCCCAGAGTCCGACATGCGCTCCCAGGTGGAAGAGATCATCCTGCAATGCAACGAAGGGTCTGTGGCCATGTTTTACGTTGCCCTCGGCTACCTGGGCTTCTTGGCTGCCACCTGCTTCACGGTGGCTTTCCTAGCCAGGAAGCTGCCTGGCTCCTTCAACGAAGCCAAGCTGATCACCTTCAGCATGCTGGTCTTCTGCAGTGTTTGGGTGTCTTTTGTGCCCACCTACCTGAGCACCAAGGGCAAGTACATGGTGGCCGTGCAGATCTTCTCTATGTTGGCCTCCAGTTCTGGGCTTCTGGGCTGCATCTTCCTTCCCAAGTGCTACATTATTGTACTGAGGCCTGACCTGAACACAAAGGAGCACCTGACAACAAGGAATTAAGGGGACATCTGATTCTTAAAGCATTCCATGTTCCTGATGTCCAGAAGTGCATAAAGGAAACACACCTGCTCATCCATGTTGCTCATTCTTCATCTGTGAAAGAGATTGTGTTCCTTCTTAGCCCAACATTTATGTAGTTCTGTTCACATAAACAGGAAAATGGGAGGAAATGTTTTGCTACCTTGCTTTGCCAAGGATTACAATGAGTCCTGGTGTACTGCCCATAGTTTGTAAACTATTATCTTTTAATAATTTTGTGTTTGGGGAACTTATATTTCTCTCACAACAAGATAGTCTAGAGGGAGATAGGAGTTAGGTTTTTTTGGTCTGTTTGCTTTGCTATTAACCATATCAATTCTGATATTCAACAATACTTTCTAGTTATGTCATTTCTAGATATTCAAATACCTGTGCTCCATTTTCTACAGGTATGCTGTATCATTCATAAGCTCACTTCACATCATTTTGTTCTCCTAAACTTTGTATATTAATGAATTGTGAAATTCATTTAAGTTCTCTTCTGTCGTTTGTTGGTTTAATTTCTGTATTGTGTAAGCTCTGCTCCCTGTTCCAAGGAGTAGCAACTGACCTTAGCCAAGCCTTGACTGGAGTACAGTGGATTTTATTGCGTTGTCTAGGATATGACACATTGTGCACTGATGTTGAGTGGATCACCAGATTACGAGTGAGCCAGCAACAAGTTTAGCATTGGAGGGAATCAATGAGACGATGCCAGATAGTTGGATTCCCTGCCTGCCAAACCTTTTCAGAGGAGGCATCTTATGCTCAGTCAGGAAGGAAGAGCGAGAGGCCTCCTCCTCCAACTCAGGTTCCTCCCATTCAGGTCCTCCTACTCCTACTCAGGTTCCTCCCATTCAGGTCCTCCTCCTCCTACTCAGGTTCCTCCCATTCAGGTCCTCCTCCTCCAACTCTGGTTCCTCCCATTCAGGTCCTCCTCCTCCAACTCTGGTTCCTCCCATTCAGGTCCTCCTCCTCCAACTCTGGTTTCTCCCATTCAGGTCCTCCTCCTCCAACTCAGGTTCCTCCCATTCAGGTCCTCCTACTCCTACTCAGGTTCCTCCCATTCAGGTCCTCCTCCTCCTACTCAGGTTCCTCCCATTCAGGTCCTCCTCCTCCTACTCAGGTTCCTCCCATTCAGGTCCTCCTCCTCCAACTCAGGTTCCTCCCATTCAGGTCCTCCTCCTCCAACTCTGGTTCCTCCCATTCAGGTCCTCCTCCTCCAACTCTGGTTCCTCCCATTCAGGTCCTCCTCCTCCAACTCTGGTTCCTCCCATTCAGGTCCTCCTCCTTCAACTCAGGTTCCTCCCATTCAGGCCCCATTTATAGAGCAAAACCAAGATCAGATGGGCAAGTGAAAATAATTGACAGAACAGCCATTGATGAAGCATTTAGATTCATTAGCTAAGATTGCATCCTACTTAGACTTTCATCTCTCCGGACTAGTGGAAAGCTTGTGGTTCGAGGACCCAATCCCCCCCAAAGTGGAATGAATGCACAAGGACACGTGATATAAGGTTAATGGGCAAGAAAAGGCCACAACTTTATTGGTTACAGCAAGTGAAAAGGTATTGGCTTAGGCATTGGATTACGCCAGCTGACTCCACCCCCTCAGAGAGGGGTGAGTCTGAAACAAGGGGGGTTTATTCACCAGTAGGTGGAGCCTGTTGATGCTAATCCAACTATAGGCTCTCCCCCAATGTCACCGAGGGTCGTGCCATGGCCTCCTGCCAAGCAGGCATCGGACAGAATACATGACCGCCAGATTCCTTTAACGGAATACCCAAAAATTGAAGGCATAGGCGATGGCCACACCTAGCCCTTCGACACACCACAACACATTATTCCAATGCCTAACCTACCCACCAATACCACGAAGGTTGTGACGATTGCTACGAGGTAGGCGAAAAAACCAAAAAGCCTAATGCCAAATGGAAAAATTCCTACCAGGCCCCCCGGACAACCAGGGCGACCAACCTAAGGTCCATAGCAAGGCCAAGGAAAACGAAGACCCTGAGCTCAAAGGGAGTGGAGGGTGGGTGAATCGCGCCGGGACGGCGAAGAGTGAGGCCGAGGAGGGGCTGGTGCCACAGCATTTAGGCTGCTGTACACACCCCCTCAGAGGCACCTGGTTGGGTGCCTGCCGATGGGCGTGGGCGCCAGCCAGGTGAGTGGGAGGCAGGGGGCTAACGCCCCCCGCTAGAGGCGGAGCTCAGGCTCCCGCCCACAACCACTCCCCTCTCTTCCAGGAAGAGAGTCTTTACTAAACACTTATTCTTATAGCAATTCAACCTGTAGCAATCCAATGAAGGCTCCTATATAAATTTAATAATTAAGGTCCCAAGAAAGCTGACTGGGTTATTTATGTGTGCAACCACAGCAGCTAGAACTTTATATGCACAGAAGTGGAAAGAGGGAGGATTGGCTTATGAAACTGGGGGAATATGCTGAAATGGTGAAATTACCTGCTAAACTAAGAGGACATGAGGATGAATCTTTTCAGGAAGAATGGAGACCATTGATATTTGTCAAACTATCATCCATACATGAAGTCAAAGGCAGGATTTGAAATATAAGCAGCGGATGACTGAAATACGACATTGGGGCTTTGATAATAAAAACATGTTTTTTAAAACATCTGATAAAAAGAAGTAATAAAAACAAACATAGAGAGGGGGGGTGGGGAATCAAGAAGAAATTGTGTGGGGTTTTTTGTTTTTTTTTTTTTGTTTTAAACTGTATCCGAAGACAAGTGATTGGAATATCTGTGTAGACATAATAATTATAATTTTTTTAATAATGTAGTAAAGAAAGCATTCACCCAGATCCTTAGGAAGTTGAGGTAATTTGATTCTGTTTTATAATTTTAACTTTAGGAAGGCCTCCTCCTCCAACTCAGGTTCCTCCCATTCAGGTCCCCATTTATAGAGCAAAACCAAGATCAGATGGGCAAGTGAAAATAATTGACAGAACAGCCACTGATGAAGCATTTAGAATAGGTTAATAAGCCAAGATTGCACCCTACTTAAACTTTCAACACTTCAAATTGGTGGAAAGCTTACTAAGTTCTCAGTCTTATAGCAATTCAACCTGTAGAATTCCAATGAAGGGTGCAATATAAAATTAATAAATAAAGGTCCTAAGAAAGCTGACTAGTTTATGTATGTGTGCAACCACAGCAGCTAGAGCTTTATATGCACAGAAATGAAAAAGCTCCCCACCAAGGAGGAATGGTTTATGAAATTGGGGAATATGCTGAAATGCTGAAATTACCTGCTAAAATTACCATCCAAAATTACCATCCAAATTGATGGATTGTTTAAGGAAGAATGGAGACCATGGATATATTATCCGTCAAACCATCATCCATACATGAAGTCAAAGGCAGAGGATTATTGCAATACGACATTGGGGCTTACATAATAAAAGCATATATATTTTAAAACATCTGATAAAAAGGAGTAATAAAAACAAACATCGAGAAAGGAGAGGTGGGGAGTCAAGAAGAAATTATGTATTTATTTTTAAAAATTGTATAAGAAGAAAAGTGTTTTGGAATATCTATGGAGACTTTATTAAATTTAATTTTTTTAAATATATTTTTATTAAGGAACCATCCAGATTCTTAGGAAGTTGAGGTAATTTGAGTCTGTTTTATTATTTTAACTTTTTGTATGTTCTGAAGTAAGTTTGTAAACTTTTTATGATTGTCCTGCCTTATCTTTACGTAAAGCGCTTTGGGAGTGATTGGCCTAACCGTGTGATACGTGGATTTTATGAAACAAATGAAATGAGTAAGTAAGTAAGGAGTAAATACTAATAAATAAATGGATCAAGAATAATAAAACTGCTAGAATGCTAGCCTGGTGCAACGGGCTTGGCGCCTCAATGTGCCTGCTCTTTCTTACATATATTGCCCCCACCTCACTGAACCACCCTTAAAACCAATGCTAACTATCCCAGAGTTTTCTGTGGGGGACCTAGGTGTGGGGGATAACCAGTGAGCTGGAGTCTCAAGCCGATGTTTTTAAAATAACAATAAAGATTTATTTCAAAACAAGGTAGTATAATACAAGTAGGTTTCAGCTTTATAGTTTGGTTCCTTTCTAAGGCGGTACTTTCCTTCAGTTAAAGTTAAAGGGACCCCTAACAGTTAAGTCCAGTCGCGGACGACTCTGGGGTTGCGGCACTCATCTCGCTTTATTGGCCGAGGGAGCCAGCGTTTGTCCGCAGGTCATGTGGCCAGCATGTCTGGGTCATGTGGCCAGCATGACTAAGCCGCTTCTGGAGAACCAGAGCAGTGCACGGAAACGCCATTTACCTTCCCACTGGAGAAGTACCTTTTTATCTACTTGCACTTTGATGTTCTTTCAAACTGCTAGGTTGGCAGGAGCAGGGACCGAGCAACGGGAGCTCACCCCGTCATTGCGGGGATTTGAACCGCCGACCTAGGCAAGCCCTAGGCTCTTTGGTTTAGACCACAGCACCACCCGCGTCCCTCTTTTCCTTCAGTTACCCACCCCTTTAACAAATCCAGCTCCTGAGGGACTTTCAGTAGCAGTCTTAAGGGTTCACCCCACACACACCCTTCCTTCACCGGGTTTTGGAGGTCTCTTCTTTCCTCAGAAGAGTCTCTCCCCTCCAGACTAGTTTGAGACCTAAGTAGACCTCAGCTCCTACTTCTGTCTCAGCCTCAGTCTCGCAGCAAGATCTGGTCCTATTACTCCCGCAGGACACTACACTCAGACACTACACTCAGTCCTTCACTGTACAGTGGAGTGGACGTTTTCTCCAGAACCAACTCTGCCTCCTCAACACTCTTTGTATATCAACCTAACTCCTATCCTATCTCCCTACCTAACTCCCAACCTCCTTCCTCAACCAGCTCAACTCAACCAACCACACCACCCTCAACAGCCCAACTCCCTGTCTCCCTCCAACGCCTCTCTTTTTAAACTCTCCCTCCTGGAACCACAGCCAATCAGAGGCTGCCGTTCTTTCACCATTTCCTGGCAGGAGAAAAAAGTAAAAAAGAACTACTTATGGAACCAACTTTTCCGTCACACCTGGCTTCTGCACACGCAATTGTTTACAAGTAGAGAAGTTTCTGCTCAAAGACCAGGAGCAAGTTGACTCCATGTGCAACAGAAGATCTCCTTCTGCAGAACATGTCGAAGGGGAAGGGAGAGCCGAAAGTTCAGAGCAACCTTTCTCCCCTCAACCAACCCCAGAGAGCTTCCCTCTGTTGGAGAAGCCTTTCAAAGATGGGGTGGAAATTCACTTGAAGTGGCTTTGAAGCCACCAAGCTGCTACTTCCCTTCAGGGAGAGAACCAGAAGGGAGCGGCAGGAATCAAATTCACCCAAAGTGGCCAACTAGAAGAAGAAGAGTTTGGATTTCATATCCCTTGTTGTTTAGTCGTTTAGTCGTGTCCGACTCTTCGTGACCCCATGGACCAGAGCATGCCAGGCACTCCTGTCTTCCATTGCCTCCCACAGTTTGGTCAGACTCATGTTTGTAGCTTCGAGAACACTGTCCAACCATTTCATCCTCTGTCGTCCCCTTCTCCTTGTGCCCTCCATCTTTCCCAACATCAGGGTCTTTTCCAGGGAGTCTTCTCTTCTCATGAGGTGGCCAAAGTATTGGAGCCTCAGCTTCACGATCTGTCCTTCTAGTGAGCACTCAGGGCTGATTTCCTTAAGAATGGATACGTTTGATCTTCTTGCAGTCCCTGTTTTTGAATTATGGTGCCTCCAGCACCATAATTCAAAAGCATCAATTCTTCGGCGATCAGCCTTTACTACCCGGATGTCAGGGAACTGCCATCAGTGCCGGAGGGAGAGAGCAAAATCCAGAGGGATCCCAGAGAGCGTCCCGGGATTGGGAGAGGCAGCCCATCTTCTGGGGAAGAGAATCAGCTTAGCTCCAGTGGAGAAGGGGGGCAGATGGGGGAAGCGGCGAGGCGGTCCCATGACTCCTTGCCGGGGACCAGTGAGGAGAGTAGGGGTCCTCCGCTGCCTACGCCCTCCTTGCGCAGAAGGCTTTCGCGCAGAGAGAGTAGGAGGAGACTAGGCGTCAAAGAGCTTCTTTGCTGGAAGAAGTTTAAGAAACGCCCACTGATGGATTCTGCCAGCAATTGAGACAGCCACGGGTGAGTGGCTGTCCGGACAGAAAAGGTTCACTCAAGCAACCCAGCCAGGTGTTTGCACTGACTTACGCACGAGCAACCCCTAGAACAATTACACGTAAGGAGTCTCAAAGCAGCTAACAATCTCCTTTTCCTTCCTTCCCCACCACAAACACTCTGTGAGGTGAGTGAGGCTGAGAGACGAGAGAAGTGTGACTAGCCCAAGGTCACCAGCAGCTGCAGGCGGACGAGCAGGGAAGCGGACCTGGTTTGCCAAGTTATGAATCCACCGCTCTTAACCACTACACCACACTGGCTCTCTAAAGCATCTCTAACAGATAGCCATCCAAACTCTGCTTAAAAACCTCCAAGGAAGGAGAGTCCATGGTCAGATCCAGCTCCTTCTTTGGTCCTTGGGAGCAAAGTTCAGGCCAAATTTCCATTTCCCAAAAACACCTTTTGACTTTTCTCCATCATGTTTTTCTCCATCTCTGCACCTGCTGCCTGAGCGATTCAAGACTTCGGAAAGTTAGTGTGATGAAACTTATTCCACTTGGAATAATCAAAATTATAGTCATCTCCTCTTCTAAATGCTCAGGAGATATTTCTGGAGGTTACATCAGCCTCAGAAAGTAGCATGGCCATATTAATTGCACTGTGTCTGGGAAAGAAAAAGTTGGTGCCGAGAATATTTCCTGTGTTGGAAAGAGACTGAGTCAAGATGCAGAGCTGGCGAAAGAGGGGTGTGCCTGCCTTGGGCTTCCTAGCTCAGAAGGTATAGTTGAAAACCAACCAGATTGGGAAAGCCCACCCAGTCTGGTCTTGCAAGAGTCTTTGGGTTTTTCTGCTTTGCCTCCTTGGCAGGTAAGAGGATCATAGAATCACATGCTCAGAGCGATGGCGGCTGTGCTGCTGCTTCTAAGTCCAGCTCAGCTTCAGCCCCCTCCCCTCGGGCCCCCTTCTAGAACCCACCGCTCTCAACCGACTCTCACCTGCCCCCCCCTTCAAACTCCCTTTCCAAGCCTCCTTCCAGCTTCCGTCTCCACCTGAATTCCACTCTCTCTCTTCCTCCTCCCTCCCTGCTCGACATTCCCTTTGGAATTGTAATAGCATCACCTCACAATAATAATATTGCCACTCATCTCCTCTAGGCCTCCTACCTGGAGAACCCATCTTTCTCTACCGACTCTCACTGTCATCTGACAGGCCAGGCATCCCCCTTGCAGGGCAGTATAAGGCTTGCTTGCATAGCAGCACTTTGTGGCTGCTGGGTTGTCCGGCAGCTGAATGAAGAAAAATAAAACCAGACTTGCAGAGGCGAGGGAGGGCTGCTGTGGGTTCCCTGGCCCTCAGGAAGGGTACTCCTCCTGCTCAGCGGGAAACGCATGCAAACAGATAACTTACAAGATAAATACTGAACCAAAAGCAACCTAAGAAAAATAACTTTTTTTAAAATGACTGGATAAACCACTCATTCAATTGTATCACCACTTGACTGAATTTGTCTTTACCTCCTGCTCTTCCAAGCCACTATAGTTGCCCTACGAGCCCTGCTGGGCACCTCTCCGAATCCGAACTCACCCCGCACCCTTCCTGCTTCCTCCTCCAGCATCCTTCTTGCTGTTGCAGCACACATTCAGGGCTCCTGCCTCCTCCTAGACTACATTCAGAGATGAAAAAGCAACAGAGCGTAAGATCCTCCTTTTGCTGCAAAATAACTGTTTATGAATACAGACTCAAGTCCCAGAAAGTGCCTGCAAAAACAAATAGCTTTTTCCTTTGGAAATAAAAACAAAACAAAACCACACAATATTTTAAGAAAGGAAGAGGATTCACTCCTGGCTCACAGGCTCCACTGAGAGGCCCTATTTCATGGATGCTTTTGTGGAGATTCCTTCATTGCAGGGGGGTTGGACTAGTTGACCCTTCCAATTCTATGATTCTTGTAGTTCCCGCTACATATAAAATGGTTTGGTATTTTTACAGGGGAAATCGGATCAGTTGTAGAAGGGTTAGGCCAGAGACCGAGTGCCCAAACTGCAACCCAAAACCCACTTATTTCTCGCAAAGTGCCAACCTGGCAGTTTAACCTGTATATCAGTTTTTCTGTGTGTTTCACGCTTCTTCTGTATGACTTCTGTTGTGATAAATAATCCTTCATAAAAGTTATTGCCTTACATTCTTCATTAAAATTATCTTGCCATTGATATATAATTTTATGGTATAACGCAGTGCTTTTTTTCTAAAAAACGTTTAGGGGAACTCTCATTTTGACACAAGAAAATCACCATGGGGGGGGGGATACCGTTCAACGCGCCGCCCCACGACCACCCTAGCCTGCTCCTGCTTGCAGGCAAGTAGGAGTGGGATGGAGTTGCAACCTTTTTGAGCCGTGGGCCGGTCCACTGTCCCTAGACCTTGTGGTGGGCCGGACTATTGGGGGGGGGATTAATGAATTCCTATGCACACTGCACATATTGTGTTTGTAGTTGACTTTGAACAGACTTTTAAGTCTGATTTTTGTAAATAATAGACAAAATGATAAACACTGTAATCACTCAAATGCTTGATATTGCCAGCTCTGCTTCAAAAACATCACGGTTTTCACCTCTCACCTTTTAAAAACAAAGAGCAAAGCTGGGCTGAATTTCAACTCATCACATGCTTGCAGACACATGGCCCTCCACACAGCCACAAATTGGGAGAGTTGAAAGGGACCCTGGGGTCATCTAGTCCAACCCTAAAATACAGGGTTCATAGCAAGATTTGTACTACCAGAGAGACACACACTTACTTATGTACACAGACGCAACTGGGGAAGAGATCACAAGCCATGCTCCTATCATGTATCATGTACTAAGGAAGAGGAAAATAAAAGTACCCAACTTTATACAGAACCCTTTTAGCAGATCTGGAAGCTAGTTTGAGTGAGAGTTTACTTCCTTAGACTAAAGAGTGCAAGTTCCTAGGGAAATGATCTTTAACGGAAGATTGAAGTGAGCATTTTTCCTAAGATAGGGAGAGGATCTCTTATAAAGCATAATTAAAACAGCCATAGATTTGATTTAAAAGTTAAAACAGCCATAGATTTGATTTAAAAGGAATACAAAAGTGAACAATTTTTCCTAAACTTGCAGAGGAATAGTAAGCCTAATCTATGCCCCCCCCCCCTTTGCAGTTTCCTTTAAAGGAAGCTTACTCGGGAGTAAATTTACCTGGCACAAAAGTAAGAAGGAGAAGGAAAAAAAACCCTGAAAGAGACAGAATGAAACAAGGGGGGGGGGCATTTCTAAGAAAAGAGGCCAGGAAGTCTTATAGAGACTCATGCCAGGAGCCTTACAATAACTTCTGTCCAAATCAAAGTTAAAACTGGACTCAGATATTTTTCTTAGAAGGAACACCATACTATCATAGGCATATGCTTAATGAAATACATACACTGCATTTTAGCTTGAGAGAGCATTGTGCTCAACTAGGCTTTTGCAGCAGAAACATTAGGTTAACTTCGCAGCACATTCCGAAATAGGCTGGAACACGGATGTAGACTCACAAACTCAAAAGTTGCAGCAAAATCACCCTCCTCACTTAAACTATAGAGGGAAGAGGGGTAATTCTCCTTTCAGAACACAAGTAGCACGTATACAGGATTTTACCATTTGGGAGGAAAAGTCTCTTTTAGAGCCTCTCTCAAATAACAAACATTTGCACACTTAGAATCATAGAGTTGGAAGAGACCACAAGGGCCATCGAGTCCAACCCCCTGCCAAGCAGGAAACACCACCAGAGCACTCCTGACATATGGTTGTCAAGCCTCTGCTTAAAGACCTCCAAAGTAGGAGACTCCACCACACTCCTTGGCAGCAAATTCCACTGTCAAACAGCTCTTACTGTCAGGAAGTTCTTCCTAATGTTTAGGTGGAATCTTCTTTCTTGTAGTTTGGATCCATTGCTCCGTATCCGCTTCTCTGGAGCAGCAGAAAACAACCTTTCTCCCTCCTCTATGTGACAGCCTTTTATATATTTGAACATGGCTATCATATCACCCCTTAACCTCCTCTTCTCCAGGCTAAACATGCCCAGCTCCCTTAGCCGTTCCTCATAAGGCATCGTTTCCAGGCCTTTGACCATTTTGGTTGCCCTCCTCTGGACACGTTCCAGTTTGTCAGTGTCCTTCTTGAACTGTGGTGCCCAGAACTGGACACAGTACTCCAGGTGAGGTCTGACCAGAGCAGAATACAGTGGCACTATTACTTCCCTTGATCTAGATGCTATACTCCTATTGATGCAGCCCAGAATTGCATTGGCTTTTTTAGCTGCCGCGTCACACTGTTGGCTCATGTCAAGTTTGTGGTCAACCAAGACTCCTAGATCCTTTTCACATGTACTGCTCTCAAGCCAGGTGTCACCCATCTTGTATTTGTGCCTCTCATTTTTTTTGCCCAAGTGCAATACTTTACATTTCTCCCTGTTAAAATTCATCTTGTTTGTTTTGGCCCAGTTCTCTAATCTGTCAAGGTCGTTTTGAAGTGTGATCCTGTCCTCTGGAGTGTTAGCCACCCCTCTCAGTTTGGTGTCATCTGCAAATTTGATCAGGATGCCCTTGAGTCCATCATCCAAGTCGTTGATAAAGATGTTGAATAAGACCGGGCCCAAGACAGAACCCTGTGGCACCCCACTAGTCACTCTTTTTAATCTTAACTCAGTTAAAAGTTCTTTAGATAGCCACCCTGGCTTCTTTAGGCACCTTCCATGTTTCCGTCTCATTGGTATTGCCTGAAGTTGTGCTTTTACTATATCCCTCTTAACAAACTCCCAGCCATCATGAACTCCCTTTCCTTTTAGTATTACTGTCCATGGGATCTCACCCAGCACTTCCCTAAGTTTTATGAAGTCGGCTTTCTTAAAGTCAAGAAATTGAGTCCTAGTATGCTTGGCTGCTCCTTTCCGCTGTATAGTAAACTTCAGAAGAGCATGATCACTCGCGCCTAATGATCCTTCCACTTCTACCCCACTAACCAGGTCATCAACATTGGTTAGGACCAGATCTAAAATGGCTGTTCCTCTTGTTGCTCCTCCCACTTTCTGGACAATGAAGTTGTCTGCAAGGCCAGTGAGGAATCTGTTTGACCTTATGCTCTTGGCTGAGTTTGACATCCAACAAATATCCGGGTAATTGAAGTCCCCCATTACTACTATCTCCCTTCCTTTTGCATGCTTGGCCATCTGTTCCAGGAAGGCATCATCTATGTCCTCCGTTTGGCTTGGGGATCTATAGTAAACTCCCACAATGAGGTCACTGTTATTCTTCTCTCCCTTAATTTTGACCCAAATGCTCTCACTTTGGCTTTGAGGTCCTAAATCTTGGATCTCTTCACAGGTATACACATCCCTGACATATAACGCCACTCCTCCTCCTTTCTTGCCTGGTCTGTTTCTCTGAACAGGAGGAGGAGGCAGAGCCAGAATGAGATCCCTGCTCCTGTTGCAGCTTCTGCTGCTCATGATGCCCTTTGGAGTCTGCGGGAACCACAAGGCGAAATGCCCCTTGAATCTGGTCAGGGATGAAACGGATGCTTGCAATTACTACCGGCCTGGACACTTTCTCATCACTGGGATCATATCTCCAAAACGCTTTTATGAGGAAACTCCATACGTCTTTTCTCAGACACCCTTTGCCAGCACTGAAGGGTATGTACTTACAGTTTCATGGTTCTCCAGTCCTTCTAGTGGTTCCTATTTATCAAGGAAAGAGCCCCTTTCTCAGGGCTGGGGAGCTAAGGGCTGATGTTGCAGGTCTACCCTGCCCTGACCATTGGTCTTGCTGGCTGGGGCTGATGGGAGCTGGGGAGTCCAGTAAAAGATTCCACCCAAACCTCTCCCATTTCCTTGTTCCCTGGGTCTTCCTTAGTGAAACACTCTCCTACCTTTGATTCTGTGTTGCTTTTAGTAGAATGCAAGGATGCCAATGAATCTGGTCAGAAGTCAAAAGGATGCACTGAATTTTCCCACCTGCAGGATGCCATGAAACTCAGGCAATTCCCAAGGCTCAAGGGTTTTATTCAATATTATTCCATTTGGACAATTCAGAAACTGTTGTTAGGGAATGCTACAGTTTTAGAAATGGAATTTAAGATCCTCTGGGTGACGTTTGGTGGCTGAAGAGCAGAAAAGATGTACTTTAATTGAAATGATGAATAAAATAATATGAATCAGGAGACTTCCTTGTTCGTGGAGTCAGGTCTCTAAAATGTGAAAAGGAATTATTCCTTTTTTCACATACACAACTGGCCTCATTTCTAAGTAGTGAGATGTTTGATATTTCTTCACTTAGAATCCATAGGTACCTGTTTCCTATCCCAGAGGGAGGCATGAAACTCAAGCAATTTCCAAGCTGCCAAAATTATTTTTTGTTTATTCTATTCGTATCATTTGTGAACAACCTTAGCCCAGTTCTCTTGACACAATACCACAGGAGACCTACAGCCCACCATGGGCTACATTAAAGGTTTCCTCCTCCAATCTCAGCACTTTTTCCTTTCTGTCACTGTCTTTTAAAAAATAATTAGAAGCGTTTTAAGAAACACTTGAAAATGGGTGGATTTTTATGGGTGGAACGATATGCTTCAAATAAAATGATTATATAAAAGAATACAGACAAGGGTGTGTCCTCATTAGTGGAGTCACTGATCCAAACGTGGGCAAAATTAAAGATTTTACCACACACTCAAACCTGAAAGCCACCAGGCCTCATTTGTAACTAAAAGGGGACTGAGGTATTTGGTGCTTCTCCTCCTTCAATCAAATGGTCTCTTATCTACCTATAGTCTTGCCCCTTGGTAGAAGCCAAAGACCACTGCAGCAAAAGCAGCCCTTGCAGCAACTTCCCAGTATATCACACATTTTGAGGGGCACCTTCATTTCTTACTCATAAAACCATAGTAGAAAAGAATCTTTGGGTTGTAGAGATGGAAGGAAACTGAAGGAATCTCACCTGAAGCATCCATGACACATGGTCACCTTCGGAGGGAGTCTCTTCCACTGTTGAACAGCTCTGTGTGCTGTTTGCATCAAAGCTCCTGTCATGGAGCAGAGATCTGCAAATTTTAATTCTATACCAGTCTGTAAATGGTTTGATATTAATGTAAAAGGATAAATAAATACTAATCTTTGTGGATCATATAATGCTTCCTCCCTCCCATTCATATGAATATCAGTTTTACTCTTTTTAAATAATTCATTTATTGCAGGGACGGAACTAGGTTCCACTGGCACATGTTGTCTTTCCTGTTCACCATCCAAGAGATCAACCAGGATTTCAGGCTCTTAACCAACATCACCCTGGGCTACAACATCTATGAGAACTATTTCGATGCAAGGATGACTTCGGACGCCATGCTAGAGCTGCTTGCAGGCAGTGGATGCAATATTCCCAATTATCACTGTGGAGAACAGAATCACCTGCTGGCTGTTCTTGAAAGAAGCAACACTTTCATCTCAAGAATGATTTCAGCCTTGTCAGGCATCTACAAAATCCCACAGGTACCGTATTTTTCGTCCCATAGGACGCTCCGTCCCATAGGACGCACCTAGTTTTTTGGGGGGGAAATAAAGGAAAATTTTTTTTCCTTTATTTCCCCCTCAAAAGCAGGTCGGGGAAACAGAACCAGGTCGAGGAACAGCGGGATGGCGGCGCTGCACCTCCCTGCTGTCCCCCGAGTTTGTGGGGCTGGCCAATGTCTGCCCCGCGCGAGGGGCGCTCTGCATCAGGGCGCCCCCCCCTGCGGGGCGGCAGGCTACTATCCGCAGCGTGGGGAGCCTTGCGGGGAACTCCTGCAAGGCTCCCCACACTGCGGATGTCTGCCTGGCGCGGGGGGCGCTCTGCTTCAGGGCGCCCCCCCCCTGTGGGGCGGCAGGCTGCTATCCGCAGCGTGGGAAGCCTTGCGTGGGGAGCCTTGCGGGGAACTGTCTGGACAAGATACAAAGATTTATTAGAAAGTAAGACCCCAAGGTGGTTGTCACCAATGGAAGCTAAGGCTCAGAAAAGACTCAATATGAAGGCCAACTGGCCAAAATATTGGGAGATAGTAGAAAAAGATGGAGACATATGGAAACTGCAGAGTTTTGAGAAATTGAAGGACAAAGCGCGAGATTGGTTACATTATGGTCAGATCAGGGAGGTCTTTAATAAGGACAAAAAAACAGGCTTCCAAGTGGAAAAATCAAAATTAGAAACAGAACTGTTAGAACCTAAAACCAAGGTACTTTCAAGAATGTATAACTTGCTGTTAAAATGGAATACTCAGGATGAAACGGTTAAATCAGCTATGATAAAATGGGCGCAAGACATTGGCTATAATATTATGTTTGCTGACTGGGAACGGTTATGGACCACCGGTGTGAAATTCACGGCATGTAATGCCTTGAAAGAAAATATTATGAAAATGATATACAGGTGGTACATGACCCCAGTCAAGCTTGCAAAAATATACCATTTGCCAGACAATAAGTGTTGGAAATATAAAGAGACTGAAGGAACATTCTTTCACCTTTGGTGGACGTGCCCAAAGGTTAAGGCCTTCTGGGAAATGATCTATAATGAACTAAAAAAGGTATTTAAATATACCTTCCTGAAGAAACCAGAGGCCTTTCTCCTGGGCATTGTCAGCCAAATGGTGCCAAAGAAGGACAGAACTTTCTTTATGTATGCGACAACAGCAGCAAGAATACTTATCGCAAAGTACTGGAAGACAGAAGATCTGCCCACTCTGGAAGAATGGCAGACGCAACTGATAGACTACATGGAATTGGCAGAAATGGCTGGCAGAATCCGAGACCTGGGGGAAGAGACAGTGGAAGAGGACTGGAAGAAATTTAAGGATTATTTGCAAAAGTATTATAAACTGTATGAATGTTAGAATGATGCAGGATATAAAGATAACGTGGCATCAGTGATATATTTGAAAGGAGTATGCAAAATTGGCTTATAAGAACAAAGGTAAAATATTATGTCAAGCTCAAATAATTGATAATAAAAGGGAAAAATTGGAGACATAATAGCTGAAATGTATAATATAAAATAAGATTTGAAAAAAGGTGAAGTATTGCTGAATAAGATTTTGTAAATGGAAAAACTGAAAAGGGAGATGTGAGGGAGTCAAGAAAAAGGGTTATGGAAATAACATTTAAGAAATTGAACCTTTTTTTCTATGTTTTTTAATGCCTTTTTTGCTTTTTTGTACGCTTTGTATGTTTTTCTTGTCTTTTTTGGTTTTTTTGATTGATTGTGATGGTGTTTTTCTTTCTTATTGGCTGTGAAGGTGAAGTTTTTTGTACTGTTTAAAACCTTTAATAAATATTTTATAAAAAAAAATAGAGCTGCTTGCAGGCAGTGGATGCAATATTCCCAGTTATCACTGTGGAGAACAGAATCACCTGCTGGCTGTTCTTGAAGGAGGCAATACTGTCATCTCAAGAATGATTTCAGCCTTGTCAGGCATCTACAAAATCCCACAGGTAAGTAGTGGGAGAGCATGGAGGGAAAGAGAATTTCAACTGTGTAGAATTCTACTTTCTCTTTGGATAGGTCAAGCAGGGATATTTTTAAAAATGGGAAAATCCTGAGCTATGGATCCAACATCCCTTTTTCAAATCTGAGCCTTCACCAACTTGACACCCCCAGATGTTTCAGACTAAAACTCCCATCAGCCTCAGCCAGCAGAGATTTAGATATCAGTCATTTCATATGATTAAATACCCGTTATGATGAAAATAAAATAAATTGCTGATCTTTTGCTTTCCTTGCTAGATCAGTTATGGCTTCACTGCCCAGGTTCTAAAAGGTAAAACCCTGTTCCCTTTTGTCTACCGGATGACTCCCAAAGAGGAAAGTCAGTACCAGGGGATTGTTGAATTGCTCCTGTATTTTGGATGGACGTGGATTGGCCTCTTCACTCCAGACAATGACAGTGGAGAAAGATTTCTGAGCGCTGTGAAACCTCTGATGCTCAGCAAAGGGATCTGCATTGCTTTATCAAAAATCGTACCAGAAAATGATGTAAATCAATCTATCAGGCCTGGGGAACCTTTTTTCCTATGGAGACAAGTTGGGGTATTTGTTTCCTATATAACCAATGCACTGGGTATTGTAGCACTCATGGCAATAAACATGGTATATGAGAAGGAAATAGGGGTGAAAGTCTGGATCACAACAGCTTTGCTAGAAATCAGAATTGGCTTTCACCTCCCTCCAGATATGTTCCAGCACCTCCATGGTTCTCTGTCCTTTGCAATTCAGACTGGAATAAGGAGCAGCAAAGGTTACAAATGGCAGACCAGTCTTCTGGATTATTTGAATCAAGCATTTCAGTGTTCATATTCAAAGCATTTGTTGTCCATGAAAGGCAGGGTAAGATGCAGAGAGGAGGAGAAACTGCAGCCATTGCCCCAAGAGGAGCATGACAGAGCCCTGTCCCAAGACAGCTATGGCACTTACATCAATGTTCAAGCTGTGGCTCAGGCCTTGCATGCTTCGCTTTCATCTAGATCCCAGAGGAGGCTGATGGGGGAGGAAGGAGAGCAATGGGGACCCCAAAGGCTACAGCCGTGGCAGGTATTTCCTTCCCCCTTTTGCAAACTGCAGTCCACACAGATGCTGATCTTGACTGTGGATAGACCTGCAAAATATCATAGTTACTATTAGTACTAGTAATAGTAGCATACAGCACAACGTTTCTCTGATGAAAATAGAGACGTCCCATAACGATAATTTTACTGTTGATAACCAGAGTTTTTTAAAGGCGGAACTCATTGAAACTCAGTTTTGGCACCTCTCAGGTGGGTGCCATTGCCATTCTCAAAGGGAGGTGTTCATGGTGAGTTCCGGCACCTTCATTTCTAGAAAAAGAGCACTGTTTACACATCTTCTTCAGTTGCCTCAGCACTCTGGGCAGCTCCCAACATAAAGAAATTCATACTAAAATATTAAACATATTAAAAATTCCCAATATAGGATTAGACGGCTTGTGGGTTGAATAACTCCACATCCACCAACATTTCTCCAACGAAAATAGGGACATTCTAAGGAAAAGTGGGAAATTCTGGGATCAAATGACAAACTGTCTCTAATTCAGGGACATCCCTGGAAAATTGGAGCACTTGCAGGGTCTGTAGTAATAAAAATGGCTGAATAGGAATTCCAGTCTACATGAGATACACGCAGGCCCCAAATCAGAAGAGGTTGAAGTGAGTAGGACTGAGATATCCATCTTGGATTCAAGGTTTCTCAGTGCTGGTGCTTTCCCCTGTGATTCCAGCTTCATCCTTTCTTAAGAGAAATCCGGTGTTTGAATACTTCCAGAGGCAGGCTGTGCTTGGATGAGAACTGGGAGCTACCAGCGGACTTCAATATTATGAACTGGGTGATGTTTCCCAATAAGTCTCGTGACCTTGTGAAAATTGGGAATATAAGGAGAGAGACGTCTGCTGGCATAAAGTTCACCATTAACCCAGAAGCCATTCAGTGGAACAAGAAATTCAATAAGGTAGGGCAAATCACAGAGGGAGAAGGCTAGGAGATGATTACTATGTTTTTCCTTAAACAACCGCTGAAAAATGACCATATCAGGTTGACCAATGGTGTCTTGACCCTCAATAGCAGCTGCAACCACCACTCCTTCTTTCCACAGCAGCTGAGATAGGAGGGGGATTTGGGGTGCTCAAAGAAAGGATAGAGCCCAGAGGTCCTCAGAGAAGACACCATCTATTTCCGAGCCAGACTGAGAATTTAAGAATTCTGGACAGAATCTTTAACCGAATGGACTACGTAGATAAGAAGAAAAGGGAAAGCCCCTAGTAAAAGTGAACTATTGGGCTTTCATACAAGCAGAAGGATGGAAAGTAATTTATTTTAGAAATGATAATTACTGATTTATTGTGGATTTTTTAATTTGTGGAGTAAGCTCACTTGTAGATGTTGCAAATGTTACACTATTGTATGTGCAGGAATTGAGAAATGCACAGCTGTTGGTGAAGGAGGAGAAATTAAAATTTTTTGTAATGTAAGGTTAATGTTAAGAAATGACATTTAAACTAAAAACTAGGGAAATACATCAGCAACAAGAGGAAACCTTGCTTGCCTCAAGAAAAGAGTGAGGGAAACCAATATTTGGAAAAGTCATATTAAATTTGTCTTTATTAGTGGATGAGAGATTATCAGAATCCTGAACTTTGTTTTTTTTTATAATAATATTTTATTAGAATTTTCCAAAAAGTTAACATCAACAAAAATCAACAAAAATCAGAAAAAACAAACAAGCATCGAAAATCAAAACAGAAAAATAAAAAAAGAAAAACACAAAGGAAAAAATTTAGCATAAAAGAAGAACACTCTTTTATATTAACAACTTTCAAAACCTTATTCTGAACTTTGGGGAAATCACATTTCAGACTCCATTGCCATTTTCTTTGAAGATTTATTAAGCAGGGAAGCAGGTAAACGGAGAAGAGGAAACAGAGTTCTGTGGCGCAAACCTCAGTTGTCCTGAAATAATTATGAAGAACAAGATATTCTGTTCGCCCCAATGGTCAGTGGGGGGTTGAAAGGACCCTGATGAGGGGTCAAAGGCTGCAGTCCAGAGATCCGTTTAAATTCACTCTAGGTGTGAATTAAGGTAAAGGTAACGGGACCCCTGACCATTAGGTCCAGTCGTGGCCGACTCTGGGGTTGCGGTGCTCATCTCGCTTTATTGGCCAAGGGAGCCGGCGTACAGCTTCCGGGTCATGTAGCCAGCATGACTAAGCCGCTTCTGGCGAACCAGAGCAGTGCCCGGAATCTCTGTTTACCTTCCCGCCTATTTATCTACTTGCACTTTTGACGTGCTTTCAAACTGCTAGGTAGGCAGGAGCAGGGACTGAGCAACGGGAGCTCACCCGTCGTGGGGATTCAAACCGCCGACCTTCTGATCGGCAAGCCCTAGGATCTGTGGTTTTACCCAGAGTGCCACCCGCGTCCCTATGAGTGAATTACATACCCACAAATACTCCTAACTGTTCCTCTTTGTTGCACCTTCTTGTCTTCCTGGTTAGACCGTACCTCGTTCCAGGTGTACAGAAAGATGTCGACCTGGATATGCCAAGGTGGTTCTAGAAGGACAGCCCGTTTGCTGCTATGCATGTGCTCGGTGTGCGGAAGGGACCTTCTCCGCCCAGGAAGGTGGGTGACTCCAAGGGGGAAGGTATTTCTGGAGAGAGTAAACACAGGGCAGAAATCCAGTCTCACCCACTTTTTGCGAGAATTCTGGAGACATTGTGGAATGTGGCTCCTTCCTCAGTTTCTTTAGGATTAATCGCCTTCATTACATCCTGGAAGAGAGTTGAAAGGAATGATCATAAGGAAGAAATCTCTAGGATTTCTTCAAAACATAATAGAGTTCTTCAAAACGTAATAGAGCATAGATCATTAGGGATGCAAGTGATGCTGCAGCTACTCTTTTTCTCTTCCCCAGATTCAGAACATTGCACCAAATGCGCAGAAGATCACCATTCAAACAAGGACAGAGATAAATGTGTCCCCAAGATTATCATCTTCCTGGCTTATAAAGAATATTTGGGAATGGTGTTAGCTTCCGTTGCCCTCTTTTTATCTATAACAGCAGGAATTGTGTTGGGAATCTTCATTAAATACAAGGAAACTCCCATAGTCAAAGCCAACAACCGGGACCTCTCCTACATCCTGCTCGTCTCCCTCCTGCTTTCCTTTCTGTCCTCCTTCCTCTTCATCGGGCGCCCAAGGAAAGAGACCTGCCTTCTCCGACAAACGGCCTTCAGCATCATCTTCTCAGTTGCTGTTTCTTCTGTCTTGGCAAAGACCATCACGGTGGTGCTGGCCTTCCTGGCCACAAAGCCCGGGAACAGGGTGAGGAGATGGCTGGGCAAGAGTCTGGCCAACTCCATTGTCATCTCCTGTTCTGGGGGGCAAGTTCTCATCTGCACCATCTGGCTGGGCTCTTCTCCCCCATTCCCAGAGCCCGACATGCGCTCCCAGGTGGAAGAGATCCTCCTGCAATGCAACGAAGGGTCTGTGACCATGTTCTACGTTGCCCTCGGCTACCTGGGCTTCTTGGCTGCCACCTGCTTCACGGTGGCTTTCCTAGCCAGGAAGCTGCCCGGCTCCTTCAACGAAGCCAAGCTGATCACCTTCAGCATGCTGGTCTTCTGCAGTGTTTGGGTGTCTTTTGTGCCCCCCTACCTGAGCACCAAGGGCAAGTACATGGTGGCCGTGCAGATCTTCTCTATGTTGGCCTCCAGCGCTGGGCTTCTGGGCTGCATCTTCCTTCCCAAGTGCTACATGATTGTGCTGAGGCCTGATCTGAACACAAAGGAGCACCTGACAACCAGAAATTAAGGGGACATATGATTCTTAAAACATTCCATGTTCCTGATGTCCAGAAGTGCATAAAGGAAACACACCTGCTCATCCATGTTGCTCATTCTTCATCTGTGAAAGAGATTGTGTTCCTTCTTAGCCCAACTTTTATGTAGTTCTGTTCACATAAACAGGAAGATGGGAGGAAATGTTTTGCTACCTTGCTTTGCCCACAACTACAATGAGTCCTGGTGTACTGCCCGTAGTTTGTAATCTATTATCTTTTAATAATTTTGTGTTTTGGGAACTTATATTTATCTCACAACAAGATAGAGAGGGAGATAGGAATTAGGTTTTTTGGTCTGTTTGCTTTGCTATTAACCATATCAATTCTGATATTCAACAATACTTTCTAGTTATGTCATTTCTAGATATTTAAATACCTGTGCTCCATTTGCTACCGGTATACTGAATCATTCAGAAGTTCACTTCACATCATTTCATTCTCCTAAACTTTGTATATTAATAAATTGAGAAATTCATTTAAGTTCTCTTCCGTAGTCTGCTGGTTTAATTTCTGTATTGTGTAAGCTCTGCTCCCTGTTCCAAAGAGTAGCAACTGACCTTAGCCAAGCCTTGACTGGAGTACAATGGATTTTATTGCGTTGTCCAGGATATGACACATTGTGCACTGATGTTGAGTGGATCACCAGATTACGAGTGAGCCAGCAACAAGTTTAGCATTGGAGGGAATCAATGAGACGATGCCAGATAGTTGGATTCTCTGCCTGCCAAACCTTTTAAGAGCAGGCATCGGACAGAATACACGACCGCCAGATTCCTTTAACGGAATACCCAAAAATTGAAGGCATAGGCGTTGGCCACACCTAGCCCTTCAACACACCACAACACATTATTCCAATGCCTAACCTACCCACTAATACCACGAAAGTTGTGATGATCGCTACGAGGTAGGCGAAAAAACCAAAAAGCCTAATGCCAAATGGAAAAATTCCTACCAGCCCCCCCGGACAACCAGGGTGACCAACCTAAGGTCCATAGCAAGGCCAAGGAAAACGAAGACCCTGAGCTCAAAGGGAGTGGAGGGTGGGTGAATCGCGACGGGACGGCAAAGAGTGAGGCCGAGGAGGGGCTGGCGCCACAACATTTAGGCTGCTGTACATGCCCCCTCGGAGGCACCTGGTTGGGTGCCTGTGGATGGGCGTGGGAGCCAGCCAGGTGAGTGGGAGGCAGGGGGCTAATGCCCCCCGCTAGAGGCGTGGCTCGGGCTCCCGCCCACAACCACTCCCCTCTCTTCCAGGAGGAGAGTCTTTACTAAACACTTATTCTTATAGCAATTCAACCTGTAGCAATCCAATGAAGGCTCCTATATAAATTTAATAATTAAGGTCCCAAGAAAGCTGAGTGGGTTATTTATGTATGCAACCACAGCAGCTAGAACTTTATATGCACAGAAGTGGAAAGAGGGAGGATTGGCTTATGAAACTGGGGGAATATGCTGAAATGGTGAAATTACCTGCTAAACTAAGAGGACATGAGGATGAATCTTTTCAGGAAGAATGGAGACCATTGATATTTGTCAAACTATCATCCATATATGAAGTCAAAGGCAGGATTTGAAATATAAGCAGCGGGTGACTGAAATACGACATTGGGGCTTCGATAATAAAAACATGTTTTTTAAAACATCTGATAAAAAGAAGTAATAAAAACCAGCATAGAGAAGGGGGGGAGTCAAGAAGAAATTGAGGGGGGGGGTTGTTTTAAACTGTATGCGAAGACAAGTGATTGGAATATCTGTGGAGACTTAATAATTATTTTTTAAAAAAAAAATGTAGTAAAGAAAGCATTTACCCAGATTCTTAGGAAGTTGAGGTAATTTCATTCTGCTTTATTATTTTAACTTTTGGAAGGCATCCTCCTCCAGCTCTGGTTCCTCCCATTCAGGTCCCCATTTATAGAGCAAAACCAAGATCAGATGGGCAAGTGAAAATATTTGACAGAACAGCCACTGAAGAAGCATTTAGAATAGGTTAATTAGCCAAGATTGCATCCTACTTAAACTTTCAACACTTCAAATTGGTGGAAAGCTTACTAAGCTCTTAGTCTTATAGCAATTCAACCTGTAGAATTCCAATGAAGGGTACAATATAAAATTAATAAATAAAGGTCCTAAGAAAGCTGACTAGTTTATGTATGTGTGCAACCACAGCAGCTAGAACTTTATATGCACAGAAATGGAAAGAGTTCCCCACCAAAGAGGAATGGCTTATGAAACTGGTGGAAAATGCTGAAATGGTGAAATTACCTGCTAAAATTACCATCCAAAATGATGGATTATTTAAGGAAGAATGGAGACCATGGATATATTATCTGTCAAACCATCATCCATACATGAAGTCAAAGGCAGAGGATTATTGAAATACGACATAGGGGCTTACATAATAAAAGCATATATATTTTAAAACATCTGATAAAAAGGAGTAATAAAAACAAACATCGAGAAAGGAGAGGTGGGGAGTCACGAAGAAATTATGTATTTATTTTTACAAATTGTATAAGAAGAAAAGTGTTTTGGAATATCTATGGAGACTTTATTAAATTTAATTTTTTTAAAATATATTTTTATTAAGGAAAGATCCAGATTCTTAGGAAGTTGAGGTAATTTGAGTTTGTTTTATTATTTTAACTTTTTGTATGTTCTGAAGTAAGTTTGTAAACTTTTTTATGATTGTCCTGCCTTATCTTTATGTAAAGCGCTTTGGGAGTGATTGGCCTAACCGTGTGATACGTGGATTTTATGAAACAAATGAAATGAGTGAGTAAGTAAGTAAGTAAGGAGTAAATACTAATAAATAGATGGATAAAGAATAATAAAACTGCTAGAATGCTAGCCTGGTGCAACGGGCTTGGCCCCTCAGTTTCCACTCGCGCCGAAGTACCTGCTCTTTCTTACATATATTGCCCCCACCTCACTGAACCACCCTTAAAACCAATGCTAACTATCCCAGAGTATTCTGTGGGGGACCTAGGTGTGGGGGATAACCAGTGAGCTGGAGTCTCAAGCCGATGTTTTTAAAATAACAATAAAGATTTATTTTAAAACCAGGTAGTATAATACAAGTGGAGAAACTTAGGTTACTTCAGTAATAATAGGCTAGTTCACTTCAATTCGTTTTCACAGGTTTGAGCTTTATAGTTTGGTTCCTTTCTAAGGCGGTACTTTCCTTCAGTAAAAGGTAAAGGGACCCCTAACAGTTAAGTCCAGTCGCGGACGACTCTGGGGTTGCTGCACTCATCTCGCTTTATTGGCCGAGGGAGCCAGAGTTTGTCCGCAGGTCATGTGGCCAGCATGACTAAGCTGCTTCTGGAGAACCAGAGCAGTGCATGGAAGTGCCATTTACCTTCCCACTGGAGAAGTACCTATTTATCTACTTGCACTTTGGCGTGCTTTCGAACTGCTAGGTTGGCAGGAGCAGGGACCGAGCAACGGGAGCTCACCCCGTCGCGGGGATTCGAACCGCCGACCTAGGCAAGCCCTAGGCTCTTTGGTTTAGACCACAGCACCACCCGCGTCCCTCTTTTCCTTCAGTTACCCACCCCTTTAACAAATCCAGCTCCTGAGGGACTTTCAGTAGCAGTCTTAAGGGTTCACCCCACACACACCCTTCCTTCACCGGGTTTTGGAGGTCTCTTCTTTCCTCAGAAGAGTCTCTCCCCTCCAGACTAGTTTGAGACCTAAGTAGACCTCAGCTCCTACTTCTGTCTCAGCCTCAGTCTCCCAGCAAGATCTGGTCCTATTACTCCCGCAGGACACTACACTCAGACACTACACTCAGTCCTTCACTGTACAGTGGAGTGGACGTTTTCTCCAGAACCAACTCGGCCTCCTCAACACTCTTTGTATATCAACCTGACTCCTATCCTATCTCCCTACCTAACTCCCAACCTCCTTCCTCAACCAGCTCAACTCAACCAACCACACCACCCTCAACAGCCCAACTCCCTGTCTCCCTCCAACGCCTCTCTTTTTAAACTCTCCCTCCTGGAACCACAGCCAATCAGAGGCTGCCGTTCTTTCACCATTTCCTGGCAGGAGAAAAAAGTAAATAAGAACTACTTATGGAACCAACTTTTCCGTCACACCTGGCTTCTGCACACGCAATTGTTTACAAGTAGAGAAGTTTCTGCTCAAAGACCAGGAGCAAGTTGACTCCATGTGCAACAGAAGATCTCCTTCTGCAGAACATGTCGAAGGGGAAGGGAGAGCCGAAAGTTCAGAGCAACCTTTCTCCCCTCAACCAACCCCAGAGAGCTTCCCTCTGTTGGAGAAGCCTTTCAAAGATGGGGTGGAAATTCACTTGAAGTGGCTTTGAAGCCACCAAGCTGCTACTTCCCTTCAGGGAGAGAACCAGAAGGGAGCGGCAGGAATCAAGCAGCCCAGACCCACCCAAAGCGGCCAGAGATGGGCTTGAGAAAACCCTCCCCATCGCAGGCTCCACCAGTCTCTGTCTCCAGCAGCCTCCAGGAAACAAGATCCCACCACCAGGTATCCTGTTCACAGTACTGAGGATTCTCAGCATTCCCCATTTATTCCTTCATATTTATTTACTTGTTGAATCTATATACCGCTCTCTCCCTGGAGGCCTCTGGGCGGTTCAGAGAGCAAAATCAAAATATAAAACCACAATATGTATAATCAAAATAAAAACAACAACCCAATCACAGCCTCTGAACTCCCCCCACATTTTAAAAGGGGTTAGGATGCCTGGGATTCACGGCTGGGACTCCTTCATCTGGCTGTTGTCCATCCCTGACTGTCCCACCTCTTCTTAAAAACCTCCAATGAATCATAGAATGGCAGACTTGGAAAGGGACCCCAAGGTCATCTAGTCCAACCCTCTGCAACGCTAAAGCATCCCTAACAGATGGCCATCCCACCTCTGCTTCAAAGCCTCCAAGGAAGGAGAGTCCATGGTCGGATCCAGCTCCTTCTTTGGTCCTTGGGAGCAAAGTTCAGGCCAAACTTCCAACTCCCAAACACACCCCTTGACTTCTGTGCAACATGTTTTTCTCCAGCTCTGCACCTGCCGCTTGAGCCATTCAAGACTTCAGAAAGTTTTTGTGATGTAACTTATTCCACTTGGAATAATCAAAATTATAGTCATCTCATCTTCTGAAAGCCCAGGAGATATTTCGGGAGATTGCATGAGCCTCGGAAAGCAACATGACAATATTAATTGCGCTGTGTCTGGGAAAGAAAAAGTTGGTGCCGAGAATATTTCCTGTGTTGGAGACAGACTGAGACAAGATGCAGAGCTGGCGAAAGAGGGGTGTGCCTGCCTTGGGCTTCCTAGCTCCGAAGGTAGAGTTGAAAACCATCCAGATTGGGAAAGCCCACTCAGTCTGATTTTGCAAGTCTTTGGGTTCTTCTGCTTTGTGTCTTTAGCAGGTAAGAGGAGGAGGAGGCAGAGCCAGAATGAGATCCCTGCTCCTTCTGTTGCTGCTTCTGCTGCTCATGATGCCCTTTGGAGTCTGCGGGAACCACAAGGCGAAATGTCCCTTGAATCTGGTCAGGGATCAAACGGATGCTCGCAATTACTACCGGCCTGGACACTTTCTCATCACTGGGATCATATCTCCAAAACACTTTACTACAGAAACTGCATACGTCTTTTCTCAGACACCCTTCGCCAGCACTGAAGAGTATGTACTTCACAGTTTTGGGGTCCTCCAGTCCTTCTAGTGGTTCCTATTTATCAAGGAAAGAGCCCCTTCCTCAGGGCTGGGGAGCCAAGGGCTGGTGTTGCAGGACTACCCTGCCCTGACCATTGGGCTTGCTGTTGGAGGAGCTGGGAGCTGGGGAGGGGTGTCTAGTCAAAGATTCTAGTAAAGGGGGGGGTGCTCATTCGTGTAGTTTCTGATCCAGAATATGGACAAAATTATAATTTTACCACACACTCAAACCTGCAAGCCACCAGGCCCCATATGTAACTAAAAGGGGACTGAGGTATTTGGTGCTTCTCTTCCATCAATAAAATTGTCTCTTATCTACCTATAGTCTAGCCCCTTGCAAGAAGCCAAAGACCACTGCAAAAAAAGCAGCCTTTGCAGCAACTTCCCAGTATATCACAATTTTTGAGGGGCGCCTTCATTTCTTACTCATAAAACCATAGTAGAACAGAATCATAGAGCTGTAGAGATGGAAGGAACCCGGAAGAATCTCACCTGAAGCATCCATGACACATGGTCACCTTTGGAGGGAGTCTCTTCCACTGTTGAACAGCTCTGTGTGCTGTTTGCATCAAAGCTCCGGTCATGGAGCAGAGATCTCCAAATTTTTGTTCTATGCTAGACAGGAAAAGGTTTGATATTAATGCAAAAGGATAAATAAATACTAATCTTTGTGGATCATATAATGCTTCCTCCCTCCCATTCATATGAATATGAAGTTTCACTCTTTTTAAATAATTCATTTATTGCAGGGGGGCAGATAGAGAAATCCGGCACGTGATGTCTTTCCTGGTCACCATCCAAGAGATCAACCAGGATCTCAGCCTCTTACCCAACATCACCCTGGGCTACAACTTCTATGAGAACTATTTCAATGCAAGGATGACTTCGGACGCCATGCTAGAGCTGCTTGCAGGCAGTGGATGCAATATTCCCAATTATCACTGTGGAGAACAGAATCACCTGCTGGCTGTTCTTGAAAGCAGCAACACTTTCATCTCAAGAGTGATTTCAGCCTTGTCAGGCATCTACAAAATCCCACAGGTAAGTAGTGGGAGAGCATGGAGGGAAAGAGAATTTCAACTGCATAAAATTCTACTTTCTCTTTGGAGGGGTCAAGTGCGGACATTTTTAAAAATGGGAAAATCCTGAGCTATGGATCCAACATCCCTTTTTCAAATCTGAGCCTTCACCAACTTGACACCTCCAGATGTTTCAGACTACAACTCCCATCAGCCTCAGCCAGCAGAGATTTAGATCTCAGTGATTTCATATGATTAAATGCCCGTTATGCTGAAAGTAAAATAAATTGGTGATCTTTTGCTTTCCTTGCTAGATCAGTTATGGCTTCACTGCCCAGGTTCTCGAAGGTAAAACCCTGTTCCCTTTTGTCTACCGGATGACTCCCAAAGAGGAAAGTCAGTACCAGGGGATTGTTGAATTGCTCCTGTATTTTGGATGGACGTGGATTGGCCTCTTCACTCCAGACAATGACAGTGGAGAAAGATTTGAGAGCGCTGTGAAACCTCTGCTGCTCAGCAAAGGGATCTGCATTGCTTTAACAAAAAGAGTACCAGAAAATGATATGAATCAATTTATCAGGCCCGGGGAACCTTTTTTCCTATGGAGACAAGTTGGGGTATTTTTTTACTATGCAACCAATATAATGGGCATCACTGTACCCCTGACAACAAACTTGTTTTATGAGAAGGAAATAGGGGCAAAAGTCTGGATCACAACAGCTTTTCTAGGAATCAGAGTTGGCATTTACATCGCTCCAAATTTATTCCAGCACCTCCATGGTTCTCTGTCCTTTGCAATTCAGACCGGAATAAGGAGCAGCAAAGGTGGCAAATATAAATTGCAGACCTATCTTGGGGATTATTTCTATCAAGCATTTCAGTGTTCATATTCAAAGCATCTGTTGTCCGTGAAAGGAAGGATAAGATGCAGAGAGGAGGAGGAACTGCAGCTATTGCCCCAAGAGGAGCGTGAGTTCATCCTGTCTCTAGACAGCTATGTCATTTACATCCATGTTCAAGCTGTGGCTCAGGCCTTGCATGCTTCGCTTTCATCGAGATCCCAGAGGAGGCTGATGTTGGAGGAAGGAGAGCAATGGGGACCCCAAAGGCTACAACCGTGGCAGGTATTTCCTTCCCCTTTTTGCAAACTGCAGTCCACACAGATGCTGATCTTGACGGGGATAGACCTATAAAATATCAGAGTTAGTATTAGTAATAGTAGCAGACCGCCCAACATATCTCTGATGAAAATAGAACCATCCCATTCCATAATGATAATCTTACTGTTTATAGCCAGGGCTACTTTCAGAGGGGAACTCGCTGGAACTCAGTTCTGGCACCTCTCAGGTGGGTGCCATTGCCGTTCTAAGAAGGAGGTGTTCATGGTGAGTTCCGGCAGCTTTTTTGCTAGAAATATATCACTGTTTATACCCCACACATCTTTTTGGGTTGCCTCAGCACTCTGGGCAGCTCCCAACATAAATAAATTAATACTAAAATATGAAACATTAAAAAT
Source organism: Podarcis bocagei (assembly GCF_964188305.1). Classification (NCBI taxonomy): domain Eukaryota; kingdom Metazoa; phylum Chordata; class Lepidosauria; order Squamata; family Lacertidae; genus Podarcis; species Podarcis bocagei. The sequence goes on along the minus strand of NC_138144.1, from coordinate 7,152,544 downwards.
ATTATATTAAGTCTATATCCTCCAACATTTCTCCAATGAAAATAGGGACATTCTAAGGAAAAGTGGGACATTCCTTTTTTAAATAATAATAATATATTTTTATTATTTTCTTCCTTAAACAATATTTTCAGCAATACAATAACAAACACAGAAACTTTTTGCTCTGCCAAGCATCTGACTTCCCTTCAGCAGGTTTTCCGCTTTCAAGTCCTGTCTCGCAATTTAGTTCTTTAGCTTCCATTGCCCACATTGTAGGATATATTTCAATCCTGCTAGTGTCTTCAAATTTTTACAATTATTATTCAAATACACAATAAATGTACACCAATCCCTTTGAAATTTTTGATCAGCCTGTTCTCAAATCCTGCAGGTTAGTTTGGCCAGTTCTGCGAAGTCCATCATCTTTGCCTGCCACCATCCTCTTATCCACACTGAATATGTCATTAACTTGAGGATATTGCAGCCACCCTGTAAGAAAAACCTTCAATTTGATCATATGGTTTAAGTTTAAAAGCTTTCTCGGTCTCCACCAAAGTGCCTTTATATGTGGCCCACCTTCCGTCCGTATTTAATTTTTGTACCGTCAGTACCTCAATAGGTGAGATCCACCATGGTGTTTTCCTTTCTAATAGGTTTTTATTTATTTCTTTTTTAGATACTAATCACATGGTTCAGGAAACCTCTATGAACTTTCACTTTGTCACCCAAATCTGTTATCATAACCTTCCACATCTAAAATATCTGTATTCTCCATCGTTTTCCATTCCTTTAACCAACAGAGACAGGACGCCTCATAATAGTGTTTCAAATCTGGCATGGCGAATCCACCTCTTTCTTTTTTAATCTATTAACAATTTATATTTCATCCTTGGCTTTTCCCCTGCCAGATGAATCTCAATACTACTTTTTGCCACTCTTTAAATACACCTGTCCTTTGAACACTGGAATTGTTTGAAACAGGAATAACATCTTGGGTAATACATTCATTTTTACCACTGATATTCTACCAGAAAATGACAACTTTAATCTGCTCCATATTTCAAAGTCCCCCTTGATTTCCTTCCATGTGGATTCATAATTATCATTAAACAAATTAATATTTTTTGGTATTAACCAAATTCCAAGATATTTCACTTCCTTTTGCAACCATAATTTCTGATCCACGTTGCAATTCCGTGACCATATTCTTCACTAACAGTTTAGTTTTACCTTTATTGAGCTTAAATCCTGCTACTTGCCCAAATTATACTCCTTTACTCCAATCTTTATCCCTCTCACGTATGACAATTCTCTCAAATTCTTAGTTCATACCTCCAGGACCATTATAAATATCAATGGTGACAATGGGCACCCCTGTCTAGTGCCTTTAGTTATATCAAACTTATCAGTCAAAGTGTTGTTCACTATCAATTCCACCTTTTGCTCTGTTTTATTTGATCCCAGAATGTCCCACTTTTCCAAAGTGAAAAAGGAAAAGTGGGAGTAGAACTGAGATATCCATCTTGGCTTCCAGGTTTCTCAGTGCTGGTGCTTTCCCCTGTCATTCCAGCTTCACCCTTTCTTAAGAGAAATCCGGTGTCTGAATACTTCCAGAGGCAAGCTGTGCTTGGATGAGAACTGGGAGCTGCCAGCAGACTTCGATATTATGAACTGGGTAATGTCTCCCAATCAGTCGGGTGACCTTTTAAAAATTGGGAATATAAGGAGAGAGACGTCTGCTGGCATAAAGTTCACCATTAACCCAGAAGCTATTGAGTGGCCCAAGAAATTCAATAAGGTAGGGTAAATCACAAAGGGAGAAGGCTAGGAGATGCTTATTATGTTTTTCCTTAAACAACCGCTGAAAAATGACCATATCAGGTTGACCAACGGTGTCTTGACCGTCAATAACAGCTGCAACCACCACTCCTACTTTAACCGAATCTTTAACCAAATGGACTACGTAGATAAGAAGAAAAGGGAAAGCCCCTAGTAAAAGTGAACTATTGGGCTTTCATACATGCAGAAATATAGAAAGCAATTTATTTTAGAAATGATAATTACTGATTTATTGTGGATTTTTTAATTTGTGGAGTAAGCTCACTTGTAGATGTTGCAAATGTTAAACTATTGTATGTGCAGGAATTGAGAAGTGCACAGTTTTTGGTGAAGGATGATAATTTATTTTAAAAATTGCCTATTGTAATATAAGGCTAACATTAAGAAATGGCACATGAACTAGAAATAACTAAGGAAATAGATCAGCAACAAGAGGAAACCTTGCATGCCTCAAGAACAGAGAGAGGGAAACCAATATTTGGAAAAGTCATATTAAATTTATCTAAATTAGTGGTTGAGAGATTATCAGAATCCTGAACTTTGGGGAAATCACATTTCAGACTCCATTGCCATTTTCTTTGAAGATTTATTAAGCAGGGAAGCAGGTAAATGGAGAAGAGGAAACAGAGTTCTGTGGCGCAAACCTCAGTTGTCCTGAACGAATTATGAAGAACAAGATATTCTGGTCACCCCAATGGTCAGTGGGGGGTTGAAAGGACCCTGATGAGGGGTCAAAGGCTGCAGCCCAAAGATCCGTTTGAATTCACTCTATGAGTGAGTTACATACCCACAAATATTCCTAACTGTTCCTCTTTGTTGCACCTTCTTGTCTTTCTGGTTAGGCCGTGCCTCGTTCCAGGTGTAATGAAAAATGTCGACCTGGATATGCCAAGGTGGTTCTAGAAGGAAAGCCCATTTGCTGCTATGCTTGTGCTCGGTGTGCGGAAGGGACCTTCTCCGCCCAGGAAGGTGGGTGACGCCAAGGGGGAAGGTATTTCTGGAGAGAGTAAACACAGGGCAGAAATCCAGTCTCAAACACTTTTTGTGAGATTTCTGCAGACATTCGGGAATGTGGCTCCTTCCTCAACGTCTTTACAATCACCTTCATTACATCCTGGAAGAGAGTTGAAAGGAATGACCATAAGGAAGAAATCATAGAATCATAGACTCATAGAATCATAGAATCATAGAGTTGGAAGAGACCACAAGGGCCATCGAGTCCAACCCCCTGCCAAGCAGGAAACACCATCAGAGCACTCCTGACATATGGTTGCCAAGCCTCTGCTTAAAGACCTCCAAAGTAGGAGACTCCACCACACTCCTTGGCAGCAAATTCCACTGTCAAACAGCTCTTACTGTCAGGAAGTTCTTCCTAATGTTTAGGTGGAATCTTCTTTCTTGTAGTTTGGATCCATTGCTCCGTGTCCGCTTCTCTGGAGCAGCAGAAAACAACCTTTCTCCCTCCTCTATGTGACATCCTTTTATATATTTGAACATGGCTATCATATCACCCCTTAACCTCATCTTCTCCAGGCTAAACATGCCCAGCTCCCTTAGCCGTTCCTCATAAGACATCGTTTCCAGGCCTTTGACCATTTTGGTTGCCCTCCTCTGGACACGTTCCAGTTTGTCAGTGTCCTTCTTGAATTGTGGTGCCCAGAACTGGACACAGTACTCCAGGTGAGGTCTGACCAGAGCAGAATACAGTGGCACTATTACTTCCCTTGATCTAGATGCTATGCTCCTATTGATGCAGCCCAGAATTGCATTGGCTTTTTTAGCTGCCGCGTCACACTGTTGGCTCATGTCAAGTTTGTGGTCAACCAAGACTCCTAGATCCTTTTCACATGTACTGCTCTCAAGCCAGGTGTCACCCATCTTGTATTTGTGCCTCTCATTTTTTTTGCCCAAGTGCAATACTTTACATTTCTCCCTGTTAAAATTCATCTTGTTTGCTTTTGCCCAGTTCTCTAATCTGTCAAGGTCGTTTTGAAGTGTGATCCTGTCCTCTGGGGTGTTAGCCACCCCTCCCAGTTTGGTGTCATCTGCAAATTTGATCAGGATGCCCTTGAGTCCATCATCCAAGTAATTGATGAAGATGTTGAATAAGACCGGGCCCAAGACAGAACCCTGTGGCACCCCACTAGTCACTCTTCTCCAGGATGAAGAGGAACCATTGATGAGCACCCTTTGGGTTCGGTCAGTCAGCCAGTTACAAATCCACTGAGTGGTAGCATAGTCAAGACCGCATTTTACCAGCTTCTTTACAAGAATATCATGGGGCACCTTGTCAAATGCCTTGCTGAAATCAAGGTAGGCTACATCCACTGCGTTCCCTTCATCTACCAGGCTTGTAATTCTGTCAAAAAACGAGATCAGGTTAGTCTGACATGACTTATTTTTCAGAAATCCATGCTGACTGTTGGTGATCACAGCATTCCTTTCTAGGTGCGCACAGACTGTTTGCTTAATGATCTGCTCCAGAATCTTCCCTGGTATTGATGTCAGACTGACTGGGCGGTAATTATTTGGGTCCTCTCTTTTCCCCTTTTTGAAAATAGGGACAACATTTGCCCTCCTCCAGTCTGCCGGGACTTCGCCTGTTCTCCAGGAATTCTCAAAGATGACTGCCAGTGGTTCTGAGATCACATCTGCCAGTTCTTTTAATACTCTTGGATGCAGTTCATCTGGCCCTGGAGACTTGAATACATCTAAACTAGCCAAGTATTCTTGTACTATCTCCTTAGTTATTCTGGGATGTGTTTCCTTTGCTGAATCATTTGCTCCAAATTCTTCAGGTCGGGCATTGTTTTCTTTATCGGAGAAGACTGAGGCAAAGAAGGCATTGAGGAGTTCAGCCCTTTCTGTGTCCCCTGTTTGCATTTCACCATCTTCTCCTCTGAGTGACCCCACTGTTTCTTTGTTCTTCCTTTTGCTACGAACATACCCATAAAAGCCTTTTTTGTTGCTTTTAACCTCTCTAGCAAGCCTGAGTTCATTCTGTGCTTTAGCTTTCCTGACTTTGTGTCTACACGTGCTGGCTATTTGTTTAAATTCCTCTTTGGTGGTTTCCCCCCTTTTCCATTTTTTGTAAACATCCTTTTTTAATCTTAACTCAGTTAAAAGTTCTTTAGATAGCCACCCTGGCTTCTTTAAGCACCTTCCATGTTTCCGTCTCACTGGTATTGCCTGACGTTGTGCTTTTACTATCTCCCTCTTAACAAACTCCCAGCCATCATGAACTCCCTTTCCTTTTAGTATTACTGTCCATGGGATCTCACCCAGCACTTCCCTAAGTTTTATGAAGTCGGCTTTCTTAAAGTCAAGAAATTGAGTCCTAGTATGCTTGGCTGCTCCTTTCCGCTGTATAGTAAACTTCAGAAGAGCATGATCACTCGCGCCTAATGATCCTTCCACTTCTACCCCACTAACCAGGTCATCAACATTGGTTAGGACCAGATCTAAAATGGCTGTTCCTCTTGTTGCTTCTCCCACTTTCTGGACAATGAAGTTGTCTGCAAGGCCAGTGAGGAATCTGTTTGACCTTATGCTCTTGGCTGAGTTTGACATCCAACAAATATCCGGGTAATTGAAGTCCCCCATTACTACTATCTCCCTTCCTTTTGCATGCTTGGCCATCTGTTCCAGGAAGGCATCATCTATGTCCTCTGTTTGGCTTGGGGATCTATAGTAAACTCCCACAATGAGGTCTCTGTTCTTCTTCTCTCCCTTAATTTTGACCCAAATGCTCTCACTTTGGCTTTGAGGTTCTAAATCTTGGATCTCTTCACAGGTATACACATCCCTGACATATAACGCCACTCCTCCTCCTTTCTTGTCTGGTCTGTTTCTCTGAAATAGATTGTATCCCCCCATTATTACATTCCAATCGTGGGACTTATCCCACCAGGTTTCAGTGATGCCTATTATGTCATATTTAGTTTGCTGTACCAAGAGCTCAAGCTCATCTTGTTTATTTCCCATGCTTTGCGCATTAGTGTACAGACATTGAAGTCCATTAATCATTCCCCCGTGTCTCTTATTTAAGGATTTTTTCCTCCCACCACTAGGTCTGCGTGCTGTTTGCTCCATTTGGTCTATGACATTTGGATGATCATCTTCATCAATTGATAGACTCCTACCTTCAGGAGCACTGTCTCCCTCCCCCACATTAGTCAGTTTAAAGCCCTCCTGATGAGGTTTCTGAGATTTTTGGCAAAAACAAATTTTGAAGAAAATCTAGGATTTCTTCAAAATGTAATCGAGTTCAGATCATTAGGGATGTAAGTGATGCTGCAGCCACTCTTTTTCTCTTCCCCAGATGCAGAACATTGCACCAAATGCTCAGAAGATCACCATTCAAACAAGGACAGAGATCAATGTGTCCCCAAGATTACCACCTTCCTGACTTATGGAGAATATTTGGGAATTGTTTTAGCTTCCGTTGCCCTCTTCTTGTCCTTAACAGCAGGCACTGTGTTGGGAATCTTCATTAAATACAAGGAAACTCCCATAGTCAAAGCCAACAACCGGGACCTCTCCTACATCCTGCTCGTCTCCCTCCTGCTTTCCTTTCTGTCCTCCTTCCTCTTCATCGGGCGCCCAAGGAAACAGACCTGCCTTCTCCGACAAACGGCCTTCAGCATCATCTTCTCAGTTGCTGTTTCTTCTGTCTTGGCAAAGACCATCACGGTGGTGCTGGCCTTCCTGGCCACAAAGCCCGGGAACAGGGTGAGGAGATGGCTGGGCAAGAGTCTGGCCAACTCCATTGTCATCTCCTGTTCTGGGGGGCAAGTTCTCATCTGCACCATCTGGCTGGGCTCTTCTCCCCCATTCCCAGAGCCCGACATGCGCTCCCAGGTGGAAGAGATCATCCTGCAATGCAACGAAGGGTCTGTGGCCATGTTCTACGTTGCCCTCGGCTACCTGGGCTTCTTGGCTGCCACCTGCTTCACGGTGGCTTTCCTAGCCAGGAAGCTGCCTGGCTCCTTCAACGAAGCCAAGCTGATCACCTTCAGCATGCTGGTCTTCTGCAGTGTTTGGGTGTCTTTTGTGCCCACCTACCTGAGCACCAAGGGCAAGTACATGGTGGCCGTGCAGATCTTCTCTATGCTGGCCTCCAGTGCTGGGCTTCTGGGCTGCATCTTCCTTCCCAAGTGCTACGTTATTGTGCTGAGGCCTGATCTGAACACAAAGGAGCACCTGACAACCAGAAATTAAGGGGACATATGATTCTTAAAACATTCCATGTTCCTGATGTCCACAAGTGCATAAAGGAAACACACTTGCTCATCCATGTTCCTCCTTTTCCACCTCTGAAAGAGATTGTGTTCCTTCTTAGCCCAGCTTTTATGTAGTCCTGTTCACATGAACTGTAAGATGGGAGGAAATGTTTTGCTACCTTGTTTTGCCAATGACTACAATGAGTCCTGGTCTACTGCCCTTAGTTTGTAAACTATTATCTTTTAATAATTTTAAAAAGATTTAAAAGGTTTTTGAGTCTGTTTGCTTTGTCATGACTACCTATTAACCATCTCAATTCTAATATTCCACAATACTGTTTGGTTATGCCAGTTCTATGTATTCACTTTTCTATGCTCCATTTCCCACATTTACGCGCTATCATTCATAAGCTCACTTCACATCATTTCATTCTCCTAAGCTTTGTAAATCAATAAACTGAGAAATTCATTTAAGACATCTTCCATAGTCTGTTGGTTTAATTTCTGTATTGTGTAAGCTCTGCTCCCTGTTCCAACGAGTAGCAACTGATCTTAGCCAAGCCTTGACTGGGATCCAATGAATTTTATTGCACTGGCCAGGGTTAGGGGCGGGCGAGGCAGCCGGGAAGAGAGGGAAGAGGGAACTCCGGCGCTCACGAGAGTGGCAGGCCGCCTACGCCAATCTGGGCGAGTCATTGTGAAAGGAGGTGGGGCGAGTAGAGCTGGGGAAGGCAATCGGTCGCGAAAGGCAGCAGTGGAAAGTGGGGAGAGGTGGGGCGGGGTTTAGTGGAGAGTGGTCACGCCCACTAGGCAGGGCAAGGCAGAGCTGGTAGGAGCCTCTGGCTTGACTTATTTCATTATTATTACTAATATTAATTATAATGAAATATTAATTTGGGGAAAGGTATATTATTATATTATATTATATTATATTATATTATATTATATTATATTATATTATATTATATTATATTATATTATTATATTACATTGGGACGCGGGTGGCACTGTGGGTTATACCACAGAGCCTAGGGCTTGCTGATCAGAAGGTCGGCGGTTCGAATCCCCGCGACGGGGTGAGCTCCCATTGCTCGGTCCCTGCTCCTGCCAACCTAGCAGTTCAAAAGCACATCAAAGTGCAAGTAAATAAATAGGTACCGCTCCGGCGGGAAGGTAAACGGCGTTTCCGTGCGCTGCTCTGGTTAGTCCTGCTGGCCACATGACCCGGAAGCTGTACGCCGGCTCCCTCGGCCAATAAAGCGAGATGAGTGCCGCAACCCCAGAGTCGGCCAAGACTGGACCTAATCGTCAGGGGTCCCTTTACCTTTAGCTCTCATATTATATTATATTATATTATATTATATTATATTATATTATATTATATTATATTATATTATATTACATATTACTGTATTTTCCCGTGTAGAACATGCCCCCGTGTATAAGACACCCCCTATTTTGGGGGACTCAATATTAAGAAAATGGGGGATCCCATTTTCCCCGTCGTACACACGGAAAAGTACGATGTATGTATTATATTATATTATATTAATTATATTATATTATATTATATTATATTATATTATATTATACAGCATGATTCATAATGAAGTATACAGTTTCAACACACTATAAAAAAGAATATAATATATCTCATGTTACCTGTGACAGAATTGTAGGGGAATGTTTAAAGTAGTTTCGAAACAGTCACAGATGTTCTATGTATGCACCGTTTGTCACACAACACACATCGCAATTGCAAACGCCGTTGCACAACAAACTCCGTTTTGCTCAGTTCAAGAACACAAAACGTCTTCTCCACTGCAGACGCAGCCATTTCGCCTGACTAGTCACGTGACACGCGCACTATCACCTCCATCACTTTATGAGTACATCTACCTCACGGTTCGCAGCTGTTTTCCGTGTCAGCGCCGGTCTTACAGGATCTGGAAACTGTATATTTCATTATGAATCACCCTGTATTATATTATTTCGGTGTCCAATCACAGCATTACTATAGGATTTTTCATTTCAATCAATCAAATCTTTATTACGGTAGTAGACCAGCATCAGTAGGGTGGGGTACAGTCATTTCCAATCTGTAAAACGTAAAGCTAAAAAATATTAAAACACAAAGTATACTTAAAAGAAGCTAAAAGAGGGGTTTGGGAGGATTAAACGGATGTGGAAGAGCATAAAAGGTTAGTATATAAAAGACTCTGGCTATCCATTTCCAGGGCACTCTGATATGAGTGTTCATTAAATCTAGTGTAACAACAACAACAACAATTTATTTATACCCCACCATCTGGCTTGGTTTCCCCAGCCACTCAGGGTGGCTCCCAATAGAATATGAAAAACACGATAAATACATCAAACATTACAAACTTCCCTGAACAGGGCTACCTTCAGATGTCTTCTAAAAGTCAGGTAGTTGTTTACTTCCTTGACATCTGCTGGGAGGGCGCCACCACCGAGAAGGCCCTCTGCCTGGTTCCCTCTTTGTGGCACAGGTCATCATCTGATGAATTGGGAGCGACATTTATTTCTGTGTTCATAATTAAAGAAAATGTGCATTTTAACAGTATTGCACCTTGATTGTAATATTAAGAATGCACTTAAAATTACTACGCACAACAATGAATAAGTGATTGCAATGCACACAGAGCTAATCAGTACAAATATGTGTGAACAATGTTCTTAAAAACATTTGTTAACCAAGCCTAATATTACTATCTTTCTTATTGTGATTATTGTTACTTTTATAGCGACTAATCCCAGTGGCTTCCAAGACTGAGCTCTGTTCTGCCTTGGTCAGTCCCCACCTGGAATACTGTGTCCAGTTCTGGGCACCACAATTTAAGAAGGATGTTGACCCATGGGAAGAAACCCCTCACCCCCCAGAGAGATGCCGGCTCAGAGAGCCCCCTGAGCTTAGACTACGAAGCCTCTGAGGGCGTGCAGAGTGCAAATCCCCCCAGGGGCCCCTCTCTCTCCTGGGCTCACCTGGGGGCCCTGCCCCTGCCAGCCTCTCCGGCCTCTGAGGGCGTGCAGAGTGCAAATCCCCCCAGGGGCCCCTCTCTCTCCCGGGCTCACCTGGGGGCCCTGCCCCTGCCAGCCTCTCTGGCCTCTGAGGGCGTGCAGAGTGCAAATCCCCCCGGGGGCCCCTCTCTCTCCCGGGCTCACCTGGGGGCCCTGTCCCTGCCAGCCTCTCTGGCATCTGAGGGCGTGCAGAGTGCAAATCCCCCCAGGGGCCCCTCTCTCTCCCGGGCCCACCTGGGGGCCCTGCCCCTGCGAGCCTCTCTGTCCTCTGAGGGCGTGCAGAGTGCAAATCCCCCCAGGGGCCCCTCTCTCTCCCAGGCCCACCTGGGAGCCCTGTCCCTTCCAGCCCCTCCGGCCTCTGAGGGCGTGCAGAGTGCAAATCCCCCCAGGGGCCCCTCTCTCTCCCGGGCCCACCTGGGGGCCCTGCCCCTGCCAGCCTCTCCGGCCTCTGAGGGCGTGCAGAGTGCAAATCCCCCCAGGGGCCCCTCTCTCTCCCAGGCCCACCTGGGGGCCCTGTCCCTGCCAGCCTCTCCGGCCTCTGAGGGCGTGCAGAGTGCAAATCCCCCCAGGGGCCCCTCTCTCTCCCGGGCTCACCTGGGGGCCCTGCCCCTGCCAGCCTCTCCGGCCTCTGAGGGCGTGCAGAGTGCAAATCCCCCCAGGGGCCCCTCTCTCTCCCGGGCCCACCTGGGGGCCCTGCCCCTGCCAGCCTCTCCGGCCTCTGAGGGCGTGCAGAGTGCAAATCCCCCCAGGGGCCCCTCTCTCTCCCAGGCCCACCTGGGGGCCCTGTCCCTGCCAGCCTCTCCGGCCTCTGAGGGCGTGCAGAGTGCAAATCCCCCCGGGGGCCCCTCTCTCTCCCGGGCTCACCTGGGGGCCCTGTCCCTGCCAGCCTCTCTGGCATCTGAGGGCGTGCAGAGTGCAAATCCCCCCAGGGGCCCCTCTCTCTCCCGGGCCCACCTGGGGGCCCTGCCCCTGCGAGCCTCTCTGTCCTCTGAGGGCGTGCAGAGTGCAAATCCCCCCAGGGGCCCCTCTCTCTCCCAGGCCCACCTGGGAGCCCTGTCCCTTCCAGCCCCTCCGGCCTCTGAGGGCGTGCAGAGTGCAAATCCCCCCAGGGGCCCCTCTCTCTCCCGGGCCCACCTGGGGGCCCTGCCCCTGCCAGCCTCTCCGGCCTCTGAGGGCGTGCAGAGTGCAAATCCCCCCAGGGGCCCCTCTCTCTCCCAGGCCCACCTGGGGGCCCTGCCCCTGCCAGCCTCCCCGGCCTCTGAGGGCGTGCAGAGTGCAGCTGGACGGGCTGCAGGCGCTGGTGTCCCTGGCAGACGAGGAGGGTCACTTGGCCGGGCCTTTCTATGTCCTCGGAGGGGAAGGGGCCACCTTCAAAAGGCCCTGCGACTCCCGCCAGCCTCCGCCAGCTTGGTGCACGTTCGGGGGGCAGACTTCCCAGCATGCACTGCCAGCTCCGTTGGGCCAATGGTCGATTCCCAGCCTCAATAAATTTGAAATTTACTGGTTTTTCCAGTGTATAACCAAATAAATCAATCTCAAGGAGTCTTTTGTTCGGTTTCACTTATCGGCTTTATGGATAAATTAACCTCTATTAGGTTTCATTTCCCTCACGTCCTTCTTCCCAGCATGCTTTGCTGCCCCTTCTTCTCACAAACATGGATCCAGCTTCCTATAACTGAAATTTACCCATTTTCCAATATATAACTGAATAAATCAATCTGAAAGTGTCTTTTGTTAGGTTTCACTTACTAGCTTTAATGATAAATTACGCTTTGTTAAGTTTCATTTCCCTCCCAGCATGCTTTGCTGCCCCTTCTTCTCACAAACAAGGATCCTGTGTCCTATCATTTTATTTTTCTCTAAACGTATTTGGATTCTTCCACATAAACTTGAGGGAGAAAGAGAGAAGGCTTCTCCTCACAGCCTTTCCCTCGCCCTTCCCAGGCTGCCCTGCGCAACCTTCCTCCTGGCCTGCGAATCAACTGATAATAACCAGTTGTGGTTCGAGGACCCGACCCCCGCGAAGTGAAATGAAGACACAGGGACACGGGATATAAGGTTGATGGGCTAGAAAAGGCCACAACTTTATTGATTACAGCAATGAAAAGGGATTGGCTTAGGCATTGGATCTCTAAAGCAAGGGGGTTTATTCACCAGGAGGTGGATCCTGTTGATGCTCATCCAACTATAGGCTCCCCCCTGCTGTCGCCGAGGGTCGTGCCATGGCCTCCCGCCAAGCAGGCATTGGACGCAATACACGACCCCCCGATTCCTTTAAGGGAATACCCCTAAAAATGGAAGGCATAGGCGATGGCCACACCTAGCCCTTCGACACACCACAACACATTCTTCCAATGCCTAAAGGCTCGTCGCCAATACCCTCACAGCTGTAACCAATCCCTGATGCTGCTGCTGATGCTAGTTAACCAAATGTCATTCCCTTGGTCTGAAAGATGGACCCTATCATTCCGGGACAAGGCTTGGTCGCCAATCCGGATACGGTCATGAGAGATGACTCGGCCATACAAAAAGTGCACCCAACGGGCTATTGCACGATTTAAGAGTTTCCTGGATTTTTCAACGGCCATACAGTTCTGCACACCGTGCCACACCATTCTCTTCAGGAAGGAGGACCAGAACACCGTTGTTCCGGGACACCAGGCAGCAATCTCATCCAAATCTCTTTTTATGTGCCACGACAAGTCCACACTTCTTCTGCAAACCAGTTCATTTTCCCCTAATTGAAGGATAAGGATGTCAGGAGGGCCAAACGCGGCAACTCTCCCTCTCAGCAATGGCGTAAGCAATGCCTCGTCTCGAAAACCAGGAAACTCACACTCAGCAATGGCATAAGCAATGCCTCGTCTCTCCCTCTCAGCAATGGCATAAGCAATGCCTCGTCTCTCCCTCTCAGCAATGGCATAAGCAATGCCTCGTCTCGAAAACCAAGAAACTCGCACTCAGCAATGGCATAAGCAATGCCTCGTCTCTCCCTCTCAGGAATGGCATAAGCAATGCCTCGTCTCGAAAACCAGGAAACTCGCACTCAGCAATGGCATAAGCAATGCCTCGTCTCTCCCTCTCAGGAATGGCATAAGCAATGCCTCGTCTCTCCCTCTCAGGAATGGCATAAGCAATGCCTCGTCTCTCCCTCTCAGGAATGGCATAAGCAATGCCTCGTCTCTCCCTCTCAGGAATGGCATAAGCAATGCCTCGTCTCTCCCTCTCAGCAATGGCATAAGCAATGCCTCGTCTCTCCCTCTCAGCAATGGCATAAGCAATGCCTCGTCTCTCCCTCTCAGCAATGGCATAAGCAATGCCTCGTCTCTCCCTCTCAGCAATGGCATAAGCAATGCCTCGTCTCTCCCTCTCAGGAATGGCATAAGCAATGCCTCGTCTCGAAAACCAGGAAACTCGCACTCAGCAATGGCATAAGCAATGCCTCGTCTCTCCCTCTCAGGAATGGCATAAGCAATGCCTCGTCTCTCCCTCTCAGGAATGGCATAAGCAATGCCTCGTCTCTCCCTCTCAGCAATGGCATAAGCAATGCCTCGTCTCTCCCTCTCAGGAATGGCATAAGCAATGCCTCGTCTCTTCCTCTCAGCAATGGCATAAGCAATGCCTCGTCTCGAAAACCGGGAAACTCGCACTCAGCAATGGCATAAGCAATGCCTCGTCTCGAAAACCAGGAAACTCCCACTCAGCAATGGCATAAGCAATGCCTCGTCTCTCCCTCTCAGCAATGGCATAAGCAATGCCTCGTCTTGAAAACCAGGAAACTCGCACTCCAGGTGGCAATCCAAGGTTAGGGGTGAGGCCACAGCTAACTGGCCGTACGTGGGCCGAATGGACTATACCATGGCCACAAATCCAGACGCTTCTGAGAACGGCTGAGAATAAAGGAAAGAAAAATATGGGTAAGTAGAGGTAAAGGAGCAGAGCGCATTCTAACGAGTGTAACCTTTATAAGCGTCGGATTTCCACCGGCCCATTTCCTTAATCTTATCCGCTGGCAGGCCCAAGCGTGCAGCTGTTGTGGCGGCGCCAATCCTGAATGAGTGTGCGGCATAATCCTGGGAAGATAAACCACAGGCATCAATAGCTTTGCGGAGTGCCCTTGTGAATTGGTGTCTCAACAAAGGTGACTGTGGAAAAACATGGGTCTACCAAAGAATGTGATAGCGGCTATGTGTATCCTCAAAGTTTTCGAGGCTCAACCTAGGCCATGAAGGTGTGTTAAGTATTGCAGAACGTTTTCTGTGGAGGGTGTAACATCGGTGGAAAGGGAGGATACTTTGGACCTGAACCCCATGAAATCACACCAGACCTTCTTATATGATCTAAGCGTAGAGGGTGCGACAGATGCTAATGCTCCCTTAATCACTTCACCTCTCCAAGGATCCACAGGTGCTCCGGAACGGGTTCTGGCAGTGGCTGAGCCCTGGGAGCTAATGCTCGGAAGCGAGGCACTGGAGGACGAATGATCAGAGTGGGCGCGACACCCTCTCGGAACGCGATGACTGTTTAGCCAGTATGTTGACCACTGCCTGGTTATCAGTTCTGAAGCACACCCGGCAATTCTGGAACTCCTCAGTCCAAATGTGAACAGCCACAACTAAGGGGGGGAAAACTCCAGAAAAGTGAGATCCCACGTGATAGCCTCGCCTTGCACCTCTGCTGGCCATTGTCGAGCACACCAGCGTCCCCTAAAGAATAAACTGAAGCCCAAGGACCCAGAGGCATCAGTGAACCTGGAAATCTGAGGACAGGTTGAGGATTTCCTGCCATAAGGAGACTCCATTGTAGCGTTCCAGAAACGTGATCCAGATCTCAAGGTCTGTCTTAACCGATTTTGGGAGTCTTACCCTGTGGAGCGGTTTGTTTGTTTTTTTGTTTGTTTTGTTATTTTATTTTATTTTATTTTATTTTATTTTATTTTATTTTATTTTATTTTATTTTATTTTATTTTATATCTTATTTTATTATTTTATTTTATTTTATTTTATTTTATTTTATTTTATTTTATTTTAGTACTAATAAACCCACATAACCCAGGAAGTCGCAAAGAGACCTCGTCCTTTTCCTCATTCCCTTGGAGGCACCTAGGACGGCTTCCATGTTTTCCTGACGAGCAGCCTCCAGCAAACAAGATCCCACCACCAGGTATCCCGTTGACAGTACTGAGGATGGTATTTCTCATCATTCTTCATTTATTCATTTTTATTTATTCATATTTATTCCTTTATTTACTGATGTACTGAATCTATATCCTGTTCTCTCCCTGGAAGCCTCAGGGCGCTTCACAGAACAAAATCAAAATATAAAACCACAATAGATATAATCAAAATAGAAACAAGAACCCAATCACAGCCTCTGCCCTCCCCCCACATTTTAAAAGGGCTTAGGATGCCTGGGATTCAAGGCTGGGACTCCTTCATCTGGCTGTTGTCCATCCCTGACTCTCCCACCTCTTCTTAAAAACCTCCAATGAATCATAGAATGGGAGACTTGGAAAGGGACCCCAAGGTCCTCTAGTCCAACCCTCTGCAACGCTAAAGCATCCCTAAGAGATGGCCATCCCACCTCTGCTTCAAAACCTCCAAGGAAGGAGAGTCCATGGTCGGATCCAGCTCCTTCTTTGGTCCTTGGGAGCAAAGTTCAGGCCAAACTTCCAGTTCCCAAAAACACCTTTTGACTTTTCATCATCATGTTTTTCTCCAGCTCTGCACCTGCCGCTTGAGCCATTCAAGACTTCAGAAAGTTTTTGTGATGAAACTTATTCCACTTGGAATAATCAAAATTATAGTCATCTCATCTTCTGAAAGCCCAGGAGATATTTCTGGAGATTGCATGAGCCTCGGAAAGCAATATGACAATACTAATTGCGCTGTGTCTGGGAAAGAAAAAGTTGGTGCAGAGAATATTTCCTGTGTTGGAGACAGATTGAGTGAAGATGCAGAGCTGGCGAAAGAGGGGTGTGCCTGCCTTGTGCTTCCTAGCTCCGAAGGTAGAGTTGAAAACCACCCAGATTGGGAAAGCCCAGGCAGTCTGGCCTTGCAAGAGTCTTTGGGTTCTTCTGCTTTGTCTCCTTGGCAGGTAAGAGGAGGAGGAGGCAGAGCCAAAATGAGATCCCTGCTCCTTCTGTTGCTGCTTCTGCTGCTCATGATGCCCTTTGGAGTCTGCGGGAACCACAAGGCGAAATGCCCCTTGAATCTGGTCAGGGATCAAACGGATGCTCGCAATTACTACCGGCCTGGACACTTTCTCATCAGTGGGATCATATCTCCAAAACGCTTTCGTACAGACACTGCATACGTCTTTTCTCAGACACCCTTCACCAGGACTAAAGCGTATGTACTTATATGCAGATGGTTTCGTGGTTCTCCAGTCCTTGTAATGGTTCCTATTTATCAAGGAAAGAGCCCCTTCCTCAGGGCTGGGGAGCCAAGGGCTGGTGTTGCAGGACTACCCTGCCCTGACCATTGGTCTTGCTGTTGGAGGAGCTGGGAGCTGGGGAGGGGTGTCTAGTCAAAGATTCTAGTAAAGGGGGGGGGTGCTCATTCGTGTAGTTTCTGATCCAGAATATGGACAAAATTATAATTTTACCACACACTCAAACCTGCAAGCCACCAGGCCCCATATGTAACTAAAAGGGGACTGAGGTATTTGGTGCTTCTCTTCCGTCAATCAAATTGTCTCTTATCTACCTTTGGTCCAGCCCGTTGGAAGAAACCAAAGACCACTGCAGCAAAAGCAGCCTTTGCAGCAACTTCCCAGTATATCACAATTTTTGAGGGGCGCCTTCATTTCTTACTCATAAAACCATAGTAGAAAGGAATCATAGAGCTGTAGAGATGGAAGGAACCCGGAAGAATCTCACCTGAAGCATCCATGACACATGGTCACCTTCGGAGGGAGTCTCTTCCACTGTTGAAAAGCTCTGTGTGCTGTTTGCATCAAAGCTCCGGTCATGGAGCAGAGATCTCCAAATTTTTGTTCTATGCTAGACAGGAAAAGGTTTGATATTAATGCAAAAGGATAAATAAATACTAAT
This sequence comes from Podarcis bocagei, assembly GCF_964188305.1. Taxonomy (NCBI): domain Eukaryota; kingdom Metazoa; phylum Chordata; class Lepidosauria; order Squamata; family Lacertidae; genus Podarcis; species Podarcis bocagei. The sequence continues at coordinate 7,135,408 of NC_138144.1, read as the reverse complement.
CTTTGTGGATCATATAATGCTTCCTCCCTCCCATTCATATGAATATACGTTTCACTCTTTTTAAATAATTCATTTACTGCAGGGGGGCAACTAGGTTCCTCCGGCACGTGTTGTCTTTCCTGTTCACCATCGTAGAGATCAACCAGGATCTCAGGCTCTTACCCAACATCACCCTGGGCTACAACATCTATGAGAACGATTTCGATGCAAGGATGACTTCGGAGGCCATGCTAGAGCTGCTTGCAGGCAGTGGATGCAATATTCCCAATTATCACTGTGGAGAACAGAATCACCTGCTGGCTGTTCTTGAAGGAGGCAACAGTTTCATCTCAAGAGTGATTTCAGCCTTGTCAGGCATCTACAAAATCCCACAGGTAAGTAGTGGGAGAGCATGGAGGGAAAAAGAATTTCAACTGCGTAAAATTCTACTTTCTCTTTGTGGAGGGGTCAAGTGGGGATATTTTTAAAAATGGGAAAATCCTGAGCTATGGATCCAACATCCCTTTTTCAAATCTGAGCCTTCACCAACTTGACACCTCCAGATGTTTCAGACTACAACTCCCATCAGCCTCAGCCAGCAGAGATTTAGATCTCAGTCATTTCATGTGATTAAATACCCGTTATGCTGAAAGTAAAATAAATTGGTGATCTTTTGCTTTCCTTGCTAGATCAGTTATGGCTTCACTGCCCAGGTTCTCGAAGGTAAAACCCTGTTCCCTTTTGTCTACCGGATGACTCCCAAAGAGGAAAGTCAGTACCAGGGGATTGTTGAATTGCTCCTGTATTTTGGATGGACGTGGATTGGCCTCTTCACTCCAGACAATGACAGTGGAGAAAGATTTGAGAGCGCTGTGAAACCTCTGATGCTCAGCAAAGGGATCTGCATTGCTTTAACAAAAAGAGTACCAGAAAATGATCTAAATCAATTTATCAGGCCTGGGGAACCTTTTTTCCTATGGAGACAAGTTGGTGTATTTTTTTACTATGCAACCAATGTAATGGGCATCACTGTACCCCTGTCAATAAACATTTTATATGAGAAGGAAATAGGGGCAAAAGTCTGGATCACAACAACTTTGCTAGGAATCAGAGTTGGCGTTTACATGCCTCCAATCTTATTCCAGCACCTCCATGGTTCTCTGTCCTTTGCAATTCAGACCGGAATAAGGAGCAGCAAAGGTGGCAAATATAAATTGCAGACCTATTTTCTGGATTATTTTGATGAAGCATTTCAGTGTTCATATTCAAAGCATCTGTTGTCCGTGAAAGGCTGGGTAAGATGCAGAGAGGAGGAGAAACTGCAGCTATTGCCCCAAGAGCAGCGTGAGATAACCCTGTCTTTAGACAGCTATGGCTCTTACATCAATGTTCAGGCTGTGGCTCAGGCCTTGCATGCTTCGCTTTCATCTAGATCCCAGAGGAGGCTGATGTTGGAGGAAGGAGAGCAATGGGGACCCCAAAGGCTACAGCCGTGGCAGGTATTTCCTTCCCCTTTTTGCAAACTGCAGTCCACACAGATGCTGATCTTGACGGGGATAAACCTATAAAATATCAGAGTTAATATTAGTAATAGTAGCAGACCGCCCAACATATCTCTGATGAAAATAGAACCATCCCATTCCATAATGATAATCTTACTGTTTATAGCCAGGGCTACTTTCAGAGGGGAACATGCTGGAACTCAGTTCTGGCACCTCTCAGGTGGGTGCCATTGCCGTTCTAAGAAGGAGGTGTTCATGGTGAGTTCCGGCAGCTTTTTTGCTAGAAATATATCACTGTTTATACCCCACACATCTTTTTGGGTTGCCTCAGCACTCTGGGCAGCTCCCAACATAAATAAATTAATACTAAAATATGAAACATTAAAAATATTATATTAAGTCTATATCCTCCAACATTTCTCCAATGAAAATAGGGACATTCTAAGGAAAAGTGGGACATTCCTTTTTTAAAAAATAATAATATATTTTTCCGCTTTCAAGTCCTGTCTCGCAATTTAGTTCTTTAGCTTCCATTGCCCACATTGTAGGATATATTTCAATCCTGCTAGTGTCTTCAAATTTTTACAATTATTATTCAAATACACAATAAATGTACACCAATCCCTTTGAAATTTTTGATCAGCCTGTTCTCAAATCCTGCAGGTTAGTTTGGCCAGTTCTGCGAAGTCCATCATCTTTGCCTGCCACCATCCTCTTATCCACACTGAATATGTCATTAACTTGATGATATTGCAGCCACCCTGTAAGAAAATCCTTCAATTTGATCATATGGTTTAAGTTTAAAAGCTTTCTCAGTTTCCACCAAAGTGCCTTTATATGTGGCCCACCTTCCCTCCGTATTTAATTTTTGTACCGTCAGTACCTCAATAGGTGAGATCCACCATGGTGTTTTCCTTTCTAATAGGTTTTTATTTCTTTCTTTTTTAGATACTAATCACATGGTTCAGGAAACCTCTATGAACTTTCACTTTGTCATACCAAAGATAAGAATGCCACCCAAATCTGTTATCATAACCTTCCACATCTAAAATATCTGTATTCTCCATCGTTATCCATTCCTTTAACCAACAGAGACAGGACGCCTCATAATAGTGTTTCAAATCTGGCATGGCAAATCCACCTCTTTCTTTTTTAATCTATTAACAATTTATATTTCATCCTTGGCTTTTCCCCTGCCAGATGAATCTCAATACTACTTTTTGCCACTCTTTAAATACACCTGTCCTTTGAACACTGGAATTGTTTGAAACAGGAATAACATCTTGGGTAATACATTCATTTTTACCACTGATATTCTACCAGAAAATGACAACTTTAATCTGCTCCATATTTCGAAGTCCCCCTTGATTTCCTTCCATGTGGATTCATAATTATCATTAAACAAATTAATATTTTTTGGTATTAACCAAATTCCAAGATATTTCACTTCCTTTTGCAACCATAATTTCTGATCTACGTTGCAATTCCATGACCATATTCTTCACTAACAGTTTAGTTTTACCTTTATTGAGCTTAAATCCTGCTACTTGCCCAAATTATACTCCTTTACTCCAATCTTTATCCCTCTCACGTATGACAATTCTCTCAAATTCTTAGTTCATACCTCCAGGACCGTTATAAATATCAATGGTGACAACGGGCACCCCTGTCTAGTGCCTTTAGTTATATCAAACTTATCAGTCAAAGTGTTGTTCACTATCAATTTCACCTTTTGCTCTGTTTTATTTGATCCCAGAATGTCCCACTTTTCCAAAATGAAAAAGGAAAAGTGGGAGTAGGACTGAGATATCCATCTTGGCTTCCAGGTTTCTCAGTGCTGGTGCTTTCCCCTGTCATTCCAGCTTCACCCTTTCTTAAGAGAAATCCGGTGTCTGAATACTTCCAGAGGCAGGCTGTGCTTGGATGAGAACTGGGAGCTGCCAGCAGACTTCGATATTATGAACTGGGTAATGTCTCCCAATAAGTCGGGTGACCTTTTGAAAATTGGGAATATAAGGCGAGAGACGTCTGCTGGCATAAAGTTCACCATTAACCCAGAAGCTATTGAGTGGCCCAAGAAATTCAACAAGGTAAGGGGAATCACAGAGAGGGGAGGCTAGGAGATCCCAGTTTTCCTTGAACAAACGCTGAAAAATGACCATATCAGGTTGACCAACGGTGTCTTGACCGTCAATAACAGCTGCAACCACCACTCCTACTTTAACCGAATCTTTAACCGAATGGACTACGTAGATAAGAAGAAAAGGGAAAGTCCCTAGTAAAAGTGAACTATTGGGCTTTCATACATGCAGAAATATAGAAAGCAATTTATTTTAGAAACGATAATTACTGATTTATTGTGGATTTTTTAATTTGTGGAGTAAGCTCACTTGTAGATGTTGCAAATGTTAAACTATTGTATGTGCAGGAATTGAGAAGTGCACAGTTTTTGGTGAAGGATGATAATTTATTTTAAAAATTGCCTATTGTAATATAAGGCTAACATTAAGAAATGGCACATGAACTAGAAATAACTAAGGAAATAGATCAGCAACAAGAGGAAACCTTGCATGACTCAAGAACAGAGAGAGGGAAACCAGTATTTGGAAAAGTCATATTAAATTTATCTAAATTAGTGGTTGAGAGATTATCAGAATCCTGAACTTTGGGGAAATCACATTTCAGACTCCATTGCCATTTTCTTTGAAGATTTATTAAGCAGGGAATCAGCTAAATGGAGAAGAGGAATCAGAGTTCTGTGGCGCAAACCTCAGTTGTCCTGAACGAATTATGAAGAACAAGATATTCTGGTCACCCCAATGGTCAGTGGGGGGTTGAAAGGACCCTGATGAGGGGTCAAAGGCTGCAGCCCAAAGATCTGTTTGAATTCACTCTATGAGTGAGTTAAATACCCACAAATACTCCTAACTGTTCCTCTTTGTTGCACCTTCTTGTCTTCCTGGTTAGACCGTGCCTCGTTCCAGGTGTAATGAAAAATGTCGACCTGGATATGCCAAGGTGGTTCTAGAAGGAAAGCCCATTTGCTGCTATGCTTGTGCTCGGTGTGCGGAAGGGACCTTCTCCGCCCAGGAAGGTGGGTGACTCCAAGGGGGAAGGTATTTCTGGAGAGAGTAAACACACGGCAGTAATCCAGTCTCACCCGCTTTTTGTGAGATTTCTGCAGACATTGGGGAATGTGGATTCTTTCTCGACATCCATAGGATTAACCAACTTTATTACATCCAGGAAGGGCGTTGAAAGGAGTGGCCATAAGGAAGAAATCTCTGGGGTTGAAAGTGGGCAGCTGTGAGAGGAAGTCCCACAAACATTCCTTTTTTTTTTATACCAAGTCACACCAAAAAAGAAATAATTTTGATATTTATAAAAAATAATAGACAGGTGATGCAAATCAGCCAATTTTTAAAAGCAAAAGCACAATAAAAACAAACAATACTTCATATGAAAATTATTACAATATAATCAATGGACTGTTTTGATCTCACTACTATGAACATTGAATGGAAGCAACAGAAAACTGTTTGCAGTATTTAACATTCTTATTTCCTGAGGTCCACCACAGAGTTTTTCAAAATGTAAAAGAGCACAGATCATTAAGGATGTAACTGATACTGCAGCCACTCTTTTTCCTCTTCCCCAGATGCAGAACATTGCACCAAATGCTCAGAAGATCAGTATCCAAACAAGGACAGAGATCATTGTGTCCCCAAGATTATCATCTTCCTGGCTTATGAAGAATATTTGGGAATGGTTTTAGCTTCCGTTGCCCTCTTCTTGTCCTTAACAGTAGGCACTGTGTTGGGAATCTTCATTAAATACAAGGAAACTCCCATAGTCAAAGCCAACAACCGGGACCTCTCCTACATCCTGCTCATCTCCCTCCTGCTTTCTTTTCTGTCCTCCTTCCTCTTCATTGGGCGCCCAAGGAAACAGACCTGCCTTCTCCGACAAACGGCCTTCAGCATCATCTTCTCAGTTGCTGTTTCTTCTGTCTTGGCAAAGACCATCACGGTGGTGCTGGCCTTCCTGGCCACAAAGCCCGGGAACAGGGTGAGGAGATGGCTGGGCAAGAGTCTGGCCAACTCCATTGTCATCTCCTCTTCTGGGGGGCAAGTTCTCATCTGCACCCTCTGGCTGGGCTCTTCTCCCCCATTCCCAGAGCCCGACATGCGCTCCCAGGTGGAAGAGATCATCCTGCAATGCAACGAAGGGTCTGTGGCCATGTTTTACGTTGCCCTCGGCTACATGGGCTTCTTGGCTGCCACCTGCTTCACGGTGGCTTTCCTAGCCAGGAAGCTGCCTGGCTCCTTCAACGAAGCCAAGCTGATCACCTTCAGCATGCTGGTCTTCTGCAGTGTTTGGGTGTCTTTTGTTCCCACCTACCTGAGCACCAAGGGCAAGTACATGGTGGCCGTGCAGATCTTCTCTATGTTGGCCTCCAGCGCTGGGCTTCTGGGCTGCATCTTCCTTCCCAAGTGCTACATGATTGTGCTGAGGCCTGATCTGAACACAAAGGAGCACCTGACAACCAGAAATTGAGGGGACATCTGATTCTTAAAACATTCCATGTTCCTGATGTCCAGAAGTGCATAAAGGAAACACACCTGATCATCCATGTTGCTCATGCTTCATCTGTGAAAGAGATTGTGTTCCTTCTTAGCCCTGGTTTTATGTAGTCCTGTTCACATGAACCGTAAGATGGGAGGAAATGTTTTGCTACCTTGCTTTGCCAAGGATTACAATGAGTCCTGGTGTACTGCCCGTAGTTTGTAAACTATTATCTTTTAATAATTTTGTGTTTTGGGAACTTATATTTATCTCACAACAAGATAGTCTAGAGGGAGATAGGAATTAGGTTTTTTTGGTCTGTTTGCTTTGCTATTAACCATATCAATTCTGATATTCAACAATACTTTCTAGTTATGTCATTTCTAGATATTTAAATACCTGTGCTCCATTTTCTACCGGTATACTGAATCATTCAGAAGTTCACTTCACATCATTTCATTCTCCTAAACGTTGTATATTAATAAATTGAGAAATTCATTTAAGTTCTCTTCCGTAGTCTGCTGGTTTAATTTCTGTATTGTGTAAGCTCTGCTCCCTGTTCTAAAGAGTAGTAACTGACCTTAGCCAAGCCTTGACTGGAGTACAATGGATTTTATGGCGTTGTCCAGAATATGACACATTGTGCCCTGATGTTGAGTGGATCACCAGATTACGAGTGAGCCAGCAATCAATCAAAATGTTTATTCGGCTTTACGCCCATCATAAAGCACAACACAAAAAACAAATAAAATAAAACAGCGGTCTCGTACAAGCCACAAGTATTATAACACAATTCACGGCTCACAAGGACAAATATTGGCAATTCAAAAGAAAAATTTAAGATTAAGATTAAAAATTTAAACACTACACTAAATTCAATATCTGTTGTCATTATCGAAAATTCTTATAACTATCAATAATCAGCTAACATTCCATTCCGTCTCTTGTATGAGAGGACGGCTGTTAGGAATTTAGCAACCTGTAGGGTAATATAAGGATCCACATCTTGAAGAACCCAGGCAAGCTGTAGGTCTACTGGTTTGTCAGCTATAGGCTGGATTATGGAGTTTAGTATACTAGCACGAGCTGAACTGTACATAGGGCAGATAAACATAACATGATGTAGAGATTCAGATGTTTTCATTTCACAAGCACACATTGAAGGGACTTGGCCCTTAGTGAATCTATGTCTCAGCACGTTTGTTGGAAAAACATTGAACCTAGCTCTAATGAAGGCATATCGGTGAGATGCGGCCATAAGCGATGTTAAGTAGGACGGAGCATGGTAGATAGGGGTTATGCCGAGATTTAACGGCGAGCAGGCTCCACCACCAGCTAAGAAATTTTGGTATAGCTCCGCATCATCCAGCCTTTGATTTATACACCTTTTTGCCACGTTTAGATCCAGTTTGAGCAATTCAGTGGGCGAGATCTCATAGGACAGCAATTTGGCATGGATTTTTCCTGACCACAAATTTGTGAAGTCATCCCGCCACATGCATTGAATGAGATAGTGGTTCGGGAGTTTATGCCATAGGGAGATCCAATAAATCAAAACTCTCCTCCATAAAACTAACTCCACTGAGGGGATCTTCATTTCTAAGCGAATAGCCGCATTACTTACGCATGTTGGTAGTTTTAAAAGTCGGCGTAAGAATTGGCTTTGAAGCGACTCTAAAGGTGAGAGGTTTGCAAAGGCAGCCCATAAAGGTGCAGCATAGGCCATTGTGGCCATCACTTTGATGCTATACACTTTCAAGGCCGCAGGGATGAATAAGGCCCCCTCAGAGTAGAAAAAACGGAGGAGGGAGTGTGATAGGGCTTTTCTCTTGTTTTGAAGATATTCAACGTGCGCTTTCCACCCTAAATTATATTGAAAATAAATTCCTAAATATTTAAATTTATGTACTTGTTCGATTTTCGTGCCCTCCAATTTCCATGAATATAATTTTCGACTCCTTGAAAATATCAGTACTTTGGACTTGGTGTGGTTGATAGACAGATGATTAGAATGGCAATATGACGCAAAAATCTTTAGTGCCCTCCTTAAACCCAGTCTGGAGTAAGAGAGTAGTACCGCATCATCTGCGTAGAGAAGTAAAGGACAACGATAATCTGCTATACGGGGGGTGTGGATAAATTTTTGTGAGTCGATTAATGGGTTCCTCATATCACTGATAAATAAGTTAAAAAGAAGTGGCGCTAAAATACAACCCTGGCGTACACCCTTATTTACTGGCACTGGGTTAGTTAGGTCTCCAGCAGGGGATATTCTTACCCTGGCCACGGACCCAGCATGAAGTTGGGAGATAAGCCACAAGAGCCTTCTATCTATTCCCCAGCAGGCAAGTTTATTCCATAGTAATTGCCTCAGAATACTATCAAACGCAGCTTTCAAATCTATGAAAGCTGCGCAAAGTTGGCCCCGTCGAGGTGTCGAGTGTTTCTGGGCTAAGTGATACAGAATAATTGCCTGATCTGTTGTAGACCGGTTTAATCTAAATCCAGCTTGCTCGTGCCCAATCAGGTCAGCCTCAACTGACCACTTCATCAACCTTGCCAGCAAAAAACGGGCATATATTTTCCCAATGGACGATAGCAGACTGATATTCCGGTAATTCCCTGGGTCACCGGGAGGGCCTTTTTTGTAGATAGGAATTATAATGGCCTCCTTCCACGTTGCTAGTATTAAGCCCGTGGCATTTATTGCATCAACGTTTTAGCTAAAATCCCTGCCCACCATGCAGAATGTAGCTTTATAGCCTCAACAGGGACCAAATCTGGCCCAGGGGCCTTACCAGTTTTCAGCTCAGCTATCAATTCTAGGATTTCAGCAGGGTCGGTATTGGGCCAGATGGGAAGGGGATTAGAAGGTCTCCAGTGAGTGGCCGGAGCTTCTGCCACTGAGAAATATTTTCTCAGGAACTGCTCCCATGTAGGGGCCGGGATCACCGTTAAGGGGTATTTCGTGTTTCTTCCCTTTATTAAGGACCAAAATTTCCGGGAGTTATGAGATTTTGAGGCAGAAATTATAGTCTGCCAGCGATTTAAATGCCATTCCCGTTTGGCCGATTTCTGGGCCTGTTTGTATGCTTTTTTAGCCAGGGAATAAGATGGAGGTAAGGCCAGAGCACCGGAAAGTTTATAGTCATTATATATTGTATGTAGATGGAGTCTGGCTAGTTTACAAGCAGAGTTGAACCAAGGGGCGCCAAATTTAAAATAATCGTTTTTAACTCCATAGGTTGGAGAAGTAAAAAAGCAAGTTAAAACTTAAAACTATCAGGCAAGAAAAAAAATTCGTACAGGTAATAGGATCACGTGGGACTATTCCTACGTCCTGCTGATCACCAGGAAACTTTTCTCGGATAAAATCCGTATATCTATGGGTGAGGGCAGGGGACCATCTAATCCCCTTTGTTTTAGTGGACGGCTCCACAATCACCGGGATTGGGTGGGAGCGCTCGAGCAACTGCTAGTCAACACATAACTTGGTTGTCAGGGGAAGATGGTCACTGAATTGGGCATTATCAATTTTAAAAGAGGTGACATTCAAAAATAGATTCCGGGAAACCAATACATAGTCGAGAACACTGTTTGATTTTAACCCCAGGTGGGTGAACTCTCCTGGTATATCTGAAGGACACCTGCCATTTAATATAATTAAATTAAGGCGTAATGTCATCTGATAAAGCATCACTCCCGCTGTCAGGGCTGCCTCAGGTCTCAGCTCACAAAAGACCAACGCCAAGCTCTTCTTATATACAAGGATGTTTATTGCAGTTCATTATTGGTTCCACAACTGAGGCGTGCAGCCCCGCGTCTCTTTCTCCTAGACATTAGAAGTCCCCTCTGAATCGGTCCCTCCCCTACACCAGTTTAATAAGCTAACGCTGCCCCACCTCTTTCTCTCTTTCCTTTTCCGCAGGGTCTTTCTGCCCGCCGGGGTTCCTCCCCTCCTGCTTTCTCCTGAAGCGGAGTCTCCAGACTGCTCCTCCCCCCTCCTGCGGGCTTTGGGTCCTGGCCCCTCCTCCTCCGGGCTCCCTGTTCTCCCGCGCGCCTCCTCATTTGAACTTGGCAGGCGCGCCCAACTTCTGACCTTTCTTTTGACAGTTATGCTACTCCCCTCACTGCCTTCCTCCCCTTCCGGGAGAACGGCTTGCTCTGATCCCTCCCCTTTCTCTGTCGCCGGAGCTGCTCCCTCTGACACACTGGAACCTCCCCCTCCCTCACTGCACTCTGGTGGGGAGGCTGGCCCTGATCCCCAGCTGCCGCTTTGGGGTCCCCTGCTGGCCCCCCGCTCCTGACACTTTCCCCCCGGGGCTCCCCTTGCCCTTACCACAGGCGCCCCTTTCTGGGAAACCTCTGATTTGCTGGAGAGACTCATGGAATCCCCTGCGTCATTGCTATCCTCTTCCTCGCTCTCCTGGGATTCCTCTCCATCGCTCTCCATTTCCTGCCTTCGCTGTGCCTCTGTCCCTGTACCCCTGACACCCGCCTTATTGACTTTTACATCCTTTGATATTCTAGTGGGGATATATACTAGATCGTAGGTTTGAGCGCCGGGGTCGACCCACCATTTAGACTTTATAAGATCCTCCCAATTTGAGGCTCTCCGAGCGTTAAAATCGCCTCCGGTAATGTAGGGGACATTAGGATATTTAAGATAGCAAGAAAGTAAAAAATCCTCTAGGGATTCCCATCTAGAAGTAAGATCAGCTGCTAACCCTCCCGGGGGGAAATAGACATTTGTAACCAATAAAGAGAAGTTTCCACCAGAGATCAGTCCGGTAATAGCATAAGGCGGAAATGCGTGCACTAGTGAAAGTTTAGCCCGAAGTTTAAGGGAGATACCAATTGTCAGGCCACCTTTAGGGCGGCCACCATTCGTTGACAGGCTAGCAGGCAGACATATAAACTCAAAGCCATTTAACTCAATTTCCTCCTCCACCCAAGTTTCTTGTAATAGTATGATAAGAAAGGAATTAATATATTTTTGGAATTCTGGATCTGATTTTTTAATTTTCCATCCTGCAATGTTCCAACTTAATATTGAAGGCTGGGGTTTCCTCGTTCCTCCAATTGACTGTCATTCGGAAGGTTGGCTCAACTTTAATACGGGAAGAGGGGAGCCAATAAAGAAATCAGTTATCTTCCTCTGATGAAAAACCTCTCGTAAAGGCTGAGTGGGAGGATTTACAAGGTTGTCTGACTGTTGAACTGGGCCACTCGATCTACTAGGAGTAGGACCTTGAGCAGGGGAGGACCCCTTTTCCAAAAGAGTTTGGTGGGCCACCCGGTGTGGTCCATCTATCTCGTCAGAAGTTTGGTCTCTCTGTAGCCTGCTACTGGTCTTTTGGGCTACTTGATTTATGTGGCCTGTTGGATCTTCAATCAGTTCCGTCACTGGTCTTGCTGTTGAATCCATAATACTCCGCAAAGAGGGATAAGGCTGAGCGAGTGGGCTATTTGGGAAGGTTGGCAAAGGCACCTCTTCTCTTGATTGGTCAGTGCTATAAGAAGGTTCCAGGTCTGGCATCGATGAATGTGTAGAAGGAGATTTTTCCTGTTGTGTGCTATTTTCTTCTGGTATGTTTATCAAGGGACGGTCGTGTAAATCTATTAAGAGCACGGAGGGTTGTTCTGGTTGGAGGGAAGGACTGGTAGTTGCTTCTTGGGGTTGTATCATATCCTCCATTACCGACATACATTTAGCATTAGATATTGCGAGATCCATATGAACTGGTTCTTCTAGGATGTCATGATCGCTGTACATGGGTATTCTGGTGCTGAGCTTCCTGATAAATTGGGTTTTAAGCGATTCAAGCCTATTAATAATTTCTTTTTGTTCCACCGCTGGTAAATCTGCAAAGGAGGCAATGGGTTCGATCTCTTCTGGTGGTGTCAGGCCACTTTCCGGATGGTCATTGTTCTTTGCTAAGGGAGTGGAGGCCACATGACTCATCTCCTGGGGGAGAACACCCACTCCGGTGTCCACTGGTGGATCGGGTTTAGCAGATTTTAAGCCCTCTTTGGTTATTGCCTCCAACAGTAGGGGTTTAGGCGTAGGGTCTATAAAGGCTCTCGTTGGTGGTATCCCACAGCGAAACAAAAATGCTTTCCTTCGTAATATGATAGTGGGAATTTTTGCGGATTGGAACGCAAGCAGGACTCTCTGGGATTTATGATGATAGACAAGGGGGAGGACTGCACAGAGGTCAATTTGTGTTGCCTCCATATTTAAAAGCCCCATTAGTAGTTCCTTGGCACCGCCCAGAGTTCTCCATCTTGGGTCCCCATTTTGTATAGTTGGGCACACTTTCCTTGGTGTTAAAATCAAGGATTGATGACCTAATTGAGGGTTAAGGTTGTATTTAAATTTGTCAGTATGTTTGTTATTTAAGGAGAAACTCCTCGTCCCCTTCCTCTCTTCAAGAGACTTAACACCGGCTGACGCTGGAGAGGTAGTAACTAGCTTTTGTTGGAGACTGTGCAGCCGGGACGAAAGATCATCTAGTCTTTTGAATATACAGTGCAAAGTTTTGATTATTAAATGGGACTGTTCAAAGGCCATATGATTGGCCGTGCCAAGGACCAGTTCCTCCTTCTGAGGAGAGACTACACTCTTACTGTTGCCCACATTGCTTGTTATTTGAGGTATTATTCGCTCTTCGTCTTTAAGTGCTGACATGCAATCAATCAGAGGGTTAAAACGGTTCTGAGTTTCTACTGTGTAGGAACAATCCAGTAGATTACTCCCTTCCTTAAAGTGACATGGTTCCACCTTTGTTTGCTTTGATCTCGGAAAGGGAACAGGGACTGTCTCCTCCGAATCTCTAAGACGTTTCCCACATCCCATAATTCAGATATCAAGTAGAGGGGGGATAGTATTTTAACGTCAACTCAGGAGATAAATATTTCCTTCAAGCCTGCCAGCACTTGCAGTGGGGGTATATTTCACTGCCTGCTCATATGAAAGTCGGCGTCTTCACCTTCACCCTCACAGTCCGGCAATTTAGTTCTACAAGGAGACTACCGGTAAGCAACACAGACCATTCCTTTGAAGTCCTACTCCCACCAGGACTACGACTAATATAAAAGTTCTCCTTCGGAGCTTATCGCAGGGCCCACCGCGGGTCGGTCTCAGATAAAAGGGAAACTCCCAAAGGCCTCACCGGTAGTGTTGGTTTGGCTTTCTTCCTCTGTACGGCCAGCACTCTGTTTGGAGGTAGATAGTGGCTTCCCTCGACCCACTGCTCTGCTCCGCCGTACTCCAGTAAAACAATAAAAACAATAAAACAATAAACTAAAAGCAAAGGGAAGTGAGGAGGTGATAAAGCAGCTGCTAAGACGTTAAAACTGAGAGTTTAAAACCAGGAAGTGGCTAAAAACTACTTTAAAAACTACTTAAAAGCTTAACTAAAAGCAGAGGAGTCTGACTAGGCTGCTGTGTCCGTCGCCATCTTGGCTCCTGAGCCAGCAAGAAGTTTAGCATTGGAGGGAATCAATGAGACGAAGCCAGATAGTTGTATTCCCTGCCTGCCAAACCTTTCCAGAGGAGGCATCTCAGTCAGGAAGGAAGAGCGAGAGGCCTCCTCCTCCAACTCAGGTTCCTCCCATTCAGGTCCTCCTCCTCCAACTCTGGTTCCTCCCATTCAGGTCCTCCTCCTCCAACTCTGGTTCCTCCCATTCAGGTCCTCCTCCTACTCAGGTTCCTCCCATTCAGGTCCTCCTCCTCCAACTCAGGTTCCTCCCATTCAGGTCCTCCTCCTCCAACTCAGGTTCCTCCCATTCAGGTCCTCCTCCTCCAACTCAGGTTCCTCCCATTCAGGTCCTCCTCCTCCAACTCTGGTTCCTCCCATTCAGGTCCTCCTCATCCTACTCAGGTTCCTCCCATTCAGGTCCTCCTCCTCCAACTCAGGTTCCTCCCATTCAGGTCCTCCTCCTCCAACTCTGGTTCATCCCATTCAGGCCCCATTTATAGAGCAAAACCAAGATCAGATGGTAAGTGAAAATAATTGACAGAACAGCCACTGGTAAAGCATTTAGATTCATTAGCTAAGATTGCATCCTACTTAGACTTTCATCTCTCCAGACTAGTGGAAAGCTTGTGGTTCGAGGACCCAATCCCCCCCAAAGTGGAATGAATGCACAAGGACACGTGATATAAGGTTAATGGGCAAGAAAAGGCCACAACTTTATTGATTACAGCAAATGAAAAGGTATTGGCTTAGGTATTGTATTACGCCAGCTGACTCCACCCCCTCAGAGAGGGGTGAGTCTGAAACAAGGGGGGTTTATTCACCAGTAGGTGGAGCCTGTTGATGCTAATCCAACTATAGGCTCTCCCCCGATGTCACCGAGGGTCGTGCCATGGCCTCCTGCCAAGCAGGCATCGGACAGAATACACAACCGCCAGATTCCTTTAACGGAATACCCAAAAATTGAAGGCAAAGGCGATGGCCACACCTAGCCCTTCGAGACCACAACACATTATTCCAATGCCTAACCTACCCACCAATACCACGAAAGTTGTGACGATTGCTACGAGGTAGGCGAAAAAACCAAAAAGCCTAATGCCAAATGGAAAAATTCCTACCAGGCCCCCCGGACAACCAGGGCGACCAACCTAAGGTCCATAGCAAGGCCAAGGAAAACGAAGACCCTGAGCTCAAAGGGAGTGGAGGGTGGGTGAATCGCGACGGGACGGCGAAGAGTGAGGCCGAGGAGGGGCTGGCGCCACAGCATTTAGGCTGCTGTACACGCCGCCTCGGAGGCACCTGGTTGGGTGCCTGCCGATGGGCGTGGGCGCCAGCCAGGTGAGTGGGAGGCAGGGGGCTAACGCCCCCCGCTAGAGGCGGAGCTCGGGCTCCCGCCCACAACCACTCCCCTCTCTTCCAGGAGGAGAGTCTTTACTAAACACTTATTCTTATAGCAATTCTACCTGTAGCAATCCAATGAAGGCTCCTATATAAATTTAATAATTAAGGTCCCAAGAAAGCTGACTGGGTTACTAATGTGTGCAACCACAGGAGCTAGAACTTTATATGCACAGAAATGGAAAGAGGGAGGATTGGCTTATGAAACTGGGGGAATATGCTGAAATGGTGAAATTACCTGCTAAACTAAGAGGACATGAGGATGAATCTTTTCAGGAAGAATGGAGACCATTGATATTTGTCAAACTATCATCCATACATGAAGTCAAAGGCAGGTTTGAAATATAAGCAGCGGATGACTGAAATACGACATTGGGGCTTTGATAATAAAAACATGTCTTTTAAAACATCTGATAAAAAGAAGTAACAAAAACAAAGATAGAGAAGGGGGGTGGGGAGTCAAGAAGAAATTGTGTGGGGTTTTTTGTTTTTTTGTTTTAAACTGTATGCGAAGACAAGTGATTGGAATATCTGTGGAGACTTAATAATAATTATTTTTTTTAATGTAGTGAAGAAAGCATTCACCCAGATTCTTAGGAAGTTGAGGTAATTTCATTCTGTTTTATTATTTTAACTTTTGGAAGGCCTCCTCCTCCAACTCTGGTTCCTCCCATTCAGGTCCCCATTTATACAGCAAAACCAAGATCAGATGGGCAAGTGAAAATAATTGACAGAACAGCCACTGATGAAGCATTTAGAATAGGTTAATTAGCCAAGATTGCATCCTACTTAAACTTTCAACACTTCAAATTGGTGGAAAGCTTACTAAGTTCTCAGTCTTATAGCAATTCAACCTGTAGAATTCCAATGAAGGGTGCAATATAAATTTAATAAATAAAGGTCCTAAGAAAGCTGACTAGTTTATGTATGTGTGCAACAACAGCAGCTAGAACTTTATATGCACAGAAATGGAAAGAGTTCCCCACCAAAGAGGAATGGCTTATGAAATGAATATGCTGAAATAGTGAAATTACCTGCTAAAATTACCATCCAAAATGACCATCCAAAATGATGGATTGTTTAAGGAAGAATGGAGATCAGGGATATATTATCTGTCAAACCATCATCCATACATGAAGTCAAAGGCAGAGGATTATTGAAATACGACATGGGGGCTTACATAATAAAAGCATATATATTTTAAAACATCTGATTAAAAGGAGTAATAAAAACAAACATCGAGAAAGGAGAGGTGGGGAGGCAAGAAGAAATTATGTATTTATTTTTACAAATTGTATAAGAAGAAAAGTGTTTTGGAATATCTATGGAGACTTTATTAAATTTAATTTTTTAAAAATATATTTTTATTAAGGATCCACCCAGATTCTTAGGAAGTTGAGGTAATTTGAGTCTCTTTTATTATTTTAACTTTTTGTATGTTCTGAAGTAAGTTTGTAAACTTTTTATGATTATCCTGCCTTATCTTTACGTAAAGCGCTTTGGGAGTTATTGGCCTAACCGTGCGATACGTGGATTTTATGAAACAAATGAAATGAGTAAGTAAGTAAGTAAGGAGTAAATACTAATAAATAAATGGATAAAGAATAATAAAACTGCTAGAATGCTAGCCTGGCGCAACGGGCTTGGCGCCTCAATGTGCCTGCTCTTTCTTACATATATTGCCCCCACCTCACTGAACCACCCTTAAAACCAATGCTAACTATCCCAGAGTATTCTGTGGGGGACCTAGGTGTGGGGGATAACCAGTGAGCTGGAGTCTCAAGCCGATGTTTTTAAAATAACAATAAAGATTTATTTTAAAACCAGGTAGTATAATACAAGTGGAGAAACTTAGGTTACTTCAGTAATAATACGCTAGTTCACTTCAATTCGTTTTCACAGGTTTCAGCTTTATAGTTTGGTTCCTTTCTAAGGCGGTACTTTCCTTCAGTTAAAGGTAAAGGGACCCCTAACAGTTAAGTCCAGTCGCGGACGACTCTGGGGTTGCGGCGCTCATCTCGCTTTATTGGCCGAGGGAGCCAGCGTTTGTCCGCAGGTCATGTGGCCAGCATGTCTGGGTCATGTGGCCAGCATGACTAAGCCGCTTCTGGCGAACCAGAGCAGCGCACGGAAACGCCATTTACCTTCCCACTGGAGCAGTACCTTTTTATCTACTTGCACTTTGATGTTCTTTCAAACTGCTAGGTTGGCAGGAGCAGGGACCGAGCAACGGGAGCTCACCCCGTCGCGGGGATTTGAACTGCCGACCTAGGCAAGCCCTAGGCTCTTTGGTTTAGACCACAGCACCACCCGCGTCCCTCTTTTCCTTCAGTTACCCACCCCTTTAACAAATCCAGCTCCTGAGGGACTTTCAGTAACAGTCTTAAGGGTTCACCACACCCCCCCTTCCTTCACTGGGTTTTGGAGGTCTATTCTTTCCTCAGAAGAGTCTCTCCCCTCAAGACTAGTTTGAGACCTAAGTAGACCTCAGCTCCTACTTCTGTCTCAGCCTCAGTCTCCCAGCAAGATCTGGTCCTATTACTCCCGCAGGACACTACACTCAGACCTTCACTGTACAGTGGAGTGGACCTTTTCTCCAGAACCAACTCTGCCTCCTCAACACTCTTTGTATATCAACCTGACTCCTATCCTATCTCCCTACCTAACTCCCAACCTCCTTCCTCAACCAGCTCAACTCAACCAACCACACCACCCTCAACAGCCCAACTCCCTGTCTCCCTCCAACGCCTCTCTTTTTAAACTCTCCCTCCTGGAACCACAGCCACTCAGAGGCTGCCATTCTTTCACCATTTCCTGGCAGGAGAAAAAAGTAAAAAAGAACTACTTATGGAACCAACTTTTCCGTCACACCTGGCTTCTGCACACGCAATTGTTTACAAGTAGAGAAGTTTCTGCTCAAAGACGAGGAGCAAGTTGGCTCCATGCGCAACAGAAGCTCTCCTTCCGCAGAATATGTCGAAGGGCAAGGGAGAGTCAAAAGTTCAGAGCAACCTTTCTCCCCTCAACCAAATCCAGAGAGCTCCCCTCTGTTGGAGAAGCCTTTCAAAGATGGGGTGGAAATTCACTTGAAGTTGCTTCGAAGCCACCAAGGCGCTACTTCCCTTCAGGGGGAGAACCAGAATGGAGCGGCAGGAATCAAGCAGCCCAGACCCACCCAAGGGGGCCGGAGGGTGGGCTTGAGAAAACCCTCCCCATCGCAGGCTCCACTGGTCTCAGTCTCTAGAAGCCTCCAGGAAACAAGATCCCAACACCAGTTATCCCGTTCACAGTACTGAGGATGGTATTTCTGAGCATTCTTCATTTATTCATTTTATATATTCCTATTTATTCCTTTATTTATTTATGTACTGGATCTATATACTGTTCTCTCCCTGGAGGTGTCAGGGCGGTTCACAGAACAAAATCAAAATATAAAACCACAATATACATAATCAAAATAAAAACAAGAACCCAATAACAGCCTCTGAACTCCCCCCACATTTTGAAAGGGCTTACGATGCCTGGGATTCAAGGCTGGGACTCCTTCATCTGGCTGTTGTCCATCCCTGACTGTCCCACCTCTTCTTAAAAACCTCCAATGAATCATAGAAAGGGAGACTTGGAAAGGGACCCCAAGGTCCTCTAGTCCAGCCCTCTGCAACGCTAAAGCATCCCTAACAGATGGCCATCCCACCTCTGCTTCAAAGCCTCCAAGGAAGGAGAGTCCATGGTCGGATCCAGCTCCTTCTTTGGTCCTTGGGAGCAAAGTTCAGGCCAAACTTCCAACTCCCAAACACACCCCTTGACTTCTGTGCACCATGTTTTTCTCCAGCTCTGCACCTGCCGCTTGAGCCATTCAAGACTTCAGAAAGTTTTTGTGATGAAACTTATTCCACTTGGAATAATCAAAATTATAGTGATCTCCTCTTCTGAAAGCTCAGGAGATATTTCGGGAGATTGCATGAGCCTCGGAAAGCAACATGACAATATTAATTGCACTGTGTCTGGGAAAGAAAAAGTTGGTGCAGAGAATATTTCCTGTGTTGGAGACAGACTGAGTGAAGATGCAGAGCTGGCGAAAGAGGGGTGTGCCTGCCTTGGACTTCCTAGCTCCAAAGGTAGAGTTGAAAACCATCCAGATTGGGAAAGCCCACCCAGGTTGGTCTTGCAAGAGTCTTTGGGTTCTTCTGCTATGCCTCCTTGGCAGGTAAGAGGAGGAGGAGGCAGAGCCAGAATGAGATCCCTGCTCCTTCTGTTGCTGCTTCTGCTGCTCATGATGCCCTTTGGAGTCTGCGGGAACCACAAGGCGAAATGTCCCTTGAATCTGGTCAGGGATGAAATGGATGCTCGCAATTACTACCGGCCTGGACAGTTTCTCATCAGTGGGATCATATCTCCAAAACGCTTATATAAGGAAACTCCATACGTCTTTTCTCAGACACCCTTGGCCAGGAATGAGGGGTATGTAAAATCATATGTGGATGGGTTTCATGGTCCTCCAGTCCTTGTAATGGTTGCTATTTATCAAGGAAAGAGTGCCTTTCTCAGGGCTAGGGAGCCAAGGCTGTCCTCATGTTGCAGGTCTACCCTGCCCTGACCATTGGTCTTGCTGGCTTGGCTGATGGGAGCTGAGGGTCCACTAAAAGATTCCACCCAAACCTCTCCCATTTCCTTGTTCCCTGGGTCTTCCTTAGTGAAACACTCTCCTACCTATGGATGCACTGAATTTCCCCACCTGCAGGATGCCATGAAACTCAGGCAATTCAACCTTTGAGCTCTGGAAATTGCCTGAGTTTCATGGCTTCCTGCAGGTGGGGAAATTCAGTGCAAACTTTTGAACCCTGACCAGATTCATTGGCATTCTTGCATTCTTCTATTATATCCTTATACTGATATAATATTATAAATGACCATCAACAAATTGTCGTTAAAGAATGCTATAGTTTTAAAAATGGATTTTTTAAATCCTACAGGTTAAAGTTTGGTGGATGGAGAGCAGGAAATATGTGCTTTAATTAAAATGATAAATAAAATAATATGAGTCAGGAGACTTCCTTGTTAGTGGAGTCTAAAACGTGAAAAGGAATTATTCAATTTCTTCACACACACACAAAACTGGTCTCATTTCTAACGGTTGCAATGGTTGACAAAGTAGGTACCTGTTTCCGAACCCAGAGGGTGGCATGAAACTCAAGCAATTTCCAAGCAACTGAGATTACTTATTTTATGATTATTCTATTTGGATCACAGTTCTCTTTATACAACACAACAGGACACCTACATCTCAGAATGAAAAAATCTCTCTTGAAAATGGGTGGGTTTTTATGGGAGAAGAGCAGGAATGATATGCTTCAAATAAAATGATTATATAAAATAATACAGACCAGGGGGTGTCCTCATTGGTGGAGTCACTGATGAAAAACATGTGCAAAATTATAGGTTTTACCACGCACTCAAAGCTGCAAGCCACAAGGCCACATTTCTAAGTAAAAGGGGACTGAGGTATTTGGTGCTTCCCCTCCTTCAATCAAATTGTCTCTTATCTACCTATAGTCTAGCCCCTTGGAAGAAGTCAAAGACCAATGCAGGAAAAGCAGCCTTTGCAGCAACTTCCCAGTATAGCACACATTTTGAGGGGCACCTTCATTTCTTACTCATAGAACCATAGTAGAAAAGAATTATAGATTGCAGAGATGGAAAGAACCTGGAAGAATCTCACCTGAAGCATCCATGACACATGGTCACCTTCGGAGGGAGTCTGTTCCACTGCTGAACAGCTCTGTGTGCTGTTTGCATCAAAGCTCCGGTCATGGAGTAGAGGTCTCCAAATTTTTATTCTATACTAGACTGTAAATGGTTTGATATTAATGCAATAGGATTAATCAATACATACTAATCTTTTTGGATCATATAATGTCCCCACCCCAATTCGCATGAATGCCAGTTTCACTCTTTTTAAAGGATTCATTTATTGCAGAGACACACCTAGGATCTACTGGTACATATTGTCTTTCCTGTTCACCATCCAAGAGATCAACCAGGATCTCAGGCTCTTACCCAACATCACCCTGGGCTACAGCCTCTATGAGAACTATTTCGATGCAAGGATGACTTCGGACGCCATGCTAGAGCTGCTTGCAGGCAGTGGATGCAATATTCCCAATTATCACTGTGGAGAACAGAATCACCTGCTGGCTGTTCTTGAAAGAAGCAACACTTTCATCTCAAGAGTGATTTCAGCCTTGTCAGGCATCTACAAAATCCCACAGGTAAGTAGTGGGAGAGCATGGAGGGAAAGAAAATTTCAAGTGCATAAAATTCTAACTTCTCTTGGGAGGGGACAAGTGGGGATATTTTTCAAAATAGGAAAATCCTGAGCTATGGATCCAACATCCCCTTTTCAAAACTGAGCCTTCACCAACTTGACACCTCCAGATGTTTCAGACTACCACTCCCATCAGCCTCAGCCAGCAGAGATTTAGATATCAGGCATTTCATATGATTAAATACCCGTTATGCTGAAAGTAAAATAAATTGGTGATCTTTTGCTTTCCTTGCTAGATCAGTTATGGCTTCACTGCCCAGGTTCTCGAACGTAAAACCCTGTTCCCTTTTGTCTACCGGATGACTCCCAAAGAGGAAAGTCAGTACCAGGGGATTGTTGAATTGCTCCTGTATTTTGGATGGACGTGGATTGGCCTCTTCACTCCAGACAATGACAGTGGAGAAAGATTTGAGAGCGCTGTGAAACCTCTGATGCTCAGCAAAGGGATCTGCATTGCTTTCTCAAAAAGAGTACCAGAAAATGATCTATATCAATCTATCAGGCCTGGGGAACCTTTTTTCCTATGGAGACAAGTTGGGGTATTTGTTTCCTATATAACCAATGCACTGGGTATCATAACACTCATGGCAATAAACATGGCATATGAGAAGGAAATAGGGGTGAAAGTCTGGATAACAACAGCTTTGCTAGAAATCAGAATTGGCTCTCATCTCCCTCCAGATTTGTTCCAGCACCTCCATGGTTCTCTGTCCTTTGCAATTCAGACTGGAATAAGGAGCAGCAAAGGTAGCAAATTGCAGTTCAATCTTGGGGATTATTTGAATCAAGCATTTCAGTGTTCATATTCAAAGCATCTGTTGTCCGTGAAAGGCAGGGTAAGATGCAGAGAGGAAGAGAAACTGCAGCCATTGCCCCAAGAGGAGTGTGACAGAGCCCTGTCCCAGGACAGCTATGGCACTTACATCAATGTTCAGGCTGTGGCTCAGGCCTTGCATGCTTCGCTTTCATCTAGATCCCAGAGGAGGCTGATGGTGGAGGAAGGAGAGCAATGGGGACACGCAAGGCTACAGCCGTGGCAGGTATTTCCTTCCCCGTTTTGCAAACTGCAGTCCACACAGATGCTGATCTTGACTGTGGATAATCCTTTAAAATATCATAGTTACTATTAGTATTAGTAATAGAAGCAGACCGCCCAACATTTCTCTGCTGAAAATAGGACATCCCATTCCATAATGAAAATTTTACTGTTGACACCCCGGGGCTTTTTTCAGGGGGGAACTCGCTGGAACTCAGTTTTGGCACCTTTCAGGTGGGTGCCATTGCCATTCTCAGAGGGAGGTGTTCATGGTGAGTTCCGGCGCCTTCTTTTCTAGAATAATAGCACTGTTTATACATCTTCTTCAGTTGCCTCAGCACTCTGAGCAGCTCCCAAAATAAAGAAATTCATACTAAAATATTAAACATATTAAAAAAATTCCGATATAGGATTAGACGGCTTGTGGGTTGGATAACTCCACATCTGCCAACATTTCTCCAATGAAAATTTTTGTAATAAAAATAGAGACAGCCCATTCCATAATGATATTCTTATAGTTTATACCCAGGGCTTTTTTCAGAGGGAAACTCGCTGGAACTGAGTTTTGGCACCTCTCAGGTGGGTGCCATTGTCATTCTCAGTGGGAGGTGTTCAAGGTGAGTTCCAGCACGTTTTTCAGCTCCCAACATACTAAAATATAAAAAAAATAAAAATTTCCAATATAGGATTGGACGCCTTGTGGGTTGGATAACTCCACATCTGCCAACATTTCTCCAATGAAAATAGGAACATTCTAAGGAAAAGTGGGAAATTCCAGGATCAAATGGAAAACTGTCTCTAATTCAGGGACGGCCCTGGAAAATTGGAGCACTTGCAGGGTCTGTAGTAATAGAAATGGCTAAATAGGAATTCCAGTCTACATGAGATACACGCAGCCCCAAATCATAAGAGGTTGAAGTGAGTAGGACTGAGATATCCATCTTGGCTTCAAGCTTTCTCAGTGCTGGTGCTTTCCCCTGTCATTCCAGCTTCACCCTTTCTTGAGAGAAATCCGGTGTCTGAATACTTCCAGAGGCAGGCTGTGCTTGGATGAGAACTGGGAGCTACCAGGAGACTTCGATATTATGAACTGGGTGATGTCTCCCAATAAGTCTCATGTCGTTGTGAAAATTGGGAATATAAGGAGAGAGACATCTGCTAGCATAAAGTTCATGATTAACCCAGAAGCTATTGAGTGGCCCAAGAAATTCAACAAGGTAAGGGGAATCACAGAGAGGGGAGGCTAGGAGATCCCAGCTTTCCTTGAACAACGGCTGGAAAATGGCTATATCAGGTTGACCAATGATGTCTTGACCATCCAATAACAGCTGCAACCGCCACTCCTTCTTTCCACAGCAGCTAAGATAGGAGGGGAATTTGTGGTGCTCACAGAAAGGATAGAGCCCAGAGGTCCTCAGAGAAGACACCATCTATTTCCAAGCCAACAGAGAATTTAAAAATTCTGAACAGGATCTTCGACAGAAAGGACTACGTAGATAAGAAGAAAAGGGAAAACACCTAGGGGAAAAGGAGAAATACCTAGTAAAAGTGAACTATTGGGTTTTCATACATGCAGAAGGATGGAAAGTAATTTATTTTAGAAATGATAATTACTGATTTATTGTGGATTTTTTTAATTTGTGGAGTAAGCTCACTTGTAGATGTTGCAAATGTTAAACTATTGTACGTGCAGGAATTGAGAAATGCACAGCTGTTGGTGAAGGATGAGAAGGTTTTTTTATAAATAAAAAACCTATTGTAATATAAGTTTAATGTTAAGGAATGGCATATGAACTAGAAATAACTAGGGAAATAGATCAGAGACAAGAGGAAACCTTGCATGCCTCAAGAACAGAGTGAGGGAAACCAATCTTTGGAAATGTCATATTAAATGTGTCTTAATTAGCGGTTGAGAGATTATCAGAATTCTGAAATTTGGGGAAATCACATTTCAGACTCCATTGCCATTTTCTTTGAAGATTTTTTAAGCAGGGAAGCAGGTAAACGGAGAAGAGGAATCAGAGTTCTGTGGCGCAAACCTCAGTTGTCCTGAACGAATTATGAAGAACAAGATATTCTGGTCACCCCAATGGTCAGTGGGGGGTTGAAAGGACCCTGATGAGGGGTCAAAGGCTGTAGTCCAGAGATCCTTTTGAGTGAGTTACATACCCACAAATACTCCTAACTGTTCCTCTTTGTTGCACCTTCTTGTCTTTCTGGTTAGGCCGTGCCTCGTTCCAGGTGTACAGAGAGATGTCGACCTGGATACGCCAAGGTGGTTCTAGAAGGAAAGCCCATTTGCTGCTATGCTTGTGCTCGGTGTGCGGAAGGGACCTTCTCCGCCCAGGAAGGTGGGTGACTCCAAGAGGGAAGGTATTTCTGGAGAGAGTAAACACAGGGCAGAAATTCAGTCTCAAACACTTTTTGTGAGATTTCTGCAGACATTGGGGAATGTGGATTCTTCCTCGACATCCATAGGATTAACCAACTTTATTACATCCAGGAAGGGCGTTGAAAGGAGTGGCCATAAGGAAGAAATCTCTGGGGTTGAAAGTGGGCAGCTGTGAGAGGAAGTCCAACAAACATTCCTTTTTTATATTTTATACCAAGTCACACCAAAAAGGAAATGATTTTGATATTTATAAAAAATAATGGACAGGTGATGCAAACCAGTAAATTTTTAATAGCAAAAGCACAAAAAATATAAACAATACTTCAGATGAAAATTATTACAATATAATCAATGGACTGTTTTGATCTCACTACTATGAACATTGCATGGAAGCAACAGAAAACTGCATTTAAAATGTAAAGTTAAAGAGCTGTTTCTTCAGGATTAGGCAGGATCCAAAAAAATGCAGTTAACAGAAGTGGAGTGCTCATTGCTACTCAGTTTATCCTAGATCACAATGTTGCTTTACCTATTATAACATTCTTATTTCCTGAGGTCCACCACAGAGTTTTTCAAAATGTAGCAGAGCACAGATCATTAGGGATGTAACTGATGCTGCAGCCACTCTTTTTCCTCTTCCCCAGATGCAGAACATTGCACCAAATGCTCAGAAGATCAGTATCCAAACAAGGACAGAGCTCAATGTGTCCCCAAGATCACCACGTTCCTGGCTTATGAAGAATATTTGGGAATTGTTTTAGCTTCCGTTGCCCTCTTCTTGTCCTTAACAGCAGGCATTGTGTTGGGAATCTTCATTAAATACAAGGAAACTCCCATAGTCAAAGCCAACAACCGGGACCTCTCCTACATCCTCCTCGTCTCCCTCCTGCTTTCCTTTTTCTCCTCCTTCCTCTTCATCGGGCGCCCAAGGAAAGAGACCTGCCTTCTCCGACAAACGGCCTTCAGCATCATCTTCTCAGTTGCTGTTTCTTCTGTCTTGGCAAAGACCATCACGGTGGTGCTGGCCTTCCTGGCCACAAAGCCTGGGAACAGGGTGAGGAGATGGCTGGGCAAGAGTCTGGCCAACTCCATTGTCATCTCCTGTTTTGGGGGGCAAGTTCTCATCTGCACCATCTGGCTGGGCTCTTCTCCCCCATTCCCAGAGCCCGACATGCACTCCCAAGTGGAAGAGATCGTCCTGCAATGCAACGAAGGGTCTGTGGCCATGTTCTACGTTGCCCTCGGCTACCTGGGCTTCCTGGCTGCCACCTGCTTCACGGTGGCTTTCCTAGCCAGGAAGCTGCCCGGCTCCTTCAACGAAGCCAAGCTGATCACCTTCAGCATGCTGGTCTTCTGCAGTGTTTGGGTCTCTTTTGTGCCCACCTACCTGAGCACCAAGGGCAAGTACATGGTGGCCGTGCAGATCTTCTCTATGCTGGCCTCCAGCGCTGGGCTTCTGGGCTGCATCTTCCTTCCCAAGTGTTACGTTATTGTGCTGAGGTCTGATCTTAATACAAAGGAGCACCTGACAACCAGAAATTAAGGGGACATATGATTCTTAAAACATTCCATGTTCCTGATGTCCAGAAGTGCATAAAGGAAACACACCTGCTCATCCATGTTCCTCCTTCTCCGCCTCTGAAAGAGATTATGTTCATTCTTAGCCCAACTTTTATGTAGTTCTGTTCACATAAACAGGAAGATGGGAGGAAATGTTTTGCTACCTTGCTTTGCCCATGACTACAATGAGCCCTGGTGTACTGCCCGTAGTTTGTAAACTATTATCTTTTAATAATTTTGTGTTTGGGGAACTTATATTTCTCTCACAACAAGATAGTCTAGAGGGAGATAGGAGTTAGGTTTTTTGGTCTGTTTGCTTTGCATATCAATTCTGATATTCAACAATACTTTCTAGTTATGTCATTTCTAGATATTCAAATACCTATGCTCCATTTTCTACCGGTATACTGAATCATTTAGAAGTTCACTTCACATCATTTCATTCTCCTAAACTTTGTATATTAATAAATTGAGAAATTCATTTAAGTTCTCTTCTTTTGTTTGTTGGTTTAATTTCTATATTGTGTAAGCTCTGCTCCCTGTTCCAAAGAGCAGCAACTGATCTTAGCCAAGCCTTGACTGGAGTGCAATGGATTTTAATGCGTTGTCCAGAATATGACACATTGTGCACTGATGTTGAGTGGATCACCAGATTACGAGTGAGCCAGCAACAAGTTCAGCATTGGAGGGAATCAATGAGACGATGCCAGATAGTTGTATTCCCTGCCTGCCAAACCTTTTAAGAGGAGGCATCTTATGCTCAGTCAGGAAGGAAGAGCGAGAGGCCTCCTCCTTCAACTCAGGTTCCTCCCATTCAGGTCCTCCTCCTCCAACTCAGGTTCCTCCCATTCAGGCCCTCCTCCTCCTATTCTAGTTCCTCCCATTCAGGTCCCCATTTATAGAGCAAAACCAAGATCAGATGGGCAAGTAAAAATAATTGAGAGAACAGCCACTGATTAAGCAGTTAGATTCATTAGCCAAGATTGCATCCTACTTAGACTTTCATCTCTCCAGACTAGTGGAAAGCTTACTAAACACTTATTCTTATAGCAATTCTACCTGTAGCAATCCAATGAAGGCTCCTATATAAATTTAATAATTAAAGGTCCAGAGAAAGCTGACTGGGTTATTTATGTATGCAACCACAGCAGCTAGAACTTTATTTGCACAGAAGTGGAAAGAGGGAGGATTGGCTTTTGAAACTGGGGAAATATGTTGAAATGGTGAAATTACCTGCTAAACATGAGGATGAATCTTTTCAGGAAGAATGGAGACCATTGATATGTTATTTGTCAAACTATCATCCATTTGTTGTTGTTTAGTCTCTACTTTTTAAGATGCTGTCTAGGTTTGCCATTGCCTTTCTCCCAAGAAGCAGGCGTCTTTTAATTTTGTGACTGCTGTCACCATCTGCAGTGATCATGGAGCCCAAGAAAATAAAATCTCTCACTGCCTCCATTTCTTCCCCTTCTATTTGCCAGGAGGTGATGGGACCGGTGGCCATGATCTTCGTTTTTTTTTATGTTGAGCTTCAGACCATATTTTGCACTCTCCTCTTTCACCCTCATTAAAAGGTTCTTTAATTCCTCCTCACTTTCTGCCATCAAGGTTGTGTCATCTGCATATCTGAGGTTATTGATATTTCTTCCAGCGATCTTAATTCCGGCTTGGGATTCATCCAGCCCAGCCTTTCGCATGATGAATTCTGCATATAAATTAAATAAGCATGGAGACAATATACAGCCTTGCCGTACTCCTTTCCCAATTTGGAACCAGTCAGTTGTTCCATATCCAGTTCTAACTGTAGCTTCTTGTCCCACATAGAGATTTCTCAGGAGACAGATGAGATGATCAGGCACTCCCATTTCTTTAAGAACTTGCCATAGTTTGCCGTGGTCGACACAGTCAAAGGCTTTTGCATAGTCAATGAAGCAGAAGTAGATGTCTTTCTGGAACTCTCTAGCTTTCTCCCTAATCCAGCGCATGTTTGCAATTTGGTCTCTGGTTCCTCTGCCCCTTCGAAATCCAGCTTGCACTTCTGGGAGTTCTCAGTCCACATACTGCTTAAGCCTGCCGTGTAGAATTTTAGGCATAACCTTGCTAGCGTGTGAAATGAGTGCAATTGTGCGGTAGTTGGAGCATTCTTTGGCACTGCCCTTCTTTGGGATTGGGATGTAGACTGATCTTCTCCAATCCTCTGGCCACTGCTGAGTTTTCCAAACTTGCTGGCATATTGAGTGTAACACCTTTACAGCATCATCGTTTAAAATTTTAAATAGTTCAGCTGGAATATCATCACTTCCACTGGCCTTGTTATTAGCAGTGCTTTCTAAGGCCCATTTGACTTCATTCTTCAGGATGTCTGGCTCAAGGTCAGCAACCACACTACCTGGGGTGTATGAGACATCCATTTCTTTCTGGTATAATTCCTCTGTGTATTCTTGCCACCTCTTTTTGATGTCTTCTGCTTCTGTTAGGTCCTTTCCACTTTTGTCTTTTATTATGGTAATCTTTGTACGAAATGTTCCTTTCATATCTCCAATTTTCTTGAACAGATCTCTGGTTTTCCCCATTCTATTGTTTTCCTCTATTACTTTGCATTGCTCATTTAAGAAGGCCTTCTTGTCTCTCCTTGCTATTTTTTGGAAATCTGCATTCAGTTTCCTGTATCTTTCACTATCTCCCTCGCATTTTGCTTGCCTTCTCTCCCCTGCTATTTGTAAGGCCTCGTTGGACAGCCACTTTGCTTTCTTGCATTTCTTTTTCATTGGGATGGTTTTAGTTGCTGCCTCCTGTATAATGTTGCGAACCTCCATCCATAGTTCTTCAGGCACTCTGTCCACCAAATCTAAATCCTTAAACCTGTTCCTCACTTCCACTATGTATTCATAAGGGATTTGACTTAGATTGTATCTTACCGGCCCAGTGGTTTTCCCTACTTTCTTCAGTTTAAGCTTGAATTTTGCTATAAGAAGCCGATGATCTGAGCCACAGTCAGCTCCAGGTCTGGTTTTTGCTGACTGTATAGAGCTTCTCCATCTTTGGCTGCAGAGAATATAATCAATCTGATTTTGATGCTGCCCATCTGGTGATGTCCATGTGTAGAGTCGCCTCTTGTGTTGTTGGAAAAGCGTGTTTGTGATGACCAGCTTGTTCTCTTGGCAGAACTCTATTAGCCTTTGCCCTGCTTCATTTTGAACTCCAAGGCCAAACTTGCCAGTTGTTCCTTTTATCTCTTGACTCCCTACTTTAGCATTCCAATCCCCTATAATGAGAAGAACATCCTTCTTTGGTGCCATTTCTATAAGGTGTTGTAAGTCTCCATAGAATTGGTCAATTTCAGTTTCTTCAGCACCAGTGGTTGGTGCATAAATTTGGATTACTGTGATGTTAAAAGGTCTGCCTTGGATTCATATCGAGATCATTCTATCATTTTTGAGATTGCATCCCAGTACAGCTTTCGCCACTCTTTGGTTGACTATGAGGGCCACTCCATTTCTTTTACAGGTTTCTTGCCCACAGTAGTAGATATGATGGTCATCTGAACTGAATTCGCCCATTCCCGTCCATTTTAGTTCACTGATGCCCAGGATGTCAATATTTATTCTTGCCATCTCATTTTTGACCACATCCAACTTACCAAGGTTCATGGTTCTTACATTCCAGGTTCCTATGCAATATTTTTCTTTACAGCATTGGACTTTCCTTTCGCTTCCATGCATATCCGCAACTGAGCGTCCTTTCGGCTTTGGCCCAGCCGATTCATCAGCTCTGAATCTACTTGTACTTGTCCTCCGCTCTTCCTCAGTAGCATGTTGGGCGCCTTCCGACCTGAGGGGCTCATCTTCCAGCGTCATAACTTTTATATGCCTGTTGCCTTTGTCCATGGAGTTTTCTTGGCAGGGATACTGGAGTGGCTTGCCGGTTCCTGCTCCAGGTGGATCACGTTTGGTCAAAATTCTCCACTATGACCTGTCCATCTTGGGTGGCCCTGCACGGCACAGCTCATAGCTTCTCTGAGTTATTCAAGCCCCTTTGCCAAGGCAAGGCAGTGACCCATGAAGGGGACTATCATCCATACATGAAGTCAAAGGCAGGATTTGAAATATAAGCAGCGCATTACTGAAATACGACATTGGGGCTTTGATAATAAAAACAGGTTTTTTAAAACATCTGATAAAAAGAAGTAATAAAAACAAACATAGAGAAGGAGGGTGGGGAGTCTAGAAGAAATTGTGTGGGGGTTTTGTTTGGTTTTTTAAACTGTATACGAAGACAAGTGATTGGAATATCTGTGGAGACTTAATAATTTTTTTAAAAAATGTAATAAAGAAAGGATCCACCCAGATTCTTAGGAAGTTGAGGTAATTTGATTCTGTTTTATTATTTTAACTTTTGGAATGCACTAAAGTAAGACTGTAAACTTTGTTATGATCGTCCTGACTTATCTTGACGTAAAGCGCTCTAGGGGTGATTGGCAAAAATAGTGCATGGAATTTATGAAAGATTAAATAAGTAAGTAAGAAAGTAAATAAATATTAATAAATAAATTCATAAAGAATAATAAAGCTGCTAGAATGCTAGCCTGGCTTCTGCGCACAAAATTTGTTTATGAGTAGAGAAGCTTCTGCTCAAAGACGAGGAGCAAGTTGGCTCCATGTGCAACAGAAGCTCTCCTTCCGCAGAACATGTCGAAGGGGAAGGGAGAGTCGAAAGTTCAGAGCAACATTTCTCCCCTCATCCAACCCCAGAGAGC
Source organism: Podarcis bocagei (assembly GCF_964188305.1). NCBI lineage: Eukaryota > Metazoa > Chordata > Lepidosauria > Squamata > Lacertidae > Podarcis > Podarcis bocagei. Next base: position 7,104,413 of record NC_138144.1, on the reverse strand, counting down.
TTCCCTCTGTTGGAGAAGCCTTTCAAAGAGGGGGTGGAAATTCACTTGAAGTGGCTTCAAAACCACCAACATGCTACTTCCCTTCAGGGGGAGAACCAGAAGGGATTGGCAGGAATCAAATCCACCCAAAGTGGCCAACTAGAAGAAGAAGAGTTTGGATTTCATATCCCGCTTTATAACTACCCTAAGGAGTCTCAAAGGGGCTCACAATCTCCTTTCCCTTCCTCCCCCACAACAAACACTCTGTGAGGTGAGTGAGGCTGAGAGACGAGAGAAGTGTGACTAGCCCAAGGTCACCCAGCAGCTGCATGTGGAGGAGCGGGGAAGCGAACCCGGTTCACCAGATTACAAGTCCACCGCTCTTAACCACTGAACCACACTGGCTCTATAAAGCATCTCTAACAGATAGCCATCCAAACTCTGCTTCAAAACCTCCAAGGAAGGAGAGTCCATGGTCGGATCCAGCTCCTTCTTTGGTCCTTGGGAGCAAAGTTCAGGCCAAACTTCCAATTCCCAAAAACACCTTTTGACTTTTCTCCATCATGTTTTTCTCCAGCTCTGCACCTGCTGCCTGAGAGATTCCAGACTTCGGAAAGTTAGTGTGATGAAACTTATTCCACTTGGAATAATCAAAATTATAGTCATCTCCTCTTCTAAATGCTCAGGAGATATTTCTGGAGGTTACATCAGCCTCAGAAAGTAGCATGACCATATTAATTGCACTGTGTCTGGGAAAGAAAAAGTTGGTGCCGAGAATATTTCCTGTGTTGGAAACAGACTGAGTCAAGATGCAGAGCTGGCGAAAGAGGGGTGTGCCTGCCTTGGGGTTCCTAGCTCAGAAGGTATAGTTGAAAACCAACCAGATTGGGAAAGCCCACCCAGTCTGGTCTTGCAAGAGTCTTTGGGTTCTTCTGCTTCGCCTCCTTGGCAGGTAAGAGGAGGAGGAGGCAGAGCCAGAATGAGATCCCTGCTCCTTCTGTTGCTGCTTCTGCTGCTCATGATGCCCTTTGGAGTCTGCGGGAACCACAGGGCGAAATGCCCCTTGAATCTGGTCAGGGATCAACTGCATGCTCTCAATTACTACCGGCCTGGACACTTCCTCATCACTGGGATCATATCTCCACAATCCTTTTATAAGGAAACTCCATACGTCTTTTCTCAGACACCCTTCGCCAGGAGTGAAGTGTATGTACTTATATGCAGATGGTTTCATGGTCCTCTAGTCCTTGTAATGGTTCCTATTTATCAAGGAAAGAGCCCCTTTCTCAGGGCTGGGGAGCTAAGGGCTGGTGTTGCAGGAGTACCCTGCCCTGACCATTGGTCTTGCTGGCTGGGCTGATGGGAGCTGGGGGGTCCACTAAAAGATCCCACCCAAACCTCTCCCATTTCCTTGTTCCCTGGGTCTTCCTTAGTGAAACACTCTCCTACCTTTGATTCTGTGTTGCTTTTAGTAGAATGCTAGGATGCCAATGAATCTGGTCAGGAGTCAAAAGGATGCACTGAATTTCCCCAGCTGCAGGATGCCATGAAACCCAGGCAATTCCCAAGGCTCAAGGGTTTTATTCAATATTATTCCATTTGGACAATCCAGAAACTGTCGTTAGGGAATGCTACAGTTTTACAAATGGAATTTAAGATCCTCTGGGTGACGTTTGGTGGCTGAAGAGCAGAAAAGATGTACTTTAATTGAAATGATGAATAAAATAATATCAATCAGGAGCCTTCTTTGTTCGTGGAGTCAGGTCTCTAAAATGTGAAAAGGAATTATTCCTTTTTTCACATACACAACTGGCCTCATTTCTAAGTAGTGAGATGTTTGATATTTCTTCACGTGGAATCCATAGGTACCTGTTTCCTATCCCAGAGGGAGGCATGAAACTCAAGCAATTTCCAAGCTGCCAAAATTATTTTTTGTTTATTCTATTTGGATCATTTGTGAACAACCTTAGCCCACTTCTCTTGACACAATACCACAGGAGACCTACAGCCCACCATGGGCTACATTAAAGGTTTCCTCCTCCAATCTCAGCACTTTTTCCTTTCTGTCACTGCTTTTTTAAAAAATTAAGGGTGGAACATTATGCTTCAAATAAAATGATTATATAAAATAATACACACCAGGGTGTGTCCTCATTGGTGGAGTCACTGATCCAAACATGGGCAAAATTATAGATTTTACCACACACTCAAACCTGAAAGCCACCAGGCCTCATTTGTAACTAAAAGGGGACTGAGGTATTTGGTGCTTCTCCTTGTTTTATCAAATGGTCTCTTATCTACCTATAGTCTAGCCCCTTGCAAGAAGCCAAAGACCAATGCAGGAAAAGCAGCCCTTGCAGCAACTTCCCAGTATATCACACATTTTGAGGGGCGCCTTCATTTCTTACTCATAGAACCACATTAGAATAGAATCATAGATTGCAGAGATGGAAGGGACCCGGAGGAATCTCACCTGAAGCATCCATGACACATGGTCACCTTCGGAGGGAGTCTCTTCCACTGTTGAACAGCTCTGTGTGCTGTTTGCATCAAAGCTCCGGTCATGGAGTAGAGATTTCCAAATTTTTGTTCTATGCTAGACAGGAAAAGATTTGATATTAATGCAAAAGGATAAATAAATACTAATCTGTGTCGATCATATAATGTTTCCTCCATCCCATTAATATGAATATCAGTTTCACTCTTTTTAAAGAATTCATTTATTGCAGGGAGGCACCTGGTTACTTCTGGCACGTGTTGCCTTTCCCGCTCACCATCCAAGAGATCAACCAGGATCTCAGGCTCTTACCCAACATCACCCTGGGCTACAACCTCTATGAGAACTATTGCGATGCAAGGATGACTTCGGAGGCCATGCTAGAGCTGCTTGCAGGCAGTGGATGCAATATTCCCAATTATCACTGTGGAGAACAGAATCACCTGCTGGCTGTTCTTGAAAGAAGCAACACTATCATCTCAAGAGTGATTTCAGCCTTGTCAGGCATCTACAAAATCCCACAGGTAAGTAGTGGGAGAGCATGGAGGGACAGAGAATTTCAACTGCGTAGAATTCTACTTTCTCTTTGGAGGGGTCAAGTGGGGATATTTTTCAAAATGGGAAAATCTTGAGCTATGGATCCAACATCCCTTATTCAAAACTGAGCCTTCACCAACTTGACACCTCCAGATGTTTCCGACTAAAACTCCCATCAGCCTCAGCCAGCAGAGATTTAGATAGATATCAGTCATTTCAGATAATTAAAAATCTTATGCTGAAAGTAAAATAAATTGCTGATCTTTGCTTTGCTTGCTAGATCAGTTATGGCTTCACTGCCCAGGTTCTCGAAGGTAAAACCCTGTTCCCTTTTGTCTACCGGATGACTCCCAAAGAGGAAAGTCAGTACCAGGGGATTGTTGAATTGCTCCTGTATTTTGGATGGACGTGGATTGGCCTCTTCACTCCAGACAATGACAATGGAGAAAGATTTGTGAGCGCTGTGAAACCTCTGATGCTCAGCAAAGGGATCTGCATTGCTTTCTCAAAAAGAGTACAAGAATATGATATGTATCAATTTATCTGGCCTGGGGAACCTTTTTTCCTATGGAGACAAGTTGGGGTATTTGTTTCCTATATAACCAGTGTACTGAGTATCCTAGCATTCGTGTTAATACATCATTTCTATGAGAAGGAAGTGGGGAAAAAAGTCTGGATCACAACAGCTTTGCTAGAAATCAGATTAGGCATTTACCTCCCTCCAGATATGTTCCAGTACCTCCATGGTTCTCTGTCCTTTGAAATTCAGACTGGAATAAGGAGCAGCAAAGGTGACAAATATAAATGGCATACCGATCTTACGTATTATTCCCATCAAGCATTTCGGTGTTCATATTCAAAGCATCTGTTGTCCGTGAAAGGCAGGATAAGATGCAGAGAGGAGGAGAACCTGCAGCCATTGCCCCAAGAGGGGCGGAACAGCGCCCTGTCTTATGACAGCTATGGCACTTACATCCATGTTCAGGCTGTGGCTCAGGCCTTGCATGCTTCGCTTTCATCTAGATCCCAGAGGAGGCTGATGGGGGAGGAAGGAGAGCAATGGGGACACGCAAGGCTACAGCCGTGGCAGGTATTTCCTTCCCCTTTTTGCAACCTGCAGTCCACACAGATGCTGATCTTGACTGGGGATAGACCTGCAGAATATCATAGTTACTATTAGTACTAGTAATAGTAGCATACAGCCCAACATTTCTCTGATGAAAATAGAGACGTCCCATTCCATAACGATAATCACTGGGCAACAATTTTTTACTTTTTGAATGTTGCCTAGATTTCTACAACAGCTTTAGGGTATTTTTGCACTGCTGAATCAGGAAATGGCATCCATTTATCTCCATCAGGTCAGGTTTTTGTGCTATCTTGATTTGAAAAAAAATCAGATCTTGTGACAAAATCTATTACATTTTTGTGGCATTATCGGCTGATTTTTGTCAACACATATCATCCTAAATACGTTTTTAAGAGAAAAAAATGTTTTTCCAACAACATATATTGATTACCTGATAGAAACATCGATTACTGTAAACTGAATGGTGGGCATTGATAAAGGTAAGTACACGTAAATTGCATGTTGCTTCACCATTTTTCAAACTTCAGGGCTTGAACTTCTTGGAACTCCTGGAATGCTCAGCGGCAGGGAGGTCTCTCTTCAGAGTCCAACAGTAGTCAGCCATCATGACTGTGTCCCAGCGACCCTGATACCTGGTCTCCATCTCTTTCATGTCCTGATGGAATCTCTCCCCCTGCTCGTCACTCATTGAACCCAGGTTCTCAGGAAACCGGTCCATATGTGAAAATAGGTAGTCCATCTTGACGCTCATGTTGCAGCCCAGGTTTCTGAAAGCAGTCAGCATGTTGTTGACAAGTTCTGCGTAGTTTCTGGCCTTATTCTTGCCAAGAAAGTTCTTCACTACCAGAACAAATGCCTTCCACGCTTCCAGTTCCACTTTGTTCATTGAGTTTCCGAACTCTGGATCTCTGATGAGCTGACGGATCTGAGGACTGTCAAAGATGCCAGCTTTCAACTTCTCCATGGTCAATCCTGGAAAAGCCTGGCACAAGTAAGTGAATCAGTCACCATCCTTGTCCAGAGCCTTGGTGAACTGCTTGATTAAGCTGAGCTTGATGTGCAGCGGTGGGAAGAGTATTCTGTCTCTGTCCACCAGAGGGTCGTTGAAGACGTTCCTTTCTTTGCAAGGCACTAATTCCTCCCGCACAGGCCAGTCCTTCTTCGTGTAATGCTGAGCACGGTCCCTACTATCCCACATGCACAGAAAACATCGGTACTGGTTGCCGTTCTTTAGCAGAACACATTTCAGTGATCGCTTGCTGCTGTCAATGAACAGTCTCCAATCTTTGGGTTCGTACTGTGGCACTCCAAGCTTGAGCGGAAGCTGCGCAATATCTGCACAGTACACCAAGTCCTTCTCTTCCGAGAAAAAACGGAGGTACTCTTGATGCCTGTTGCAGAAGAAGCTGATGCAAGCACTGTCAGAGAGGTTTTTTCCTTCAGTCTGGATGCCAACAGTTCGGCAGAGTCCTTTGACAAGCTGAGGTCGCGAACTAGATCATTCAACTCCTTTTGGGAAAATGGATGTGGAGCATCATCTTCAAGAACCACTTCTTCTTCTTCATGTCCTTCAACACTGGAGGCATCTTCGTCACTAATGTCAGGAAGTTCTCCGAAGATAGGCACTGGAATTTCATCACAATGAGCTACAGGACGATGTGCTGATTGAAGATCAGGATACTTGAGGCTGCTCCAGTTCTTTCTGTTGATCCCCGTCACATCAACAGCGCAGAAGTAGCAGTCAGTGACATGGTTTGTCGGCTCCCTCCAGACCATGGGAATTCCAAAGTTCAGACTCCTCTTGCCATTGGTCCACCCACGAAGAGTCTCGGTGCATGCCTTGCACACCATGTGTGGCACCCAAGCTTTATCCTGGTCACCAAGTTTAATACCAAAATAACTTTATGCTTTGCCGCACCAATTTATGGAAGATTTCAAGGTTTTATGACTTCAAACTGATCCCTTTTCGACATAATCACCCAGAACTATTGGACCTGAATACTTCTTGTCATTAAAATAATCATTTCTAATCAAAACAATTATTTGACATGGCATTTTACCCCCACCAACTTCTTCTAAAATGCTCCACACAAGCGTACATGTGAACAAAAACGTTAAAAAATGACATGTGGCCATAGCTCAAAAACTTGACCTGATTGAACAAAACCAATGTGATTTTTGGATTCAGTGCATCAGATTCGTTCTAAATCAACTGAAAAAACGCAGACAACAAATTTGTTGTTGACCAGTGTTTACTGTTGATATCCAGAGCTTTTTAGAGGCGGAACTCACTGAAACTCAGTTTTGGCACCTCTCAGGTGGGTGCCATAGAAAAATAGCACTCTTTATACCCCACATGTCTTTTTGGGTTGCCTCAGCACTCTGGGCAGCTCCCAACATAAAGAAATTCATACTAAAATATTAAACATAATAAAAATTCCCGATATAGGATTGGACGCCTTGTGGGTTGGATAACTTCACATCTGCCAACATTTCTCCAATGAAAATGGGGACATTCTAAGCAAAGTTGGGAAATTCCAGGATCAAATGAAAAACTGTCTCTAATTCAGGGACATCCCTGGAAAATTGGAGCACTTGCAGGGTCTGTAGTAATAAAAATGGCTGAATAGGAATTCCACTCTACATAAGATACACGCAGCCCCAAATCATAAGAGGCTGAAGTGAGTAGGACTGAGATATCCATCTTGGCTTCCCGGTTTCTTAATGCTGGTGTTTTCCCCTGCCATTCCAGCTTCACCCTTTCTTAAGAGAAATCCGGTGTCTGAATACTTCCAGAGGCAGACTGTGCTTGGATGAGAACTGGGAGCTACCAGCGGACTTTGATATTGTGAACTGGGTGATGTTTCCCAATATCTCTTATGACATTTTGAAAATTGGGAATATAAGGAGAGATACGTCTGCTGGAATAAAGTTCACCATTAACCCAGAAGCCATTGAGTGGCCCAGGAAATTCAACAAGGTAAGGGGAATCACAAAGGGAGAAGGCTAGGAGATGATTACTATGTTTTTCCTTAAACAACCGCTGAAAAATGACCATATCAGGATATCAGGTTGACCAATGGTGTCTTGACCGTCAATAGCAGCTGCAACCACCACTCTTTCTTTTCACAGCAGCTGAGATAGGAGGTGAATTTGGGGTGCTCAAAGAAAGGATAGAGCACAGAGGTCCTCAGAGAAGACACCAGAATCTTCGACAGAAAGGACTACGTAGATAAGAAGAAAAGGGAAAGCCCCTAGTAAAAGTGAACTATTGGGTTTTCATACATGCAGAAGGATGGAAAGTAATTTATTTTAGAAATGATAATTACTGATTTATTGTGGATATTTTAAATTTATGGAGTAAGCTCACTTGTAGATGTTGCAAATGTTAAACTATTGTATGTGCAGAAATTGAGAAGTGCACGGCTGTTGGTGAAGGATGAGAAGTTAAAAAAAAAACAACCCCTATTGTAATACAAGGTTAATTTTAAGGAATGGCATATGAACTAGAAATAACTAGGACATTCATCAGCAATAAGAGGAAACCTTGCATGCCTCAAAAACAGAGTGAGGGAAACCAATATTTGGAAAAGTTATATTAAATTTGTCTTAATTAGTGATTGAGAGATTATCTGAATCCTGAACTTTGGGGAAATCACATTTTAGACTCCATTGCCATTTTCTTTGAAGATTTATTAAACAGGGAAGCAGGTAAACGGAGAAGAGGAATCAGAGTTCTGTGGCGCAAACCTCAGTTGTCCTGAACGAATTATGAAGAACAAGATATTCTGGTCACCCCAATGGTCAGTGGGGGGTTGAAAGGACCCTGATGAGGGGTCAAAGGCTGCAGCCCAAAGATCCGTTTGAATTCACTCTATGAGGGAGTAACATACACACAAATACTCCTAACTGTTCCTCTTTGTTGCACCTTCTTGTCTTTCTGGTTAGGCCGTGCCTCGTTCCAGGTGTAATGAAAAATGTCGACCTGGATATGCCAAGGTGGTTCTAGAAGGAAAGTCTGTTTGCTGCTATGCTTGTGCTCGGTGTGCGGAAGGGACCTTCTCCGCCCAGGAAGGTGGGTGACGCCAAGGGGGAAGGCATTTCTGGAGAGAGTAAACACAGGGCAGTAATCCAGTCTCAAACACTTTTTGTGGGATTTCTGCAGACATTGGGGAATGTGGCTCCTTCCTCAACGTCTTTACAATCACCTTCATTACATCCTGGAAGAGAGTTGAAAGGAATGACCATAAGGAAGAATTCTCTAGGATTTCTTCAAAATGTAATCGAGTTCAGATCATTAGGGATGTAAGTGATGCTGCAGCCACTCTTTTTCCTCTTCCCCAGATGCAGAACATTGCACCAAATGCTCAGAAGATCACCATTCAAACAAGGACAGAGATCAATGTGTTCCCAAGATTACCACCTTCCTGACTTATGGAGAATATTTAGGAATGTTTTTAGCTTCCGTTGCCCTCTTCTTATCTATAACAGCAGGCACTGTGTTGGGAATCTTCATTAAATACAAGGACACTCCCATAGTCAAAGCCAACAACCGGGACCTCTCCTACACCCTCCTCGTCTCCCTCCTGCTTTCCTTTTTGTCCTCCTTCCTCTTCATCGGGCGCCCAAGGAAAGAGACCTGCCTTCTCCGACAAACGGCCTTCAGCATCATCTTCTCAGTTGCTGTTTCTTCTGTCTTGGCAAAGACCATCACGGTGGTGCTGGCCTTCCTGGCCACAAAGCCCGGGAACAGGGTGAGGAGATGGCTGGGCAAGAGTCTGGCCAACTCCATTGTCATCTCCTCTTCTGGGGGGCAAGTTCTCATCTGCACCATCTGGCTGGGCTCTTCTCCCCCATTCCCAGAGCCCGACATGCGCTCCCAGGTGGAAGAGATCGTCCTGCAATGCAACGAAGGGTCTGTGGCCATGTTTTACGTTGCCCTCGGCTACCTGGGCTTCTTGGCTGCCACCTGCTTCACGGTGGCTTTCCTAGCCAGGAAGTTGCCCGGCTCCTTCAACGAAGCCAAGCTGATCACCTTCAGCATGCTGGTCTTCTGCAGTGTTTGGGTGTCTTTTGTGCCCACCTACCTGAGCACCAAGGGCAAGTACATGGTGGCCGTGCAGATCTTCTCTATGTTGGCCTCCAGTGCTGGGCTTCTGGGCTGCATCTTCCTTCCCAAGTGCTACATTATTGTGCTGAGGCCTGATCTGAACACAAAGGAGCACCTGACAACCAGGAATTAAGGGGACATCTGATTCTTAAAACATTCCATGTTCCCGATGCACAGAAGTGCCTAAAGGAAACACACCTGATCATCCATGTTGCTCCTTTTCCACCTCTGAAAGAGATTATGTTTATTCTTAGCCCCGGTTTTATGTAGTCCTGTTCACATGAACCGTAAGATGGGAGGAACGTCCTTGGTTCCTTACTTTGCCAAGGATTACAATAAGTCCTGGTGTACTGCCCTTAGTTTGTAAACTATTATCTTTTAATAAATTTAAAAAGATTTAAAAGGTTTTTGAGTCTGTTTGCTTTGTCATGACTACCTATTAACCATCTCAATTCTAATATTCCACAATACTGTTTGGTTATGCCAGTTCTATGTATTCACTTTTCTATGCTCCATTTCCCACATTTACGCGCTATCATTCATAAGCTCACTTCACATCATTTCATTCTCCTAAGCTTTGTAAATCAATAAACTGAGAAATTCATTTAAGACATCTTCCATAGTCTGTTGGTTTAATTTCTGTATTGTGTAAGCTCTGCTCCCTGTTCCAAAGAGTAGCAAAGCCTTGACTGGGATCCAATGAATTTTATTGCACTGGCCAGGGTTAGGGGCGGGCGAGGCAGCCGGGAAGAGAGGGGAGAGGGAACTCCGGCGCTCATGAGAGTGGCAGGCCGCCTACGCCAATCTGGGCGAGTCATTGTGAAAGGAGGTGGGGCGAGTAGAGCTGGGGAAGGCAATGGGTCGCGAAAGGCAGCAGTGGAAAGCGGGGAGAGGCGGGGCGGGGTTTAGTGGAGAGTGGTCACGCCCACTAGGCAGGGCAAGGCAGAGCTGGTAGGAGCCTCTGGCTTGACTTATTTCATTATTATTACTAATATTAATTATAATGAAATATTAATTTGGGGGAAGGTATATTATTATATTATATTATATTATATTATATTATATTATATTATATTATATTATATTATATTATATTATATTATATTACATTGGGACGCGGGTGGCACTGTGGGTTAAACCACAGAGCCTAGGGCTTGCTGATCAGAAGGTCAGCGGTTCAAATCCCCGTGACGGGTGAGCTCCCGTTGCTCAGTCCCTGCTCCTACCAACCTAGCAGTTCAAAAGCACATCAAAGTGCAAGTAGATAAATAGGTACCGCTCCGGCGGGAAGGTAAACGGTGTTTTCATGCGCTGCTGTGGTTCGCCAGAAGCGGCTTAGTCCTGCTGGCCACATACCCGGAAGCTGCACGCCGGCTCCCTTGGCCAATAAAGCTAGATGAGCGCCGCAACCTCAGAGATGGCCACAACTGGACCTAATCGTCAGGGGTCCCTTTACCTTTAGCTATCATATTATATTATATTATATTATATTATATTATATTATATTATATTATATTATATTATATTATATTATATTATATTATATTATATTATATTATAATATTACATATTACTGTATTTTCCCCTGTAGAACATGCCCCCGTGTATAAGACACCCCCTATTTTGGGGGACTCAATATTAAGAAAATGGGGGATCCCATTTTCCCCGTCGTATACACGGAAAAGTACGATGTATGTATGTTATTATTATATTATATTATATTATATTATATTATATTATATTATATTATATTATTAATACAGCGTGACTCATAATGAAGTATACAGTTTCAACATACAATAAAAGAATATAATATATCTCATGTTACCTGTGACAGAATTGTAGGGGAATGTTTAAAGTAGTTTTGAAACAGTCACAGATGTTCTATGTATGCACCGTTTGTCACACAACACACATCGCAATTGCAAATGCCGTTGCACAACAAACTCCATTTTGCTCAATTCAAGAACACAAAACGTCTTCTCCACTGCAGACGCAGCCATTTCGCCTGACTAGTCACGTGACACGCGCACTCTCACCTCCATCACTTTATGAGTACATCTACCTCACGGTTCGCAGCTGTTTTCCGTGTCGGCGCCGGTCTTACAGGATCTGGAAACTGTATATTTCATTATGAATCACCCTGTACAGTGGTGCCTCGCAAGACGAAATTAATTCGTTCCGCAAGTTTCTTCTTCTTGCGAGTTTTTCGTCTTGCGATGCACGGTTTCCCATAGGAATGCATTGAAAATCAATTAATGCGTTCCTAGGGAAACCGCCTTCAGACCAGGTCCGGAGACAGTCTGTCCCCGGACCTCTTCTGAAGGCTGGGGGGGGGACAAGGGCTTTTCTTCCCACCCCCAGCATTTTAAAAAACCCCGGGACAGCGGAGGGCTTCTCCGCTGTCCGGGGCGATCTTAAAATGCTGGCGGGCGGCATTTTAAAATCGCCCCGGGACAGCGGAGGACTTCTCCGCTGTCGGGGCGATTTAAAAGCCCCTGGGAAGGCAGGCAGGGGGGACAAAGACTTTCGCCCCCCGCAAGCCTTCAGAAGAGGTCCTGGACCTCTTCTGAAGGCTGGCGGGGGCGAAAGTCTTTGCTCCCCCCGCCTGCCTTCAAAAGCTGTCCGGCCAAGGCTTCGCGGACCTCTGCCGGCATGCCGAAGCCTGCGCGCGCTGACATTAGCGCGCCCAGGCTTCGCGGAGCGCTCCGCCAGCAGCGGCAGCGTTGCCGCTGCTGGCGGAGACTCGCCCGCATCCCGAAGCCTGCGCGCGCTGACATTAGCGCGCCCAGGCTTCGCAGAGCGCTCCGCCAGCAGCGGCAGCGTTGCCGCTGCTGGCGGAGACTTGCCGGCATGCCTCTCCTGCCTTCAAAAGCCGTCCGGGATAGCGGAAAGCGCTTCCCTGCTATCCCGGACTGCTTTTAAAATGCTGGCGCTGGGGAGCAAAGCCTTTCGGCCCCCGCCAGCCTTCCTGGACCTCTTCTGAAGGCCGGGGGGGGGAAAGGCTTTGCTCCCCACCGCTAGCATTTAAAAGAGGTCCCCGGAGATTTCCCTATGGGCTTTCGTCTTGCGAAGCAAGCCCATAGGGAAATTCGTTTTGCGAAGCGCCTCCAAAACGGAAAACCCTTTCGTCTAGCGGGTTTTCCGTCTTGCGAGGCGTTCGTCTTGCGGGGTACCACTGTATTATATTATTTCGGTGTCCAATCACAGCATTACTATAGGATTTTTCATTTCAATCAATCAAATCTTTATTACGGTAGTAGACCAGCATCAGTAGGGTGGGGTACAGTCATTTCCAATCTGTAAAACGTTTTGGAAAGCTAAAATGTATTAAAACACAAAGTATACATAAAAGTCTAAAAGAAGCTAAAAGAGGGGTTTCGGAGCATTAAACGGATGTGGAAGAGCATAAAAGGTTAGTATATAAAAGACTCTGGCCATCAATTTCCAGGGCACTCTGATATGAGTGTTCATTAAATCTAGTGTAACAACAACAAAAACCATTTATTTCTACCCCACCATCCGGCTTGGTTTCCCCAGCCACTCAGGGTGGCTCCCAATAGAATATGGAAAACACGATAAATACATCAAACATTACAAACTTCCCTGAACAGGGCTACCTTCAGATGTCTTCTAAAAGTCAGGTAGTTGTTCACTTCCTTGACATCTGCTGGGAGGGCGCCACCACCAAGAAGGCCCTCTGCCTGGTTCCCTCTTTGTGGCACAGGTCATCATCCGATGAATTTGGAGCGACATTTATTTCTGTGTTCATAATTAAAGAAAATGTGCATTTTAAAAGCATCGCACCTTGATTGTAATATTAAGAATGCACTTAAATTACTACTCACAACAATGAATAAGGGATTGAAATGCACACATAGTTAAGCAGCATAAATATTTGTTAACGAAGTGATTATTGTTACTTTTATTGCTCCTAATCCCAGTGGCTTCCAAGACTGAGCTCTATTCTGCCTTGGTCAGACCCCACCTGGAATACTGTGTCCAGTTCTGGGCACCACAATTTAAGAAGGATGTGGACCCATGGGAAGAAACCCCTCAGCCCCCAGAAACCCCTCGCCCTCACCCCAGAACCCAAAGGGTGCTCATCAATGGTTCCTCTTCATCCTGGAGAAGAGTGACTAGTGGGGTGCCACAGGGTTCTGTCTTGGGCCCGGTCTTATTCAACATCTTTATCAACGACTTGGATGATGGACTCAAGGGCATCCTGATCAAATTTGCAGATGACACCAAACTGGGAGGGGTGGCTAACACCCCAGAGGACAGAATCACACTTCAAAATGACCTTGACAGATTAGAGAACTGGGCAAAAACAAACAAGATGAACTTTAACAGGGAGAAATGTAAAGTATTGCACTTGGGCAAAAAAAATGAGAGGCACAAATACAAGATGGGTGACACCTGGCTTGAGAGCAGTACATGTGAAAAGGATCTAGGAGTCCTGGTTGACCACAAACTTGACATGAGCCAACAGTGTGACGCGGCAGCTAAAAAAGCCAATGCAATTCTGGGCTGCATCAATAGGAGTATAGCATCTAGATCAAGGGAAGTAATAGTGCCACTGTATTCTGCTCTGGTCAGACCTCACCTGGAGTACTGTGTCCAGTTCTGGGCACCACAATTCAAGAAGGACACTGACAAACTGGAACGTGTCCAGAGGAGGGCAACCAAAATGGTCCAAGGCCTGGAAACGATGCCTTATGAGGAACGGCTAAGGGAGCTGGGCATGTTTAGCCTGGAGAAGAGGAGGTTAAGGGGTGATACGATAGCCATGTTCAAATATATAAAAGGATGTCACATAGAGGAGGGAGAAAGGTTGTTTTCTGCTGCTCCAGAGAAGCGGACACGGAGCAATGGATCCAAACTACAAGAAAGAAGATTCCACCTAAACCTTAGGAAGAACTTCCTGACAGTAAGAGCTGTTCGACAGTGGAATTTGCTGCCAAGGAGTGTGGTGGAGTCTCCTGTTTTGGAGGTCTTTAAGCAGAGGCTTGACAACCATATGTCAGGAGTGCTCTGATGGTGTTTCCTGCTTGGCAGGGGGTTGGACTCGATGGCCCTTGTGGTCTCTTCCAACTCTAGGATTCTATGATTCTATGATTCTATGATTCTATAAGATGCCGGCTCAGAGGGGCCCCTGAGCTTAGACTACGAAGCCTCTGAGGGCGTGCAGAGTGCCAATCCCCCCAGGGGCCCCTCTCTCTCCCGGACTCACCTAGGGGCCCTGCCCCTGCCAGCCTCTCCGGCCTCTGAGGGCGTGCAGAGTGCAAATCCCCCCAGGGGCCCCTCTCTCTCCCGGGCCCACCTGGGGGCCCTGCCCCTGCCAGCCTCTCTGGCCTCTGAGGGCGTGCAGAGTGCAAATCCCCCCAGGGGCCCCTCTTCCTCCTGGGGGCCCTCTCCCTGCCAGCCTCTCCGGCCTCTGATGGCGTGCAGAGTACAAATCCCCCCAGCGGCCCCTCTTCCTCCTGGGGGCCCTGCCCCTGCCAGCCTCTCCGGCCTCTGAGGGCGTGCAGAGTGCAGATCCCCCCAGGGGCCCCTCTCCCTCCTGGGGGCCCTGCCCCTGCCAGCCTCTCTGGCCTCTGAGGGCGTGCAGAGTGCAGATCCCCCCAGGGGCCCCTCTCTCTCCCGGGCTCACCTGGGGGCCCTGTCCCTGCCAGCCTCTACGGCCTCTGAGGGCGTGCAGAGTGCAGATCCCCCCAGGGGCCCCTCTTCCTCCTGGGGGCCCTCCCCCTTCCAGCCTCTCCGGCCTCTGAGGGCGTGCAGAGTGCAGCTGGACGGGCTGCAGGCGCTGGTGTCCCTGGCGGACGAGGAGGGTCACTTGGCCGGGCCTTTCTATGCCCTCGGAGGGGAAGGGGCCACCTTCAAAAGGCCCTGCGACTCCCGCCAGCCTCCACCGGCACGGTTCACACTGGGGGGGGGCAGACTTCCCAGCATGCACTGCCAGCTCCGTCAGGCCAATGGTCGATTCCCAGCCTCAATAAATTTGAAATTTACTGGTTTTTCCGGTGTATAACCAAATAAATCAATCTCAAGGTGTCTTTTGTTCGGCTTCACTTATTAGCTTTATGGATAAATTAACCTCTATTAGGTTTCATTTCATTTCCCTCACGTCCTTCCTCCCTTCTTCTCACAAACAAGGATCCTGTGTCCTATCATTTTATTTTTCTCTACACGTATTTGGATTCTTCCACATAAACTTGAGGGAGAAAGAGAGAAGGCTTCTCCTCCCAGCCTTTCCCTTGCCCTTCCCAGGCTGCCCTGCGCAACCTTCCTCCTGGCCTGCCAATCAACTGATAATAACCGATTGTGGTTCGAGGACCCGACCCCCGCGAAGTGAAATGAAGACACAGGGACACGGGATATAAGGTTGATGGGCTAGAAAAGGCCACAACTTTATTGATTACAGCAATGAAAAGGGATTGGCTTAGGCATTGGATCTCTAAAGCAAGGGGGTTTATTCACCAGGAGGTGGATCCTGTTGATGCTCATCCAACTATAGGCTCCCCCCTGCTGTCGCCGAGGGTCGTGCCATGGCCTCCCGCCAAGCAGGCATTGGACGCAATACACGACCCCCCGATTCCTTTAAGGGAATACCCCTAAAAATGGAAGGCATAGGCGATGGCCACACCTAGCCCTTCGACACACCACAACACATTCTTCCAATGCCTAAAGGCTCGTCGCCAATACCCTCACAGCTGTAACCAATCCCTGATGCTGCTGCTGATGCTAGTTAACCAAATGTCATTCCCTTGGTCTGAAAGATGGACCCTATCATTCCGGGACAAGGCTTGGTCGCCAATCCGGATACGGTCATGAGAGATGACTCGGCCATACAAAAAGTGCACCCAACGGGCTATTGCACGATTTAAGAGTTTCCTGGATTTTTCAACGGCCATACAGTTCTGCACACCGTGCCACACCATTCTCTTCAGGAAGGAGGACCAGAACACCGTTGTTCCGGGACACCAGGCAGCAATCTCATCCAAATCTCTTTTTATGTGCCACGACAAGTCCACACTTCTTCTGCAAACCAGTTCATTTTCCCCTAATTGAAGGATAAGGATGTCAGGAGGGCCAAACGCGGCAACTCTCCCTCTCAGCAATGGCGTAAGCAATGCCTCGTCTCGAAAACCAGGAAACTCACACTCAGCAATGGCATAAGCAATGCCTCGTCTCTCCCTCTCAGCAATGGCATAAGCAATGCCTCGTCTCTCCCTCTCAGCAATGGCATAAGCAATGCCTCGTCTCGAAAACCAAGAAACTCGCACTCAGCAATGGCATAAGCAATGCCTCGTCTCTCCCTCTCAGGAATGGCATAAGCAATGCCTCGTCTCGAAAACCAGGAAACTCGCACTCAGCAATGGCATAAGCAATGCCTCGTCTCTCCCTCTCAGGAATGGCATAAGCAATGCCTCGTCTCTCCCTCTCAGGAATGGCATAAGCAATGCCTCGTCTCTCCCTCTCAGGAATGGCATAAGCAATGCCTCGTCTCTCCCTCTCAGGAATGGCATAAGCAATGCCTCGTCTCTCCCTCTCAGCAATGGCATAAGCAATGCCTCGTCTCTCCCTCTCAGCAATGGCATAAGCAATGCCTCGTCTCTCCCTCTCAGCAATGGCATAAGCAATGCCTCGTCTCTCCCTCTCAGCAATGGCATAAGCAATGCCTCGTCTCTCCCTCTCAGGAATGGCATAAGCAATGCCTCGTCTCGAAAACCAGGAAACTCGCACTCAGCAATGGCATAAGCAATGCCTCGTCTCTCCCTCTCAGGAATGGCATAAGCAATGCCTCGTCTCTCCCTCTCAGGAATGGCATAAGCAATGCCTCGTCTCTCCCTCTCAGCAATGGCATAAGCAATGCCTCGTCTCTCCCTCTCAGGAATGGCATAAGCAATGCCTCGTCTCTTCCTCTCAGCAATGGCATAAGCAATGCCTCGTCTCGAAAACCGGGAAACTCGCACTCAGCAATGGCATAAGCAATGCCTCGTCTCGAAAACCAGGAAACTCCCACTCAGCAATGGCATAAGCAATGCCTCGTCTCTCCCTCTCAGGAATGGCATAAGCAATGCCTCGTCTTGAAAACCAGGAAACTCGCACTCCAGGTGGCAATCCAAGGTTAGGGGTGAGGCCACAGCTAACTGGCCGTACGTGGGCCGAATGGACTATACCATGGCCACAAATCCAGACGCTTCTGAGAACGGCTGAGAATAAAGGAAAGAAAAATATGGGTAAGTAGAGGTAAAGGAGCAGAGCGCATTCTAACGAGTGTAACCTTTATAAGCGTCGGATTTCCACCGGCCCATTTCCTTAATCTTATCCGCTGGCAGGCCCAAGCGTGCAGCTGTTGTGGCGGCGCCAATCCTGAATGAGTGTGCGGCATAATCCTGGGAAGATAAACCACAGGCATCAATAGCTTTGCGGAGTGCCCTTGTGAATTGGTGTCTCAACAAAGGTGACTGTGGAAAAACATGGGTCTACCAAAGAATGTGATAGCGGCTATGTGTATCCTCAAAGTTTTCGAGGCTCAACCTAGGCCATGAAGGTGTGTTAAGTATTGCAGAACGTTTTCTGTGGAGGGTGTAACATCGGTGGAAAGGGAGGATACTTTGGACCTGAACCCCATGAAATCACACCAGACCTTCTTATATGATCTAAGCGTAGAGGGTGCGACAGATGCTAATGCTCCCTTAATCACTTCACCTCTCCAAGGATCCACAGGTGCTCCGGAACGGGTTCTGGCAGTGGCTGAGCCCTGGGAGCTAATGCTCGGAAGCGAGGCACTGGAGGACGAATGATCGGAGTAGGCGCGACACTCTCTCAGAACGCGATGACTGTTTAGCCAGTATGTTGACCACTGCCTGGTTATCAGTTCTGAAGCACACCCGGCAATTCTGGAACTCCTCAGTCCAAATGTGAACAGCCACAACTAAGGGGGGGGGGACTCCAGAAAAGTGAGATCCCACGTGATAGCCTCGCCTTGCACCTCTGCTGGCCATTGTCGAGCACACCAGCGTCCCCTAAAGAATAAACTGAAGCCCAAGGACCCAGAGGCATCAGTGAACCTGGAAATCTGAGGACAGGTTGAGGATTTCCTGCCATAAGGAGACTCCATTGTAGCGTTCCAGAAACGTGATCCAGATCTCAAGGTCTGTCTTAACCGATTTTGGGAGTCTTACCCTGTGGAGCGGTTTGTTTGTTTGTTTTGTTTTGTTTTGTTATTTTATTTATTTTATTTTTATACTAATAAACCCACATAACCAAGGAAGTCGCAAAGAGACCTCGTCCTTTTCCTCATTCCCTTGGAGGCACCTAGGACGGCTTCCATGTTTTCCCGACGAGCAGCCTCCAGGAAACAAGATCCCACCACCATGTATCCCGTTGACAGTACTGAGGATGGCATTTCTCCGCATTATTCATTTATTCATTTTTATTTATTCATATTTATTCCTTTATTTACTGATGTACTGAATCTATATCCTGTTCTCTCCCTGGAGGTGTCAGGGCGGTTCAGAGAGCAAAATCAAAATATAAAACCACAATATATATAATCAAAATAAAAAACTACTACCCAATCACAGCCTCTGCCCTCCCCCCACATTTTAAAAGGGCTTAGGATGCCTGGGATTCAAGGCTGGGACTCCTTCATCTGGCTGTTGTCCATCCCTGACTCTCTCACCTCTTCTTAAAAACCTCCAATGAATCATAGAATGGGAGACTTGGAAAGGGACCCCAAGGTCCTCTACTCCAACCCTCTGCAACGCTAAAGCATCCCTAACAGATGGCCATCCCACCTCTGCTTCAAAGCCTCCAAGGAAGGAGAGTTCATGGTCGGATCCAGCTCCTTCTTTGGTCCTTGGGAGCAAAGTTCAGGCCAAACTTCCAATTCCCCAAAACACCTTTTGACTTTTCATCATCATGTTTTTCTCCAGCTCTGCACCTGCCGCTTGAGCCATTCAAGACTTCAGAAAGTTTTTGTGATGAAACTTATTCCACTTGGAATAATCAAAATTATAATCATCTCATCTTCTGAAAGCCCAGGAGATATTTCTGGAGATTGCATGAGCCTCGGAAAGCAACATGACAATATTAATTGCGCTGTGTCTGGGAAAGAAAAAGTTGGTGCAGAGAATATTTCCTGTGTTGGAGACAGACTGAGTGAAGATGCAGAGCTGGCGAAAGAGGGGTGTGCCTGCCTTGGGCTTCCTAGCTCTGAAGGTAGAGTTGAAAACCATCCAGATTGGGAAAGCCCAGGCAGTCTGGCCTTGCAAGAGTCTTTGGGTTCTTCTGCTTTGTGTCTTTAGCAGGTAGGAGGAGGAGGAGGCAGAGCCAGAATGAGATCCCTGCTCCTTCTGTTGCTGCTTCTGCTGCTCATGATGCCCTTTGGAGTCTGCGGGAACCACAAGGCGAAATGCCCCTTGAATCTGGTCAGGGATCAAACGGATGCTCGCAATTACTACCGGCCTGGAGACTTTCTCATCAGCGGGATCATATCTCCAAAACGCTTTAGTACAGACACTGCATACGTCTTTTCTCAGACACCCTTCACCAGGACTAAAGCGTATGTACTTACATGCAGATGGTTTCATGGTCCTCCAGCCCTTCTAGTGGTTCCTATTTATCAAGGAAAGAGCGCCTTTCTCAGGGCTGGGGAGCCAAGGGCTGGTGTTGCAGGACTACCCTGCCCTGACCATTGGTCTTGCTGTTGGAGGAGCTGGGAGCTGGGGAGGGGTGTCTAGTCAAAGATTCTAGTAAAGGGGGGGGTGCTCATTCGTGTAGTTTCTGATCCAGAATATGGACAAAATTATAATTTTACCACACACTCAAACCTGCAAGCCACCAGGCCCCATATGTAACTAAAAGGGGACTGAGGTATTTGGTGCTTCTCTTCCCTCAATAAAATTGTCTCTAATCTACCTATAGTCTAGCCCCTTGCAAGAAGGCAAAGACCATTGCAAAAAAAAGCAGCCTTTGCAGCAACTTCCCAGTATATCACAATTTTTGAGGGGCGCCTTCATTTCTTACTCATAAAACCATAGTAGAACAGAATCATAGAGCTGTAGAGATGGAAGGAACCCGGAAGAATCTCACCTGAAGCATCCATGACACATGGTCACCTTCGGAGGGAGTCCGTTCCACTGTTGAACAGCTCTGTGTGCTGTTTGCATCAAAGCTCCGGTCATGGAGCAGAGATCTCCAAATTTTTGTTCTATGCTAGACAGGAAAAGGTTTGATATTAATGCAAAAAGATAAATAAATACTAATCTTTGTGGATCATATAATGCTTCCTCCCTCTCATTCATATGAATATAAGTTTCACTCTTTTTAAATAATTCATTTATTGCAGGGGGGCAACTAGGTTCCTCCGGCACGTGTTGTCTTTCCTGTTCACCATCCAAGAGATCAACCAGGATCTCAGGCTCTTACCCAACATCACCCTGGGCTACAACATCTATGAGAACGATTTCGATGCAAGGATGACTTCGGACGCCATGCTAGAGCTGCTTGCAGGCAGTGGATGCAATATTCCCAATTATCACTGTGGAGAACAGAATCACCTGCTGGCAGTTCTTGAAGGAGGCAACAGTTTCATCTCAAGAGTGATTTCAGCCTTGTCAGGCATCTACAAAATCCCACAGGTAAGTAGTGGGAGAGCATGGAGGGAAAAAGAATTTCAACTGCGTAAAATTCTACTTTCTCTTTGTGGAGGGGTCAAGTGCGGACATTTTTCAAAACGGGAAAATCCTGAGCTATGGATCCAACATCCCTTTTTCAAAACTGAGCCTTCACCAACTTGACACCTCCAGATGTTTCAGACTACAACTCCCATCAGCCTCAGCCAGCAGAGATTTAGATCTCAGTGATTTCATATGATTAAATGCCCGTTATGCTGAAAGTAAAATAAATTGGTGATCTTTTGCTTTCCTTGCTAGATCAGTTATGGCTTCACTGCCCAGGTTCTCGAAGGTAAAACCCTGTTCCCTTTTGTCTACCGGATGACTCCCAAAGAGGAAAGTCAGTACCAGGGGATTGTTGAATTGCTCCTGTATTTTGGATGGACGTGGATTGGCCTCTTCACTCCAGACAATGACAGTGGAGAAAGATTTGAGAGCGCTGTAAAACCTCTGATGCTCAGCAAAGGGATCTGCATTGCTTTAACAAAAAGAGTACCAGAAAATGATCTAGATCAATTTATCAGGCCCGGGGAACCTTTTTTCCTATGGAGACAAGTTGGTGTATTTTTTTACTATGCAACCAATGTAATGGGCATCACTGTACCCCTGTCAATAAACATTTTATATGAGAAGGAAATAGGGGCAAAAGTCTGGATCACAACAACTTTGCTAGGAATCAGAGTTGGCTTTTACATCCCTCCAATCTTATTCCAGCACCTCCATGGTTCTCTGTCCTTTGCAATTCAGACCGGAATAAGGAGCAGCAAAGGTGGCAAATATAAATTGCAGACCTATTTTCTGGATTATTTTGATGAAGCATTTCAGTGTTCATATTCAAAGCATCTGTTGTCCGTGAAAGGCTGGGTAAGATGCAGAGAGGAGGAGAAACTGCAGCTATTGCCCCAAGAGCAACGTGAGATAACCCTGTCTTTAGACAGCTATGGCACTTACATCAATGTTCAGGCTGTGGCTCAGGCCTTGCATGCTTCGCTTTCATCTAGATCCCAGAGGAGGCTGATGGTGGAGGAAGGAGAGCAATGGGGACCCCAAAGGCTACAGCCGTGGCAGGTATTTCCTTCCCCTTTTTGCAAACTGCAGTCCACACAGATGCTGATCTTGACGGGGATAGACCTATAAAATATCAGAGTTAGTATTAGTAATAGTAGCAGACCGCCCAACATATCTCTGATGAAAATAGAACCATCCCATTCCATAATGATAATCTTACTGTTTATAGCCAGGGCTACTTTCAGAGGGGAACTCGCTGGAACTCAGTTCTGGCACCTCTCAGGTGGGTGCCATTGCCGTTCTAAGAAGGAGGTGTTCATGGTGAGTTCCGGCAGCTTTTTTGCTAGAAATATATCACTGTTTATACCCCACACATCTTTTTGGGTTGCCTCAGCACTCTGGGCAGCTCCCAACATAAACAAATTAATACTAAAATATGAAACATTAAAAATATTATATTAAGTCTATATCCTCCAACATTTCTCCAATGAAAATAGGGACATTCTAAGGAAAAGTGGGACATTCCTTTTTTAAAAAATAATAATATATTTTTCCGCTTTCAAGTCCTGTCTCGCAATTTAGTTCTTTAGCTTCCATTGCCCACATTGTAGGATATATTTCAATCCTGCTAGTGTCTTCAAATTTTTACAATTATTATTCAAATACACAATAAATGTACACCAATCCCTTTGAAATTTTTGATCAGCCTGTTCTCAAATCCTGCAGGTTAGTTTGGCCAGTTCTGCAAAGTCCATCATCTTTGCCTGCCACCATCCTCTTATCCACACTGAATATGTCATTAACTTGATGATATTGCAGCCACCCTGTAAGAAAAACCTTCAATTTGATCATATGGTTTAAGTTTAAAAGCTTTCTCGGTCTCCACCAAAGTGCCTTTATATGTGGCCCACCTTCCCTCCGTATTTAATTTTTGTACCGTCAGTACCTCAATAGGTGAGATCCACCATGGTGTTTTCCTTTCTAATAGGTTTTTATTTCTTTCTTTTTCAGATACTAATCACATGGTTCAGGAAACCTCTATGAACTTTCACTTTGTCATACCAAAGATAAGAATGCCACCCAAATCTGTTATCATAACCTTCCACATCTAAAATATCTGTATTCTCCATCGTTATCCATTCCTTTAACCAACAGAGACAGGACGCCTCATAATAGTGTTTCAAATCTGGCATGGCGAATCCACCTCTTTCTTTTTTAATCTATTAACAATTTATATTTCATCCTTGGCTTTTCCCCTGCCAGATGAATCTCAATACTACTTTTTGCCACTCTTTAAATACACCTGTCCTTTGAACACTGGAATTGTTTGAAACAGGAATAACATCTTGGGTAATACATTCATTTTTACCACTGATATTCTACCAGAAAATGACAACTTTAATCTGCTCCATATTTCGAAGTCCCCCTTGATTTCCTTCCATGTGGATTCATAATTATCATTAAACAAATTAATATTTTTTGGTATTAACCAAATTCCAAGATATTTCACTTCCTTTTGCAACCATAATTTCTGATCTACGTTGCAATTCCATGACCATATTCTTCACTAACAGTTTAGTTTTACCTTTATTGAGCTTAAATCCTGCTACTTGCCCAAATTATACTCCTTTACTCCAATCTTTATCCCTCTCACGTATGACAATTCTCTCAAATTCTTAGTTCATACCTCCAGGACCGTTATAAATATCAATGGTGACAAAGGGCACCCCTGTCTAGTGCCTTTAGTTATATCAAACTTATCAGTCAAAGTGTTGTTCACTATCAATTTCACCTTTTGCTCTGTTTTATTTGATCCCAGAATGTCCCACTTTTCCAAAGTGAAAAAGGAAAAGTGGGAGTAGAACTGAGATATCCATCTTGGCTTCCAGGTTTCTCAGTGCTGATGCTTTCCCCTGTCATTCCAGTTTCACCCTTTCTTAAGAGAAATCCGGTGTCTGAATACTTCCAGAGGCAGGCTGTGCTTGGATGAGAACTGGGAGCTGCCAGCAGACTTCGATATTATGAACTGGGTAATGTCTCCCAATAAGTCGGGTGACCTTTTGAAAATTGGGAATATAAGGAGAGAGACGTCTGCTGGCATAAAGTTCACCATTAACCCAGAAGCTATTGAGTGGCCCAAGAAATTCAACAAGGTAAGGGGAATCACAGAGAGAGGAGGCAAGGAGATCCCAGTTTTCCTTGAACAACTGCTGAAAAATGACCATATCAGGTTGACCAACGGTGTCTTCACCGTCAATAACAGCTGCAACCACCACTCCTACTTTAACCGAATCTTTAACCGAATGGACTACGTAGATAATAATAATAATAATAATAATAATAATAATAATAATAATAATAATAATAATAATAATAAATTTATTTATATCCCGCCCTCCTCAGCCGAAGCCGGGCTCAGGGCGGCTAACAACAATCAAATAATCAGTCAAATAATCACACAATCTAAAAATATTTCATTATAAAAATTAATTAAATCAAATTGATGGCAACCAATTAAGCAAAATTCTGAGCAGGTTGCCAGAGGAGGGAGTCAGGCTGCGCCCTGACCAAAAGCCTGGCGGAACAACTCTGTCTTGCAGGCCCTGCGGAAAGATGTCAGGTCCCGCAGGGCCCTAGTCTCTTGTGACAGAGCATTCCACCAGTTTGGAGCCGCAGCTGAGAAGGCCCTGGCTCTAGTTGAGGCCAGCCTAACCTCTCTGAGGCCTGGGACCTTGAGGATGTTATTATTTGCAGACCGTAGGTTTCTCTGTGGGGCATACCAGGAGAGGCGGTCCCGTAGGTACGAGGGTCCTAGGCCGTATAGGGCTTTAAAGGTTAAAACCAGCACCTTAAACCTGATCCTGTACTCCACCGGGAGCCAGTGCAGCTGGTATAATACCGGATGAATGTGCTCTCGCAGCGAAGACCCCATAAGGAGTCTCGCCGCGGCATTCTGCACCCGCTGGAGTTTCTGGGTCAGTCTCAAGGGCAGCCCCACGTAGAGCGAGTTACAATAATCCAGTCTGGAGGTGACCGTCGCATGGATCACAGTGGCTAGGTCAGGACGAGAGAGATAAGGGGCCAACTGCTTAGCTTGGCGGAGATGAAAAAATGCCGCCTTTGTTATAGCTGTAATCTGCGCCTCCATAGAGAGGGAGGTATCGAAGATTACACCCAAACTCTTAACGGCCGGTGCTGGCACTAATTGCACCCCCGCAAGAGATGGGAGTTGCCCCCTCGATCCCATATCGTCCCGCCCCAGCCAGAGGACCTCTGTCTTCAAAGGATTTAACTTCAACTGGCTCCCACGTAACCATCCAGCCACAGCTTCCAGACATCTGGTCAGTGTGTCTGGGGCCGAGTCAGGATGGCCATCCATCAACAGATAGAGTTGGGTGTCATCAGCATACTGATGGCAACCCAGCCCAAAACTCCGGACAAGCTGGGCGAGGGGGCGCATAAAGATGTTAAAAAGCATCGGGGAGAGAATTGCACCCTGAGGCACTCCACACACCAAGGAGTGGCGTGATGACAATTCCCCCCCAAGCGCCACCCTCTGTCCCCGACCAGAGAGAAACGAGCGCAGCCATTGAAGGACTGTGCCCTGGATCCCCACGTCGGCAAGGCGGTGGTCCAGGAGTTCGTGATCGACCATGTCAAAGGCTGCTGACAGATCTAGAAGAATCAGCAGCCCCGACCCGCCTCGATCCAGCTGCCTGCGGAGATCATCTGTTAGGGCGACCAGAGCCGTCTCGGTCCCATGACCAGCGCGGAAGCCGGACTGGAATGGATCCAGAGCAGATGTTTCATCCAGAAACCTACCAAGCTGTTCAGCAACCGCTCTCTCAATCACCTTACCCAGGAATGGAAGATTCGAGACCGGGCGGTAATTGGATAGATCTGAGGGATCTAATGATGTTTTCTTTAAGAGCGGACGCACCACCGCCTCCTTCAGTTCCCCTGGGAATATCCCGGTGCCAAGGGACAAATTGATGATATCCCCCAGGGGGCCCCGCACCTCGTCTGGACACGCTCTAATCAGCCATGACGGGCACGGGTCAAGAGGACAGGTGGTGGGCTTTCCAGCTTGGAGGAATCTGTCCACATCGGCTGGAGATATCCGGTCAAAGTGGTCCAATACTGGACCCGAGGACAGTCGAGGGGCCTCCAGTTCCTTTATTGTATCCAAATTGGCAGGGAGGTCATGGCGGAGCAACAGGACCTTCTCCGCAAAAAAGCTCGCAAATGCCTCACAGCTGTGTGTCAGATTGGTATTTAAATTTGGCTGTCCTTCAAGGGACGTTAAAGACCGAATTATACTAAATAATTGCGCCGGGCGAGAGCTAGCGGATGCAATGGAGGCCGAGAAGTAAGACTTCTTAGCGGCCTTCACTGCCATCTCATAGGTTTTCATAAAAACCCTATAAGATGTTCTTGAGGCTCCGTCACGGGCACCCCGCCATACTCGCTCTAGCCGTCTGAGGTCCTGCTTCATTTTCCGAAGCTCCTCGGTAAACCAGGGAGCCCGGTTTCTGCGGGGTCGCAGAGGGTGCTTAGGTGCGATCTCATCGATGGCTGCCAGGAGCTGGGTATTCCAGCCCTCAACAAGCTCAGTCAATGAGTCGCCAGGGGGAGTAAGGTCCCGCAAGGCTTGACGGAATCTATCCGGGTCCATCAGCCTCTGCGGGCGAGCCCAAATCGGCTCGCCACCTAAGCAGGGTGGGGGTGGAAAGTCAATCCTGGCTTTCAGAGCGTAGTGATCAGACCATGGTGCCTTCATCGAAGGAGACATGATCACATCTATACCGGCACCAAAGATCAAATCCAGCGTGTGGCCTGCTTGATGTGTGGGGCCCGAAACAAACTGGGAGAGCCCTAGTGTCGCCATGGAAGACACCAGGTCCAAAGCCTGTGAGGAGGGAGTGGCATCAGCATGGAAGTTGAAGTCTCCCAATACCAATAGGTTAGGGAACTCCAAGGCCCAGCCGGCCACCGCCTCCAGCAGGCCTGACAGGGTGGCTGCTGGTGCGCTAGGTGGCCGGTACACCAGCCAGACAGCCAAGCTCTCCTCGGAGCCCCACACTAGGCCAACACATTCAATGCCGGGGATCGATGGTGATGGTAGAGCCCTGATGGAACAATCTTCCCGGATTAATACTGCCACCCCTCCCCCCCGGCCCACAGTCCGTGACTGGTGGAGGACGGTGAAACCCGGGGGCGCCATCTCTCGTAAGGTGACAGTTACCCCTTCGCGCACCCAGGTCTCCGTCACACAAGCCAGGTCGACTCCCTGCGAGATAAAGAAATCTCGCAGGGTAGCGGTTTTGTTGCCTATAGACCTGGCATTGCACAACACCAGTGACGGAGGTGAGTAATCCTTGCTCACCCTACCCTCGTCTCTCGGGATGGGGCGCAGATTGGAAGGGGTACGAGCATATCCGTATCTCGATCCCCTTCACCTATAACATCTGCCCCCACCGCCATACCTCCCTCACCCCTCCACGGTAGCAATCCCAGGCCTCATACTAACCTCCATTTACAAAATAAAAAACAAAACAACCAAAGACAATTATGCCCAAACAAAACCAATCCCCACCCCACTCAATATTCAACCCCAAAAACAAAACAAGATGGAACAAACAAAAATACATAGATAAAAACCACCATTCACGGTGGTACAACAAAGTAAACAATAAAGGCACCTTTAAAACACCTTAAAATATATATAAACATCTTTAACATTTGCAGCAGATAATGAAATAATATAATATTGTAAAAAACAACAACCCCCATTTAAGGTGCTGCAAATTAAAAGCAATTAAAACATTTAAAACTATTTTGTCCATTGCTGCCGGTAGCTGCTCTGTCCTCTAAACTGTAATGGTAGTGCAGGCCCCGCCCCCTAGGCCGGATGGAGTTGGCAGAAAAGGGAGCGGTCCTCCCAACACTCAAGCGAGCAGCAGCACCAGAAAAGCACCAGAAAAGGGAAAGCCCCTAGTAAAAGTGAACTATTGGGCTTTCATACATGCAGAAATATAGAAAGCAATTTATTTTAGAAATGATAATTACTGATTTATTGTGGATTTTTTAATTTGTGGAGTAAGCTCACTTGTAGATGTTGCAAATGTTAAACTATTGTATGTGCAGGAATTGAGAAGTGCACAGTTTTGGGTGAAGGATGATAATTTATTTTAAAAATTGCCTATTGTAATATAAGGCTAACGTTAAGAAATGGCACATGAACTAGAAATAACTAAGGAAATAGATCAGCAACAAGAGGAAACCTTGCATGCCTCAAGAACAGAGAGAGGGAAACCAATATTTGGAAAAGTCATATTAAATTTATCTAAATTAGTGGTTGAGAGATTATCAGAATCCTGAACTTTGGGGAAATCACATTTCAGACTCCATTGCCATTTTCTTTGAAGATTTATTAAGCAGGGAATCAGGTAAATGGAGAAGAGGAAACAGAGTTCTGTGGTGCAAACCTCAGTTGTCCTGAACGAATTAGGAAGAACAAGATATTCTGGTCACCCCAATGGTCAGTGGGGGGTTGAAAGGACCCTGATGAGGGGGTCAAAGTCTGCAGTCCAGAGATCAGTTTCAATTCACTCAGTGAGTGAATTACATACACACAAATACTCCTAACTGTTCCTCTTTGTTGCACCTTCTTGTCTTTCTGGTTAGGCCGTACCTCGTTCCAGGTGTACAGAGAGATGTCGACCTGGATATGCCAAGGTGGTTCTAGAAGGAAAGCCCGTTTGCTGCTATGCATGTGCTCGGTGTGCGGAAGGGACCTTCTCTGCCCAGGAAGGTGGGTGACGCCAAGGGGGAAGGTATTCCTGGAGAGAGTAAACACAGGGCAGAAATCCAGTCTCACCCACCTTTTGTGAGATTTCTGCAGACATTGGGGAATGTGGATTCTTCCTCGACATCCATAGGATTAACCAACTTTATTACATCCAGGAAGGGAGTTGAAAGGAGTGGCCATAAGGAAGAAATCTCTGGGGTGGAAAGTGGGCAGCTGTGAGAGGAAGTCCCACAAACATTCCTTCTTTTATTTTTTATACCAAGTCACACCAAAAAAGAAATAAGTTTGATATTTATAAAAAATAATAGACAGGTGATGCAAATCAGCCAATTTTTAATAGCAAAAGCACAATAAAAACAAACAATACTTCATATGAAAATTATTACAATATAATCAATGGACTGTTTTGATCTCACTACTATGAACATTGAATGGAAGCAACAGAAAACTGTTTGCAGTATTTAACATTCTTATTTCCTGAGGTCCACCACAGAGTTTTTCAAAATGTAAAAGAGCACAGATCATTAAGGATGTAACTGATGTGGCAGCCACTCTTTTTCCTCTTCCTCAGATGCAGAACATTGCACCAAATGCTCAGAAGATCAGTATCCAAACAAGGACAGAGATAAATGTTGTGTCCCCAAGACTATCATCTTCCTGGCTTATGAAGAATATTTGGGAATGGTTTTAGCTTCCGTTGCCCTCTTCTTGTCCTTAACAGCAGGCATTGTGTTGGGAATCTTCATTAAATACAAGGAAACTCCCATTGTCAAAGCCAACAACCGGGACCTCTCCTACATCCTCCTCGTCTCCCTCCTGCTTTCCTTTTTGTCCTCCTTCCTCTTCATCGGGCGCCCAAGGAAAGAGACCTGCCTTCTCCGACAAACGGCCTTCAGCATCATCTTCTCAGTTGCTGTTTCTTCTGTCTTGGCAAAGACCATCACGGTGCTGCTGGCCTTCCTGGCCACAAAGCCCGGGAACAGGGTGAGGAGATGGCTGGGCAAGAGTCTGGCCAACTCCATTGTCATCTCCTGTTCTGGGGGGCAAGTTCTCATCTGCACCATCTGGCTGGGCTCTTCTCCCCCATTCCCAGAGTCCAACATGCGCTCCCAGGTGGAAGAGATCATCCTGCAATGCAACGAAGGGTCCGTGGCCATGTTTTACGTTGCCCTCGGCTACCTGGGCTTCTTGGCTGCCACCTGCTTCATGGTGGCTTTCTTAGCCAGGAAGCTGCCTGGCTCCTTCAACGAAGCCAAGCTGATCACCTTCAGCATGCTGGTCTTCTGCAGTGTTTGGGTGTCTTTTGTGCCCACCTACCTGAGCACCAAGGGCAAGTACATGGTGGCCGTGCAGATCTTCTCTATGTTGGCCTCCAGTGCTGGGCTTCTGGGCTGCATCTTCCTTCCCAAGTGCTACATGATTGTGCTGAGGCCTGATCTGAACACAAAGGAGCACCTGACAACCAGACATTAAGGGGACATCTGATTCTTAAACCATTCCATGTTCCTGATGTCCAGAAGTGCATAAAGGAAACACACCTGATCATCCATGTTGCTCATTCTCCTCCTCTGAAAGAGATTGTGTTCCTTCTTAGCCCAACTTTTATGTAGTTCTGTTCACATAAACAGGAAGATGGGAGGAAATGTTTTGCTACCTTGCTTTGCCAAGGATTACAATGAGTCCTGGTGTACTGCCCTTAGTTTGTAAACTATTATCTTTTAATAATTTTGTGTTTTGGGAATGCCACTACCGAACTTCAGGAGGAGGGGGGGTTGCGGGCTCACGACCCCGCCCACACTCACTCTTGCGAGGCTGGCGCCAGCCTCACAGAAAGCAGGGATTCCCCTTAGTCTGCATCCCCCTGCAGCGCCAGCCAATCGGCTGGCGGCAGGGGCGGGCCTTCCAGAGGCCACTTAAGGTCGGGGCAGCCCTTGGCTCGCCCCTTTTCTCCCTTGCAGGTGACGCGGTTTGTTTGTTTGTAAACTATTATCTTTTAATAATTTTGTGTTTTGGGAACTTATATTTCTCTCACAACAAGATAGTCTAGAGGGAGGTAGGAGTTAGGTTTTTTAGTCTGTTTGCTTTGCTGTAACTATCTATTAACCATATCAATTCTGATATTCAACAATACTTTCTAGTTATGTCATTTCTAGGTATTCAAATACCTGTGCTCCATTTTCTACAGGTAGGATGTATCATTCAGAAGTTCACTTCACATCATTCCATTCTCCTAAATTTTGTATATTAATAAATTGAGAAATTCATTTAAGTTCTCTTCTGTCGTTTGTTGGTTTAATTTCTGTATTGTGTAAGCTCTGCTCCCTGTTCTAAAGAGTAGTAACTGACCTTAGCCAAGCCTTGACTGGAGTCCAATGGATTTTATTGCGTTGTCCAGAATATGACACATTGTGCACTGATGTTGAGTGGATCACCAGATTACGACTGAGCTAGCAACAAGTTTAGCATTGGAGGGAAGCAATGAGACGATGCCAGATAGTTGTATTCCCTGCCTGCCAAACCTTTTCAGAGGAGGCATCTTATGCTCAGTCAGGAAGGAAGAGCGAGAGGCCTCCTCCTCCAACTCTGGTTCCTCCCATTCAGGACCCATTTATAGAGCAAAACCAAGATCAGATGGGCAAGTGAAAATAATTGACAGAACAGCCAATGATAAAGCATTTAGAATAGGTTAATTAGCATATCAGTTGCGGATATGCATGGAAGCGAAAGGAAAGTCCAATGCTGTAAAGAAAAATATTGCATAGGAACCTGGAATGTAAGAACCATGAACCTGGGTAAGTTGGATGTGGTCAAAAATGAGATGGCGAGAATAAATATTGACATCCTGGGCATCAGTGAGCTAAAATGGACAGGAATGGGCGAATATAGTTCGGATGACTATCATATCTACTACTGTGGGCAAGAAACCCGTAAAAGAAATGGAGTGGCCCTCATAGTCAACAAAAGAGTGGGGAAAGCTGTACTGGGATGCAGTCTCAAAAATGATAGAATGATCTCGATACGAATCCAAGGCAGACCTTTTAACATCACAGTAATCCAAGTTTATGCACCAACTACTGGTGCTGAAGAAACTGAAATCGACCAATTCTATGAAGAATTACAAGACCTTATAGAAGTGACACCAAAGAAGGATGTTCTTCTCATTATAGGGGATTGGAATGCTAAAGTAGGAGTCAAGAGATAAAAGGAACAACTGGCAAGTTTGGCCTTGGAGTTCAAAACGAAGCAGGGCAAAGGCTAATAGAGTTCTGCCAAGAGAACAAGCTGGTCATCACAAACACGCTTTTCCAACAACACAAGAGACGACTCTACACATGGACATCACCAGATGGGCAGCATCGAAATCAGATTGATTATATTCTCTGCAGCCAAAGATGGAGAAGCTCTATACAGTCAGCAAAAACAAGACCTGGAGCTGACTGTGGCTCAGATCATCAGCTTCTTATAGCAAAATTCAAGCTTAAACTGAAGAAAGTAGGAAAAACCACTGGACAGGTAAGATACAATCTAAACCAAATCCCTTATGAATACACAGTGGAAGTGAGGAACAGGTTTAAGGATTTAGATTTGCTGGACAGAGTGCCTGAAGAACTATGGGTGGAGGCTCGCAACATTATACAGGAGGCAGCAACTAAAACCATCCCAATGAAAAAGAAATGCAAGAAAGCAAAGTGGCTGTCCAACGAAGCCTTACAAATAGCGGGGGGGAGAAGGCAAGCAAAATGCGAGGGAGATAATGAAAGATACAAGAAATTGAATGCAGATTTCCAAAGAATAGCAAGGAGAGACAAGAAGGCCTTCTTAAACAAGCAATGCAAAGAAATAGAGGAAAACAATAGAATGGGGAAAACCAGAGATCTGTTCAAGAAAATTGGAGATATGAAAGGAACATTTCGTACAAAGATTACCATAATAAAAGACAAAAGTGGAAAGGACCTAACAGAAGCAGAAGACATCAAAAAGAGGTGGCAAGAATACACAGAGGAATTATACCAGAAAGATATGGATGTCTCGTACACCCCAGGTAGTGTGGTTGCTGACCTTGAGCCAGACATCCTGGAGAGTGAAGTCAAATGGGCCTTAGAAAGCACTGCAAATAACAAGGCCAGTGGAATTGATGGTATTCCAGCTGAACTGTTTAAAATTTTAAAAGATGATGCTGTTAAGGTGCTACACTCAATATGCCAGCAAGTTTGGAAAACTCAGCAGTGGCCAGAGGATTGGAGAAGATCAGTCTACATCCCAATCCCAAAGAAAGGCAGTGCCAAAGAATGCTCCAACTACCGCACAATTGCACTCATTTCACACGCTAGCAAGGTTATGCTTAAAATTCTACAAGGAAGGCTCAAGCAGTATGTGGACCGAGAACTCCCATAAGTGCAAGCTGGATTTAGAAGAGGCAGAGGAACCAGAGACCAAATTGCAAACATGCGCTGGATTATGGAGAAAGCTAGAGAGTTCCAGAAAGACATCTACTTCTGCTTCATTGACTATGCAAAAGCCTTTGACTGTGTTGACCACAGCAAACTATGGCAAGTTCTTAAAGAAATGGGAGTGCCTGATCACCTCATCTGTCTCCTGAGAAATCTCTATGTGGGACAAGAAGCTACAGTTAGAACTGGATATGGAACAACTGATTGGTTCCAAATTGGGAAAGGAGTACGGCAAGGCTGTATATTGTCTCCCTGCTTATTTAACTTATATGCAGAATTCATCATGCAAAAGGCTGGGCTGGATGAATCCCAAACCGGAATTAAGATTGCTGGAAGAAATATCAACAACCTCAGATATGCAGATGACACAACCTTGATGGCAGAAAGTGAAGAGGAATTAAAGAACCTTTTAATGAGGGTGAAAGAGGAGAGCGCAAAATATGGTCTGAAGCTCAACATCAAAAAAACGAAGATCATGGCCACTGGGCCCATCACCTCCTGGCAAATAGAAGGGGAAGAAATGGAGGCAGTGAGAGATTTTACCTTCTTGGGCTCCATGATCAGTGCAGATGGTGACAGCAGTCACGAAATTAAAAGACGCCTGATCCTTGGGAGAAAGGCGATGGCAAACCTAGACAACATCTTAAAAAGCAGAGACATCACCTTGCCAACAAAGGTCCGTATAGTAAAAGCCATGGTTTTCCCAGTAGTGATGTATGGAAGTGAGAGCTGGACCATAAAGAAGGCTGATCACCGAAGAATTGATGCTTTTGAATTATGGTGCTGGAGGAGACTCTTGAGAGTCCCATGGACTGCAAGAAGATCAAACCTCTCCATTCTGAAGGAAATCAGCCCTGAGCGCTCACTGGAAGGACAGATCGTGAAACTGAGGCTCCAATACTTTGGCCACCTCATGAGAAGAGAAGACTCCCTGGAAAAGACCCTGATGTTGGGAAAGATGGAGGGCACAAGGAGAAGGGGACGACAGAGAATGAGATGGTTGGATGGTGTTCTTGAAGCTACCAGCATGAGTTTGATCAAATTGCGGGAGGCAGTGGAGGACAGAAGTGCCTGGCGTGCTCTGGTCCATGGGGTCACGAAGAGTCGGACACGACTAATCGACTAAACAACAACAACAATTAGCCAAGATTGCATCCTACTTAAACTTTCAACACCTCAAATTGGTGGAAAGCTTACCAAGTTCTCAGTCTTATAGGAATTCAACCTGTAGAATTCCAATGAAGGGTGCAATATAAAATTAATAAATAAAGGTCCTAAGAAAGCTGACTAGTTTATGTATGTGTGCAACCACAGCAGCTAGAACTTTATATGCACAGAAATGGAAAGAGTTCCCCACCAAGGAGGAATGGCTTATGAAACTGGGGGAATATGCTGAAATGGTGAAATTACCATCTAAAATTACCATCCAAAATGATGGATTGTTTAAGGAAGAATGGAGACCATGGATATATTATCCGTCAAACCATCATCCATACATGAAGTCAAAGGCAGAGGATTATTGAAATACGACATGGGGGCTTACATAATAAAAGCATAATAAAAGGAGTAATAAAAACAAACATCAAGGAAGGAGAGGTGGGGAGGCAAGAAGAAATTAGGTATTTATTTTTACAAATTGTATAAGAAGAAAGGTGTTTTGGAATATCTATGGAGACTTTATTAAATTTATTGTTTTTAAAAATATATTTTTATTAAGGATCCACCCAGATTCTTAGGAAGTTGAGGTAATTTGAGTTTGTTTTATTATTTTAACTTTTTGTATGTTCTGAAGTAAGTTTGTAAACTTTTTATGATTGTCCTGCCTTATCTTTACGTAAAGCGCTTTGGGAGTTATTGGCCTAACCGTGTGATACGTGGATTTTATGAAACAAATGAAATGAGTAAGTAAGTAAGTAAGGAGTAAATACTAATAAATAAATGGATAAAGAATAATAAAACTGCTAGAATGCTAGCCTGGTGCAAGGGGCTTGGCGCCTCAATGAGCCTGCTCTTTCTTACATATATTGCCCCCACCTCACTGAACCACCCTTAAAACCAATGCTAACTATCCCAGAGTATTCTGTGGGGGACCTAGGTGTGGGGGATAACCAGTGAGCTGGAGTCTCAAGCCGATGTTTTTAAAATAACAATAAAGATTTATTTTAAAACCAGGTAGTATAATACAAGTGGAGAAACTTAGGTTACTTCAGTAATAATACGCTAGTTCACTTCAATTCGTTTTCAGAGGTTTCAGCTTTATAGTTTGGTTCCTTTCGAAGGCGGTACTTTCCTTCAGTTGAAGGTAAAGGGACCCCTAACAGTTAAGTCCAGTCGCGGACGACTCTGGGGTTGCGGCGCTCATCTCGCTTTATTGGCCGAGGGAGCCAGCGTTTGTCCGCAGGTCATGTGGCCAGCATGTCTGGGTCATGTGGCCAGCATGACTAAGCCGCTTCTGGAGAACCAGAGCAGTGCACGGAAACGCCATTTACCTTCCCACTGGAGCGGTACCTATTTATCTACTTGCACTTTGATGTTCTTTCAAACTGCTAGGTTGGCAGGAGCAGGGACCGAGCAATGGGAGCTCACCCCGTCGCGGGGATTTGAACCGCCGACCTAGGCAAGCCCTAGGCTCTTTGGTTTAGACCACAGCACCACCCGCGTCCCTCTTTTCCTTCAGTTACCCACCCCTTTAACAAATCCAGCTCCTGAGAGACTTTCAGTAACAGTCTAAAGGGTTCACCACACGCACCCTTCCTTCACTGGGTTTTGGAGGTCTCTTCTTTCCTCAGAAGAGTCTCTCCCCTCCAGACGAGTTTGAGACCTAAGTAGACCTCAGCTCCTACTTCTGTCTCAGCCTCAGTCTCGCAGCAAGATCTGGTCCTATTACTCCCGCAGGACACTACACTCAGACACTACACTCAGTCCTTCACTGTACAGTGGAGTGGACGTTTTCTCCAGAACCAACTCTGCCTCCTCAACACTCTTTGTATATCAACCTAACTCCTATCCTATCTCCCTACCTAACTCCCAACCTCCTTCCTCAACCAGCTCAACTCAACCAACCACACCACCCTCAACAGCCCAACTCCCTGTCTCCCTCCAACGCCTCTCTTTTTAAACTCTCCCTCCTGGAACCACAGCCAATCAGAGGCTGCCGTTCTTTCACCACTTTCTGGCAGGAGAAAAAAGTAAAAAAGAAATACTTATGGAACCAACTTTTCCGTCACACCTGGCTTCTGCACACGCAATTGTTTACAAGTAGAGAAGTTTCTGCTCAAAGACGAGGAGCAAGTTGGCTCCATGTGCAACAGAAGCTCTCCTTCCGCAGAACATGTCGAAGGGTAAGGGAGAGTCGAAAGTTCAGAGCAACATTTCTCCCCTCAACCAACCCCAGAGAGCTTCCCTCTGTTGGAGAAGCCTTTCAAAGATGGGGTGGAAATTCACTTGAAGTGGCTTTGAAGCCACCAAGCTGCTACTTCCCTTCAGGGAGAGAACCAGAAGGGAGCGGCAGGAATCAAGCAGCCCAGACCCACCCAAAGCGGCCAGAGATGGGCTTGAGAAAACCCTCCCCATCGCAGGCTCCACCAGTCTCTGTCTCCAGCAGCCTCCAGGAAACAAGATCCCACCACCAGGTATCCCGTTCACAGTACTGAGGATTCTCAGCATTCCCCATTTATTCCTTCATATTTATTTACTTGTTGAATCTATATACCGCTCTCTCCCTGGAGGCCTCAGGGCGGTTCAGAGAGCAAAATCAAAATATAAAACCACAATATGTATAATCAAAATAAAAACAACAACCCAATCACAGCCTCTGAACTCCCCCCACATTTTAAAAGGGGTTAGGATGCCTGGGATTCACGGCTGGGACTCCTTCATCTGGCTGTTGTCCATCCCTGACTGTCCCACCTCTTCTTAAAAACCTCCAATGAATCATAGAATGGCAGACTTGGAAAGGGACCCCAAGGTCATCTAGTCCAACCCTCTGCAACGCTAAAGCATCCCTAACAGATGGCCATCCCACCTCTGCTTCAAAGCCTCCAAGGAAGGAGAGTCCATGGTCGGATCCAGCTCCTTCTTTGTGGTTTTGAGCAAAGTTCAGGCCAAACTTCCAACTTCTAAACACACCCCTTGATTTCTGTGCACCATGTTTTTCTCCAGCTCTGCACCTGCCGCTTGAGCCATTCAAGACTTCAGAAAGTTTTTGTGATGTAACTTATTCCACTTGGAATAATCAAAATTATAGTCATCTCATCTTCTGAAAGCCCAGGAGATATTTCGGGAGATTGCATGAGCCTCGGAAAGCAACATGACAATATTAATTGCGCTGTGTCTGGGAAAGAAAAAGTTGGTGCCGAGAATATTTCCTGTGTTGGAGACAGACTGAGACAAGATGCAGAGCTGGCGAAAGAGAGCTGTGCCTGCCTTGGGCTTCCTAGCTCCGAAGGTAGAGTTGAAAACCATCCAGATTGGGAAAGCCCACTCAGTCTGATTTTGCAAGTCTTTGGGTTCTTCTGCTTTGTGTCTTTAGCAGGTAAGAGGAGGAGGAGGCAGAGCCAGAATGAGATCCCTGCTCCTTCTGTTGCTGCTTCTGCTGCTCATGATGCCCTTTGGAGTCTGCGGGAACCACAAGGCGAAATGTCCCTTGAATCTGGTCAGGGATCAAACGGATGCTCGCAATTACTACCGGCCTGGACACTTTCTCATCACTGGGATCATATCTCCAAAACACTTTACTACAGAAACTGCATACGTCTTTTCTCAGACACCCTTCGCCAGCACTGAAGAGTATGTACTTCACAGTTTTGGGGTCCTCCAGTCCTTCTAGTGGTTCCTATTTATCAAGGAAAGAGCCCCTTCCTCAGGGCTGGGGAGCCAAGGGCTGGTGTTGCAGGACTACCCTGCCCTGACCATTGGGCTTGCTGTTGGAGGAGCTGGGAGCTGGGGAGGGGTGTCTAGTCAAAGATTCTAGTAAAGGGGGGGTGCTCATTCGTGTAGTTTCTGATCCAGAATATGGACAAAATTATAATTTTACCACACACTCAAACCTGCAAGCCACCAGGCCCCATATGTAACTAAAAGGGGACTGAGGTATTTGGTGCTTCTCTTCCATCAATAAAATTGTCTCTTATCTACCTATAGTCTAGCCCCTTGCAAGAAGCCAAAGACCACTGCAAAAAAAGCAGCCTTTGCAGCAACTTCCCAGTATATCACAATTTTTGAGGGGCGCCTTCATTTCTTACTCATAAAACCATAGTAGAACAGAATCATAGAGCTGTAGAGATGGAAGGAACCCGGAAGAATCTCACCTGAAGCATCCATGACACATGGTCACCTTTGGAGGGAGTCTCTTCCACTGTTGAACAGCTCTGTGTGCTGTTTGCATCAAAGCTCCGGTCATGGAGCAGAGATCTCCAAATTTTTGTTCTATGCTAGACAGGAAAAGGTTTGATATTAATGCAAAAGGATAAATAAATACTAATCTTTGTGGATCATATAATGCTTCCTCCCTCCCATTCATATGAATATGAAGTTTCACTCTTTTTAAATAATTCATTTATTGCAGGGGGGCAGATAGAGAAATCCGGCACGTGATGTCTTTCCTGGTCACCATCCAAGAGATCAACCAGGATCTCAGCCTCTTACCCAACATCACCCTGGGCTACAACTTCTATGAGAACTATTTCGATGCAAGGATGACTTCGGACGCCATGCTAGAGCTGCTTGCAGGCAGTGGATGCAATATTCCCAATTATCACTGTGGAGAACAGAATCACCTGCTGGCTGTTCTTGAAAGCAGCAACACTTTCATCTCAAGAGTGATTTCAGCCTTGTCAGGCATCTACAAAATCCCACAGGTAAGTAGTGGGAGAGCATGGAGGGAAAGAGAATTTCAACTGCATAAAATTCTACTTTCTCTTTGGAGGGGTCAAGTGCAGACATTTTTAAAAATGGGAAAATCCTGAGCTATGGATCCAACATCCCTTTTTCAAATCTGAGCCTTCACCAACTTGACACCTCCAGATGTTTCAGACTAAAACTCCCATCAGCCTCAGCCAGCAGAGATTTAGATAGATATCAGTCATTTCAGATAATTAAAAATCTTATGCTGAAAGTAAAATAAATTGCTGATCTTTGCTTTGCTTGCTAGATCAGTTATGGCTTCACTGCCCAGGTTCTCGAAGGTAAAACCCTGTTCCCTTTTGTCTACCGGATGACTCCCAAAGAGGAAAGTCAGTACCAGGGGATTGTTGAATTGCTCCTGTATTTTGGATGGACGTGGATTGGCCTCTTCACTCCAGACAATGACAGTGGAGAAAGATTTCTGAGCTCTGTGAAACCTCTGATGCTCAGCAAAGGGATCTGCATTGCTTTATCAAAAAGAGTACCAGAAAATGATATGGATCAATTTATCAGGCCTGGGGAACCTTTTTTCCTATGGAGACAAGTTGGGGTATTTTTTTACTATGCAACCAATATAATGGGCATCACTGTACCCCTGACAACAAACTTGTTTTATGAGAAGGAAATAGGGGCAAAAGTCTGGATCACAACAGCTTTTCTAGGAATCAGAGTTGGCATTTACATCGCTCCAAATTTATTCCAGCACCTCCATGGTTCTCTGTCCTTTGCAATTCAGACCGGAATAAGGAGCAGCAAAGGTGGCAAATATAAATTGCAGACCTATCTTGGGGATTATTTCTATCAAGCATTTCAGTGTTCATATTCAAAGCATCTGTTGTCCGTGAAAGGAAGGATAAGATGCAGAGAGGAGGAGGAACTGCAGCTATTGCCCCAAGAGGAGCGTGAGTTTACCCTGTCTCTAGACAGCTATGTCATTTACATCCATGTTCAAGCTGTGGCTCAGGCCTTGCATGCTTCGCTTTCATCTAGATCCCAGAGGAGGCTGATGGTGGAGGAAGGAGAGCAATGGGGACCCCAAAGGCTACAACCGTGGCAGGTATTTCCTTCCCCTTTTTGCAAACTGCAGTCCACACAGATGCTGATCTTGACGGGGATAGACCTATAAAATATCAGAGTTAGTATTAGTAATAGTAGCAGACCGCCCAACATATCTCTGATGAAAATAGAACCATCCCATTCCATAATGATAATCTTACTGTTTATAGCCAGGGCTACTTTCAGAGGGGAACTCGCTGGAACTCAGTTCTGGCACCTCTCAGGTGGGTGCCATTGCCGTTCTAAGAAGGAGGTGTTCATGGTGAGTTCCGGCAGCTTTTTTGCTAGAAATATATCACTGTTTATACCCCACACATCTTTTTGGGTTGCCTCAGCACTCTGGGCAGCTCCCAACATAAATAAATTAATACTAAAATATGAAACATTAAAAATATTATATTAAGTCTATATCCTCCAACATTTCTCCAATGAAAATAGGGACATTCTAAGGAAAAGTGGGACATTCCTTTTTTAAAAAATAATAATATATTTTTATTATTTTCTTCCTTAAACAATATTTTCAGCAATACAATAACAAACACAGAAACTTTTTGCTCTGCCAAGCATCTGACTTCCCTTCAGCAGGTTTTCCGCTTTCAAGTCCTGTCTCGCAATTTAGTTCTTTAGCTTCCATTGCCCACATTGTAGGATATATTTCAATCCTGCTAGTGTCTTCAAATTTTTACAATTATTATTCAAATACACAATAAATGTACACCAATCCCTTTGAAATTTTTGATCAGCCTGTTCTCAAATCCTGCAGGTTAGTTTGGCCAGTTCTGCAAAGTCCATCATCTTTGCCTGCCACCATCCTCTTATCCACACTGAATATGTCATTAACTTGATGATATTGCAGCCACCCTGTAAGAAAAACCTTCAATTTGATCATAGATGTCAGGGGTTTAGGAGCAGAGGCACGGGCAAGGGAGGAAACAGAGAGCGAAGGGGAGGAAGCAGAAGAAAAGATGAGTGATGACGACGACCCGAGATCTCCTAGTCTTTCCAGTGAATCAGAGGATTCACAGAAAGGAGCACCAGTGGCCAGGGCAAGGGGGGAGTCAAGGGGGGCACCCCAGGAAGATAGAGCCAGAAGGGACTCAGGGGGGAGCAGCTGGAAATCGGGACCAGCGTCACCGCCAGGAAGCAGGGAAGAGGAAGGGAGCCAGGAGGGAAGCGCTGGCAGCTCGCCACAGGAGGGAGGGCATGAGTCAGGAGTGGCCACACCTCCATCGGGGAGCGAAGAAACGGTTAAGAGGAAGGTGGAAGGTTGGGCGCGCGCGCCAAGTTCAAATGCAGAGGAAGGCGGCGCAGTAA
The DNA here is from genome assembly GCF_964188305.1 of Podarcis bocagei. Lineage (NCBI taxonomy): Eukaryota > Metazoa > Chordata > Lepidosauria > Squamata > Lacertidae > Podarcis > Podarcis bocagei. The sequence goes on along the minus strand of NC_138144.1, from coordinate 7,062,969 downwards.
GCAGCCCCGAAAGGGAACCAGGTCCTAAAGCCCGGCGCAAGGAGGCAGGAGGGTCCGGGTCAGCGTCAGAAGAATCCCGGAAGGAAGAAGCCCCGGGGGGTAGAGGGACCCAGAGGAGGACAGTCAGGCGGAAAAGGTGGAGCAAGGCTAGGATATTAAGTTGGTGCACAAGGGGCGGAGATTCAGACGGAGCTTCGCCGATCTAGCTACTAGACGTAGAGTTTGCGCGCAGCAGCGTGAGAATGGAAACTGTAATTCAATAAAGACTTTTACTTAATGATCGCTGGCTAGCGTGATCCTCTGTGAGCTAGGATCTTCAAGCAGCTCTGACAGTAAGCTCCGTCTCACCATTGTGGGCATCTACAGCCTCGAGGAGGGGAGAGAAACAGGTGCCTACTAGCGAGCTCACGAACGGCAGACGACATGACGGCTGAGCAGCAGATAGAGGACCTCAGAAAAGCAGTGGCACAACTGAACGCCGAGGTTCTCGCATCCAGGAAGAGAGAGGAGGAGGCAGCTGCCGCCTGCAGGGATCTCCAGGTCAGGTTAGACGTGCTGACAAAGCAGACACCCCGGCAGGAGGGAATTGGGTTGGCGAGACGGACAGGCGGGCTGGTCTCTCACTTCGATGGGAACCTGCAACAGTATCCCAACTTTAGAGCCGACGTACTGTGCGCACTGCAACTGCTGCATAAAGACTTTAGAGATGAACAAGAGAGAGTGGGGTTCATCATGTCCCATCTGCATGGGGATGCGAAAGCATGGCTACGTAATTTATGGAGAGATAAGGATCCGGCGCTCCAGAATGCGGATGCCTTTATTAAAGCGATGGATGGGTGCTTTTTATCAAGTATTGACGTGGATCTGGCACGGAAGGAGGTGCATGGGCTGAGACAAGGGAGGGCCAGCGTCAGGCAGTATCATGCCCGCTTTTTCGCCTTGGTCAGTGCCCTGGAATGGGACAGAGATTCGGCTCCTGTAAGAGACCTCTTTTGGGAGGGACTGCACAACTCGATTAAAGATGAGATCGCGAGGGGGGAGAGACCCCGAACCACCCAGGAGGTCGTTCAGAGGGCACTGGCAGTGGGGGTGAGGCTGGAAGGACGTCCGTGGAGCAAGGACGAAGGGCGTGGAGGGCGCGAACCAGCCGGGGGCCCCTCCTTCCTTCCCAGAGAAGCAGCGCGGGCGCAATCCACGCCTCCGCCAGGAGGAGGAGCCGAACCTATGGAGGTTGGAGGTGCAAGGGCTCAGTCAGCAACCAGAGCCCTAGCACCGGCAGCAGTGAAAGCGAAGCCTCCTAGAGGGAACAGGAAGTGTTACGTCTGTGAGGAACCAGGGCATATGGCAAAAGAGTGTCCCCAGAGGCCCCACAAGCTCACTGCAGCCTCAGCAATGGTGACTGCAGCAACGCAGCAAGGAGGACCACAGCAGGGAAACGACACAGTCTGGCTGGAGGAAGAGGCACTGGGGCCCAGCCAGACGTGTTAGTGACGCAGTCCCCAGAGATTTTACAGCCCGTGAACCCCCTCCCGCCCAAACCAGTAGTGAGGCTCACAGCATCTCTCCAGCTGCCCAATGGAATCACCATAGACGTGCCAATCACCATTGACTCAGGCAGCAATGCGGACTTTATAGGGCAGGACTTTGTCGACAGGCACGCTGTGCAGTTGCTACCGGCCACACTGCCCCTGCAGGTTGTCACGGTGGATGGCAGGGAGCTGCTCGGGGGGCAAGTGGTGAAGCAGACGCCACCAATGGTGATGCGACTTGGGAATCACAGAGAAATCATCAGCTTCAACGTCACTCAACTATCTGACACGCCCGTTGTATTGGGCATGAGTTGGCTGGACAAGCACAGCCCAACGATGGCTTGGTACCAGAGGCAGCTGACCTTCGGCTCTTCCTTTTGTGCTGAACACTGCATTGTGCCCAGGCAGGAAGGAGAGGAAGAGGAGTCACAGCTGCTGCTAGGCACGCTGCAAGCGATTCCCCACAAGTACGCTGAATTTTTGGAAGTGTTCTGCGAGAAGGAGGCAGACAGGCTACCCCCTCACAGACCATATGACTGCAATATTGACCTGCTGCCGGGGGCGGCGCTGCCTAAAGGGAGACTGTATTCCATGTCAGAGGACGAACTGCAAGAACTCAAGGAGTTCATTGATCATAATTTGCAGCGCGGCTTCATCCGGGAGTCCAAGGCAGTGGGGGGCAGTCCCGTATTCTTTGTTAAGAAGCGGGACACGCCCCAAAAGAGACTCGTAGTGGATTACAGGATTTTGAACAGTGTGACTAGGCCATCGGACTTCCCCATGCCCCGAATTGACGACCTCCTCGCAAAGGTACGGAAGGGCAGAGTGTTCACCAAGTTGGACCTGCGGGGGGCGTACAACCTCATTCGCATGCGGGAGGGTGATGAGTGGAAGACAGCCATGTTCACGCCACTGGGGACCTACGAATATAGAGTTATGCCTTTTGGATTGCAAAATGGCTCCCACGTTTTTCAAGCATTTATGCATCACGTGTTGGCGGGACTTCTCTACAAGACGTGCGTCTGTTTCTTAGATGACATCCTGATCTTTTCGGAGTCGCAGCAGGAGCATGACAAACACGTCAAGGAAGTGCTGAGCAGGCTAAAGCAACATAGGCTCTACGCCAAGCTGGAGAAGTGCCAATTCGACGTGACGGAGGTGGATTTTCTGGGCTACAAGCTGTCTGACAAGGGGCTCGCCATGGACAGCGCCAAGGTTCGAGCGGTGTTGGATTGGAAGAGCCCGCGCAACCGGAAGGAGGTCCAACGGTTTGTCGGCTTTGCGAACTTCTATCGCAAGTTTATCAAGGGCTTCGCGATGCAGACGGCGGCCATCACTGACACGCTTAGCTCCAAGAAAAAGAAGTTCATTTGGACAGAGCAGGCAGAGCAGTCCTTCCAAGCACTCAAGCGTCTCTTCGCGTCGGAAGAGCAGCTGCTTCATGTCAACCCCAGCAAGCCGATGAGGGTGGAGACAGACGCTTCGGACAGAGCCGTGGGGGCGGTCCTGCTGCAGAAAGACCCGCAGGGGGTGTGGCGACCGGGAGCGTTTTACTCCAGGAAGCTCAGCAAGTCCGAGCAGAACTACACCATATGGGACAGGGAGTTGCTGGCCATTCACGCAGCGTTCAAGGCGTGGAGGCACTTTCTAATCGGCGCCAAGCACACGGTGCAGGTTTGCACGGACCACAAGAATCTAGAGCACTGGCGCACGGCACAGTTCCTGAACCAGAGGCAGATACGTTGGGCTGAGTTCTTTGCGAACTTCGACTTCCGAATAGAGTATGTCCCGGGGGACACCAACATCATGGCAGACGCTCTCTCCCGTAAGGCACAGTATCTGGAGGACGCAACACCAGCGGCCGCCATGCACATCTTCGCACCGACAGTGTGGGCGTGCGCCGCGGCGACCGTGGACCTAGAGGCGGTGCGACGAGCGTTGCAGGGGGACTCCTTCGCACAAGCAAAGATGGCAGAGGTGCAAAGGGGCAAGGCAGCGGCCGACGGTTTCCAGCTAAGAGATGGATTGCTCATCCGTAAAGGGGCCATCTACGTGCCGGGAGACGAACTTCGAGCCAAGGTGCTGCAGCAGCTGCACGACGCGCCCACGGCCGGGCACTTTGGCAAGGAGAAGACGGTGGAATTAGTAGCCAGGGATTTCTGGTGGCCTGGAATGAGAGGGGAGGTCGCAGACTACGTGGCGAGGTGTGACACCTGCCAGAGGGCCAAGCCAGTGCACAAACCGCCGGCCGGACTGTTGGAACCGCTGCAAACTCCGGTCGAACCTTGGGAAAGGGTGGCCCTGGACTTTGTCACGGATCTGCCCAGCTCAAGGGGCAAGACGGCAGTGCTGGTGGTGGTGGACCTGTTTTCCAAGATGGCCCATTTCATTCCGTGTGCTAAGGTGGCCACGGCGGAGCAAACCGCCAAACTGTTCATAGACCACGTGTTCAAGGTTCACGGTCTGCCACGGTCTATTCTGTCCGACCGGGGGCGGCAGTTCATCTCGAATTTCTGGCAGAAGCTGATGGGCTTCCTGAACGTCAAGATCAACCTGGCGTCGGCGAGACACCCGCAGACCAACGGGCAAGCGGAGCGGGTCAATGCCATCATGCAGCAGTACCTGAGATGTTATGCAAATCAACAGCCTGCGACGTGGGTGGATTACCTGCCGCTTGCCGAGTTCGCCTACAACAACACGAAGCACGTGTCCACGGGGGTCACGCCGTTCTTCGCCAACAACGGGAGGCACCCCAGAACCTTCCCGGGACTGGAAAGAATGGGGGAGGGGGAGCCGCAGACAGCAGATGCGTTCGCGTCGGAGCTGCAGGAAGTCCATGATCAGCTGAGGCGCCACCTGGAGCTGGCCAAGCATGCATACAAGGTACAAGCAGACAAGCACAGAAGGGTTGGAGAAGAGCTCCACGTGGGAGACTGGGTTTGGTTAGCAGCCCACGCAGTGCCGGCCAGGTCGTTGGCCAAGAAGAAACTAGGGCATAAGCAACTGGGGCCCTACCAAGTCGAAGAGCAGGTCAACCCGGTAGCTTTCAGACTGGCACTTCCGGAGGGTTCCAGAATGCATCCGGTATTCCACAGATCGGTGCTCACTCCCTACAAGGCACCGCACAGGTTCCAGGAACCCGGAACGGCGCCGAGTCCGGCCAGAGACAGAACAGGGCACGCGGGAGTGGCACAGAAGGAGCGCATCAACGAAGTCACGGAGATTTTGGACTCCAGATGGGGGGAAGAGGGGGTAGAATACTTTCTCGCCAAGGAGGGCACCCCGGCCAGTGCGAACAGCTGGGTGCCGGGCTACGCCTTAGACGAACCTCTGCTCAAAGACGAGTTTCATGCCCTCTTCCCACATAGACCTATGCCAGCAGACTTTTTCGACGACTGGCTTTTCACGCCCACGCTTTCGGCCAGCACGTTCCGGGGGTTCGACTCGGACGAGGAACCGACACGAGACGTCCGTTCCCCGGAGGGGTCACCCTCGGGATCTGCCTCAGAACCCTCGTATTGGTGGGACGATAGACCAGAGGAGCAGTGGCGCAGGAAGTGGCTGGAGGGTCCAGGACGAGCAACGCCGCCAGGAGGAAGTGAGGGAGAGACGGACATGGACATTTTCGGGGACGACCCTGGTTTCGAGCACGGCGGCACAGAGATGGAAGCGGAGGTGACTGTCGTCGACGAGAGCAGGGAGGAAGAACCGGAAGACTTCAGATGGAGGCCCGCCACGGGAAGCGACCGATATCCGACGTTCGTCCCTTTGCAACAGCAGCCCCCAGCTCCAGCACCGGAAGGAGGGGAGGGGGGAATGGGGGGCTTCGAGGGGGGGATGGATGTCAGGGGTTTAGGAGCAGAGGCACGGGCAAGGGAGGAAACAGAGAGCGAAGGGGAGGAAGCAGAAGAAAAGATGAGTGATGACGACGACCCGAGATCTCCTAGTCTTTCCAGTGAATCAGAGGATTCACAGAAAGGAGCACCAGTGGCCAGGGCAAGGGGGGAGTCAAGGGGGGCACCCCAGGAAGATAGAGCCAGAAGGGACTCAGGGGGGAGCAGCTGGAAATCGGGACCAGCGTCACCGCCAGGAAGCAGGGAAGAGGAAGGGAGCCAGGAGGGAAGCGCTGGCAGCTCGCCACAGGAGGGAGGGCATGAGTCAGGAGTGGCCACACCTCCATCGGGGAGCGAAGAAACGGTTAAGAGGAAGGTGGAAGGTTGGGCGCGCGCGCCAAGTTCAAATGCAGAGGAAGGCGGCGCAGTAAGCAGCCCCGAAAGGGAACCAGGTCCTAAAGCCCGGCGCAAGGAGGCAGGAGGGTCCGGGTCAGCGTCAGAAGAATCCCGGAAGGAAGAAGCCCCGGGGGGTAGAGGGACCCAGAGGAGGACAGTCAGGCGGAAAAGGTGGAGCAAGGCTAGGATATTAAGTTGGTGCACAAGGGGCGGAGATTCAGACGGAGCTTCGCCGATCTAGCTACTAGACGTAGAGTTTGCGCGCAGCAGCGTGAGAATGGAAACTGTAATTCAATAAAGACTTTTACTTAATGATCGCTGGCTAGCGTGATCCTCTGTGAGCTAGGATCTTCAAGCAGCTCTGACAATATGGTTTAAGTTTAAAAGCTTTCTCGGTCTCCACCAAAGTGCCTTTATATGTGGCCCACCTTCCCTCCGTATTTAATTTTTGTACCGTCAGTACCTCAATAGGTGAGATCCACCATGGTGTTTTCCTTTCTAATAGGTTTTTATTTATTTCTTTTTTAGATACTAATCACATGGTTCAGGAAACCTCTATGAACTTTCACTTTGTCACCCAAATCTGTTATCATAACCTTCCACATCTAAAATATCTGTATTCTCCATCGTTATCCATTCCTTTAACCAACAGAGACAGGACGCCTCATAATAGTGTTTCAAATCTGGCATGGCGAATCCACCTCTTTCTTTTTTAATCTATTAACAATTTATATTTCATCCTTGGCTTTTCCCCTGCCAGATGAATCTCAATACTACTTTTTGCCACTCTTTAAATACACCTGTCCTTTGAACACTGGAATTGTTTGAAACAGGAATAACATCTTGGGTAATACATTCATTTTTACCACTGATATTCTACCAGAAAATGACAACTTTAATCTGCTCCATATTTCGAAGTCCCCCTTGATTTCCTTCCATGTGGATTCATAATTATCATTAAACAAATTAATATTTTTTGGTATTAACCAAATTCCAAGATATTTCACTTCCTTTTGCAACCATAATTTCTGATCCACGTTGCAATTCCGTGACCATATTCTTTACTAACAGTTTAGTTTTACCTTTATTGAGCTTAAATCCTGCTACTTGCCCAAATTATACTCCTTTACTCCAATCTTTATCCCTCTCACGTATGACAATTCTCTCAAATTCTTAGTTCATACCTCCAGGACCATTATAAATATCAATGGTGACAATGGGCACCCCTGTCTAGTGCCTTTAGTTATATCAAACTTATCAGTCAAAGTGTTGTTGTTCACTATCAATTTCACCTTTTGCTCTGTTTTATTTGATCCCAGAATGTCCCACTTTTCCAAAGTGAAAAAGGAAAAGTGGGAGTAGAACTGAGATATCCATCTTGGCTTCCAGGTTTCTCAGTGCTGGTGCTTTCCCCTGTCATTCCAGCTTCACCCTTTCTTAAGAGAAATCCGGTGTCTGAATACTTCCAGAGGCAAGCTGTGCTTGGATGAGAACTGGGAGCTGCCAGCAGACTTCGATATTATGAACTGGGTAATGTCTCCCAATCAGTCGGGTGACCTTTTAAAAATTGGGAATATAAGGAGAGAGACGTCTGCTGGCATAAAGTTCACCATTAACCCAGAAGCCATTGAGTGGCCCAAGAAATTCAATAAGGTAGGGTAAATCACAAAGGGAGAAGGCTAGGAGATGCTTATTATGTTTTTCCTTAAACAACCGCTGAAAAATGACCATATCAGGTTGACCAACGGTGTCTTGACCGTCAATAACAGCTGCAACCACCACTCCTACTTTAACCGAATCTTTAACCAAATGGACTACGTAGATAAGAAGAAAAGGGAAAGCCCCTAGTAAAAGTGAACTATTGGGCTTTCATACATGCAGAAATATAGAAATCAATTTATTTTAGAAATGATAATTACTGATTTATTGTGGATTTTTTAATTTGTGGAGTAAGCTCACTTGTAGATGTTGCAAATGTTAAACTATTGTATGTGCAGGAATTGAGAAGTGCACAGTTTTTGGTGAAGGATGATAATTTATTTTAAAAATTGCCTATTGTAATATAAGGCTAACATTAAGAAATGGCACATGAACTAGAAATAACTAAGGAAATAGATCAGCAACAAGAGGAAACCTTGCATGCCTCAAGAACAGAGAGAGGGAAACCAATATTTGGAAAAGTCATATTAAATTAGTGGTTGAGAGATTATCAGAATCCTGAACTTTGGGGAAATCACATTTCAGACTCCATTGCCATTTTCTTTGAAGATTTATTAAGCAGGGAATCAGGTAAATGGAGAAGAGGAAACAGAGTTCTGTGGTGCAAACCTCAGTTGTCCTGAACGAATTATGAAGAACAAGATATTCTGGTCACCCCAATGGTCAGTGGGGGGTTGAAAGGACCCTGATGAGGGGTCAAAGGCTGCAGCCCAAAGATCCGTTTGAATTCACTCTATGAGGGAGTAACATACACACAAATACTCCTAACTGTTCCTCTTTCTTGCACCTTCTTGTCTTTCTGGGTAGGCCGTGCCTCGTTCCAGGTGTAATGAAAAATGTCGACCTGGATATGCCAAGGTGGTTCTAGAAGGAAAGCCCATTTGCTGCTATGCCTGTGCTCGGTGTGCGGAAGGGACCTTCTCCGCCCAGGAAGGTGGGTGACTCCAAGGGGGAAGGTATTTCTGGAGAGAGTAAACACAGGGCAGAAATCCAGTCTCACCCACTTTTTGTGAGATTTCTGCAGACATTCGGGAATGTGGCTCCTTCCTCAACGTCTTTACAATCACCTTCATTACATCCTGGAAGAGAGTTGAAAGGAATGACCATAAGGAAGAAATCATAGAATCATAGAATCCTAGAGTTGGAAGAGACCACAAGGGCCATCAAGTCCAACCCCCTGCCAAGCAGGAAACACCATCAGAGCACTCCTGACATATGGTTGTCAAGCCTCTGCTTAAAGACCTCCAAAGTAGGAGACTCCACCACACTCCTTGGCAGCAAATTCCGCTGTCAAACAGCTCTTACTGTCAGGAAGTTCTTCCTAATGTTTAGGTAGAATCTTCTTTCTTGTAGTTTGGATCCATTGCTCCGTGTCCGCTTCTCTGGAGCAGCAGAAAACAACCTTTCTCCCTCCTCTATGTGACATCCTTTTATATATTTGAACATGGCTATCATATCACCCCTTAACCTCATCTTCTCCAGGCTAAACATGCCCAGCTCCCTTAGCCGTTCCTCATAAGGCATCGTTTCCAGGCCTTTGACCATTTTGGTTGCCCTCCTCTGGACACGTTCCAGTTTGTCAGTGTCCTTCTTGAATTGTGGTGCCCAGAACTGGACACAGTACTCCAGGTGAGGTCTGACCAGAGCAGAATACAGTGGCACTATTACTTCCCTTGATCTAGATGCTATGCTCCTATTGATGCAGCCCAGAATTGCATTGGCTTTTTTAGCTGCCGCGTCACACTGTTGGCTCATGTCAAGTTTGTGGTCAACCAAGACTCCTAGATCCTTTTCACATGTACTGCTCTCAAGCCAGGTGTCACCCATCTTGTATTTGTGCCTCTCATTTTTTTTGCCCAAGTGCAATACTTTACATTTCTCCCTGTTAAAATTCATCTTGTTTGCTTTTGCCCAGTTCTCTAATCTGTCAAGGTCGTTTTGAAGTGTGATCCTGTCCTCTGGGGTGTTAGCCACCCCTCCCAGTTTGGTGTCATCTGCAAATTTGATCAGGATGCCCTTGAGTCCATCATCCAAGTAATTGATGAAGATGTTGAATAAGACCGGGCCCAAGACAGAACCCTGTGGCACCCCACTAGTCACTCTTCTCCAGGATGAAGAGGAACCATTGATGAGCACCCTTTGGGTTCGGTCAGTCAGCCAGTTACAAATCCACTGAGTGGTAGCATAGTCAAGACCGCATTTTACCAGCTTCTTTACAAGAATATCATGGGGCACCTTGTCAAATGCCTTGCTGAAATCAAGGTAGGCTACATCCACTGCGTTCCCTTCATCTACCAGGCTTGTAATTCTGTCAAAAAACGAGATCAGGTTAGTCTGACATGACTTATTTTTCAGAAATCCATGCTGACTGTTGGTGATCACAGCATTCCTTTCTAGGTGCGCACAGACTGTTTGCTTAATGATCTGCTCCAGAATCTTCCCTGGTATTGATGTCAGACTGACTGGGCGGTAATTATTTGGGTCCTCTCTTTTCCCCTTTTTGAAAATAGGGACAACATTTGCCCTCCTCCAGTCTGCCGGGACTTCGCCTGTTCTCCAGGAATTCTCAAAGATGACTGCCAGTGGTTCTGAGATCACATCTGCCAGTTCTTTTAATACTCTTGGATGCAGTTCATCTGGCCCTGGAGACTTGAATACATCTAAACTAGCCAAGTATTCTTGTACTATCTCCTTAGTTATTCTGGGCTGTGTTTCCTTTGCTGAATCATTTGCTCCAAATTCTTCAGGTCGGGCATTGTTTTCTTTATCGGAGAAGACTGAGGCAAAGAAGGCATTGAGGAGTTCAGCCCTTTCTGTGTCCCCTGTTTGCATTTCACCATCTTCTCCTCTGAGTGACCCCACTGTTTCTTTGTTCTTCCTTTTGCTACGAACATACCCATAAAAGCCTTTTTTGTTGCTTTTAACCTCTCTAGCAAGCCTGAGTTCATTCTGTGCTTTAGCTTTCCTGACTTTGTGTCTACACATGCTGGCTATTTGTTTAAATTCCTCTTTGGTGGTTTCCCCCCTTTTCCATTTTTTGTAAACATCCTTTTTTAATCTTAACTCAGTTAAAAGTTCTTTAGATAGCCACCCTGGCTTCTTTAAGCACCTTCCATGTTTCCGTCTCACTGGTATTGCCTGACGTTGTGCTTTTACTATCTCCCTCTTAACAAACTCCCAGCCATCATGAACTCCCTTTCCTTTTAGTATTACTGTCCATGGGATCTCACCCAGCACTTCCCTAAGTTTTATGAAGTCGGCTTTCTTAAAGTCAAGAAATTGAGTCCTAGTATGCTTGGCTGCTCCTTTCCGCTGTATAGTAAACTTCAGAAGAGCATGATCACTCGCGCCTAATGATCCTTCCACTTCTACCCCACTAACCAGGTCATCAACATTGGTTAGGACCAGATCTAAAATGGCTGTTCCTCTTGTTGCTTCTCCCACTTTCTGGACAATGAAGTTGTCTGCAAGGCCAGTGAGGAATCTGTTTGACCTTATGCTCTTGGCTGAGTTTGACATCCAACAAATATCCGGGTAATTGAAGTCCCCCATTACTACTATCTCCCTTCCTTTTGCATGCTTGGCCATCTGTTCCAGGAAGGCATCATCTATGTCCTCTGTTTGGCTTGGGGATCTATAGTAAACTCCCACAATGAGGTCTCTGTTCTTCTTCTCTCCCTTAATTTTGACCCAAATGCTCTCACTTTGGCTTTGAGGTTCTAAATCTTGGATCTCTTCACAGGTATACACATCCCTGACATATAACGCCACTCCTCCTCCTTTCTTGTCTGGTCTGTTTCTCTGAAATAGATTGTATCCCCCCATTATTACATTCCAATCGTGGGACTTATCCCACCAGGTTTCAGTGATGCCTATTATGTCATATTTAGTTTGCTGTACCAAGAGCTCAAGCTCATCTTGTTTATTTCCCATGCTTTGCGCATTAGTGTACAGACATTGAAGTCCATTAATCATTCCCCCGTGTCTCTTATTTAAGGATTTTTTCCTCCCACCACTAGGTCTGCGTGCTGTTTGCTCCATTTGGTCTATGACATTTGGATGATCATCTTCATCAATTGATAGACTCCTACCTTCAGGAGCACTGTCTCCCTCCCCCACATTAGTCAGTTTAAAGCCCTCCTGATGAGGTTTCTGAGATTTTTGGCAAAAACAAATTTTGAAGAAAATCTAGGATTTCTTCAAAATGTAATCGAGTTCAGATCATTAGGGATGTAAGTGATGCTGCAGCCACTCTTTTTCTCTTCCCCAGATGCAGAACATTGCACCAAATGCTCAGAAGATCACCATTCAAACAAGGACAGAGATCATTGTGTCCCCAAGATTACCACCTTCCTGACTTATGGAGAATATTTAGGAATGTTTTTAGCTTCCGTTGCCCTCTTCTTGTCCTTAACAGCAGGCACTGTGTTGGGAATCTTCATTAAATACAAGGAAACTCCCATAGTCAAAGCCAACAACCGGGACCTCTCCTACACCCTCCTCGTCTCCCTCCTGCTTTCCTTTTTGTCCTCCTTCCTCTTCATCGGGCGCCCAAGGAAAGAGACCTGCCTTCTCCGACAAACGGCCTTCAGCATCATCTTCTCAGCTGCTGTTTCTTCTGTCTTGGCAAAGACCATCACGGTGGTGCTGGCCTTCCTGGCCACAAAGCCCGGGAACAGGGTGAGGAGATGGCTGGGCAAGAGTCTGGCCAACTCCATTGTCATCTCCTCTTCTGGGGGGCAAGTTCTCATCTGCACCATCTGGCTGGGCTCTTCTCCCCCATTCCCAGAGCCCGACATGCGCTCCCAGGTGGAAGAGATCATCCTGCAATGCAACGAAGGGTCTGTGACCATGTTCTACGTTGCCCTCGGCTACCTGGGCTTCTTGGCTGCCACCTGCTTCACGGTGGCTTTCCTAGCCAGGAAGCTGCCCGGCTCCTTCAACGAAGCCAAGCTGATCACCTTCAGCATGCTGGTCTTCTGCAGTGTTTGGGTGTCTTTTGTGCCCACCTACCTGAGCACCAAGGGCAAGTACATGGTGGCCGTGCAGATCTTCTCTATGTTGGCCTCCAGTGCTGGGCTTCTGGGCTGCATCTTCCTTCCCAAGTGCTACATTATTGTGCTGAGGCCTGATCTGAACACAAAGGAGCACCTGACAACCAGAAATTAAGGGGACATCTGATTCTTAAAACATTCCATGTTCCCGATGCACAGAAGTGCCTAAAGGAAACACACCTGATCATCCATGTTGCTCCTTTTCCACCTCTGAAAGAGATTATGTTTATTCTTAGCCCCGGTTTTATGTAGTCCTGTTCACATGAACCGTAAGATGGGAGGAACGTCCTTGGTTCCTTACTTTGCCAAGGATTACAATAAGTCCTGGTGTACTGCCCTTAGTTTGTAAACTATTATCTTTTAATAATTTTAAAAAGATTTAAAAGGTTTTTGAGTCTGTTTGCTTTGTCATGACTACCTATTAACCATCTCAATTCTAATATTCCACAATACTGTTTGGTTATGCCAGTTCTATGTATTCACTTTTCTATGCTCCATTTCCCACATTTACGCGCTATCATTCATAAGCTCACTTCACATCATTTCCTTCTCCTAAGCTTTGTAAATCAATAAACTGAGAAATTCATTTAAGACATCTTCCATAGTCTGTTGGTTTAATTTCTGTATTGTGTAAGCTCTGCTCCCTGTTCCAACGAGTAGCAAAGCCTTGACTGGGATCCAATGAATTTTATTGCACTGGCCAGGGTTAGGGGCGGGCGAGGCAGCCGGGGAGAGAGGGGAGAGGGAACTCCGGCGATCACGAGAGTGGCAGGCCACCTACGCCAATCTGGGCGAGTCATTGTGAAAGGAGGTGGGGCGAGTAGAGCTGGGGAAGGCAATCGGTCGCGAAAGGCAGCAGTGGAAAGTGGGGAGAGGTGGGGCGGGGTTTAGTGGAGAGTGGTCACGCCCACTAGGCAGGGCAAGGCAGAGCTGGGAGGAGCCTCTGGCTTGACTTATTTCATTATTATTACTAATATTAATTATAATGAAATATTAATTTGGGGAAAGGTATATTATTATATTATATTATATTATATTATATTATATTATATTATATTATATTATATTATTATATTACATTGGGACGCGGGTGGCACTGTGGGTTATACCACAGAGCCTAGGGCTTGCTGATCAGAAGGTCGGCGGTTCGAATCCCCGCGACGGGGTGAGCTCCCATTGCTCGGTCCCTGCTCCTGCCAACCTAGCAGTTCAAAAGCACGTCAAAGTGCAAGTAGATAAATAGGTACCACTCTGGTGGGAAGGTAAACAGCGTTTCTGTGCGCTGCTCTGGTTCGCCAGAAGCGGCTTAGTCCTGCTGGCCACATGACCCGGAAGCTGTACGCCGGCTCCCTCGGCCAATAAAGCGAGATGAGTGCCGCAACCCCAGAGTCGGCCAAGACTGGACCTAATCGTCAGGGGTCCCTTTACCTTTAGCTCTCATATTATATTATATTATATTATATTATATTATATTATATTATATTATATTACATATTACTGTATTTTCCCGTGTAGAACATGCCCCCGTGTATAAGACACCCCCTATTTTGGGGGACTCAATATTAAGAAAATGGGGGATCCCATTTTCCCCGTCGTACACACGGAAAAGTACGATGTATGTATTATTATATTATATTATATTATATTATATTATATTATATTATATTATTATATTATATTATATTATATTATATTATATTATACAGCATGATTCATAATGAAGTATACAGTTTCAACACACTATAAAAAAGAATATAATATATCTCATGTTACCTGTGACAGAATTGTAGGGGAATGTTTAAAGTAGTTTCGAAACAGTCACAGATGTTCTATGTATGCACCGTTTGTCACACAACACACATCGCAATTGCAAATGCCCTTGCACAACAAACTCCATTTTGCTCAATTCAAGAACACAAAACGCCTTCTTCACTGCAGACGCAGCCATTTCGCCTGACTAGTCACGTGACACGCGCACTATCACCTCCATCACTTTATGAGTACATCTACCTCACGGTTCGCAGCTGTTTTCCGTGTCGGCGCCTGTCTTACAGGATCTGGAAACTGTATATTTCATTATGAATCACCCTGTATTATATTATTTCGGGGTCCAATCACAGCATTACTATAGGATTTTTCATTTCAATCAATCAAATCTTTATTACGGTAGTAGACCAGCATCAGTAGGGTGGGGTACAGTCATTTCCAATCTGTAAAACGTAAAGCTAAAAAATATTAAAACACAAAGTATACATAAAAGTCTAAAAGAAGCTAAAAGAGGGGTTTCGGAGCATTAAACGGATGTGGAAGAGCATAAAAGGTTAGTATATAAAAGACTATGGCCATCAATTTCCAGGGCACTCTGATAAGAGTGTTCATTAAATCTAGTGTAACAACAACAACAACAATTTATTTATACCCCACCATCTGGCTTGGTTTCCCCAGCCACTCAGGGTGGCTCCCAATAGAATAAGAAAAACACGATAAATACATCAAACATTACAAACTTCCCTGAACAGGGCTACCTTCAGATGTCTTCTAAAAGTCAGGTAGTTGTTCACTTCCTTGACATCTGCTGGGAGGGCGTTCCACAGGGCGGGCGCCACCACCAAGAAGGCCCTCTGCCTGGTTCCCTCTTTGTGGCACAGGTCATCATCCGATGAATTGAGAGCTTCATTTACCGTATTTCTGTGTTTATATTTAAAGAAAATATGCATTTTAACAGTATTGCACATTGATTGTAATATTAAGAATGCACTTAAAATTACTACGCACAACAATGAATAAGTGATTGCAATCCACACAGAGCTAATCAGTACAAATATGTGTGAACAATGTTCTTAAAAACATTTGTTAACCAAGCCTAATATTACTATCTTTCTTATTGTGATTATTGTTACTTTTATTGCTACTAATCCCAGTGGCTTCCAAGACTGAGCTCTGTTCTGCCTTGGTCAGTCCCCACCTGGAATACTGTGTCCAGTTCTGGGCACCACAATTTAAGAAGGATGTTGACCCATGGGAAGAAACCCCTCACCCCCCAGAGAGATGCCGGCTCAGAGAGCCCCCTGAGCTTAGACTATGAAGCCTCTGAGAGCGTGCAGAGTGCAAATTCCCCCAGGGGCCCCTCTCTCTCCTGGGCCCACCTGGGGACCCTCCCCCTGCCAGCCTCTCTGGCCTCTGAGGGCGTGCAGAGTGCAAATCCCCCCAGGGGCCCCTCTCTCTCCCGGGCTCACCTGCGGCCCTGCCCCTGCCAGCCCCTCCGGCCTCTGAGGGCGTGCAGAGTGCAAATCCCCCCAGGGGCCCCTCTCTCTCCCAGGCTCACCTGCGGCCCTGCCCCTGCCAGCCCCTCCGGCCTCTGAGGGCGTGCAGAGTGCAAATCCCCCCCAGGGGCCCCTCTCTCTCCCGGACTCACCTGGGGGCCCTCCCCCTGCCAGCCTCTCCGGCCTCTGAGGGCGTGCAGAGTGCAAATCCCCCCAGGGGCCCCTCTCTCTCCCGGGCCCACCTGGGGGCCCTGCCCCTGCCAGCCTCTCCGGCCTCTGAGGGCGTGCAGAGTGCAAATCCCCCCCAGGGGCCCCTCTCTCTCCCGGACTCACCTGGGGGCCTTCCCCCTGTCAGCCTCTCTGGCCTCTGAGGGCGTGCAGAGTGCAAATCCCCCCCAGGGGCCCCTCTCTCTCCCGGACTCACCTGGGGGCCTTCCCCCTGTCAGCCTCTCTGGCCTCTGAGGGCGTGCAGAGTGCCAATCCCCCCAGGGGCCCCTCTCTCTCCCGGGCTCACCTGGGGGCCCTGCCCCTGCCAGCCTCTCCGGCCTCTGAGGGCGTGCAGAGTGCAGCTGGACGGGCTGCAGGCGCTGGTGTCCCTGGCGGACGAGGAGGGTCACTTGGCCGGGCCTTTCTATGCCCTCGGAGGGGAAGGGGCCACCTTCAAAAGGCCCTGTGACTCCCGCCAGCCTCCGCCACCTCCACGTTCGGGGGGGCAGACTTCCCAGCATGCACTGCCAGCTCTGTCAGGCCAATGGTCGATTCCCAGCATCAATAAATTTGAAATTTGGTTGAAAATGGTTTTTCCAGTGTATAACCAAATAATTCAATCTCAAGGAGTCTTTTGTTCGGCTTCGCTTATTAGCTTTATGGATAAATTAACCTCTATTAGGTTTCATTTCATTTCCCTCACGTCCTTCTTCCCAGCATGCTTTGCTGCCCATCTTCTCACAGACAAATACCCTGCGTCCTGTAGTTGAAATTTACTCATTTTCCAATGTATAACTCAATAAATTAATCCCAAATTGTCTTTTGTTTGGTTTCACTCATTAGCTTTATTGGTAAATTACCCTTTATTAGGTTTCATTTCCCTCACGTCCTTCCTCCCAGCATGCTTTGCTGCCCCTTCTTCTCACAAACATGGATCCTGTGTCCTATCATTTTATTTTTCTCTACACGTATTTGGATTCTTCCACATAAACTTGAGGGAGAAAGAGAGAAGGCTTCTCCTCCCAGCCTTTCCCTTGCCCTTCCCAGGCTGCCCTGCGCAACCTTCCTCCTGGCCTGCGAATCAACTGATAATAACCAATTGTGGTTCGAGGACCCGACCCCCGCGAAGTGAAATGGAGACACAGGGACACGGGATATAAGGTTGATGGGCTGGAAAAGGCCACAACTTTATTGATTACAGCAATGAAAAGGGATTGGCTTAGGCATTGGATCTCTAAAGCAAGTGGGTTTATTCACCAGTGGGTGGATCCCGTTGATGCTCATCCAACTATAGGCTCCCCCCTGCTGTCACCGAGGGTCGTGCCATGGCCTCCCGCCAAGCAGGCATCGGACGGAATACACGACCCCCCAGATTCCTTTAACGGAATACCCCTAAAAATGGAAGGCATAGGCGATGGCCACACCTAGCCCTTCGACACACCACAACACATGATTCCAATGCCTAAAGGCTCGCCGCCAATACCCTCACAGCTGTAACCAATCCCTGATGCTGCTGCTGATGCTAGTTAACCAAATGTCATTCCCTTGGTCTGAAAGATGGACCCTATCACTCCGGTGCAAGGCTTGGTCGCCAATCCGGATACGGTCATGAGAGGTGACTCGGCCATACAAAAAGTGCACCCAACGGGCTATTGCACGATTTAAGAGTTTCCTGGATTTTCCAATGGCCATACAGTTCTGCATACCGTGCCACACCATTCTCTTCAGGAAGGAGGACCAGAACACCGTTGTTCCGGGACACCAGGCAGCAATCTCATCCAAGTCTCTTTTTATGTGCCACGACAAGTCCACACTTCTTCTGCAAACCAGTTAATTTCCCCCTAATTGAAGGATAAGGATGTCAGGAGGGCCAAACGTGGCAACTCTCCCTCTCAGCAATGGCATAAGCAATGCCTTGTCTCGAAAACCAGGAAACTCGCACTGAGCAATGGCATAAGCAATGCCTCGTCTCTCCCTCTCAGCAATGGCATAAGCAATGCCTTGTCTCGAAAACCAGGAAACTCGCACTGAGCAATGGCATAAGCAATGCCTCGTCTCTCCCTCTCAGGAATGGCATAAGCAATGCCTTGTCTCTCCCTCTCAGGAATGGCATAAGCAATGCCTCGTCTCGAAAACCAGGAAACTCGCACTCAGCAATGGCATAAGCAATGCCTCGTCTCTTCCTCTCAGGAATGGCATAAGCAATGCCTCGTCTCGAAAACCAGGAAACTCGCACTCAGCAATGGCATAAGCAATGCCTCGTCTCTCCCTCTCAGCAATGGCATAAGCAATGCCTCATCTCGAAAACCAGGAAACTCGCACTCAGCAATGGCATAAGCAATGCCTCGTCTCGAAAACCAGGAAACTCGCACTCAGCAATGGCATAAGCAATGCCTCGTCTCGAAAACCAGGAAACTCACACTCAGCAATGGCATAAGCAATGCCTCGTCTCTCCCTCTCAGGAATGGCATAAGCAATGCCTCGTCTCGAAAACCAGGAAACTCGCACTCAGCAATGGCATAAGCAATGCCTCGTCTCGAAAACCAGGAAACTCGCACTCAGCAATGGCATAAGCAATGCCTCGTCTCGAAAACCAGGAAACTCACACTCAGCAATGGCATAAGCAATGCCTTGTCTCGAAAACCAGGAAACTCGCACTCAGCAATGGCATAAGCAATGCCTCGTCTCTCCCTCTCAGCAATGGCATAAGCAATGCCTCGTCTTGAAAACCAGGAAACTCGCACTCAGCAATGGCATAAGCAATGCCTCGTCTCTCCCTCTCAGCAATGGCATAAGCAATGCCTCGTCTCGAAAACCAGGAAACTCGCACTCAGCAATGGCATAAGCAATGCCTCGTCTCTCCCTCTCAGGAATGGCATAAGCAATGCCTCGTCTCGAAAACCAGGAAACTCGCACTCAGCAATGGCATAAGCAATGCCTTGTCTCGAAAACCAGGAAACTCGCACTCAGCAATGGCATAAGCAATGCCTCGTCTCTCCCTCTCAGGAATGGCATAAGCAATGCCTCGTCTCGAAAACCAGGAAACTCGCACTCAGCAATGGCATAAGCAATGCCTCGTCTCGAAAACCAGGAAACTCGCACTCAGCAATGGCATAAGCAATGCCTCGTCTCGAAAACCAGGAAACTCACACTCAGCAATGGCATAAGCAATGCCTTGTCTCGAAAACCAGGAAACTCGCACTCAGCAATGGCATAAGCAATGCCTCGTCTCTCCCTCTCAGCAATGGCATAAGCAATGCCTCGTCTTGAAAACCAGGAAACTCGCACTCAGCAATGGCATAAGCAATGCCTCGTCTCTCCCTCTCAGCAATGGCATAAGCAATGCCTCGTCTCGAAAACCAGGAAACTCGCACTCAGCAATGGCATAAGCAATGCCTCATCTCTCCCTCTCAGCAATGGCATAAGCAATGCCTCATCTCGAAAACCAGGAAACTCGCACTCAGCAATGGCATAAGCAATGCCTCGTCTCTCCCTCTCAGCAATGGCATAAGCAATGCCTCGTCTCTCCCTCTCAGGAATGGCATAAGCAATGCCCCGTCTCTCCCTCTCAGCAATGGCATAAGCAATGCCTCGTCTCGAAAACCAGGAAACTCGCACTCAGCAATGGCATAAGCAATGCCTCGTCTCTCCCTCTCAGCAATGGCATAAGCAATGCCTCATCTCGAAAACCAGGAAACTCGCACTCAGCAATGGCATAAGCAATGCCTCGTCTCTCCCTCTCAGCAATGGCATAAGCAATGCCTCGTCTCGAAAACCAGGAAACTCGCACTCAGCAATGGCATAAGCAATGCCTCATCTCTCCCTCTCAGCAATGGCATAAGCAATGCCTCATCTCTCCCTCTCAGGAATGGCATAAGCAATGCCTCGTCTCTCCCTCTCAGGAATGGCATAAGCAATGCCTCGTCTCTCCCTCTCAGCAATGGCATAAGCAATGCCTCATCTCTCCCTCTCAGCAATGGCATAAGCAATGCCTCGTCTCTCCCTCTCAGGAATGGCATAAGCAATGCCTCATCTCTCCCTCTCAGGAATGGCATAAGCAATGCCTCGTCTCTCCCTCTCAGGAATGGCATAAGCAATGCCTCGTCTCTCCCTCTCAGCAATGGCATAAGCAATGCCTCGTCTCGAAAACCAGGAAACTCGCACTCCAGGTGGCAATCCAAGGTTAGGGGTGAGGCCACAGCTAACTGGCCGTACGTGGGCCGAATGGACTATACCATGGCCACAAATCCAGACGCTTCTGAGAACGGCTGAGAATAAAGGAAAGAAAAATATGGGTAAGTAGAGGTAAAGGAGCAGAGCGCATTCTAACGAGTGTAACCTTGATAAGCCTCGGATTTCCACCGGCCCATTTCCTTAATCTTATCCGCTGGCCGGCCCAAGCGTGCAGCTGTTGTGGCGGCGCCAATCCTGAATGAGTGTGCCGCATAATCCTGGGAAGATAAACCACAGGCATCAATAGCTTTGCGCAGTGCCCTTGTGAATTGGTGTCTCAACAAAGGTGACTGTGGAAAAACATGGGTCTACCAAAGAATGTGATAGCGGCTATGTGTATCCTCAAAGTTTTCGAGGCTCAACCTAGGCCATGAAGGTGTGTTAAGTATTGCAGAACGTTTTCTGTGGAGGGTGTAACATTGGTGGAAAGGGAGGATACTTTGGACCTGAACCCCATGAAATCACACCAGACCTTCTTATATGATCTAAGCGTAGAGGGTGCGACAGATGCTAATACTATTGCAGAATGTTTTCTGTGGAGGGTGTAACATTGGTGGAAAGGGAGGATACTTTGGACCTGAACCCCATGAAATCACACCAGACCTTCTTATATGATCTAAGCGTAGAGGGTGCGACAGATGCTCATGCTCCCTTAATCACTTCACGTCTCCAAGGATCCACAGGTGCTCCGGAACGGGTTCTGGCAGTGGCTGAGCCCTGGGAGCTAATGCTCGGAAGCGAGGCACTGGAGGACGAATGATTGGAGTAGGCACGACACCCTCTCGGAACGCGATGACTGTTTAGCCAGTATGTTGACCACTGCCTGGTTATCAGTTCTGAAGCACACCCGGCAATTCTGGAACTCCTCAGTCCAAATGTGAACAGCCACAACTAAGGGGGAAAAAACTCCAGAAAAGTGAGATCCCACGTGATAGCCTCGCCTTGCACCTCTGCTGGCCATTGTCGAGCACACCAGCGTCCCCTAAAGAATAAACTGAAGCCCAAGGACCCAGCAGCATCAGTGAACCTGGAAATCTGAGGACAGGTTGAGGATTTCCTGCCATAAGGAGACTCCATTGTAGCGTTCCAGAAACGTGATCCAGATCTCAAGGTCTGTCTTAACCGGTTTTGGGAGTCTTACCCTGTGGAGCGGTTTGTTTGTTTGTTTGTTTTGTTATTTTATTTTATTTTATTTTAATACTAATAAACCCACATAACCAAGGAAGTCGCAAAGAGACCTCGTCCTTTTCCTCATTCCCTTGGAGGCACCTAGGACGGCTTCCATGTTTTCCCGACGAGCAGCCTCCAGGAAACAAGATCCCACCACCATGTATCCCGTTGACAGTACTGAGGATGGCATTTCTCCTCATTCTTCATTTATTCATTTTTATTTATTCATATTTATTCCTTTATTTACTGATGTACTGAATCTATATCCTGTTCTCTCCCTGGAAGCCTCAGGGTGCTTCACAGAACAAAATCAAAATATAAAACCACAATAGATATAATCAAAATAGAAAAAAGAACCCAATCACAGCCTCTGCCCTCCCCCCACATTTTAAAAGGGCTTTGGATGCCTGGGATTCAAGGCTGGGACTCCTTCATCTGGCTGTTGTCCATCCCTGACTCTCCCACCTCTTCTTAAAAACCTCCAATGAATCATAGAATGGGAGACTTGGAAAGGGACCCCAAGGTCCTCTAGTCCAACCCTCTGCAATGCAGGAATCTCAGCTAAAGAATCCCAACAGATGGCCATCCAAACTCTGCTTAAGAACCTCCAAGGAAGGAGAGTCCATGGTCGGATCCAGCTCCTTCTTTGGTCCTTGGGAGCAAAGTTCAGGCCAAACTTCCAATTCACAAAAACACCTTTTGACTTTTCATCATCATGTTTTTCTCCAGCTCTGCACCTGCCGCTTGAGCCATTCAAAACTTCAGAAAGTTTTTGTGATGAAACTTATTCCACTTGGAATAATCAAAATTATAGTCATCTCATCTTCTGAAAGCCCAGGAGATATTTCTGGAGATTGCATGAGCCTCGGAAAGCAATATGACAATATTAATTGTGCTGTGTCTGGGAAAGAAAAAGTTGGTGCAGAGAATATTTCCTGTGTTGGAGACAGATTGAGTGAAGATGCAGAGCTGGCGAAAGAGGGGTGTGCCTGCCTTGCGCTTCCTAGCTCCGAAGGTAGAGTTGAAAACCACCCAGATTGGGAAAGCGCAGGCAGTCTGGCCTTGCAGGAGTCTTTGGGTTCTTCTGCTTTGTCTCCTTGGCAGGTAAGAGGAGGAGGAGGCAGAGCCAGAATGAGATCCCTGCTCCTTCTGTTGCTGCTTCTGCTGCTCATGATGCCCTTTGGAGTCTGCGGGAACCACAGGGCGAAGTGCCCCTTGAATCTGGTCAGGGATCAAACGGATGCTCGCAGTTACTACCGGCCTGGACACTTTCTCATCAGTGGGATCATATCTCCAAAACGCTTTCGTACAGAAACTGCATACGTCTTTTCTCAGACACCCTTCACCAGGACTAAAGCGTATGTACTTATATGCAGATGGTTTCGTGGTCCTCCAGTCCTTGTAATGGTTCCTATTTATCAAGGAAAGAGCCCCTTTCTCAGGGCTGGGGAGCCAAGGGCTGGTGTTGCAGGACTACCCTGCCCTGACCATTGGGCTTGCTGTTGGAGGAGCTGGGAGCTGGGGAGGGGTGTCTAGTCAAAGATTCTAGTAAAGGGGGGGGTGCTCATTCGTGTAGTTTCTGATCCAGAATATGGACAAAATTATAATTTTACCACACACTCAAACCTGCAAGCCACCAGGCCCCATATGTAACTAAAAGGGGACTGAGGTATTTGGTGCTTCTCTTCCGTCAATAAAATTGTCTCTAATCTACCTATAGTCTAGCCCCTTGCAAGAAGCCAAAGACCACTGCAAAAAAAGCAGCCTTTGCAGCAACTTCCCAGTATATCACAATTTTTGAGGGGCGCCTTCATTTCTTACTCATAAAACCATAGTAGAAAAGAATCATAGAGCTGTAGAGATGGAAGGAACCCGGAAGAATCTCACCTGAAGGATCCATGACACATGGTCACCTTCGGAGGGAGTCTGTTCCACTGTTGAACAGCTCTGTGTGCTGTTTGCATCAAAGCTCCGGTCATGGAGCAGAGATCTCCAAATTTTTGTTCTATGCTAGACAGGAAAAGGTTTGATATTAATGCAAAAGGATAAATAAATACTAATCTTTGTGGATCATATAATGCTTCCTCCCTCCCATTCATATGAATATAAGTTTCACTCTTTTTAAATAATTCATTTACTGCAGGGGGGCAACTAGGTTCCTCCGGCACGTGTTGTCTTTCCTGTTCACCATCGTAGAGATCAACCAGGATCTCAGGCTCTTACCCAACATCACCCTGGGCTACAACATCTATGAGAACGATTTCGATGCAAGGATGACTTCGGACGCCATGCTAGAGCTGCTTGCAGGCAGTGGATGCAATATTCCCAATTATCACTGTGGAGAACAGAATCACCTGCTGGCTGTTCTTGAAAGCAGCAACACTTTCATCTCAAGAGTGATTTCAGCCTTGTCAGGCATCTACAAAATCCCACAGGTAAGTAGTGGGAGAGCATGGAGGGAAAAAGAATTTCAACTGCGTAAAATTCTACTTTCTCTTTGTGGAGGGGTCAAGTGGGGATATTTTTAAAAATGGGAAAATCCTGAGCTATGGATCCAACATCCCTTTTTCAAATCTGAGCCTTCACCAACTTGACACCTCCAGATGTTTCAGACTACAACTCCCATCAGCCTCAGCCAGCAGAGATTTAGATCTCAGTCATTTCATGTGATTAAATACCCGTTATGCTGAAAGTAAAATAAATTGGTGATCTTTTGCTTTCCTTGCTAGATCAGTTATGGCTTCACTGCCCAGGTTCTCGAAGGTAAAACCCTGTTCCCTTTTGTCTACCGGATGACTCCCAAAGAGGAAAGTCAGTACCAGGGGATTGTTGAATTGCTCCTGTATTTTGGATGGACGTGGATTGGCCTCTTTACTCCAGACAATGACAGTGGAGAAAGATTTGAGAGCGCTGTGAAACCTCTGATGCTCAGGAAAGGGATCTGCATTGCTTTATCAAAAAGAGTACCAGAAAATGATATGGATCAATTTATCAGGCCTGGGGAACCTTTTTTCCTATGGAGACAAGTTGGTGTATTTTTTTACTATGCAACCAATGTAATGGGCATCACTGTACCCCTGTCAATAAACATTTTATATGAGAAGGAAATAGGGGCAAAAGTCTGGATCACAACAACTTTGCTAGGAATCAGAGTTGGCGTTTACATGCCTCCAATCTTATTCCAGCACCTCCATGGTTCTCTGTCCTTTGCAATTCAGACCGGAATAAGGAGCAGCAAAGGTGGCAAATATAAATTGCAGACCTATTTTCTGGATTATTTTGATGAAGCATTTCAGTGTTCATATTCAAAGCATCTGTTGTCCGTGAAAGGCTGGGTAAGATGCAGAGAGGAGGAGAAACTGCAGCTATTGCCCCAAGAGCAGCGTGAGATAACCCTGTCTTTAGACAGCTATGGCACTTACATCAATGTTCAGGCTGTGGCTCAGGCCTTGCATGCTTCGCTTTCATCTAGATCCCAGAGGAGGCTGATGGTGGAGGAAGGAGAGCAATGGGGACCCCAAAGGCTACAGCCGTGGCAGGTATTTCCTTCCCCTTTTTGCAAACTGCAGTCCACACAGATGCTGATCTTGACGGGGATAGACCTATAAAATATCAGAGTTAATATTAGTAATAGTAGCAGACCGCCCAACATATCTCTGATGAAAATAGAACCATCCCATTCCATAATGATAATCTTACTGTTTATAGCCAGGGCTACTTTCAGAGGGGAACTCGCTGGAACTCAGTTCTGGCACCTCTCAGGTGGGTGCCATTGCCCTTCTAAGAAGGAGGTGTTCATGGTGAGTTCCAGCAGCTTTTTTGCTAGAAATATATCACTGTTTATACCCCACACATCTTTTTGGGTTGCCTCAGCACTCTGGGCAGCTCCCAACATAAATAAATTAATACTAAAATATGAAACATTAAAAATATTATATTAAGTCTATATCCTCCAACATTTCTCCAATGAAAATAGGGACATTCTAAGGAAAAGTGGGACATTCCTTTTTTAAAAAATAATAATATATTTTTCCGCTTTCAAGTCCTGTCTCGCAATTTAGTTCTTTAGCTTCCATTGCCCACATTGTAGGATATATTTCAATCCTGCTAGTGTCTTCAAATTTTTACAATTATTATTCAAATACACAATAAATGTACACCAATCCCTTTGAAATTTTTGATCAGCCTGTTCTCAAATCCTGCAGGTTAGTTTGGCCAGTTCTGCGAAGTCCATCATCTTTGCCTGCCACCATCCTCTTATCCACAATATGTCATTAACTTGATGATATTGCAGCCACCCTGTAAGAAAAACCTTCAATTTGATCATATGGTTTAAGTTTAAAAGCTTTCTCGGTTTCCACCAAAGTGCCTTTATATGTGGCCCACCTTCCCTCCGTATTTAATTTTTGTACCATCAGTACCTCAATAGGTGAGATCCACCATGGTGTTTTCCTTTCTAATAGGTTTTTATTTCTTTCTTTTTTAGATACTAATCACATGGTTCAGGAAACCTCTATGAACTTTCACTTTGCCATACCAAAGATAAGAATGCCACCCAAATCTGTTATCATAACCTTCCACATCTAAAATATCTGTATTCTCCATCGTTATCCATTCCTTTAACCAACAGAGACTGGACGCCTCATAATAGTGTTTTAAATCTGGCATGGCGAATCCACCTCTTTCTTTTTTAATCTATTAACAATTTATATTTCATCCTTGGCTTTTCCCCTGCCATATGAATCTCAATACTACTTTTTGCCACTCTTTAAATACACCTGTCCTTTGAACACTGGAATTGTTTGAAACAGGAATAACATCTTGGGTAATACATTCATTTTTACCACTGATATTCTACCAGAAAATGACAACTTTAATCTGCTCCATATTTCGAAGTCCCCCTTGATTTCCTTCCATGTGGATTCATAATTATCATTAAACAAATTAATATTTTTTGGTATTAACCAAATTCCAAGATATTTCACTTCCTTTTGCAACCATAATTTCTGATCTACGTTGCAATTCCGTGACCATATTCTTCACTAACAGTTTAGTTTTACCTTTATTGAGCTTAAATCCTGCTACTTGCCCAAATTATACTCCTTTACTCCAATCTTTATCCCTCTCACGTATGACAATTCTCTCAAATTCTTAGTTCATACCTCCAGGTATCAATGGTGACAACGGGCACCCCTGTCTAGTGCCTTTAGTTATATCAAACTTATCAGTCAAAGTGTTGTTCGCTATCAATTTCACCTTTTGCTCTGTTTTATTTGATCCCAGAATGTCCCACTTTTCCAAAGTGAAAAAGGAAAAGTGGGAGTAGGACTGAGATATCCATCTTGGCTTCCCGGTTTCTCAGTGCTGGTGCTTTCCCCTGTCATTCCAGCTTCACCCTTTCTTAAGAGAAATCCGGTGTCTGAATACTTCCAGAGGCAGGCTGTGCTTGGATGAGAACTGGGAGCTGCCAGCAGACTTCGATATTATGAACTGGGTAATGTCTCCCAATAAGTCGGGTGACCTTTTGAAAATTGGGAATATAAGGCGAGAGACGTCTGCTGGCATAAAGTTCACCATTAACCCAGAAGCTATTGAGTGGCCCAAGAAATTCAACAAGGTAAGGGGAATCACAGAGAGGGGAGGCTAGGAGATCCCAGTTTTCCTTGAACAAACGCTGAAAAATGACCATATCAGGTTGACCAACGGTGTCTTGACCGTCAATAACAGCTGCAACCACCACTCCTACTTTAACCGAATCTTTAACCGAATGGACTACGTAGATAAGAAGAAAAGGGAAAGCCCCTAGTAAAAGTGAACTATTGGGCTTTCATACATGCAGAAATATAGAAACCAATATATTTTAGAAATGATAATTACTGATTTATTGTGGATTTTTTTAATTTGTGGAGTAAGCTCACTTGTAGATGTTGCAAATGTTAAACTATTGTATGTGCAGGAATTGAGAAGTGCACAGTTTTTGGTGAAGGATGATAATTTATTTTAAAAATTGCCTATTGTAATATAAGGCTAACGTTAAGAAATGGCACATGAACTGGAAATAACTAAGGAAATAGATCAGCAACAAGAGGAAACCTTGCATGCCTCAAGAACAGAGAGAGGGAAACCAATATTTGGAAAAGTCATATTAAATTTATCTAAATTAGTGGTTGAGAGATTATCAGAATCCTGAACTTTGGGGAAATCACATTTCAGACTCCATTGCCATTTTCTTTGAAGATTTATTAAGCAGGGAAGCAGGTAAACGGAGAAGAGGAAACAGAGTTCTGTGGTGCAAACCTCAGTTGTCCTGAACGAATTACGAAGAACAAGATATTCTGGTCACCCCAATGGTCAGTGGGGGGTTGAAAGGACCCTGATGAGGGGTCAAAGGCTGCAGTCCAGAGATCAGTTTCAATTCACTCTATGAGTGAATTACATACCCACAAATACTCCTAACTGTTCCTCTTTGTTGCACCTTCTTGTCTTCCTGGTTAGACCGTACCTCGTTCCAGGTGTACAGAGAGATGTCGACCTGGATATGCCAAGATGGTTCTGGAAGGAAAGCCCATTTGCTGCTATGCTTGTGCTCGGTGTGCGAAAGGGACCTTCTCCGCCCAGGAAGGTGGGTGACTCCAAGGCGGAATGAATTCCTGGAGAGAGTAAACACAGGGGAGTAATCCAGTCTCACCCGCTTTTTGTGAGATTTCTGCAGACATTGGGGAATGTGGATTCTTCCTCGACATCCATAGGATTAATCAACTTTATTACATCCAGGAAGGGCGTTGAAAGGAGTG
Source organism: Podarcis bocagei (assembly GCF_964188305.1). Lineage (NCBI taxonomy): Eukaryota > Metazoa > Chordata > Lepidosauria > Squamata > Lacertidae > Podarcis > Podarcis bocagei. Next base: position 7,034,771 of record NC_138144.1, on the reverse strand, counting down.
GCCATAAGGAAGAAATCTCTGGGGTTGAAAGTGGGCAGCTGTGAGAGGAAGTCCCACAAACATTCCTTCTTTTATTTTTTATACCAAGTCACACCAAAAAAGAAATAATTTTGATATTTATAAAAAATAATAGACAGGTGATGCAAATCAGCCAATGTTTAAAAGCAAAAGCACAATAAAAACAAACAATACTTCATATGAAAATTATTACAATATAATCAATGGACTGTTTTGATCTCACTACTATGAACATTGAATGGAAGCAAAAGAAAACTGTTTGCAGTATTTAACATTCTTATTTCCTGAGGTCCACCACAGAGTTTTTCAAAATGTAAAAGAGCACAGATCATTAGGGATGTAACTGATGCTGCAGCCACTCTTTTTCTCTTCCCCAGATGCAGAACATTGCACCAAATGCTCAGAAGATCAGTATCCAAACAAGGACAGAGATCATTGTGTCCCCAAGATTATCATCTTCCTGGCTTATGAAGAATATTTGGGAATGGTTTTAGCTTCTGTTGCCCTCTTCTTGTCCTTAACAGTAGGCACTGTGTTGGGAATCTTCATTAAATACAAGGAAACTCCCATAGTCAAAGCCAACAACCGGGACCTCTCCTACACCCTCCTCGTCTCCCTCCTGCTTTCCTTTTTGTCCTCCTTCCTCTTCATCGGGCGCCCAAGGAAAGAGACCTGCCTTCTCCGACAAACGGTCTTCAGCATCATCTTCTCAGTTGCTGTTTCTTCTGTCTTGGCAAAGACCATCACGGTGGTGCTGGCCTTCCTGGCCACAAAGCCCGGGAACAGGGTGAGGAGATGGCTGGGCAAGAGTCTGGCCAACTCCATTGTCATCTCCTCTTCTGGGGGGCAAGTTCTCATCTGCACCATCTGGCTGGGCTCTTCTCCCCCATTCCCAGAGCCCGATATGCACTCCCAGGTGGAAGAGATAATCTTGCAATGCAACGAAGGGTCTGTGGCCATGTTCTACGTTGCCCTCGGCTACCTGGGCTTCTTGGCTGCCACCTGCTTCACGGTGGCTTTCCTAGCCAGGAAGCTGCCCGGCTCCTTCAACGAAGCCAAGCTGATCACCTTCAGCATGCTGGTCTTCTGCAGTGTTTGGGTGTCTTTTGTGCCCACCTACCTGAGCACCAAGGGCAAGTACATGGTGGCCGTGCAGATCTTCTCTATGTTGGCCTCCAGTGCTGGGCTTCTGGGCTGCATCTTCCTTCCCAAGTGCTACATTATTGTGCTGAGGCCTGATCTGAACACAAAGGAGCACCTGACAACCAGAAATTAAGGGGACATCTGATTCTTAAAATATTCCATGTTCCTGATGTCCAGAAGTGCATAAAGGAAACATACCTGCTCATCCATGTTCCTCCTTTTCCACCTCTGAAAGAGATTGTGTTCCTTCTTAGCCCAGGTTTTGTGTAGTCCTGTTCACATGAACCGTAAGATGGGAGGAAATGTTTTGCTACCTTGCTTTGCCCATGACTACAATGAGTCCTGGTGTACTGCCCGTAGTTTGTAAACTATTATCTTTTATTAATTTTGTTTCTTGGGAACTTATATTTATCTTACAACATGATAGTCTAGAGGGAGATGGGAGTTAGGTTTTTTTGGTCTGTTTCCTTTGCTATTAACCATATCAATTCCGATATTCAACAATACTTTCTAGTTATGTCATTTCTAGATATTCAAATACCTGTGCTCCATTTTCTACAGGTATACTGTATCATTCAGAAGTTCACTTCACATCATTTTGTTCTCCTAAACTTTGTATATTAATAAATTGAGAAATTCATTTAAGTTCTCTTCTGTAGTTTGTTGGTTTAATTTCTGTATTTTGTAAGCTCTGCTCCCTGTTCCAAAGAGTAGCAACTGACCTTAGCCTAGTCTTGACTGGAGTACAATGGATTTTTTTGCGTTGTCCAGGATATGACACATTGTGCCCTGATGTTGAGTGGATCACCAGATTACGAGTGAGCCAGCAAGAAGTTTAGCATTGGAGGGAAGCAATGAGACGATGCCAGATAGTTGTATTCCCTGCCTGCCAAACCTTTTCAGAGGAGGCATCTTATGCTTAGTCAGGAAGGAAGAGCGAGAGGTCTCCTCCTCCAACTCAGGTTCCTCCCATTCAGGCCCTCCTCCTCCTACTCAGGTGCCTCCCATTCAGGCCCTTATTTATACAGCAAAACCAAGATCAGATGGGAAGTGAAAATAATTGACAGAACAGCCACTGATGAAGCATTTAGATTCATTAGCTAAGATTGCATCCTACTTAGACTTTCATCTCTCCAGACTAGTGGAAAGCTTACTAAACACTTATTCTTATAGCAATTCTACCTGTAGCAATCCAATGAAGGCTTCTATATAAATTTAATAATTAAGGTCCCAATAAAGCTGACTGGGTTATTTATGTATGCAACCACAGCAGCTAGAACTTTATATGCACAAAAGTGGAGAGAGGGAGGATTGGCTTATGAAACTGGGGGAATATGCTGAAATGGTGAAATTACCTGCTAAACTAAGAGGACATGAGGATGAATCATTTCAGGAAGAATGGAGACCACTGATATCTTATTTGTCAAACTATCATCCATACATTAAGTCAAAGGCAGGATTTGAAATATAACCAGCGGGCGGACTTCCGGGGTGGCGCAATGTTCATGGCAATGGCGGACTCCCTCTGAACTGGAGGGACCAGCTCCGCATGAAACGGGTCTTTCCGCTACGGCGAAGCGGGGACCCTTCTGGAAATCACAGGCGGATGAAGCCTGTGACCGTGGGACTCGGCGGGCACCCTTAGCGCCCCCCCAACCCACAAAGGAGCCCATAAACAGGCTCCGAAGCGAAGAGGGGGAAGTGGCGCAGTGCTGTGAGTCAATTGCTTTTTCTGTGGAGCGAAGCCGCATAACCGTTGCCGGAGAGCGCTGCCTTTTTCCTGGGACAATTTGGCATCTAAAATAACCAACCGTGACTACTGGAACATAGAATGTTTGGACTTTAAACTTAGAAATTTACCCTAATTTGGTACTGAAACGGGATGTATTAAACAGGAAGTCACCCTTCCGTTTCCCTGTAGCCAGAACAAAGCAAAGACAACGTAAACTAGAGCCTTAAAAACCATTTTAAAGGATCGACTTTCACCATTTGAAATTGCTGAACCCCCCTTCGGTAGCAAGAGAAGAAGGGGGATCCTTTCTGAGTTGCTTAAACCTGCAGAAGTGAACTTAAAGCAAAGTAATTTTCCACCGTCCTGACCCTGGAGCGGGGTGTCAGAATTGACGTTTGAAGCTCATTGACCAGAAATAAAGGTTTTTGACAGATAGTTAAAAGAAGAGAAACATAGTTACTCCATTGTTTCCTTTCGTCTGTTAAAAGAACAAATATGGACAAAGTATTGTAAAAAAGAAACTTTATTGCTATTGTTTTTAAGAGAAAGAACAACAAGAAACTTTTCCCCCTAGAGAGGAATCGTGAAGTTGTAACTAATTCCTGGGAATTCCTGGGAACTGCAGCTGCCACTGATTATAACTGTGGGAAAGGACTTTGTGACCTTGTGGAACAATGTCTTCAGAAGCACTGTTGGGTGCTTTCTGTAAAATAAATGCCCTATTGGAACAGTTAAGCCAGAAGATGGATTCTATGACTAACGCGGCCAGAACCTTTGAGCAGGTAGTGGGAAATTACATGGAGCCAACTCAGGAATTAAAACAGGAGCATCCCATGACAGAACAATTGAGAGAAGAGGATCTTGCTGAATCTTGGGCGCCAGAGACGGAGAGAGCAGCGGCCCAGCAGGATTACAAATGTTTGGACTGTACAGGGAGATTCGGACCTTTCGAGTCTGGAAAGGGGCCACCAGATGTTTGGAGCAGTGGGGGCTCTTAACTTTGAAGGGAATCTGGAATATGTTTTTAAATACTACATCCAGTTTAGTCTGGACTGTGGAAAAGGGATGGTCTTGTTGAAAAGGGTCAAAAACATCACCAAGCTGGAGTCCCCAAGAATAAAAGGAAAATATGAAAAAGTGCAGCAGAAGGGACATGGAAGAGACATGAGGGCCTCGGAGATAAGGTGGCCAGGTTAATGTGCTAGATTAACAAGATAAAAAGGACTGACAAAACCCGGAACCAGGAGGAAGGGACGCTGGACGAAGATTGGATTGTTTATTTTTATTTTTACCATTAGGACTGTTTTATAAAATTGATGAATGCTAGGAGAATGTTGAAATGAATTTATTTGGCTCTTATAAAAATGTTTAAAGAATTAGGTAAGAAGGTTATGGTTAGGAGAAGTTGGCAAAAATTAAGATTTAAGTTTTAAATTTTAAGGTTTTTTCTTTATATATATATATATACAAGATAAGATGAAATAGATTAAGGTAAGGTAATGGGATGACAGAATATTACGAATTAGGGAAAGGATTTGAAAGAGGGGAGGGATTTGCTGGAATAATAATCTGAACTGGAATACAGAGAAGGAAGGTGTGAGGAGGTCCGGGAAACAAGTTAATGAAATATATGTGATGAATGGATTATCTTTTTAACTGTTTTTACCTTTTTTTTCCTTTTTGTATCTTTTTTTCTTGTATTTTTCTTTTTTGCCTGTTTTTATCTCTTGAAAATCTTCATAAATATCTTATAAAAAAAAGAAATATAAGCAGCGGATGACTGAAATATGACATTGGGGCTTCGATAATAAAAACATGTCTTTTAAAACATCTGATAAAAAGAAGTAATAAAAACAAACATAGAGAAGGGGGGTGGGGAGTCAAGAAGAAATTGTGTGGGGTTTTTTGTTTTTTTGTTTTAAACTGTATGCGAAGACAAGTGATTGGAATATCTGTGGAGACTTAATAATAATATTTTTTTTTAATGTAGTAAAGAAAGCATTCACCCAGATTCTTAGGAAGTTGAGGTAATTTCATTCTGTTTTATTATTTTAACTTTTGGAAGGCCTCCTCCTCCAACTCAGGTTCCTCCCATTCAGGTCCCCATTTATAGAGCAAAACCAAGATCAGATGGGCAAGTGAAAATAATTGACAGAACAGCCACTGATGAAGCATTTAGAATAGGTTAATTAGCCAAGATTGCATCCTACTTAAACTTTCAACACTTCAAATTGGTGGAAAGCTTACTAAGTTCTCAGTCTTATAGCAATTCAACCTGTAGAATTCCAATGAAGGGTGCAATATAAAATTAATAAATAAAGGTCCTAAGAAAGCTGACTAGTTTATGTATGTGTGCAACCACAGCAGCTAGAGCTTTATATGCACAGAAATGGAAAGAGTTCCCCACCAAAGAGGAATGGCTTATGAAACTGGGGGAATATGCTGAAATGGTGAAATTACCTGCTAAAATTACCATCCAAAATGACCATCCAAATTGATGGATTGTTTAAGGAAGAATGGAGATCAGGGATATATTATCTGTCAAACCATCATCCATACTTGAAGTCAAAGGCAGAGGATTATTGAAATAAGACATGGGGGCTTACATAATAAAAGCATATATATTTTAAAACATCTGATAAAAAGGAGTAATAAAAACAAACATCGAGAAAGAAGAGGTGGGGAGTCAAGAAGAAATTATGTATTTATTTTTACAAATTGTATAAGAAGAAAAGTGTTTTGGAATATCTATGGAGACTTTATTAAATTTAATTTTTAAAAAATATATTTTTATTAAGGAACCATCCAGATTCTTAGGAAGTTGAGGTAATTTGAGTTTGTTTTATTATTTTAACTTTTTGTATGTTCTGAAGGAAGTTTGTAAACTTTTTTATGATTGTCCTGCCTTATCTTTACGTAAAGCGCTTTGGGAGTTATTGGCCTAACTGTGCGGTACGTGGATTTTATGAAACAGATGAAATGAGTAAGTAAGTAAGTAAGGAGTAAATACTAATAAATAAATGGATCAAGAATAATAAAACTGCTAGAATGCTAGCCTGGTGCAAGGGGCTTGGCGCCTCAATGTGCCTGCTCTTTCTTACATATATTGCCCCCACCTCACTGAACCACCCTTAAAACCAATGCTAACTATCCCAGAGTATTCTGTGGGGGACCAAGTGTGGGGAATAACCAGTGAGCTGGAGTCTCAAGGCGATGTTTTTAAAATATCAATAAAGATTTATTTTAAAACCAGGTAGTATAATACAAGTGGAGAAACTTAGGTTACTTCAGTAATAATACGCTAGTTCACTTCAATTCGTTTTCACAGGTTTCAGCTTTATAGTTTGGTTCCTTTCTAAGGCGGTACTTTCCTTCAGTTAAAGGTAAAGGGACCCCTAACAGTTAAGTCCAGTCGCGGACGACTCTGGGGTTGCGGCACTCATCTCGCTTTATTGGCCGAGGGAGCCAGCGTTTGTCCGCAGGTCATGTGGCCAGCATGACTAAGCCGCTTCTGGTGAACCAGAGCAGTGCACGGAAACGCCATTTACCTTCCCACTGGAGCGGTACCTATTTATCTACTTGCACTCTGACGTGCTTTCAAACTGCTAGGTTGGCAGGAGCAGGGACCGAGCAATGGGAGCTCACCCCGTCGCGGGGATTTGAACCGCCGACCTAGGCAAGCCCTAGGCTCTTTGGTTTAGACCACAGCACCACCCGCGTCCCTCTTTTCCTTCAGTTACCCACCCCTTTAACAAATCCAGCTCCTGAGGGACTTTCAGTAACAGTCTTAAGGGTTCACCACACACACCCTTCCTTCACTGGGTTTTGGAAGTCTCTTCTTTCCTCAGAAGAGTCTCTCCCCTCCAGACGAGTTTGAGACCTAAGTAGACCTCAGCTCCTACTTCTGTCTCAGCCTCAGTCTCGCAGCAAGATCTGGTCCTATTACTCCCGCAGGACACTACACTCAGACACTACACTCAGTCCTTCACTGTACAGTGGAGTGGACGTTTTCTCCAGAACCAACTCAGCCTCCTCAACACTCTTTGTATTTCAACCTGACTCCTATCCTATCTCCCTACCTAACTCCCAACCTGCTTCCTCAACCAGCTCAACTCAACCAACCACACCACCCTCAACAGCCCAACTCCCTGTCTCCCTCCAACGCCTCTCTTTTTAAACTCTCCCTCCTGGAACCACAGCCAATCAGAGGCTGCCGTTCTTTCACCACTTTCTGGCAGGAGAAAAAAGTAAAAAAGAAGTACTTATGGAACCAACTTTTCCGTCACACCTGGCTTCTGCACACGCAATTGTTTACAAGTAGAGAAGTTTCTGCTCAAAGACGAGGAGCAAGTTGGCTCCATGTGCAACAGAAGCTCTCCTTCCCCAGAACATGTCGAAGGGGAAGGGAGAGTCGAAAGTTCAGAGCAACCTTTCTCCCCTCAACCAACCCCAGAGAGCTCCCCTCTGTTGGAGAAGCCTTTCAAAGATGGGATGGAAATTCACTTGAAGTTGCTTCGAAGCCGCCAAGGCGCTACTTCCCTTCAGGGAGAGAACCAGAAGGGATCGGCAGGAATCAAGCAGCCCAGACCCACCCAAAGCGGCCAGAGATGGGCTTGAGAAAACCCTCCCCATCGCAGGCTCCACCAGTCTCTGTCTCCAGCAGCCTCCAGGAAACAAGATCCCACCACCAGGTATCCCGTTCACAGTACTGAGGATTCTCAGCATTCTCCATTTATTCTTTCATATTTATCTACTTGTTGAATCTATATACCGCTCTCTCCCTGGAGGCCTCAGGGTGGTTCAGAGAGCAGAATCAAAATATAAAACCACAATATATATAATCAAAATTAAAAAAAACTACTAACCAATAACAGTCTCTGCCCTCCCCCCAAATTTTAAAAGGGCTTAGGATGCCTGGGATTCAAGGCTGGGACTCCTTCATCTGGCTGTTGTCCATCCCTGACTCTCCCACCTCTTCTTAAAACCCCCCAATGAATTATAGAATGGGAGACTTGGAAAGGGACCCCAAGGTCCTCTACTCCAGCCCTCTGCGATGCTGGAATCTCAGCTAAAGAATCCCAACAGATAGCCATCCAACCTCTGCTCCCTGTTCCAAAGAGTAGCAACTGACCTTAGCGAAGCCTTGACTGGAGTACAATGGATTTCATTGCATTGTCCAGGATATGACACATTGTGCACTGATGTTGAGTGGATCACCAGATTACGAGTGAGCCAACAACAAGTTTATAGAGCAAAACCAAGATCAGATGGGAAGTGAAAATAATTGACAGAACAGCCACTGATGAAGCATTTCAATTCATTAGCTAAGATTGCATCCTACTTAGACTTTCATCTAGTGGAAAGCTTACTAAAAACTTATTCTTATAGCAATTCAACCTGTAGCAATCCAATGAAGGCTCCTATATAAATTTAATAATTAAAGGTCCAGAGAAAGTGAAATTACCTGCTAAACATGAGGATGACTCTTTTCAGGAAGAATGGAGACCATTGATATCTTATTTGTCAAACTATCATCCATTTGTTGTTGTTTAGTTGTTTAGTCGTGTCCGACTCTTCGTGACTTCATGGACCAGAGCATGCCAGGCACTCCTGTCTTCCACTGCCTCCCGCAGTTTGGTCAGACTCATGTTTGTAGCTTCGAGAAGACTGTCCAACCATCTCATCCATCTCATCCTTTGCCCTGCTTCATTTTGAACTCCAAGGCCAAACTTGCCAGTTATTCCTTTTATCTCTTGACTCCCTACTTTAGCATTCCAATCCCCTATAATGAGAAGAACATCCTTCTTTCGTGTCATTTCTAGAAGGTGTTGTAAGTCTTTATAGAATTGGTCAATTTCAGTTTCTTCAGCACCAGTGGTTGGTGCATAAACTTGGATTACTGTGATGTTAAAAGGTCTGCCTTGGATTCATATCGAGATCATTCTATCATTTTTGAGATTGCATCCCAGTACAGCTTTCGCCACTCTTTTGTTGACTATGAGGGCCACTCCATTTCTTTTACAGGTTTCTTGACCACAGTAGTAGATATGATGGTCATCTGAACTGAATTCGCCCATTCCCGTCCATTTTAGTTCACTGATGCCCAGGATGTCAATATTTATTCTTGTCATCTCATTTTTGACCACATCCAACTTACCAAGGTTCATGGTTCTTACATTCCAGATTCCTATGCAATATTTTTCTTTATAGCATTGGACTTTCCTTTCGCTTCCAGGCATATCCGCAACTGAGCGTCCTTTCGGCTTTTGCCCAGCCGATTCATCAGCTCTGAATCTACTTGTACTTGTCCTCCGCTCTTCCTCAGTAGCATGTTGGGCGCCTTCCGACCTGAGGGGCTCATCTTCCAGCATCATAACTTTTATATGCCTGTTGCCTTTGTCCATGGAGTTTTCTTGGCAGGGATACTGGAGTGGCTTGCCGGTTCCTGCTCCAGGTGGATCACGTTTGGTCAAAACTCTCCACTATGACCTGTCCATCTTGGGTGGCCCTGCACGGCATGGCTCATAGCTTCTCTGAGTTATTCAAGCCCCTTTGCCAAGGCAAGGCAGTGATCCATGAAGGGGACTATCATCCATACATGAAGTCAAAGGCAGGATTTGACATATAAGCAGCGCATTACTGAAATACGACATTGGGGCTTTGATAATAAAAACAGGTTTTTTAAAACATCTGATAAAAAGAAGTAATAAAAACAAACATAGAGAAGGGGGTGGGGAGTCAAGAAGAAAATGTGTGGGTTTTTTGTTTGTTTTTTTAAACTGTATACGAAGACAAGTGATTGGAATATCTCTGGAGACTTAATAATTTTTTTTAAATTTTTTTTTAATGTAATAATGAAAACATCCACCCAGATTCTTAGGAACTTGAGGTAATTTGATTCTGTTTTATTATTTTAACTTTTGGAATGCTCTAAAGACTGTAAACTTTGTTATGATCATCCTGACTTATCTTGACGTAAGGCACTCTAGGGGTGATTGGCAAAAATAGTGCATGGAATTTATGAAAGATTAAATAAGTAAGTAAGAAAGTAAATAAATATTAATAAATAAATTCATAAAGAATAATAAAGCTGCTAGAATGCTAGCCTGGCTTCTGCGCACAAAATTTGTTTATGAGTAGAGAAGCTTCTGCTCAAAGACGAGGAGCAAGTTGGCTCCATATGCAACAGAAGCTCTCTTTCTGCAGAACATGTCGAAGGGGAAGGGAGAGCCTAAGGCTCAGAGCAAACTTTCTCCCCTCATCCAACCCCAGAGAGCTTCCCTCTGTTGGAGAAGCCTTTCAAAGAGGGGGTGGAAATTCACTTGAAGTGGCTTCAAAACCACCAACATGCTACTTCCCTTCAGGGGGAGAACCAGAAGGGATTGGCAGGAATCAAATCCACCCAAAGTGGCCAACTAGAAGAAGAAGAAGAGTTTGGATTTCATATCCCGCTTTATAACTACCCTAAGGAGTCTCAAAGGGGCTCACAATCTCCTTTCCCTTCCTCCCCCACAACAAACACTCTGTGAGGTGAGTGAGGCTGAGAGACGAGAGAAGTGTGACTAGCCCAAGGTCACCCAGCAGCTGCATGTGGAGGAGCGGGAAGCAAACCCAGTTCACCAGATTACAAGTCCACCGCTCTTAACCACTGAACCACAGTGGCTCTATAAAGCATCTCTAACAGATAGCCATCCAAACTCTGCTTCAAAACCTCCAAGGAAGGAGAGTCCATGGTCGGATCCAGCTCCTTCTTTGGTCCTTGGGAGCAAAGTTCAGGCCAAACTTCCAATTCCCAAAAACACCTTTTTACTTTTCTCCATCATGTTTTTCTCCAGCTCTGCACCTGCTGCCTGAGAGATTCCAGACTTCGGAAAGTTAGTGTGATGAAACTTATTCCACTTGGAATAATCAAAATTATAGTCATCTCCTCTTCTAAATGCTCAGGAGATATTTCTGGAGGTTACATCAGCCTCAGAAAGTAGCATGACCATATTAATTGCACTGTGTCTGGGAAAGAAAAAGTTGGTGCCGAGAATATTTCCTGTGTTGGAGACAGACTGAGTGAAGATGCAGAGCTGGCGAAAGAGGGGTGTGCCTGCCTTGGGCTTCCTAGCTCTGAAGGTAGAGTTGAAAACCACCCAGATTGGGAAAGCCCACCCAGTCTGGCCTTGCAAGAGTCTTTGGGTTCTTCTGCTTTGTCTCCTTGGCAGGTAAGAGGAGGAGGAGGCAGAGCCAGAATGAGATCCCTGCTCCTTCTGTTGCTGCTTCTGCTGCTCATGATACCCTTTGGAGTCTGCGGGAACCACAAGGCGAAATGCCCCTTGAATCTGGTCAGGGATCAATTGAATGCTCTCAATTACTACCGGCCTGGACACTTCCTCATCACTGGGATCATATCTCCAAAATCCTTTTATAAGGAAACTCCATACGTCTTTTCTCAGACACCCTTCGCCAGGAGTGAAGCGTATGTACTTATATGCAGATGGTTTCATGGTCCTCTAGTCCTTTTAATGGTTCCTATTTATCAAGGAAAGAGCCCCTTTCTCAGGGCTGGGGAGCTAAGGGCTGATGTGGCAGGTCTACCCTGCCCTGACCATTGGTCTTGCTGGCTGGGCTGATGGGAGCTGGGGGGTCCACTAAAAGATCCCACCCAAACCTCTCCCATTTCCTTGTTCCCTGGGTCTTCCTTAGTGAAACACTCTCCTACCTTTGATTCTGTGTTGCTTTTAGTAGAATGCTAGGATGCCAATGAATCTGGTCAGGAGTCAAAAGGATGCACTGAATTTCCCCAGCTGCAGGATGCCATGAAACTCAGGCAGTTCCCAAGGCTCAAGGGTTTTATTCAATATTATTCCATTTGGACAATCCAGAAACTGTCGTTAGGGAATGCTACAGTTTTACAAATGGAATTTAAGATCCTCTGGGTGACGTTTGGTGGCTGAAGAGCAGAAAAGATGTACTTTAATTGAAATGATGAATAAAATAATATCAATCAGGAGCCTTCTTTGTTCGTGGAGTCAGGTCTCTAAAATGTGAAAAGGAATTATTCCTTTTTTCACATACACAACTGGCCTCATTTCTAAGTAGTGAGATGTTTGATATTTCTTCACGTGGAATCCATAGGTACCTGTTTCCTATCCCAGAGGGAGGCATGAAACTCAAGCAATTTCCAAGCTGCCAAAATTATTTTTTGTTTATTCTATTTGGATCATTTGTGAACAACCTTAGCCCACTTCTCTTGACACAATACCACAGGAGACCTACAGCCCACCATGGGCTACATTAAAGGTTTCCTCCTCCAATCTCAGCACTTTTTCCTTTCTGTCACTGCTTTTTTAAAAACTTAAGGGTGGAACATTATGCTTCAAATAAAATGATTATATAAAATAATACACACCAGGGTGTGTCCTCATTGGTGGAGTCACTGATCCAAACATGGGCAAAATTATAGATTTTACCACACACTCAAACCTGAAAGCCACCAGGCCTCATTTGTAACTAAAAGGGGACTGAGGTATTTGGTGCTTCTCCTCGTTTTATCAAATGGTCTCTTATCTACCTATAGTCTAGCCCCTTGGAAGAAGCCAAAGACCACTGCAGCAAAAGCAGCCCTTGCAGCAACTTCCCAGTATATCACACATTTTGAGGGGCGCCTTCATTTCTTACTCATAGAACCATAGTAGAAAAGAATCTTCGGGTTGTAGAGATGGAAGGAACCCAGAGGAATCTCACCTGAAGCATCCATGACACATGGTCACCTTCGGAGGGAGTCTCTTCCACTGTTGAACAGCTCTATGTGCTTTTTGCATCAAAGCTCCTGTCATTTAGTAGAGATTTCCAAATTTTTGTTCTATGCTAGACAGGAAAAGGTTTGATATTAATGCAAAAGGATAAATAAATACTAATCTGTGTGGATCATATAATGTTTCCTCCATCCCATTAATATGAATATCAGTTTCACTCTTTTTAAAGAATTCATTTATTGCAGGGAGGCACCTGGTTACATCTGGCACGTGTTGCCTTTCCCGCTCACCATCCAAGAGATCAACCAGGATCTCAGGCTCTTACCCAACATCACCCTGGGCTACAACCTCTATGAGAACTATTGCGATGCAAGGATGACTTCGGAGGCCATGCTAGAGCTGCTTGCAGGCAGTGGATGCAATATTCCCAATTATCACTGTGGAGAACACAATCACCTGCTGGCTGTTCTTGAAAGAAGCAACACTTTCATCTCAAGAGTGATTTCAGCCTTGTCAGGCATCTACAAAATCCCACAGGTAAGTAGTGGGAGAGCATGGAGGGAAAGAGAATTTCAACTGCGTAGAATTCTACTTTCTCTTTGGAGGGGTCAAGCAGGGATATTTTTCAAAATGGGAAAATCCTGAGCTATGGATCCAACATCCCTTTTTCAAAACTGAGCCTTCACTAACTTGACACCTCCAGATGTTTCAGACTAAAACTCCCATCAGCCTCAGCCAGCAGAGATTTAGATAGATATCAGTCATTGCAGATAATTAAAAATCTTATGCTGAAAGTAAAATAAATTGCTGATCTTTGCTTTGCTTGCTAGATCAGTTATGGCTTCACTGCCCAGGTTCTCGAAGGTGAAACCCTGTTCCCTTTTGTCTACCGGATGACTCCCAAAGAGGAAAGTCAGTACCAAGGGATTGTTGAATTGCTCCTGTATTTTGGATGGACGTGGATTGGCCTCTTCACTCCAGACAATGACAATGGAGAAAGATTTGTGAGCGCTGTGAAACCTCTGATGCTCAGCAAAGGGATCTGCATTG